>NC_081318.1:109055300-109803633 GCF_026419965.1 Kogia breviceps | reverse complement strand
CAGGTAAACTTTTGTTCACAGATGTAGAAGGATGTTTGCCATAGTGTTATTTTCAGAGGAAACATTGTTTATAAACTTGGTGGTTTTATTTAACTGTATGAACCAGTAAAATGCAGTATATAAATATCATTCAGTGGAATGAACTAAAGCCACATATATTGAAAAAATAATCTTGAAAACATAATATAGAGTGAAAATATGATAACTCAAAAGTAGGACAACTAATGTAAGTGTCAAACACATAAAACACTGACAGACATTCTAAATGAATAAACATAATATAAAAGCAAATGTGTGGGAGATGAATTGGAATTACACACATTGAAAACACAAAAAATGATGACAGTGAAGAAAGGGTAATGCAATCGTGTTGGGTAACAAAGGAGAACAACTGATAATCTAATAACTGATAGTCTAATAAAAGAAGGGACTCTGTATAAAGTGATGATAAAACGATACCATGAGTTAAGCGTAAAATCACCTCAGCTCCACGTTCCTGATTTCCCTCTCTCACCACCTCAAAACAGGAAAGAGCCTTTTATTTGTCTACACATTTAGATTTTGGCAATCAAAAATTAGGAAAAGTTATATTTGCTCGACCTCACATTTTATGCATGTTAGATACAAGTCCAAAAATGCTTTATTTTCAAATTCATATTATTTAGCGTTGTTTACAACAAAGATGTTCCATAAAATAGAACAATGAGTCAATATAACTAAGAAGGACTAAAATATGACAGAGTGATTAGAGAGACTGTATACAGAGTGACCAGCAGAAAAACAGGGACATTAACATTTAGGGCTGTTCAGTATTTCAGCGGTCTCTTTTAACAATATGTAAATATATAGCAGTAATTTTACCATTTTTCTCAAAGGAAAACAATCCTACTTTGTATTCTTAATAAACACAAATTCATTTTCTTCTCCCCTTGAGACAAGAATGTGATGATCTCCATCTTCATCATTATCATCGCAATCTTTTTACATCTGTGTGGAGTCTACAGGGTGCACTCTATTTGAAGAAGGTATGACTGGTTAGAAGTGTGAAATTAAGAGAGCATTAAAAACATATGACCAATACCCTTAGGCCTTTCTTTGCCGGATTACATAAAATAGAAACAAAGCCGTCAGTATTTCACACCTGCCCTTTGAACAATCTGTAAGGAAGTCCTCACGCTATCTTCCTCCTCCACCTACTCCCAGGCCCCCCTGCACTCAATAAAACATAAACCCAGAAGTTCTAAGTTCTGAGATCTGTCTCTTCAGTATTGCTCATCCTAGAGCCCAGAAAATGATTATATTTTCTGTGTCGTGAGCACCTCCTATGAGCCTCTGGTGTGCTGAGTCTATCACAGGGGTTATCACACATAACTCTAACCCCATGGTAGCCCTTAGAGACTATTGTCATTTCCACTTTTAATGAGAAACTGAAGTTTAGAGAGACTAAGTACATTGATCAGGTTATACAACTAGTAACTAATAAATGTTGAATTCAAGAGGACATTTGTCTGTCTGCCTCCAAAGTAAACACTCTGAATTTTTATGCCAAGTTGAAGAAAATGACAATTGAGAAAAGGTAGTACCAGGGCTTCCCTGGTGGCACGGTGGTTAAGAATCTGCCTGCCAATGCAGGGGACATGGGTTCGAGCCCTGGTCCAGGAAGATCCCACATGTTGCAGAGCAACTAAGCCTGTGTGCCACAACTACTGAGCCTGCATGCCACAACTACTGAAGCGCATGCGCCTAGAGCCCGTGCTCCACAACAAAATAAGCCACTGTGATGAGAAGCCTGTGCACTACAACAAAGAGTACCCCCACTCACCTCAACTAGAGAAAGCCCTGCTCGCAGCAACGAAGACCCAATGCAGCCAAAAATAAATAAATCAATAAACTCTTTTAAAAAATTAAATTTAATTTAAAAAAACAAAATGTAGTACCAGTGCAAGCCATATCAGCAGCCAGTGTTATAATAATGTTTTCATTGCAAAGGCTGAAGTTTCTTGACTGTTATTGAGTGCCCCCAAATGTAATAAACATTCTAAACACATCAGCTATTATAATCTTCAGAATTATTCTATTAGTTATGTATAAATATTCTCAATTAAAAAATGAGAAACTCAGCAAAACCAATTCTCTACAATCTGTTCTAGAAAATAGAAGCAGAGGGAACACTTCTTAACTCATTTTACTAGACAAAAACAGTACCCTAATATCAAAACAATGTAAAGATACTACAAGATAAGAAAACTGCACACCAGTATTTCTTATGAAAATAGATTCAAACTTCCTCAGCAAAATATTAGCAAATGAATCCAACAATATATAAAGAGAATTATAGACTACAACCAAGAGGGATTTATCCCAGATATCCAAGGCTGCTTCAATATTTTAAAATCAATTAATGTAATCTATCATGGCAACAAAAAAGTTAAAAATCCTATGAGCACATCAATAGATGGAGCATGAACATTTGACAAAATCTAGTAACAATTCATAATAAAAACTCTCAGCAAACTAGAAATAAAGAGGAACTTCTTCAACTTGATAAAGAACAACTACACAAAACCTACATCTAACATCATACTTACTGCTGAGAAACTACATGCTTTTCCCATAGGATCAGGAACTCAGCAAGAATGTCCTCTCTCATACCTTTTCATTGTACTGGAAGTCCTAGATAATGCAAAAAGAAAAGAAAAGTAAATAAAAGGTGTATATTAGGAAGAAATGAAAATTTGTTCATACATCACATATTTGTGTATATATATATATATATATAATACCAAAGAATAAAGAAAACACTTTTGGAACTAATAAGTGATTATAGCAAGGTTGTGAGATAAAAGATTAATATACAGAAGTCAACTGCTTTTTTACATATCTGCAATTAGTAGTCAGAATTTGTAGTTAAAAACACAACACCACTTACATTAACACCAAAAGAAAGGAAAAATAAATGTTGAAGGATATATCTAACAAAATATATATATATAAGATCTATACGAGAAAAACTACAAAACTCCGATGAAAGAAATCAAAGAAAGTCTAACTAAATGCACAGATATTCCATGTTCATATGAAAGATACCCAATAATGTTAAGTTGTCAGTCCTTACCAGTTTGATCTACAAATGTAATGCAATCTAAATCAAAATACCAACGAGCTATTTTGTGGATGTCAAGAAATTCATTCTACAGTTTACATGCAAAAGCAAAAGATACAGATTGCCAACACGATATTGAAGAAGAACAAAGTCAGAAAATGGAAAAAAAACACCCAACTTCAAGATCTATTCTAAAGCAACAGCTATAACAATAGTGCGGTATTGGTGAAAGAATAGAGAAATAAATCAATAGAACAGAATAGGAAGCCAAAAATAGAACCATACTAATGCAGCCCTTCAATTTAAATGTAAACTGAAACTTAAGAAAGGAGCAAAGGCAGTTGAATGGAGAAAGGAGAGTGCTTTCAAGAAGTGGTGCTGGAAAAATTGAATATCTACATGCAAAAAATATATATGTATAGACATTAACCTTACACCTTTCACAAAAATTAGCTCAAAATGAATCACAGACCTGTTGACTGAAAAAAACCCCACACTATGAGAATTGTGAGTTAAGTTTTATTGGGGCAAAATGAGGACTACAGCCTTGGAGACAGCGTCTCAGATAACTGAGGAACTGCTCCGAAGAGGTGGAGGGGTGGTCAGTATATAAGTAATTTTGGTGAAGGGCTATACATGCAATCAAGCACACATTTGGGCAGGGGTTTGCTGCTGCTCTCATGAAGTTTACTGCTAGAAACAGGAGCATATATTCCATTCATGATTTTAGTACTTTTCTAGATATGGTAAGATACGAGAATTGGGGCTCATAAAATCTTCTTCTGAAAATATCTAATTATCTGAATGACTCTTCTGCTACTTTTTTCCCAGCACAAAGAGGGCCTCATTCCTGATCTCCACCCCGGACTCCTTTCAAGGTGTGTTGAAGTTCTGCGACTGCCGTGGCTAGTGACCTAATCCTTGCAGAGGCAGAGGTCAAGTGCCAATTTTTAGCTGGCAGACCTAAATGTAAAATGTAAAACTCTAACACTTCTAGAAGATAACATTGAAGAAAATCCAGGTGAGCTTGGGCAGGCAAATGCGTTTTTAATACAACAACAAAAGCATGATTAGTGACAAAAATTGATACAGTGAACTTCATTATAGTTAAAAACTTCTGCTCTGTGAAAGACACTGTTAGGAGAATTAAGAGACAAGTCACAGCCTGGGAGAAAATATTTGCAAAACACACATCTAAAGAACTGTATCCAAAACAATCAAAGGACACAGCAGTAGGAAAACAAACCTACGAAAAAGTGGGCAAGATATCTTAATATACTACTCACCAAGGAAGATAAATGGATGGAAAATAAGCATATGAAAAGATGCTCAACATCATATGTCATTAGGGAATTGCAGACTAAAATAACAATGAGCTATCGCTACATGCCTATTAGGTTAGCTAGAAGTCAAAATACTGACACCACCAAATTCAAGCAAGGATGTGGAGGGACAAGGCACTCTGACTCATTGCTCGTGTGACTACTAACGGTACAGCCATTTTAGATGACAGTTTGGCAATTTATTACAAATCTAAACCTAGCCTTAGCCACGTAACCCTGCACGTTGTTCCTAGGTATTTACCCAAATGAGTTTAAAATGTATGTCAACACAAAAACAGGCATCTATTAATAGCTGTTTTATTCATCATTGCCAAACACTGGAAGCAGCCAACATGCCCTTCAGGAGGTGAACGGGTCAACAAACTGGGGGGCATTCATGCAATGGAGTATTACCCAGTGATAAAGAGAAATGAGGTGTCAAGCCATGCAAAGACATGAGGGAACCTTAAATGCATATTGCTGTGTATAGAAAGCTATTCTGAAAAGGTTGCATATTATATTATTCTAATTATATGACATTTTGGAAAAAAGCAGAACTATGAAGACGGTAAAAAAAATCAGCGGATATCAAGGACTTGGGCATGAATAGATGAAATGGAGGATTTTCAGGGCAGGGAAATGATTCTGTATGATGCTGTAATGAGGGATACATGGCATCATGCATTTGTCAAAACGCACAGAGCTATACAACAGAAAGAGTGAATCCTCACAATAAGGGAAACTTTGTGGGGTAAAGTGGGGTGATACAGGAAATTTCTGCTCAATTTTCCTGTAAAACTAAACCTGCTCTAAAATTATTAATTAGTTAATTAAATTTTAATACATTCTTATTGGATATAATTGCTTCACAATACTGTGGTAGTTTCTGTTGTACAACAAAGTGAATCAGCCATATTCAAACACATGTCCCCATATCCCCTCCCTCTTGAGCCTCCCTCCCACCCTCCCTATCCCACCCCTCTAGGGGGTCACAGAGCATCGAGCTGATCTCCCTGTGCTATGCGGCTGCTTCCCACTAGCTGTCTATTTTACATTTGGTAGAGTGTATATGTAGATGTTACTCTCACTTTGCCCCAGCTTCCCCCTCCCCTCCCATGTCCTCAAGTCCATTCTCTATGTCTATGTCTTTATTCCTGCCCTGCCACTAGGTTCATCAGTACCTTTTTTTTTTTGTAAGATTCTGTATATATGTGTTAGCATACAGTATTTGTTTTTCTCTTTCTGACTTACTTCACTCTGTATGACAGACTCTAGGTCCATCTACCTCACTACAAATAACTCAATTTCTTTCCTTTTCATGGCTGAGTAATATTCCATTGTATATATGTGCCACATCTTCTTTATCCATTCATCTGTCGATGGACACTTAGGTTGCTCCATGACCTGGCTACTGTAAATACTGCTGCAATGAACATTGTGGTACGTGACTCATTTTGAATTCTGGTTTTCTCAGGCTATATGCCCAGTAGTGGGATTGCTGGGTCATATGGTAGTTCTATTTTTAATTTTTTAAGGAACCTCCATACTGTTCTCCATAGTGGTCATAAATGCAAATCTATTAATTTAAAAAATTAAAATTTAAGAACTCAAACCATGACATGACTAGTTAGTTGACTTTCTGAAGGCCAAGTTGGGGGAAGCCCACAGGCTGTGCTCCTACCTGCTCCGTTAGCTAATGGCTGAAAGCTAAGAGCTCAGGACTCAGGCTACAGACTGCACATCCCTCAGCCCTCACCTGCAGCTTATCCTCAGTCATTCTCAGTTCCCATTGCTCTCTTTTTTTTAGGGCAAAGCATCACATTGTATTTCAGTGACCCACGTTCATATTTCTGAAGAATGGATCCCTGCTCAATAACAAGTCCCCCAAATCAATTCTTTCAACTCTAAGGCCTTCCATACTCCTCATCAGTTTCCCGAGTGGCTAGAACCACTTCTCAAGGAACACACATTTGTTAGAGGGCTCTCCTACTTGAGAGCATAAGCTATTTACATTCCGACCTCTATGTAGAGCTAGATCTAATATGCTTGTTTCTATGCTTGACACAGCTGTCTGGATTTCCAAAGTATCCTACAAATGTATAACTATCCTGAAAATGTATCAATATAACAATGTATAAATTGTTCAGATCAATTCAATTCAATTAATATTTGAGAAGTAAAAACAGAATCGCCCATGCTCCCTCACCCACTCACACACAAATAGAAGGATAGATCCATGATAGGTAGAAAGATGAGAGAGAGATGAGAGATTGGTAAAAACAGCGTTGCTATGTTGCTGCTATTGTATATGATTTTTCTATTTGAAAGTATTTTACATATGGTGAGTACCAGGTAGCTCCAAGTAGTACAAAAGAATAATCTAAGATGCTAACAATAGAGCAGAGGACAATCCCCTCTACTCCCAGGGACAGGTCCCAGGGCCATGCAGTGTGTGTGTGGCAGGTGAGCTGGGGCAGCGGGGACACCACAGGGAAAGCTAAAGTGACACTGAGGGGTTTGTGCTGAACCACAGTATTCGAGAGGCTTATAGGACATACAATGGGTAAAGGACAGTTCAGGAGCCCTCAGGGCCTGTGATGCCACATCATAAATACTTAGAGTTCAGAGGAGCCTTGGACCATTTGTCCAGAGTGGACATGGCACCCTCTGAGAGGCAAGGTTTCCCTGGGGAAAGAGAACTCAGAATGATCCCTAATATAATAAAATAAAGAAACAGGTTTTAACAACGGCAGACTACCCAGATATAAGAACTTTGATGTAAATCCAGCAAACAATTGAAGTTTTAATTCAGAAAGAGGGTCGTTCATAAAGGGTAAACCTTCAGAAGATTACCGCTATGACAGCTGAATATTGCCAATTATCCTTCATGTCAAGTCCATAAATCAGAGGACAATGGAAAATGTTCAAACAGAATTTGTTGTGGAAAATGATGTTTGAATTTAAGGATGAGGGAATTGTAAGATGGTCAGGAGTTAGGTGTTCCTCCTTGTTTTTGCTTGTGTTCACATTTAACCTTTACTGAAATTTTCAGAGAATAAAACTATTTATTAATGTTGACTTCAAATAATAGCCATAAGGCAAAAAAGATGTTTAAAGTGATTTGATTCATTCTTACTTTTCAATATTTATCCCATACAAATTGTGAGGTACAAAAAAATATGTGACAACTGAGTACATGAAAACACTCTCTTTTTGAAAAATTCTTACTGGAGTATAGTTGATTTATACTGTTGTGTTAGTTTCAGGTATACAGCAAGGTGAATCAGTTATACATATATCTGCTCTTTTTTTTTTTTTAGATTCTTTTCCTATATAGGTCATTGCAGAGTATTGAGTAGAGTTCCCTGTGCTCTACAGTAGGCTCTTATTAGTTATCTATTTTATATATAGTAGTGTGTATATGTCAGTCCCAATCTCCCAATTTATCCCCCCAAATCCCCTGGTAACCATATGTTTGTTTTCTACACCCATTTTGTAAATAAGTTCATTTGTACCCTCTTCTTTAGATTCCACATATAAGTGATATCATATGATATTTGTCTTTCTGACTTACTTCACTCTGTATGACAATCACTAAAAAAAAAAAAAAAAAAATCTATTCCTGCTATAAGTATGTGAAAACTCACATAGGATGTACCATTACCTGATGATAGATCTGCTGAACAATCTGTGTGGTAAAATGTTAGCTTCTGCCATTGTATTGAAGGATGTATACTAAAGAGATGACCTTCTACTCCTTCACACCAGTTTACATGGATTCATACACACATCTACCCCCAACAACTTGGGATCAAACAATAAGCTGTCCTTCTGATAACTGGACAACAGAACATGCAAATAATTGGATCATGAATATCTACACTTAGTTTATGAAGACAGAGTAGTTTCGAAGTCAGAGCAAGACCACCACATAATCTAACTGACAAATGTAGAAGAGAAATATGCCAGTTAGAAGCACAAGAATATTTTCAGCTTGGAAGAAACAAAACAACTGTCCTAGAGAAAACCCCAAAAAAGCATCCTCTTGGGAAGATGTTGCTCTTGAAAATTAGACGCAATATTCCCTCTGCTTCAATAACCACGCGGAGGACATAGTTACGTCGGATTTTCATAATGTGATGCTATGAATCTCTAAGTCATAACTTTTTTTGCTTAGAGTCCGTACTCATCAGTCAAACTCACCACTGATTGTCTCCCCGCGTATTATAGTTACAAGGAGGGATTGTATCGGCCAGGTCTCTACAGAGGTGGTTATCTGCTTATCTTTTCAACTTAACTGAAAAACGAATAAATTACCATCAAAGTTTATATTGTTTTATTTAATGGAATTTCAACATTATAAATCATGAATTCACTGGAATGACAAGAGAAGTCAGATGGTAACTCATCTAAATCACTCTGTCTCTAAATTTCAACAATTACCATTTATCAGGCCATCACAGACAATGGAGTAAAAAATGTCCCAAAGGAGTTGAACCCAAATGTAACTTCATGAGTAAAATTCACTAATCAATAGAAGTAACTTCAGCATATATTTCATCAAGTTCTAATGAAATCACTGCACTATCAGACGAAACATGAAAAATGTAGCCCATCTTCCATTCAAGTTCACTAATCTGAAATCCCGCATAGAGATTTGGATTTGATCAATAAACACCTGCAGAGCCAGGGAAGGGATATTAAATCTAATGTTATTCTGTAGATTACACCTTGATAACTTACTTGGGAAATGTGTTTTATTTAATATTAATAATTCCCTCAAATATTTGCTCTTTCAAGAACTTATATTACTTTTGCAGTTCTTATCAGACTATTCAGGGAGAAAAATATATTAAGATTAAAGATATGCTGGAAGTAATAACATTTTCATAAATCTGATTTATAAGTCTCATACAAACCTGGAAATAACCCCTTAGTTTTTGCCATATCATTAATAGATACCTGTTATTTTGAATAAAACTTGTATTGTCTCATTCATCCTAATTTTTTTTTTTTTTAATCAACAGTTCTGAGTTGTAAAATTTCACTTTTCTACATGACTTCATGAGTATCTAATATACCTCTGGAAATCCATTTCAACTATGAAGATTTGGTATTTTCTGGAATTTGCTTGTGCCTTTTATACATTGAAACTTAAAGCTACAGTTTTGTCTGTAGCACAGCACCAAAACCAAAAGAGAAAAAATGGTGACTAGCAGAGGGAATGATTTTGTTGTTGTTTTTCAGAAGACATGTCTCAACTTGATTTTTTTCCACTGGTCAACACCCTTTGCTTGCTATTGGAGACATCTTACATATGTTTTCGAAAGCTGAGCTATTGCCTATATGCATGCATGTGTCCATTTGATGTGAACTTTTAGTCTATCCCCACAAGTGTGTGCCATATATCGCACTGGGCAATGATTTCATGGTGCTTTTCATAAACCAACATTTACTGAGAATAATATTCTTTGTCATGCATTGTTATAGAGACTGGGGATACAAAAGTCACAGAGAGAGATCTGTCCCCTTTGCTCAGAGAGCTGAGAGATGATGGCATAGATGTCATGGCTTAAGAATAAAAAAGAGCAAAATTTGAGCTTGTCAAGAATAAAGGTAAACCTACCAAGCACAAAATCAAGGTAACATTCTAAGTTCTGTCTAGAAATAAGCAAGCAAAAATATAAACAAAACAAACAAAAAGGTCCCTGTGAATTCATAAGAAGGTAATATTCTAAGAGTAAAATACCCTCCATGGGATCAAAAACACCGTGCCCAATGTAAACTGTAGAAATAAGGCAAAGAAAAGCAGATGAATTTCTGTCAAAATCAAATCAGTGAAACAAAATGTGTTATCTCTGTAATAAATAAAATTAAAGCTATGGAGAATAAATACAAATCTTAGAAGATAAAGAGTGAAGCTCTTCTTCATGGGAATTATCTGAGTAAAGAACAGATTGATAGAAAGGATACAACTAGCAATATAAATAAGGAAATATATGTTTCTCTCTCTGAAGGCCCAGCACGCTAGACATGAAAATTAACTCACCTAATAACTCCACAATTAGTGAGTAAAACCCAAAACTATTAAGTTGCAACCTTACTGGAAAAAGAAGTTCAGTAAGTACTGAGGCATAAATCACAAATACATTTTAAAATCAGAAGAGTTTCAGGTTTGTATATATTTTAAAGCACCAAATTATAAATATAATGAAGTATACACAGAGCCTTGTGGAGATTAGGTTGTTACCAAATATTTCTACATCAAAGTGAGTTGCTAACATTAGTAGAAAAATAAGAAAGAAAACCATATATCTAATGCTCTTAGAAAAATTCTTCTCACAAACCCACATGTTTACATAACTGCACTTGAACTCTAGCTGACAGATGGATCCGATAGGAACTCACATTAGGATGTGCTCAGTCATGAAATACATCAGATACAGAAGGAGGTTAAATCTAAGCAAATACTCAACATACCTTCACAAAGAGGTAAAAGTCAAAAGAACCAAATATTAATCAAAGTAATATTTTAATAATAACATTAAAACATAGATTTTATATTTTAGGACATTCACAGAGGAGGGGGCCTGAACTACACACCCCTCAGGACCTGTCTGGGGGCTCACACAACCGTAAGTATACGATGTGCAGAGATTAGCCTGCTATTTCAGAACTTATTGTGTAAGCTTGGACTATACAAAATTTACCATAATAGATAAATAATAAACAAAAAGAGATAATAGACCTGTAGTATTTGCATTCAGGATGGCGTAAATCAATCAGATGGCTGAGAAAGTCAAGGACAGGCCGTGCACTCCTGCAAGTTAAGGCCAGCTCTGAACCTTCCCCACGAGGTCCCTATCTGCCCTGCGCCCTGAAGGAAGACCCCTGGTCTATGGTCTTAAGTTAGTGACTCTTAAGTTATGGACTCAAGTTAGTGAGTCTGATCTTCAGGATATAATCGGTTAAGGCTTGTTCTGTATCCAACCGTCAAAAAGAGGTACAAGAAGAAGACAGGTGAAACTCCAAAAAATTAAAAGAAATATATTGGTATCAGAATACATAAACTTTGCTAATATCAGGAAACAGAACCTCACCTACTAAAGGGCATAGTCTCAATTCTTGTCTACAAATAATATGAGTATATAAGTGTATCTAATACAAAATTGAGGAAGGAAACATACATAATTCGATGATAAAAAATATTATAAAACATATACATTCTGATCTCAGGATTATAAAAAATTACATATATATTTCCTAATGTAGAAGATATATATATATAATATGTATATGCATAGCTATATACACAAATATATATATAAATATATAAGAACATAGGCCATATGTGTGATTTTATACATACAATATTAATTATGTATTTTTTTATTATATTAATATAATATATATGTGTGTGTATATATATACACACACACAGATTTTAATACTAGGTGACCACATTAACTAGATTTTTCTTCTCTTTCTTTTTCTTTGCATTTCTCAAAATAAACAGTTTACTATTTGGTTAAACAAAAAATAATCTTTCAATCCCCAACGAGATTCCCTGACTTCTTCAAAGTAATATCTCCTTATGACCTTTGCTAATGAGTTTAACTCAAGTCCTCTTCAGCTTGAGGGTGGTCAGCTGCCCATTCATCTAGATAGCGCCGTTTCCAGCCTGTGGTCTTCAGGTGGCTTTGCCAAAGCAAAGCCAATCACTGGACACACACGGATCTCTGGGTATCGATTGTGAGAAGGAATATTGTTTACAAGATACAGTACAGCAAATATATGCATGATGGCATTTTTTCAAGCTGACCTCATGCCACCCATCACTTAGAAGCAACCCTTGAAAGTCAAACAATGAGATCAGAGTTTTGCAGGGCTCAGCTTCTTAATAGAGAGGCTCTTCTCACTGACACTTCCTGCATCCTTCTCACATTTCAAGTCAAGCATGACAGCCCAGCTGAAATGCACGTTTTCCTCACCACTCGAGTTTGCTAAAGCAGCTGTGGCTGGAGTCCACTCCTCACCTTATGCATCTAGCAGCTGGACACTGAAAGGTTGAAAACTACACGGGAATGAGCTCAGAATCCACAAAAACGTCTAAAGCTGCCAGGCCATTGATTTCACAGTTGTCTCCGCTAATACCCCTCTGTGTTAAACTGAGTTAGGACACATCGCCAGAGCTCAGTTAAGCTTTCCTAGGTGCTCACCTGGTGCAGGCAGAGCTGGGTTTTGCATGCCAGTCTCCAGGCCGCTTTCGGTTTCCCATGACTCTAGATTTCCATCTCATTGTGTAGTATTTCTTGACCGTTTGCCCTCACCAAGAGACCGTGACGGGCTTCTCTGGTGGCGCAGTGGTTGAGAGTCCGCCTGCCGATGCAGGGGACACGGGTTCGTGCCCCAGTCCGGGAAGATCCCACGTGCCGCGGAGCGCCTGGGCCCGTGAGCCGTGGCCGCTGCGCCTGCGCGTCCGGAGTCTGCGCTCCGCAACGGGAGAGGCCACAACAGTGAGAGGCCCGCGTACCACAAAAAAAAAAAAAAAAAAAAAAAGAGACCGTGACACAACTTTTCTTTGCAGTGCCCTGCAGTGAGAGGTAAGACAGATGTAAGGAAAGGTTTCATGTACAGCAGAAAGGAGTACGGGTGAATCTCACTAAGACCTGGGTTTAAAAACTTAGCCTCTTATTAGCCATGCGATTTCAGACAAGTTACTTAAATACTGGGGGCTGAGATTCGTCAATAGTGAAATGTAAAGAGTGAAATGCAAATAGTACTTATAACAGACCCTGTCAATATCTTGACCAAGGTCATCTCCATCTACATATAAGCCTCTGGCTTCCTGGGTTTCTCCCTCAGAGGCCAATCATGGGCTTCGGAGCCACCCCATCTTGGGCAGGGCAAGCTAAGAGCACTAAGGGGTTCGTGGTCCAGGAGCAAATCTCCGAACCTGAGATGATAGCTGGTGGGTAAGTAGCTCCGTACTCACCATTCACAGCTCTGAACCATTCCACAGGGCCTCCCAGCGGGACATCCCCAGTGGGACTCGGCCCCAGGTGCCACTGGCGGTCAGCCCTGCGTGACTGTCTGCTTCTCCAATTTCCAGTCTTTCTTCCCCATGTTTTCCTAGTACTACCTGGGTCCCCTGCTGAATCAACTATTACGCTTAAATTGTTTCTCAGAACCCGAACAGGGAAGAGGGGAAATAAAACCTAATAAAGTGCCAGAGAGTAAACATATTATTTATGAGGATCAAAGAAACAGAGCGTATGTAAACTGTTCAGCACAGAGCTTGATACAGAATAAGATTTTAATAAATACCACTTCCCTTCATCCTTACCCACATCCTTCCTTGTGCTTTGTGTTAGACACACTTGTTTTCCAGCCAGAAATAAAAACCAAATAAAAAGGACAAATGAGTCAAAAGATAGAGGTTATACGTGAGCTCTACTACTGTTGAAGGTGCTGTAAACTTGGTTTAGGTCTGTAGCCACAAATGGTTTTCAGGATAGGAACTAACCCACCTTACTATTGACAGCGCTGAAAATTGGAAGGATTTCAATTCAGGGGCCCCAGTTTAGTGAATCCAAGCGTAGACTAATACAGGGGAAAGAGAGGGGCAAAAGTATGTCTGCCCAGTTCTTCTTCCTCCACAAAACCTTTATGCCACCCAAGTGGGAAAAAATGAAAGAACAAGGGAGATGGAAGTCAGCCTTGTCCAGAGAAACAGAACCAGAAAGAGAGAGAAGGAGAGAGAGTTAGTTCATGTGATTATGGAGGCTGAGGTGACCACAGGGTGCTGTTGGTTTGCCAACTGGAGGCCCAAGGATGCCGGTGTTACAATTTAGTCTGAGTGTGAAGGCCTGAGAGGCAGGGGAGCTGATAGTGTACACCCCAATCTGAGGACAGAAAAGGTGAGATGAGGTGATCCAGCACAAACAGTGAGGTAAGAGAGAAAGGGGCAGATTCAGCTTCCAATGCCTTTCTTTCTATTCAGGCCCTAGAGGATGCGATGGTGCCCACCCACCCTGGGGAAGGCAATCTACCCCTTCGAATGCTAATCTCATCCTGAAACATCTTCATAGACACACCCAGAAATAATGTTTAACCTGGGCACTCCATGGCCGGTTAAGTTGACACCTAAACTTAACCTTCGCAAGGGAGAAAAAAAGATTAGAACAACATGGAGATAGCCCAAATTTAAATATACTCTTTTTTATCAATTTTAAGGGAAAGATAAAGATTAAAAATGAAGTATCTTTTAAGTTGGGTTGAAGTCCAAACAACATATAAAATTACAAGAGAATTAAAATCAATACCACATGACCTGTCTTTATGGATTATAAAGATAGTAAATCATCCTCAATTCCTTAATCTCATCCTCAGCCAAACAAGTCCTTGATGCTTGGATGGAGGTAGGGTTCCTTCCAAAGCTGTGGCCTGGGCTGTTTCTCACAAGGCTGGGTGTATAGGGTCTCCAAAATATATCGTTAGGGATATTTAGGTTGAAGCAACTCTCCCATATGGTCCTGGGTTGATTCATACATGGCTGATTCCATGCATTTGTCATACCCATAGCATGTATGTGTTTGACAAAGAGTGAACTTGACTGTAGGCACACTTAAAACAACCACCAGAAGGCTGGGGAATTCCAGGATGGAAGGCAGACTGTGACAGATGCGCTAAGTGTACCGCAAATGTAGGACATAACTTCAGTGAAGGTAGTGGGAGAAAAAGAGTTGACCTAAGTATCTCTGGAAAGCAGTGTTTCAGCTGAACACTTGAAGGTGGAAGACAGGAACACCGTATTCTAACTGGTGAGTGTGTTTCTCCCAGAGGCACTGGTTATCCATTCTGAACCTACTCAATATGTATTCAAGGGTTGGACAAATAAGTAAATAGATTGTGGATAATGGGAAACAGGGTTTCTCACTGTCAGAGAAGGAGGTTGTAAATAAGCAAGGGAGAGAGGGTAGAGTAAGCCCTGTGATGCTGGATTAGAATAGGAGGTGTCAGTATAAACTCTTGTTCATTTTAATAGAGAGATGGAGAGGTTATATGTAGATGAACAGATAGACAAGTGATAGGAAGGTAAGTAGGTAGGTGGATAGCTAGACAGACAAGATAATGAAAGTCCTGTGTGTGCATGGTTTAGCATACAGGAGTATTGCTAGGTCTTCCACTGAGAGGGCCTAGAAACAGTACCACTCCAGCAGCAACAAGCACAGCCAGTGGTCGTATTGATTTTTTCATCCCGTTCTCCAACAAAAGAAACCAGAGCTTCCTTCATAAAAGATTGATTCGGGGGCTTCAAATGATTCCCTGCTAGGGCAGAGACAACACAGATGAGGTAGATCATCTTGAAGTGTCAGAAAATAATGAAATGCTTTAAAAATAAATAGAAGATGGCGGCTTGTCAAAAGGACACAGGAGCCCATCTGAAAGAGCTCCAAGTGACCAAAGCCAGAACAACTGTCCCCAAAAAGAAATAATGATAGTGTTGTGTTATGTACCAAAGAATAAAGTGAGCATCCTTGAGCCCATGTTAATATAAATACATGATTACATATATGAATAAATGGAAAGTGGGGACAAATTCTTACAGAAAAATTCCAAGTAATAAATATATAAGGATAAGGGGAATAGGAAAATCACAATTATAATCACATAGCAATAATTGCTGCAGGCCTAATCCATGAGTGAATGCCAAAATAATGAGCAACATTTTAAAGAGAAACAGAATATTTGCATAGCCTAAAAGCATATCGCTAAAATATGTATTAATTACTAGGGTGGTTTTGTTATACTGTCACAAATTCCTTGAGCACAGGACTTAGTAACTTGGGTTGGACAGAATGCAGGATGAGAATAAATAGTGAGTCTACAGTGGAGAAATCTAGCCGACTCCACCTTAACCAAGGGATAAAAGTTGACATCCTGTACGCCAGACAAGATGGAGTGAGAAGGGCGCTCATTTCAGTACTGTTCTTCCCCCAGAAAACATAGGTTTAGTCTAATCTTGAGAAAACATCATGCAAATTCCTATTGAGGGACATTCTACAAAATACTTAAGCAGACTTCTCTGTGAGACAGAGAAGAACACTCTCTTCTTCTGTGAGAGTCATGGAAAGCCCACAGACTGCCACCATTGGCAGAGAGGAAGGAGACAGGGTCACTAAATGCACTGCAGCATCATGGATGGGGTTGTAAACAGGAAAAAAATTAGTGGAAAAACTGGTGAAATCCAAATAAAATCTCTAGTTAAATTTAATATCGGAGCTTTTTTCAGAAAAAGGGAAATCTTTGACATCCTTGCTTTCAAACTGGTGTGTAAAACTAGCTTGAACTTCATTCCTTGTGTTACAGACCCTCGAGTTCAAATTTAGAAATAAAAAATAATCCCTCCTAAGAAAAGAAAGGTTATTTTAAAAAGTAGATCTAACACCACATCTCTTAATGAGATTCACATCTTAGATTCTAGCGTTAAAACCACATAGCACAGGGAGATCAGCTTGGTGCTTTGTCACCACCTAGAAGGGTGGGATAGGAAGGGTGGGAGGGAGGGAGACACAAGAGGGAGGAGATATGGGAATGTATGTATATGTATAGCTGATTCACTTTGTTACACAGCAGAAACTAACACACCATTGTAAAGCAATTACACTCCAACAAAGGTATTTAAAAAAAAAAAAAGCGATCACAAAGTTGGCCTCACATCAGCGACACTGAGAAATGCATCAGTGCCTGTTCCCCAAAGCAGAGGCCCAGGGCAGGTTCTGTCCCCTGAACACCATCCCCGGGGCTGCCACAGACCACTATCATATCTAAATAGCATCTGAGCAACTTTGCTGTACAGCAGAAATTAAACACAGCATTATAAATCAACTATACTTAAACATAATTTAAAAAATATATATAGGTATAGTATCATGCCATCTGCAAACAGTGACAGTTTTACTTCTTTTCCAATTTGGATTCCTTTTATTTCTTTTTCTTCTCTGATTGCTGTGGCTAAAACTTCTAAGACTATGTTGAATAATAGTGGTGAGAGTGGGCACCTTGTCTTGCTCGTGATCTTAGTGCAAATGGTTTCAATTTTTTACTATTGAGAATGATGTTGACTGTGGGTTTGTCATATACGACCTTTATTATGTTGAGGTAGGTTCCCTCTATGCCTGCTTTCTGGAGAGTTTTTATCATAAATGGGTGTTGAATTTTGTCAAAAGCTTTCTCTGCATCTATTGAGATGATCATATGGTTTTTCTCCTTCAGTTTGTTAATATGGTGTATCACATTGATTGATTTGCATATATTGAAGAATCCTTGCATTCCTGGGATAAACCCCACTTGAACATGGTGTGTGATCCTTTTAATGTGCTGCTGGATTCTAGTTTGCTAGTATTTTGTTGAGGATTATTGCATCTATGTTCATCAGTGATATTAGCCTGTAGTTTTCTTTTTTTGTGACATCTTTGTCTGGTTTTGGTATCAGGGTGATGGTGGCCTCATAGAATGAGTTTGGGAGTGTTCCTCCCTCTGAATTATTTTGGAAGAGTTTGAGAAGGATGGGTGTTAGCTCTTCTCTAAATGTTTGATATAATTCGCCTCTGAAGCCATGTGGTCCTGGGCTTTTGTTTGTTGGATGATTTTTAATCACAGATTCAATTTCAGTGCTTGCGATTGGTCTGTTTATATTTTCTATTTCTTCCTGGTTCAGCCTCGGAAGGTTGTGCTTTTCCAAAAATTTGTCCATTTCTTCCAGGTTGTCCATTTTATTAACATATAGTCGCTTGTAGTAATCTTTTATGATCCTTTGTATTTCTGCAATGCCAGTTGTTACTTCTCCTTTTTCAGTTCTAATTCTGTTGATTTGTGTCTTCTCCCTTTTTTCTTGATGAGTCTGTCTAATGGTTTATCAATTTTGTTTATCTTCTCAAAGAACCAACTTTTAAATTTATTGATCTTGGCTATCATTTCCTTCATTCTTTTCATTTATTTCTGCTCTGATCTTTATGATTACTTTCCTTCTGCTAACTGTGGGGTGTTTTTGTTTTTATTTCTCTAATTGTTTTAGGTGTAAGGTTAGGTTGTTTATTTAAGATGTTTCTTGTTTCTTGAGGTAGGATTGTATTGCTATAAACTGCTTTTGCTGCCTCCCATAGGTTTTGGGTGGTCATGTTTTCATTTTCATTTGTTTCTAAGTATTTTTTGATTTCCTCTTTGATTTCTTCAGTGATCTCTTGATTATTTAGTAGTGTATTGTTTAGCCTCCATGTGTTTGTATTTTTTACATATTTTTTCCTGTAATTGATATCTAGTCTCATAGTGTTGTGGCCGGAAAAGATACTTGATACAATTTCAATTTTCTTAAATTTACCAAGACTTCATTTGTGACCCAAGATATAATCTATGCTGGAGAATGTTCCATGAGCACTTGAGAAGAAAGCGGTATTCTGTTGTTTTTGGATGAAATGTACTATAAAAAGCAATTAAGTCATCTTGTTTAAGTGTCATTTAAAGCTTGTCTTTCCTTATTTATTTTCCTTTTGGATGATCTGTCCATTGGTGAAAGTGGGGTGTTAAAATCCCCTACTATGATTATGTTACTGTTGATTTCCCCTTTTATGTCTTTTAGCATTTGACTTATGTATTGACATGTTCCTATGTTGGGTGCATAAATATTTACAATTGTTATATCTTCTTGGATTAAGCCCTTGATCATTATGTAGTGTCCTTCCTTGTCTCTTGTAACATTCTTTATTTTAAAGTCTATTTTGTCTGATATGAGAATTGTTACTCCAGTTTTCTTGTGATATCCATTTGCACGGAATATCTTTTTCCATCCCCTCACTTTCAGGCTGTATGTGTCCCTAGGTCTGAAGTGGGTCTCTTGTAGATAGCATATATATGAGTCTTGTTTTTGTATCCATTCAGCTAGTCTATGTCTTTTGGTTGGAGCATTTAATCCATTTACATTTAAGGTAATTATCAATATGTCTGTTCCTATTACCATTTTCTTAATTGTTTTGTGTTTGTTATTGTAGGTCTTTTCCTTCTCTTGTGTTTCCTGCCTAGAGAAGTTCCATTAGCATTTGTTGGAAAGCTGGTTTTGTGGTGCTGAATTCTCTTAGCTTTCACTTGTCTGTAATAGTTTAATTTTTCCTTCAAATCTGAATGAGATCCTTTCTGGGTAATCTTGGTTGTGGTTTTTTCCCTTTCATCACTTTAAATATGTCCTGCCACTCCCTTCTGGCTTGCAGATATTTTGCTGAAAGATCAACTGTTAACCTTTGGGGATTCCCTTGTATGTTATTTGTTCTTTTACTTTGCTGCTTTTAATATTTTTTTTTGTATTTAATTTTTGATAGTTTGATTAATATGTGTCTTGGCATGTTTCTCCTTGGATTTATCCTGTATGGGACTCTCTGCTCTTCCTGGACTTGATTGACTATTTCCTTTCCCATATTAGGGAAGTTTTCAACTATAATCTCTTCAAATATTTTCTCAATCCCTTTCTTTTTCTCTTCTTCTTCTGGGACCCCTATAATTCGAATGTTTGTGCATTTAATGTTGTCCCAGAGGTCTCTGAGACTGTCCTCAATTATTTTCATTCTTTTTTCTTTATTCTGCTCTGTGGTAGTTATTTCCACTATTTTATCTTCCAGGTCACTTATCCGTTCTTCTGCCTCAGTTATTCTGCTATTGTTTCCTTTTAGAGAATTTTAAATTTCATTTATTGTGTTGTTCATCATTGTTTGTTTCCTCTCTAGTTCTTCTAGGTCCTTGTTAAACATTTCTTGTATTTTCTCCATTGTATTTCCAAGATTTTGGATCATATTTACTGTCATTACTCTGAATTCTTTTTCAGGTAGACTTCCTATTTCCTCTTCATCTGTTTCGCCTAGTGGATTTTTACCTGCTCCTTCATCTGCTGTGTGTTTCTCTGTCTTCTCATTTTGCTTAACTTACTGTATCTGGAGTCTCCTTTCTACAGGCTGCAGGTTTGTAGTTCCCATTGTTTTTGGTGTCTGCCCCCAATGGGTAAGGTTGTCTCTGTGGGTTTTGTAGGCTTCCTGTGGAGGGGACTAGTGCCTTTGTTCTGGTGGATGAGGCTGGATCTTTTCTTTCTGGTGGGCAGGACTGCATCTGGTGGTGTGTTTCGGGGCGTCTGTGAACTTATTATGATTTTTGGCAGCCTCTCTGCTAATGGGTGGGGTTGTGTTACTGTCTTGCTAGTTGTTGGAATGGGGTGTCCAGCACTGGAGCTTGCTGGTCGTTGAGTGGAGCTAGGTCTTAGCTTTGAGATGGAGATCTCAGGGAGAGCGCTTACTGATTGATATTATGTGGGGCTGGGAGGTTTCTGGTGGTCCAATGTCCTGAACTCAGCTCTCCCACCTCAGAGGCTCAGGCCTGACACCCAGCCAGAGCACCAAGACCCTGTCAGGCACACAGCTGCAGCATCAGTCTGCCATTATTGTTGCTTTCTTTCTCTCTCAACAACTGAGCACAATAACATACACCCTCTTTCTCCTGAACCGGGAGAAGCTGAAGGAGAGCTGGTGGGAGCAGGAGGGGCCACGTCATAGTTGAGGCTTGACTCCAATTGTTATGTAAATTTTTATTTAAAACAATTATTTGGAATTTATATGATACACACAAGCATTTTTGACACCCTGTTCATACTAGAATAAGCATTCAAAATAAAAAGTTTTCTTCAGCTTTCAAAAAATTAATTAATTACTAAAATAGCATCTAAAGGGATGCACGTGAGCCCTCTTCCTCTCCCCCTTAACCCTGAACAAAGCTAGTCTGGGGATACTTACCTAACTATGCTGTAATAGGTTAAAGGTACAACCTAAGGATGATGTACAGTGGATGTAGAGTCCAGTGGCGCTGCATTTTTAAAGACATAAAATGTTGTTTCACCCATCGATGTCTAAAAACCTCTAGGCAAGATCCTGTCTCAGTCTTGCCTACCGTGTGAAGCCAGGCTGCATTTCCATGGCTCAAGATCAGACTGCAGCTTTCTGTGGCTGAGGGCCACTGCCTTGTGGCTGAGGCACCCTCATCCCCACACATGCCACTGACATTTGGACAAAGCAGCTATAAACTGCGGGACCTGCTGAGGCCAAAAGCACATGAGCCCTAAAGTTTCAAAGTCCTGATGAGTTGCAGTGACTTAAATCCACAGTGAAAGGGTAAAAGCGAGTCAGGGACCCCCACACAGACCTCTGTGCACCTCCAAGAGCAAATGTCCTTGGGGTCTCACCTAGCCGAAAGCAGCAATCAGCAGCTGCTTTCCTTAAATTCTACTCAGGCTTTTTATTGGTTTAACAATACAAACTGGGTAAAACAAGTTTAATAGAAAGAATTGCTAAATGCTAACAATAATACAAAAGTGATGATAGGATATAAGGGAATCGTGTGCCTCTAGGGCTGAAGGAGGGTAGACAGGTTGGACAAACCTGAGGGAGACGACACCCACCAAGGCTTATTGGGGAAGGTGGGTTGAGCCCCTGGGAACAGGAAGTGTACAGATTCGCCCAGGCTGGATCTCGTCTGCGAGTCACTGAGCGGTGGAGACGCAGCCCTCAGAGCACAGCACCTGCTCTCAGCTCAACAGCAAGAGCTGATGTGGGCCTAGAGATGCAGGCTGCACAGGTAACTGCAGCTGAGATGCAGCAATGCAGCCAGAGGCCTTCAGGGCCCCAGTTTCCTTGTAGCGAGGCTGTAGGAAGGTTATCGCCAGGCTCGGTCAAGGTTGTAAGGTTGCTGAGGGGCTGTACATTCTGGGCTTGCTGGTCTTTCCCCAACCCCCAACCTTGAACAGCAGGGTGCCCTTTGCTCCCACAAGTAACACTGTGCTCATTGTAAAGGAGAGATGCTCAAAGAGTTCTGTCCATGGTGGCAGGGTATATGTTAAAATGTTAAATTGATAACGGTCAGATTCTTTTTCTATAGGTTCATCCCCATGCCCCAGACCTTAAAACCACCCTGGCTTGATAAGAAATCGAAATTGACAAACTTTGAAAACAAAACTGCCTTTCTTCCTCCAAAGCAGAAGAAGCAGAGGGGGAGAGACAAATTCCTCCTCCCAGAGTGAACTTTGGTGGGGGCCGGGGGGTGGAGAAGAGGGAGAAAGTAAAGGGCTGTCACTCTAATGAACGTTCCTCCTGAAAAACCGGGAGTCAGGGAGAGGAGACCCCAGTCCCAGACAGTAGGGGGTGGGTGAAAGGCACTGAAGTGTTTCCTTTAGTGGAAGGATTGCCTACAGGTATGTGTTCCTTAGAGTTTACAGGGACCCTAGCGTCGGGGACCTCTAACCACTGAAAAGGGAAATGGGCATTTTAGTTGGTGTCCCCTCCATCATGTTCCCAATACCCCTTCTCTCAGAGGTAGCCCTTGACCTTACCGTCCCGTCTCACCCCACTTTCATTCTCTGAGATTTCTGCTGTCCATAGTCTCTGTGTCTGTATGTTCTGAGTGAGCATCTTCAGGTCTCAAGGCATTACTTTTAGACAAGCTCGGATTATCACAGATAATTAGCTTTATTAGGAGTGAAAGTGTTATGACTTGCTTCATGAAGTTAACGTGGAAATTTGATTGCATTTATTTTATGTCTTCACTTAATTGCTTTAGCCTTCGTATAGGATGTACTAGCAGGAAGCCCAATACTTCAGTCTTGACACAGGTCCTACGATTTACCCAAAGATCCTAAGAATTGATTCATCCTGAAGGCAGAAGAAGGTCATCAAAACCCAAAAGGTAGGACTGTGTTTTGATGATTCCAAAACTATCGCTGCTTGTAGACACTTCTTAAAGATCGTTCCTTTGTGATTTATAATTGAGTACCACTGGGTACTCTTTCTGGTCCTGGCACCTGCCCAAGCAGCACTGCTGCCCAACATTGGACCCCACAGCCTCTTCCATTCCCTCATCTCTCTACACAGATGCTCTTTGACAGTCTCCGTTCTCCTAAACTCTTCTCCAATATAAGCATCTCTCCATCACTGCTGGATCTGGAGGATCTTTAGCACCTATATAAATCCAGACCGCCCCCCCCCCCCATATGTTGAACACAAGTCTGCTAGCCTTGCTCTCTTGGTAAACACCTGTTTGAAGTTCTAAGTTCACAAATCTCTGGGTTCCTAGTGCTTAGCTCTCCACACTCTGCTTTCCAAGGGCAGAAGCAGCTTTGCTAATCCTGCTACATAAAATAGAGTCTTACTACACTTTACACTGGGATAATAGAACTACCTTTGTCTTGATTTTTTGCTGGAGAAAGAGCAGCTCTTTGAAGAATTCTTTAATGAAGGAGTATCTTCTCCATATTGTCCCTTTTCCTGAACTAGGAAATTATTTATATCAAAATAATAAAAAAAAAAACAAACAGACCACGGAAAACTAACAAAGACAACAGCAAGAGACCACTAAGAGGGGACTAGAACCCTGCTCAGAATACAACGTCCATCCAGCTGAGGAGGCACTCCCTGCTTTTGTTGTCGATTTCTTTCTTCTCTCTGGCGTGCATTATCCTCGTGACTCTGCCCTCTTTACTCTTAAGGACTTTATTTCTCTGTTCTTTCTACTTCTTTTACTCCCACCTGTCCTCAGTGAAGATGGAGTTTATTTTTGTTCTTGGTATATTCATGGTTATATCTACCTCATGCATTTTTGGAGTGGCATGTTGGTCTCTAAACCATCTCTCAGCTGTGTTCTGGGTCTCTATAAGTCTCACATTTAAACTCAATTAAAACTTATTTGACCCAGAGATCGAGCATACCAGCTGGCAAAGGTTCTCACGTCAGTCTCACGTCTCACTTCAGGGGTACTGACCAGCCCATGGATGCTTGTGCTTGTGCTAGTTCAAGAGTTGCCCCACGGTCTGTTTAATTCTGGCTGTAGTTGTGGGTTGCACGGCAGGCACTTTGTTCAGGAACAGCCGTGAGCACATAGACTTGGGTGTCCAGAATATCCTCCACCTCCCTAGTTCATTCTCTACTCCCATTCTTTCTTCTTAATTCACAAAGTTACCCATGATGTGTGTTTACTGTGTCATTTAGACTATTCACTTCAACTCTAAAGAACAAGTAAATCAACTGGGATGGATAAAACCCACTAAATATGGAACCTGTTGAGAGTAAGTGAGCAACTAGCTTGTGAAACATGTTAAAGGCAAGTTGAGGAGTGCATGTGTGTGTTAAAAATGCACGGGAAGGTGGATGAGGGGACCGATGAAGAAACACAGATTCCTGAGGCACCAACTACTGATGGTAATCGTTGCCTCTATAAATTGGTCACCCACGGTGATGCTCAGAATTGTCCCCAGTGCTGTCTCGACACAAAAACTTGCATGCAAAAGTCACAGCTGCTCATCAGGTTTTGGTGAGTGACAGCTGTGGCAATACATCCTTGCTTCTGTATCCCTTGAAAAGAGCAAAAGGATATATTCGGTCTGTTTGTTGGACCCTACTGTCCATGGGGAAGGCTGATAGAGCAGAGACGAAAGCAGGATATACACCATTGATGATTATACATACAAAAAATGTTAACAGGTTACAGAAGGCATCTCTAAAATTATAGTTACTCTCTCGTTTATGTTTTATCCAGATTCAGTAAACCTGTGTTTAGAGCCCTTGAATTTGGTCCCAGAAACTTTCTGCTGCAAGTCTCTGAAATGGTTTGTCTGCTGTCCACCTGGATATACCACAGCACCCTGCCCACTTCCACTGGAGCTGTCCAGATCACTCAGAACTTTCCATCTTTGTCTGTCTTCCTTATTAGCTAAGATCTGTTTCCTTCCCTTCAACCTTAAACCCATGCATCTTTCCCTGAATGACAGCCCACATTTCTTTCTCTCATGATATTTAGTAATGCTCTTTAGATGCTACAGACCTTTTACAACAGTTAATTCTGTAAACTTTACATCAGTATTTTACACACACACTCACACACACACACACACACACACACACATGCCAGATTAACATGGTATTGGTATAAGTCAGGAAACAATAAGAGTTGGGAATGTTTAAGCAACTGAAACAATTTCACCAGGGCTTAACCACCTTTTTGCTTTTCCTTAGAGATAAATGAGATTTTAGTAATTTAAACTTATTCAAGGGTAGATGCTTTAAAATGACTGCAATAATGACCATCTTGCAAACATAAATGCTTTGAAAATAGCTTCACTGTTTCAGCAACTGTAAACTCTATGTTCTGACATCGTCTATCTTTTGCTCAATCATCACTACAAGACTGCAAACATCCCAGGGGTGTATCTACACAACGTAAGTGTGTCTCTATTTCAATTTCCAATGTTTATCTGCTACAAATAGGCAATTTAAGGAGAACTGCTTTGAGCCACTGAGATTCTGGATGAACACTTACAAAGACTGATCTGCAAGTCAGTTGCATGCCAATAACTTTAAATTGCCCTAAGCCATAGTTGCTAACAGTTGCTTTATTATATCCTTCTGAGATACAACTTTATAATCCATATTCAGAAAGATAGAAAATGCATTTTAGTTATTTTCAGTGAGAAACAGAAAACTTAATATTATATACACATATAAAAATGATGAGTAAATCAATGAATTAAATAGAGAAATATTAAATCAAGAGATGAACTGAGCTTGGGACTTCCCTGATGGTCCAGTGGTTAAGATTCCATGCTTACAATGCAGGGGGCAGGTTCCATCCTTGGTCAGGGAATTAAGATTCTGCATGCTGAGCAGCATGGCCAAAAAAAAAAAAAGAGAGAGAGAGAGAGAGAGAGATTAACTGAGCTTATATTTTAATTTTATCATTTTCATTTTACCATGAGGACTGCAGTAATTATACATACTGGCAGTGAAGCTGCTACAGTTTGTGCTAGATTTGCTGAAAAAACATGAGTCAAACATCTCTTATCTTCTGGAAACTACAACCAAAATTATTCTACCTGGCAAGAATATCATTCAGATTTGGCAGAGAAATAAAAATCTTTACAGAGAAGCCAAAGCTAAGAGAATTCAGCACCACCAAACCAGCTCTAAAACAAATGCTAAAGGAATTTCTCTAAGTGGGAAACACAAGAGAAGAAAAGGACCTACAAAAACAAACCCATATGGGGACATATGTATTTGTATAATTGACTCACTTTGCTATAAAGCAGAAACTGACACACCATTGTAAAGAAAATATACTCTAATAAAGATGTTAAAAATAAAAACCATAACAAGAAAATAGTAATAGGAATAATCATATTGATAATTACCTTAAATGTAAATGGATTCAATGCTCCAACCAAAAGACACAGGCTTGCTGAATGGATACAGAAACAAAACCCATATATATGCTGTCTACAAGAGATCCACTTCAGACCTAGGGACACATACAGACTGAAGGTGAGGGGATGGAAAAAGATATTGCATGCAAATGGAAATCAAAAGGAACTTGGAGTAGCAATACTCATATCAGATGAAATAGACTTTAAAATAAAGAATGTCACAAGAGACAAGGAAGAACACTACATAATAATCAAGGGATCAATCCAAGAAGAAGATATAACAATTATAAATATGTATGCACCCAACATAGGAGCACCTCAATACATAAGACAACTGCTAACAGCTATAAAAGAGGAAATCAACAGTAACACATTAATAGTGGGGGACTTTAACACCTCACTTACACCAATGGACAGATCATGTAAACAGAAAGTAAATAAGGAACCACAAGCTTTAAATGACACAATAAACCAGGTGGATTTAAATGATATTTATAGGACATTCCATCCAAAAACAGCAGATTGCACTTTCTTCTCAAGTGCACATGGAATATTCTACAGGATAGATCACATCTTGGGTCACAAATCAAGCCTCAGTAAGCTTAAGGAAGTTGAAATCATATCAAGCATCTTTTCTGACCACAACACTCTGAGACTAGAAATCAATTACAAGGAAAAAAAAACGTAAAAAACACAAACACATGGAGGCTAAACAATACGTTACTAAATGACCAAGAGATCACTGAAGAAATCAGAGGAAGTCAAAAAATACCTAGAGACAAATTACAATGAAAACACAATGATCCAAAACCTATGGGATGCAGCAAAAACTGTTCTAAGAGGGAAGTTTATAGCTAAACAAGCCTACCTCAAGAAACAAGAAAAATCTCAAATAAACAATCTAACCTTACACCTAAGGGAACTAGAGAAAAAAGAACAAACAAAACCCAAAGTTAGTAGAAGGAAGGAAATCATAAAGGTCAGAGCAGAAATAGATGAAATAGAAACAAAGAAAATAATAACAAAAAACAGTAAAACTAAATGCTGGTTCTTTGAGAAGATAAACAAAACTGATAAACCATTAGCCAGACTCATCAAGAAAAAGAGGGAGAAAACCCAAATCAATAAAATTAGAAATGAAAAAGGAGAAGTTACAACAGACACCTTAGAAATACAAAGCATCCTAAGACACTACTACAAGCAACTCTATGGCAATAAAATGGACAACCCGGAAGAAATGGACAAATTCTTAGAAAGGTATAACCTTCCAAGACTGAACCAGGAAGAAATAGGAAATAAGAACAGACCTATCACAAGTAATGAAATTGAAACTGTGATGAAAAATCTTCCAACAAACAAAAGTCCAGGATCAAATGTCTTCACAGGTGAATTCTATGAAACATTTAGAGAAGCACTAATGCCCATCCTTCTCAAACTTTTCCAAAATTTGCAGAGAAAGAAGCACTCCCAAACTCATTCTATGAGGCCACCATCACCCTGATACCAAAACCAGAAAAAGGGCACTACAAAAAAAGAAAATTACAGACCATTATCACTGATGAATATATATGCAAAAATCCTCAATAAAAGGCTAGCAAACAGAATCCAACAACACATTAAAAGGATCATACACCATGATCAAGTGGGATTTATCTCAGGGATGCAAGAATTCTTCAATATATGCAAATCAATCAATGTGATACACCATATTAACAAACTGAAGAATAAAAGCCGTATGATCATCTCATTAGATTCAGAAAAAGTTTTTGAAAAATTCAACACCCATTTATGATAAAAGCTCTTCAGAAAGTGGGCATAGAGGGAACCTACCTCAACATAATAAAGGCCATATATGGCAAACCCACAGCAAACATCATTCTCAATGGTGAAAAACTGAAAGCATTTCCTCTAAGATCAGGAATGAGACAAGGATGTCCACTCTCACCACTATTATTCAACATGGTTTTGGAAGTCCTAGCCACAGCAATCAGAGAAGAAAAAGAAATAAAAGGAATACAAATTGGAAAAGGAAGTAAAACTGTCACTGTTTGCAGATGACATGATACTATGCATAGAGAACCCTAGAGATGCCACCAGAAAACTACAAGAGCTAATCAATGAATCTGGTAAAGATGAAGGATACAAAATTAATGCACAGACATCTCTTGCATTCTTATACACTAATGATGAAAAATCTGAAAGAGAAATTAAGGAAACACTCCCATTTACCATTGCAACAAAAAGAATAAAATACCTAGGAATAAACCTACCTAGGGAGACAAAAGGCCTGTATGGACAAAACATAAGACACTGATGAAAGAAATTAAAGTTGATAAAAACAGATGGAGAGGTATACCATGTTCTTGGATTGGAAGAATCAATATTGTGAAAATGACTATACTACCCAAAGGAATCTACAGATTCAATTCAATCCCTATCAAATTACCAATGGCATTTTTCACAGAACAAGAACAAAAAATCTTAAAATTTGTAAGGAGACACAAAAGACTCTGAATAGCCAAAGCAGTCTTGAGGCAACAAAACGGAGCTGGAGGAATCAGACTCCCTGACTTCAGACTATACTACAAAGCTACATTAATCAAGACAATATGGTACTGGAACAAAAAGAGAAATATAGATCAATGGAACAGGATAGAAAGCTCAGAGATAAACCCACGCACATATGGTCAACTAATCTATGACAAAGGAGGCAAGGTATACAATGGAGAAAAGACAGTCTCCTCAATAAGTGGTGCTGGGAAAAGTGGACAGCTACATGTAAAAGAATGAAATTAGAACACTCCCTAACACCATACACAAAAATAAACTCAAAATGGATTA
This sequence comes from Kogia breviceps, assembly GCF_026419965.1. Classification (NCBI taxonomy): domain Eukaryota; kingdom Metazoa; phylum Chordata; class Mammalia; order Artiodactyla; family Physeteridae; genus Kogia; species Kogia breviceps. Next base: position 109,774,091 of record NC_081318.1, on the reverse strand, counting down.
GAGACCTAAATGTAAGACCGGGCACTATAAAACTCATAGAGGAAAACATAGGAAGAACACCATTTGACATAAATCACAGCAAGATATTGTTTGATCCACCTCCTAGAGTAAAGGAAATAAAAACAAAAATAAACAAATAGGACCTAATGAAACTTAAAAGTTTTGCACATCAAAGGAAACCATAAATAAGATGAAAAGACAACCTTCAGAATGGGAGAAAATATTTGCAAATGAATCATTGGACAAAGGATTAATCTCCAAAATATATAAACAGCCCATGCAGCTCAATATTAAAAAAACAAACAACCCAGTCCAAAAATGGGCAGAAGACCTAAACAGACATTTCTCCAAAGACATACAGATGGCCAATAAGCACATGAAAAGCTGCTCAACATCACTAATTATTAGAGAAATGCAAATCAAAACTACCATGAGGTATCACCTCAAACCAGTTAGAATGGGCATCATCAGAAAATCTACAAACAACAAAGCTGGAGAGGGTGTGGAGGAAAAGGAACCCTATTGCACTGTTGGTGGGAATGTAAATTGATACAGCCACTATGAAGAACAATACGGAGATTCCTTAAAGAACTAAAAATAGAATTACCATGTGTTCCAGCAATCCCACTACTGGGCATATACCCAGAAAAAAACAATTCACAAAGACACATGCACCCCAATGTTCATTGCAGCACTACTTACAATAGCCAGGTCATGGAAGCAACCTAAATGCCCATTGACAGATGAATGGATAAAGAAGATGTGGTACATATATGCAGTGGAATAAGAAGACATACAGATGACCAAGAAGCACATGAAAAGCTGCTCAACCTCACTAATTATTAGAGAAATGTAAATCGAAACTACAATGAGGTATCACCTCACACCAGTAAGAATGGGCATCATCAGAACATCTACAAACAACAAATGCTGGAGAGTTTGTGGAGAAAAGGGAACCCTTTTGCACTGTTGGTGGGAATGTAGATTGATACAGCCACTATGAAGAACAGTATGGAGGCTCCTTAAAAAACGAAAATGGAATTACCATATGACCCAGCAATTCCACTACTGTGCATATGCCCAGAAAAAAACATAATTCAAAAGAACACATTCACCCCAATATTCATTGCAGCACCATTTACAATAGTCAGGTCATGGAAGCAACTTAGATGTCCATCAAAAGACAAATGGATAAAGAAGATGTGGTACATATTTACAGTGGAATATTACTCAGCCATAAAAAGGAACGAAATTAGGTCATTTGTAGAGACGTGGATGGAACTAGAGACTGTCATACAGAATGAAGTAAGTCAGAAAGAGAAAAATAAATATTGTATATTAATGCATATATGTGGAACCTAGAAAAATGGTACAGATGGACCAGTTTGCAGGGCAGAAATAGAGACACAGATGTAGAGAACAAACGTGTGGATACCAATGGGGGAAATGGTGGGGGCGGGGGGTGGGTGTGATGAATTGGGAGATTGGGATTGACATATATACACTAATATATATAAAATGGATAACTAATAAGAACCTGCTGTATAAAAAAATAAATAAAATTCTAAAATTCAAAAAAAAAGAAAAAAACATCTCTTATCTTCAGGTTGAAGTAATATATTGCAGGACATACAGGAAATACATAGTGAGTCAAGTTCATTTATTCCAGCTGCACCTCTCTGACAGACACTCCCTTCCTAAGAGAAGGAGAAATAATCCTTACAACCATGGAGCCTGAAGTCTGGCAGGCAGTTGCTACAAAAACCAAATCTTTGTCATATTTTTATTTTCCTAATAGTAAGAGTAAATGCATGTTCATTGTAAAAAGGCAAAGTGTGCACTACGATATAGAAGAAAAAATTAAGAATCTCCACAAACTAATCCTCCAAAGAAAAACACTCATATGATTGGTAAATAAATCATCAGATAAATACAATTCTTGCTCATCAATGAAATGTTAATTTTGTCCTTACTATGTATGTGCCAGACCCTGTGCTCCGGTTTTAATGATAAAATGATGAACAATGGCAGGTATGAGATCTTCCCCTCAGAATGTTTAGAATCCAGTGAAGCTGCCAGATGCTATCACGTAATCACACACTGGTTTTTGTTTGTTTGGGTGGCTGGTTTTTTGTTTGGTTTGGTTTGTTTTATTTCACTTTTCTTTGAATTGAAGTATAGTTGATTTACAATGTCATGTTAGTTTCACATGTACAGCACAGTGATTCAGCTATATGTGTGTGTGTGTGTGTGTGTGTGTATGTTCTTTTTCAGATTCTTTTCCCTTATAGGTTATTACAAAGTATTGTGACAAGAGCTATAGCATGAAACTAGTCCTCTATGAAAATGTGAAGGAGGAGCTGTGATGTCATCTGAGGAATAAGGCATTTCTTTATTTATTTACTCACATGTTGAAGATGGAAACTTGCCTGTGCCCTGAAGGGTGAACGGGTAGATTCTGGACCTAGCGTTGGGAGCATAGTGGGGGAGACATGGCAGATAGAACAGAGGGATCAGGTTGTGGAACTGCAGACAGAAAGAGGAGCTCTATTTTGAGATGAATCTGGAAGGCTGGGTGGGAGCCAGATCACACAGGGAAGGGCAGATTATGACAAGTATGATCTTCATTATCTGAAAAAGGAGAAGGCATTGCAGCATTGTAATTGGGTGCATGACAAGATCAGATATTTTTACACTTTGAGCATCTCCTGGTAAGAGTGGGGATGAAAGACATAGTGACAAGTTTCATTATTATGTATCATCTATTTGCAAATCACTATCATAGCAAAACACCATGTACTGGAAATTGCTTTTGTACTTAATAAAATATTGTAGATACTTTTCCTTATGAGAGCATATTGTTCTACACTCTTCAAGGCATCACATTATTCATTGTATTAATGTAGCATGTTTTTAATAAATCCATATTTTTACCTCTTTTTCAAATTTTCAAATACTGTTAAGACCAATATCCTTTAAGTTATATCTTTGAAATGTATGAAAATATTTACTTCTAAGAAGTGAATTTAAGGCTAAGTTCATTTTAGAAATTCACAGACAATGTCAAACTACCCATTAAAACACTGTGACAATTTACTCTCACCCCCAGCAGTGAAAACATCCTGGATTCTCATCACCTTTACCGATGACATGTCATTTTCTTAGATCTACTAAGCTTCAGAATATTGTTATCACTGGGACTACCTCTGCTTGACATTCTAAATGCCAACATTCCCTGTTCTGACTGACTCCAATTATTTTCTAATATATGTTTTATTCACTTACTTTAATTACTATAATTATGTCCATTTTACAGGCAAGGAAACTGATTCACAAAGCAATTAAGAAACGGATCCAAAGTTTTACAACTAGTAAATATGCAGGTGGTTTTAACCACTATGCTTTATTACTTTAAAAAAAAAAGTTGTTTGATAAAAGTCAAAACTGATTCATGATCAAGAAATTAAAACCTCTTCATACGCTACAAGTAAACAATGGCTTATTATTTTAATAAATATTGTGTAACTCCTAACAATAATTAAAATCACAGTTTATTGAGGGATTCCACAGTTGTTCCACTAAAATAAAGAACCAGAAATGTTTGGATAAGACTATTATATAATATTCTTAATTTATTCTTTAACCAATAAAATGAGAAACCAAAAAAAAAAAAAAAATGACTATCACACAGAAGAAAATAAAGCAGTCATTTTCATTTGTTAATTTGTTTAACAATAGTTAAGCCACTACTAAATGTGAGTTCTGGGCTCAGCAGTGGAGATTCAGGAAAAAAGAACAGATATGTGATTTACCCCTTCCTTGCTCTTAGAATCTCTTGGTAAAGGTCAATAGTTAAACAGGACTAATATTAAAGCTTCCTTTGTACCATGTAAGGGAAAGTTCAAGGTTCAGTGTAAGAGTTAATACAGAGACAGAATCTTTTCCTAGAGAGTTGGGGAAGACCCTCCATGACAACTGAGGGTAGCAGGTGGAAAGCCAGACCAGCCATAAGCCAGACAGGACACAGGAATGGTCTTCCCTGGAGAGGCAATGGTATGTTGAGCTCCCACAACGGAAAGCACTTCAGGGTAGAACAGAACATTAGGTGGGGATAGTACATTGCCAGGTTATATTGAGTGAGTAGAGGATTCCTCCATAAGAAACTTGCAGTGAGTATGACATTTTTTTTTTTTAACCTGAAGATAAGCAGAGGGGAGCTGAAAGTTTTAGGAAATTGGTCAAGGTCACATGGCTAAGAAAGTGATGAAGCCAGGGTTCAAACCCAGGCGGTCTGACCGGCGAGTCTAAGATCCTCAGCACCAGGCAATATGGGAAAGGAGGAAGAGAAATAATGGTGAGTCTCCTGGGAGCCCGCTTAGACTAGAGTGATGCCATATGTACAACTTATGAACGGTCACCCTACACAGTCAAGTTTTAAGACTTGCTACAATTATCTAAAACATATTTCACAACTTAGACATTCTTTCGAAGAAATCTGGGTTTCATTTTAGAAAGAGAGAGACAGTCTCACAGTCTGACAAGGCCAGACTCCGTATCTCCTTGTACACAGCATCAGGGAACACAACAGAGGAAACCATCCCTGACAACACAGAGCCAGCCTACTCATTTTTAACCTTATTTTATGTTCTGCTCAGTCAGTAAATGAATTCATTGTTTAGCTTCCTAGTTTGAAAACAGTCCATTTCTTTACCCTTTCTTATTTATACAGAACGTGATTTATATCCCAGTCTTACACAATGTTTGAACACTGTGGTGGTTTATCCTATGTGGACTGAACTGGAACTGCCTGAAACTCCTTCCCTGTCTGTTTCTGAGGTTCAAGTTTATGGAGCACCAGAAGCACAGCCTCAGGCAGATTGTTTCAGATCTGCTGGTGAAACTGAGCAGGACCCTGCAGAGCCCTCCTGGGTACAAATCCTTTCCATGTCCCCTGTTTCTTGTTTGCAGGAAAAAGACTTCAGTCTCCTAGACCTTCCCCAAGTTCCAAAGAGCAGACTTAAGTAGTTACTAATTAGGGAAGGGAGGGGATGCAGAAACAAAAGAAGAGCAGTCAAGAAACAATAGTGCAGCTTTGGGGCAGGATCCTGGTCCCTCCTCAAGGGATATGCATAACAATATCTTTGAGTTCTTCTATAGGAACTAAGGCCCCCAGCCAGGAGGAGGATGGTAACTTCAGGCTGAGCACGGGGTTCCTGAAGCTCCACCTTGTTACCTCACCACTAACCAAGCAGAAGAAAGCCACACACCCAGCAGCCCTCACCCCAAATTTTGCTATAAAAACTTTTCCCCCAAAACTGTTGGGGAGTTCAGGGTTTTCGAGCATGAGCTGTCCTTTCTCCTTGCTTGGCCCTGCAATAAACCTTTCTCTCCTCCGAAGTCCAACGTTTCGGTTTGTTTGGCCGCACTGTGCGTCAGGCACAAGAACTTGGATTCGACAACATTGGTTCTCTTTGCAGACCCACAGCATGGTCTGTGTCCCGTTTGGGCTTTTCCGTGACCCTGAACAGCTACTCCTGCAGGCCGTGCATGTGACTGAGACTGGTATTGATGGTGGCTGGTAGGAGTCTGGTTTGTCCTCAAGTTTCCAGGCTGTGCCCACACTCCGTCTCTGCACCTACCTTTTCTTCCTTTTCTTCCTGACTGCTGGCCCCTGTGATTCCAGGCCTGTCACCACAGACAGAAGCAACAGCTTTCCAGAGCCTTCTTTTCCTGCTCCCCACTGCATAATGGTAATGGCTAAACCCTGTGACAAAACGTTCGTGATGTGTCACTCATGGTGGTAGCTTCCCTGAGTGTCCCCTGACTGCTGCAGGGGCCACCAGATACAGTTCGGAGTTTCCTGTTCATTACTCAACTTTTTAAAGGGAGATGCATGTGTTTATTTAAAGTTTCCCCTTCTCTAAAAGAAAGTGTTTTCATATTATGTTTCTTCTGTGGGGGGGGAGTGTAGTAAGTGCTGAGCTCCACAGAAAGCACATCAAGATCAGGGACAGCAGGGAGGGCTCAGCAAGGAAAGAGGATTAGTAAACCCAAGATTGGGAGGAAAATCAGGAGACGGTATCACAGAAGGCAAGGAAGAAGCATTTCCAGTGGGAAAAACAAACATATGGCTGCTGCTTTTCAAAGACACTGTACCTACCGGTTTTCACGTGGATTTTACAGTTAAAGCTAGAGCATAACATTTCTCCAAAAATGCAAAATATCTTCCTTGAACATAATTTTAAATGGAATCAGCTGGGTTATATCAGACTTTCTTTAAATAATAGATGATTATTTCTTACAGATTATTTCCAATACCTTTAATTAAGAAAACGTCAATAAATAAACTTACATTCAAACTTACATTCTACATACTATTGTGATATTTTTCTCAAAATACAATTTTAGAAGTGAATTTTTGTATTTTTGATATACATTGTAAAGTTCATCTCATAAAAATACATACAGCCCTAGGGCTTCCCTGGTGGCGCAGTGGTTGGGAGTCCGCCTGCCGATGCGGGGGACGCGAGTTCGTGCCCCGGTCCGGGAAGATCCCACAATGCCGCGGGGCGGCTGGGCCTGTGAGCCGTGGCCGCTGCGCCTGCGCGTCCGGAGCCTGTGCTCCGCAACGGGAGAGGCCACAACAGTGAGAGGCCCACGTACCAAAAAAAACCCAGTTTCTTTATTGAATAGGAAAGGATCTTTTAAAAAAAACACTCTAGGGCTTCCCTGGTGGCGCAGTGGTTGAGAGTCCGCCTGCCGATGCGGGAGACGCGGGTTCGTGCCCCGGTCCGGTTAGATCCCACGTGTCGCGGAGCGGCTGGGCCCGTGAGCCGTGGCCGCTACGCCTGCGCGTCCGGAGCCTGTGCTCCGCAACGGGAGAGGCCACAACAGTGAGAGGCCCAAGTAACGCAAAAAAAAAAAAAAAAAATGCATACAGCCCTTGTAAGTCACCAGTAACAGGGCCAGAAGAGACTTGTGGAATGGGAACAGCTAGCTCCGTCCGCCATCCCCAGGCACTTTTGTCTAAATTAGGTGCCCAGAGTTCCAGCTTCAGGAGCCTGTGAAGGTGAGTGGGTCTGCTTCCCATGGCTCCTTGGGGGCAATCAGCAGAATATAAGGGCATGGGGCCCACGGCCTGACTGTTCCCAGAGGGAGTTTTCCAGCCATGCTCCGCGTAATCCTGAGCAGCCAAGGTCAAGGTTGATCCTGCCTGAGTTGGCCCATTCTCCCTTCAGAAGGGAAGTAAATGTGTCGGAAAAGTTTCCCTACCCATCACGCTGGGAGAGGACAAGCTGATGAGGCCATAGACGTGGTTTTTATCTTTCACCGACTCGGGGATTCACACCATTAAGGATATTCCAACTCGTTAGTGGTGATCTCAGGGAAGCCAGATAATGTTTAAAAATTATAATAGCAAAAATGATCATTTGAGACTCTTCAGAAGCCAGACTGAAGGGAATTCATGTCAAAAATCAGGACACAAACCTAGCTTGTCTCCTACTCTGGAGACACATGGACACCTGAATTAATAATGATGATGGTGATGATGACAACACAGTAGATGCAAATGCGACAAGCAAAATAAGACTTTCTGAGGCTTAACTTGTTCAAGCTAAAAACAAAACAAAATGTTTTTAGATATATTTTAGGTAAATTAAAGGCGAGGGCAATAATTTCAGCACCCAGCCCTTTTCCCCTTGGAAAATCAGTTGCTCAATTACATTTCCCAGCCCCCCTCAGTGCGAGCACACAGATGTGACCTCCGTTCCACTAAACTGTCACCTGCGGGCACAATGTTTATTGGAATGTGAACCACATGACGAATATGCTCTGCGTGGAACTGGCTTTTGGTCCTGGCGACTTATTCCCTGGGGTTTTCCCTGTTTCCAAGGCCAGGCTCCCAATGGAGAACTGGTACCATATGTGGCATGAGAACAATTGCAACAGACATATCTTCTGGCATTTTATGCCCAGCCGCATATGTATGTGTGTATCACTTGGGTTGGGACATTGTGTCTGAAAGCTTAAACTCAGTCCTTTTAATTCACCTTCTCTATAAGCCTATAACTCACCTCATATCCATTATCTGTTTAACTCTATTTAAATCCCTTATCTGTTTAACCTGAACCCATCCTATTGCTAGCAAGTAAGAATATATTCTAAATTGGAATAAATTTACATTGGGCACCATGTTACAAAAGAACTTTGGAGATTACTTATAAAACTATAAATGTTCAAGATAATAGTGAGATCCTCCAAAAGTCACCATATATATCAATTGTACATACATTTATATAAAATATATATTTCAACAAACACAACAGACTCAAAAACAAGATAAACACATATGTATGTACCTCATAGACAACAGAGCAACATAACAGCAATTATGGGACTGGAATCAGGGAATAGAAGCCAGTAAGATGCAGTTCCGTTGAGGAACAAGGAAATTACAGCATCTAATGTATGGAGCTGTGGAAAGGGACCCCCTGAATGAAAGAAAGGGATATGAGGCAGCAGCCCTGCCTTTGAATAAATCTGAGAGTATTGGTCAGGGTGCGTTAGCTACTGGAATAAATAATTCCTAAATTACAGTGCCAGAAAACAACAAAGTTTCCATTTTTTTAATGTCACAGTGGGATGAATGTTGATGCCTACAAGAGTCTTCTTCACATAATGATCTACAGACCCTGAGTCCTTGTACCAGTGACGCGACCACCCTCTTGGCCTTAAATTACTTTGTTGTTTTGAAGCCAGGTGGCCAATGAGAGATGAGAAATTATGTACAGAATCTTGTAAGAGAATTTAGAGGCCAAGCCTGCAAATGGCAACTGTTATCTCTGCTCCTATTCCATTGGCTTGAACTCAGTCTTATGGACCCATTTTAACTCTTCCATTTTTGTGTTTCTCGGTATTTGTGCAAATATTGTTCCTTTTCAATTTTACCTTGGCTGTTCTTGGGTTTTGCATTGCCACATAGTTTTAATTAATTTTATATATGTTTTTATATGTTTAGACTGGGACAGTAGGGATTTACTATTTTCAACTGTAGGTGACTTGCCCTCACCAGTAAAGACTTATTTGGGTCTCCACATTGTAAGAGACAGTGTCTCTATCTAGTATTAATCAAACATTTCAACTCTATTATTCCCACCTTCAGTCTTAGGGTTAGCTTGGGGCTTACAGTACTTCTTAAAGCCAAAATCTAGGCTGTTGTTTCTACAAATAGTCTGTCTTTCCTCTCCTCTTGAGACTCCAGCTCCACTTATGAGAGAATTTTTCACTGTGTTCCCTTTGTCTCTTGCATTTGTTTTCTTCCATTACTTTTCCACTTTGTGTTTCAGATAGGATATACTTTTCTGGATTCATTGAGGTATAGTTGAAAAATTTTAGTTGTATATATTTAATGTATACAAGCTGCTGATTTTATATATGTCTGCATTGTTAGATATTCACTACAATCAAGGTGTTCAATGTATCCAACATGGCACATGGTTTCTTTTTTTCTTTCTTCTTTCTTTTACTCTCTCTTTCTTTTTCCTTCTTTCTTTTTACTTCTTTCTTTTTTTGTGGTGAGAACACTTAAGATCTACCTTCTCAGCAAATTTTAACTACACAGAATAATATTAACTGTAATCATACTGTTGTACATTAAATCTCCAGAACTTATTTATCTTACACAACTGAAACTTTGTATCCCTTGACCAACATCTACCCGTTTCCTCTACACCTCAGGCCCTGGAAATCACTATTGTAGTCTCTGCTTCTATGAGTTTGATTTTTTTTTAGATCCCACACATATGTGAGATCATGCAGTATTTGTCTTCCTGTATCTGGCTTATTTCACTCATCACAGTGGTCCTGTGAAAATGACTCATTCATGTTGTTGCAAATGGTAGAATCTCCTTTTTCAAATTTGCAGTTTACATATGTATATAAAATATTAAAAATACATATATAAAATGCAGATTTGAAAAAGATTTATACATATTATTTATCCATTCATCCACTGATGTACATTTAGATTGTCAGCTATTTTGATAATACTGAAATGAACATGGGGTACAGATATCTCTTTGATATCCTCAAAGGATATCCTTATATATCCTTCTGGATATATAACCAAAAGAGGATTATTATCCATCCACGATTATTATCCATCCACGTTGGTTTCCATACCTAAAAACTGGACACCTGGGAATGATCAAGGCCTCCAAAATGAAAAAGAAATTCCTCCTTACCACTTCCAGAAATTACTGATGGGCTGAAAATATCTGTGCTCTTTATTATGTATAAATACAACCTGTGGAAAAATGGAGACCACTCAAATATGAGAAACGGAGGATATTTATTTAGAGATTTTTATAGTGAGGGGGGTCAGCCACCGTCTGCATTTGACAGGTACTTGAAGTCAGGCAGAGAGTGGGAAGGGATGGGGGAAGCCTTCGGGTATGTTCTTTATACTCATCAGAAGTTTGTTATACCTCAGTAAAACTGAAAAGAAAAAAAGATTATAAGAAATGACTTACAAGAAAATCTGCATGAAACTTGATAAATAACTCAGAAAACCTAAATGAAATAGGTTATTTTTTCAGAAAATTTAAATCTATAAAGTTAATGCAAGAAATAGAAAACCAGGATAGAAAAATTATCATAGAAGAATTTTTAAAAGCAATAAAATATCCATACCTGAAAAAAAATAAGGAACAAACGTTAAGAACAAATACTTTTGAATAGACATATTTCACCATACTTTCAAAGATCAAGTAATCTCCATGGTATATAAACTCTTCCACATAGAAATATGGAAAGCTTTCCAATTTATTTTTTGAGACTGACATAACCTGAAAACATAATCAATGAAACAAGGATAACATCAAAAAGGAAAACTAGCTGTTAGCTAATTATAATGATGAATAAAATGTTAAGACTACTAAATATAATATTAGAAATCAAATCTTACTGACCAAATAAAATACTTATTCCAAGAATGCAAGTGTATCCAAATGAGGAAGTCTGTTTCTGTACATCCTAACTATAACTCATTAAAGGAGGAAAACCATATGCTTATCTTACTTGATGTTTAAAAAAAGCTTTTGATAATACCTGATTAAAAATATAGTGTGCCAACAATAGAAATATATTCTTTAGCAGGAAAAAAGAAGCTGGCTTATATGAACATATAAAATCAATAACCTCTGTGTTACTAAAAATACTATGACTAAAGTAAAAATAATTGGCAGATGGAAAAAGTGTATTTATGAGAAGGACAAAGACAGAGAGAGCAACTCTAAATGAATGAGGAATGGGAAAACATGCCAATAGATATCTGGGAAAAAATTGTAAAAATGCTATTAATTAAAACTCAGTAATAAGATCATAGAAAAATCATTTAACTTCACCAAGAGCCAGGAAATTGCAGGCTTAAACAGGACACAATTTTCACTCCTCAGATTGATAAAATTTAAAAGATTGGAAACGTCCGGTTTCGAAAGAGTGGTGGGGAAAAGCATTTTCATTAATTGTTAGTGTAATTTCAATCTTAGAATAGGATCTGGCAAAATTCTTTGTTGATATGAGGAAGCTGGAGGCGAGCTAACAAGAAACAGGGCACCTTTGCGATTAGTCTGGGAATATATTTGGCTTTATCTGGTTGCTCCTGAGGTGGAAGCAGGGAGAAAATACGGGGCAGCTGTCAGTCACTGACCAAGTTCTGACCAGTTCCTTGTCAATCACTAGAGATTGCAGATTGACTTTCCAGAGGGTTGCTGTAATGTGTTCGTCAGAGTTCTATGTCGTACGTGGTCTATACATTTCATAACCTGTCCCTCAAATTTCTTCAGCTTTTCATTTCTAGGAAATCGTCAACGTCTCTGACTTGAATATGGCACCCTCTTTTATCAGCGACGCTTTGGACTTATTAATATTTGTACATTTTTATCATAACTTCAGTGGCATTTTGGAATTATGATAAGAAAATATATTAGCTTATTTTATATTTTTAATTAAAGGCAAGATGAGAACATATTCTTGGTATTATGTGATCTAATTAGGAAGATATGAATATGTAAGTATTTATAATCAATATAAATTTATGTATATATATAATTTTTAAATGTTTAAGTTGACAAAACAGATATTTTGCATCACCATTTTCTCAGTCAATTCTAACTTAAAATTCTCTATATTTTTTCAAAATTTGCTTAATTTTCTTGGTATTTCTAAAGTTTAATATTTATACAAATGACTCTCTATTCAGAATTTATTTCATTTTGCCTTTTAATGTTTATTTGTATGATCTTTGGTATGTAGTTAGGATCATGATTTAATGTCTTTGTAATGGTGCTAAGTCATTTTTACAATATGGAGTGATGTGCAATACCCACTCCCTCACCCATAATTTTAAAATTCTAACATTTGATAGCATAAAAGGCAGTACCTTTCACTTCTTTACCTCTTTCCAAATTTTTACAATTCAATATCAATGTTTTAAACATTAAAAAAAATTTTTTTCTGATAACTGTACTTTTTTTAACATCTTTATTGTAGTGTAATTGCTTTACAATGGTGTGTTAGTTTCTGCTTTATAACAAAGTGAATCAGCTATACATACACATATATCCCCATATCTCCCCGCTCTTGTATCTCCCTCCCACCCTCCCTATCCCACCCCTCTAGGTAGTCACAAAGCACCGAGCTGATCTCCCTATGCTATGCGGCTGCCTCCCACTGAAAACTAAGTTCTTGATTTACATGCAAAATAATGTTTGTTTTTATTTTATTTTTTTCAGATGCATTTCTGAAAGCCATTTTATTAAGAATAAACTAATATTCTCTTTCAATTTTAGGGGACGTCCTCTATATCTTCCTCTATGGTGATTAGAAAATAACTGAAATGTTTACAATATTCAAATCTTCTTTACCATTACCAACACTTGTGTTTTCATTTTTTCAAGTCATATTTATTTCTATCCATAATGACTTTAATATTTTATAATATACTCAGAACCACAAGTTAAGTTTTCAATTGTGTCTTCGTTGATACAAAGCCACTCACACAAAAAGGAACACTTTAGCAAGCAAAAAGCTAAGACTAAAATGTTTTCAAAATGAAATACAACATCAATTGGCAAAATTCATTATGTACACAGTGAAAACTTGCCTTCAAAGTCTGTTGGATGATCCACTGACTTCCTTCTTTAGAAGCAACCAAGGTTCTTGGTTTCTTGTGGATCCTTTTAGATATATTCTGGGAAGACGTTTACAAAGGCACATATAGATGTAAATACACACTCAAGTTGTCCATTTTTTAAATAGATAGATACAAATAAACAACAGTTCAAAAATACAACGATACAAACAATCTAATTCCCTCCGTTAATCATGCCAACTCAATCCCTGAACTGTTTTTTCCATTTTACTGCTGCACTGTGTGTCAATGTATGAGCACACCACCTCTTATGTAACCAGATCTCTCTTGATAACCAGTTGTGAGGGTCATCCAGGGAGAGGCAGCCACTACTGGAAGACCCCCAAGGGGTAGACAGGACTTTAAGGGGAAATGCTTCCCTGTGCTCCCAGAGAGGCTCATTTATGAGGACACTTCTCTCAAAATTCATCAAAGACACTTATACATGAACTTGGCTCCGAATTAGCTGAGCTTCCCTTTTCCCAATGAATAATGTGCATCCCAGGGGGGAAGTGCCCCTCAGTACCTTGCCAAGTGTTTACCAGGGACAGATATAATTTGATGTAGAAAAATAAACTCATGTGACATTTCTTAAATCCAGAGTTGTAAAGTATTTAGATAAAGTATTTGCCCGAGACATGCATATGAAAGACATGTGCTGGCTTCCAATTCTTCCAGGTAAATATCTAGAAGTGGTATTGCTGGATCATATGGTAGTTGTATTTTTAATTTTACGAGGAACCTCAATGCTGTTTTCCATAGTTGCTGTACCATTTATTAGCGCTCTTATGTTCACGGAAGCACTATTCATAACAGGCAAAATGTGGAAACAATCTAAATGTTCATTGCCATATGAATGAACAGAGGTTAGCCCCAAAGAAGCGGGCTAACTCTCAACAGCAACAGTTAAAGCATTCTTAAAACTTTACCACAATATCTGAAATGAATTTCATCAAAATAAAATGAGTCACTTGAAGAATAATACTGCTATCACGATATTGTGGTTATCAGTAATAATATTATCACTTGACATTTCCTCTGATCCAACTAGCCCTGCTTGAAATCTTCTTTGATGCTTGAAATGCTCTTGTTTAACAATGGATGCCACGTGCAAGGGATCCCCTTCTGTTAAGATTACAACTAAAGGACACACGTCCTCGTCCTCGTCGGTCTGTCGGGGCCCTCATTCTGATTAGAGTATTAACTAGCTTGTTTGTGTCTCTCATTTTACAGTTCTGACCGGCTACTCATTTTTACGTGAAATGGAGCCCATTTACCTTGGCAAGAACTACATAATGAAAATAATGATGAATAGAAACCATGGCTCAAATGAGAAATACAGATAATGCCAATATTCGTGAGGGTGAGAAGAGATTGGAATCCTCAAAGCACTGCCGATGGGAGTATAAAATGTAGTAACCAGAATGGAAGCATGTTTGGCAATATCTACTTTCATGGATATAGTACACCGTATGACCCCAAATAAATGCACAAATGTGTTTGAAAAGAACAACAGCTCTAGAGATGAACATGATACCACATCTATAATAACTTTACATTTGAAAGTATGCAATATATATCAATATTAAAATAAATAAGTAAATTGTGATAGATTTAACAATGGGACACCTTTAATTCAGCAATATTTGCTATGCTCACCAACATGTTAAAACTCACAAACATAAACTTGAGAAAAAGAAACTACTTTCTGTATTATTCCATGGGCACTCTCTTCTGTATCCAATAAAACTATGCTTAAACATGTTGAAATAAGCCATAGCTTCACAATTCCTAAAATAAGATTGATTCAACAATCAACTTAGAAGATAGAACTGAAGTATTTTTCTTGAAGCTGTAATTTTAAAGCAATTTACATAAACTTGAAAAATACTCAATTTTCCATTTTAAAGAAAGGGTGCTGGTGGCAAAGCCTGCGGAGTTGATGTAAGGAAATCCACCACAGGCTAAAGCTTGTCCTCCACCCACTGGCTTCACTGACTGCACCTGGTGTTAACAGGCCCAGGTGTACCTGGAACTGTGGGTACACCTCAGGTAAATAAAGGATAGAGATAAAGACCAGCAAATCTTTGTTGTTCATCTTTTATCAAAGACTGGAACCTTGCCATTTTCTGTACTGTATCCAAGTCTGATGGCTTATTAATTTTAAAATGTACACATGCATTAGTATTGAAATGCTTTTTTGAACAATCTGAAACTTTAACCTGCCTCACCCAAATTTCACCATTCATCAAGAGGTGTTAAAAGACTGACTTGATATAATTATGAAAATTAAATCAAGTAATAAATGCAAAGTGTCGAGCATAGTACCCGCTCTTCCACGGAGGGTAAATAGGTCCCCTCTCAAATCCATTACTGAGTAGAACATGATTTATTCCTTCTTTGTTTGGAAGAGAAGCCCAGCTCTCAATGGGGCACATGGTGGCCTAGAACACAGACCACGTTTTCTTTGTGTCCTTCCCTGTCAGCTGAGTGTGGCTGTGTGCTACGGTGGTAGCCAACGAGATGTAGATGAGAATCAGTAGCGGCTTCCCCCAAACCACCTGACCACGGAGCTGGCACACACCCTGTGCCCCTTTCCTCCCACCCCTGCCTTCGAGGCTGCCAGGGATGTAGAAGCGGAGAAGAAGGGCCAGGGTCATTGGGGGTAACAGGGCCGAGCAATGCAAGGAGCCTGAGAGCCTGGCGACCTTGAGGACCTCATCAGGGCGACTTCACGCCTGCAGACTCCCAGAACGTTCCTGGATTGACCCTCCCAACCTCCATCACACCCTGCCTTCTGCTTAGAGAACTCGAAAAGCTAAACGCTATCTTTTGCAGAATCCCGCGTAGACGGAGTTTGGACATCACTTCAGCCCCGACCCTGACGGCACTTTTGTGCTGTTTGGAGACAGACACAGGTCTGCAGGCCACGAGGAAACAGCAGGGCCCTGCATCCCTGCAGCAGGTCCCAGGACTCTTTCTCCAGTTTCTGGAAGGCCAGAAGCAATTGAGGACACGGCTGATTTCTTGCTCGACTTCCCCACGCTTGGGTCATAGCTTTGGGTGGTCAGTCTCCAGCCCCGCGAGCTCTGAGGCTGTTGTGCATCGGGGGGCTTCTGGGGGCATCAGAGGCAGGGCCGCCCCTGCTGGGCCACCTCCGAGCTGCTCCTGGCCTGGTAACAGCGCCTCCTGCCCTGCCAGCGACACAGTAATAAGCCAAACCCCTGAATAAAACCCTTTCCTGCTTGAAAATGCTTATCCTTCCCTGCTCTGAATTCCGGCAGAGAGAGGATTTATGTTATGCACGTGTTAAGGAAAAGGTCATTTTAATTAGGCCCCTGTTATTTGGGGCTTTCTGTCACTTGAAACCAATATAATTCTAACTCATAAGTCACCAGATCACTAACCTGGAAGCCATTTTTGCAAACCTGAAAGATGATTTTTCAAAGTAGACCCTTAATTTTCTACACATGGACTTTTCAATTAAGTATATGGGTGGACGTTTCATTCAGTAATCTCAGTGGAGCACGTGTGGGTTGCGCACTCTGTCTGATAGGGGCGCCAGGATTAAGAATAAAGCAACGTAATCTACGTTGTATATCGTTTAACTATTGAATGACTTCACAGGCAACCTCGGAATGGCCCATACAAAAGCTTTTATTTTTTGTTGATTTAAGCAACACAATTTATTTTTATGTTCCTACAATCTCTACAATGCTTAAATCAGAATAAATTCAGCGTTTTCAAACTTTAAAAGCATTTAAGAAGTATTTTCCGTTTGATTATTTTAATTTGTATCTCAATATTGCAATATTCCATCTTCTAGATTTCTATGTTTTTTCTATATTATTATATTTTTAAATACATTTGCATAGTTGCTTCGCTCAGGGAACTAGGAGAATGATGCCATGCAGGGCTAGTGGAACGTTTTGAACTTTGGATGTGCTGGTTTACTTCACTACTGCCTACAGAATGAACTTCCAAATTCTGCTAAACCTCGCAACGTGCTCGATGCGGGCAACAGGTGAACCCGGGCGGAGCATGGAGAGAAGCACAGAGTCATTTTCACTGCCAGCAGGGCATGGGCTCTACTGAGAAAGGTGGAGTGAAGTCAGTCTCGCTCAGACGAACAATACACAGGTTGCTACTGCTGGAATCCAGGTGGCGTTGACCACAGAAGGCAAGGATGTCATTGGGAGAGTGTGCTTTTGTAAAATACCTTTCAATCTTCTGTACGTCTGAATCTGCTGTTTCATATTCATTTCAAAAGCTGGGGAATAAATGGAATTATATTTTCATTTTTACCAAGTTTCTTCAGTACCCTGTAACTTCTTAGAGCTGGTTTCATCGTGAGAGAACCCCAGATGGGTGAATAGTAGAATAAGTGTGAACCTATTGGATGTTTGTCATTTACTCATTAAAGTCAGGATTCGCAGAGGGAAAATGTATGCCAGCTGGGGAATAGTTCAAGAAAAATAAGTCATCAAATAAAATATGACAATAACAGTTCTCCAGTGGCAATTCTAACCCGTGAAGCAGACTGCTTATCAGTCTCTTCAAGGGAGAATAAGTTTAAACAGTGTTTCCTACAAGATAAGAAATCACTAAATATTGGCGCCACTGAATTTGTCTATGCTACAAATTAGGGGGAAATCACTCGACAAAATGTGTGGTTATTCTCTTCAAATCAATACTTAAATGCAGAGTGAAGCCTGCAGGGTTCCTCCCATGTTTGCTCCCCTGCGTATCTCCCTCCTTACTGGGGTTCTAGGACTAGGAGAGAATGTTGAGGCCGTATTGTCAAAGCCCTCATCCAGGAGCTCAGTTCTGCACACAGGTTTCCGAATAGCTGGTTGAACAAACGCAAACGTGGAGTACGCCCACGGCGTTTTTCATGGTGGTCCATCTTTCAATTTGCTATGCTGTTCCCTAGAGATGAGCTGTCTTTTGAATTTTATCAGTTCTTCAGTTTTTGCAGATGATAAAAGTAAGCATATGCAATATGAAATGATAATGAAGTGATTTGCCGTTATTAAATACCTTCATCAATGATAGCTGTCATTGTAGTTAGACATGTTAAGGGACTTATGCCATCCGCTAATAAATGTTGTATCATTTACCCCACTGCTACCCTGTGAGAAAGTGTCAGTTCATCCAGTTACCCAACTGAGTAGTATCGGGAATGAGATTTAAACCCAACTTTACCTGGCACCTCTATTGATATTTTTATCATTGTGAAAAGTCTAGTTTCCTCTACCAATTAAATTTCCACATAAATATATTAAGGATGATATATTAATATGCCTAAAGGACATTATGTAATTATACCTATGGATCAAAAATATGTTTTTAAAACACCAAAAATAATAATGAATTAAAAGTAAAACAATAAAATGGGAATAAATGTCATGGAGTATTGTTATTTTAATATGCTGTTTAATATTATTGACTGTTCTATTGAGACTTGGTACATAAATATTCATAAAGGAGATTATTATGTAGTTTTTGTAATTTCTTTGAACTTGATATCAAGTTTATAGTAGCACAGAAACATTTTAGAAAGTCCTATATCTACATTCTGAGGAATTTTTAAAGTGTTAGAATCTGTTCTTTCTAATCTTTGAAAATTACTTGTTGAAATTATCTGAGCATATTGTTATTTATGGGATGATTTTTAATAAATTATTTTATGTGTTCTATGACAATTGGATTGCTTAGATTTTCAGTCTCTCTAAGGTCAAACTATAATATACAATATGGCAAATCATTCATTTTATCCATTTCAAGTTTATTAGCCTAGAATAGACCAAAGTAGTCTGGAACACTCCTGGAACACTTGGCTGTTTCCACATTTAATTTCTTATTTTGTATGTTTATTATTCTCCTTCCCCTTTTTCTTTATTCAGTTAGCTGGCAAAATAACTATTTAGTTATCTTCCTCAATTGAAATAAGTCTATTAGCTATACTTTTTGCCCATTTTCTTATTTATTTCTGTTTTCTTTATTGCTTACTTTTGTTCCCCTTGAGTATATTTTTGTTGTTCTATCCGAATTGGACTATTAAATTTATTTATTTATTTTGCTCTTTCTTGCTTATTAATTTGGCTTTTTCATCTGAGAATTGAATTATCTGTGCCTTATATATTGGAATATAAATATTATGTAGTACCCCTGTATAAGAGGAAGAGGTTTATAATTGGCTATGTACTGAGCAGTTTACATTTTTGTGATTCCTTTTTCTCAAACAATGTTTGAGAAAGATCAGGAAAACATCCCAGATGGTAGGATGTTTGCCTAGATTACCTTTTATATCCAATTTTACTATAATGTGATGTGTAGTGGTTTGCTCGAGAATTTATCCACATATCTTTGGTCTAGTTTTTCATTATTCCAAGGGCACATGAGTTCAGTATGATCCTCTAATGTACTTTCCAACCAGGTCAACTTGGTAAGAATGACATTTTCTCAGAAAGCTTTTTTTCTGTAGCTGTATTTGACTTTTGGGTGGATATATTTTGTACTTTGACTTTGGTAAATGTGTTTGAGAGGTATTATTTATAAATCCTATTGTTTTCATTTTTCTTCTTTAAAGGAAAAGGATATCACTTCCAGATAAAATTGCCTTTGAAAGGACACTGAGTTTTACAGCAATTATGAAAAGGAATAGCCCTCCCATGTAAAAGAGAATGGGGGAGAAGACGTGGAACAGGAGGGGTAAAAGGTCAACAGAGGGAAGAGGGGGTGAGGGTAGGAAAGGCCACAGTGATGAGCTGGGAGGTGGGCTGGAGACAGGAGGGAAAGGCAGCTAGGAGAGCATGTGTTTCTTCTGCTTTCAAAAGAAAATGCACTATTGTGAATTTTGATGCTGTTCAAAGCTTATTAAGTTTACCTTATCAACAAAACTTTCTTAATTGGCACAAAATAACAACAACAAATACAGAAACCTATAAACTCCCAGGGAAGATGTTAGGCCTGAAGCTTTCTGACAAGATAATTTCCTAGTTGATTACCTTTGACAGATATTATAGGCTAAGAGAAAGTTAAAGACATATTGAATTGAAAAGTCATGCGAGTTACCCACTCTGACAGCCTTTGACCTGATCTCGTAACATGATGAAAAAAGGAAGAGATTGACAGTATCATTTCAGTCTTGAGAAATGTGTGTGTCTTGGAAGGTCTACTGCAGAAGGGAACAATTTGCATGTAAACAGTGTTCATGATGAGCATTTTATTAACTTGCATTTGCAAAAGTCAAATATGTCTTTCCATCACCAGAGTAGTCACCAGGTTAGAAAGCTAATAAAAGTGGCCCAGATGGGCTTCCCTGGTGGCGCAGCGGTTGAGAGTCCGCCTGCCGATGCAGGGGACGCGGGTTCGTGCCCCGGTCCGGGAGGATCCCACGTGCCGCGGAGCAGCTGGGCCCGTGAGCCGTGGCCGCTGCGCCTGCGCGTCCGGAGCCTGTGCTCCGCAACGGGAGAGGCCGCAGCAGTGAGAGGCCCGCGTAACAACAACAAAAAAAGTGGCCCAGCTTACCACCACTTTCAGCTCTACTAACTTCACAAAGAATAATTAGAAGTACGTAAAATTCATGAAATACTAGGTTTACGTACACCACACACTTCAGTTATACCTACTTAAGTGGAAACACCAAATGTGATCCTTAGATTCTCTTACGCCGCCTGCTCTCAGCTCCCTGCCCGCCTCAGCCCTCCCCCTCTGCTCTGCGTCTCACCTGAAAGAGTCTACGCCGCCCTGCAGGGTGGGGGGGAACCGCCGCACACATTCCGGGTCCGCCTGTCCCACCACTTCTATATTTAGGTGAAATACCGCATCACTCGGTGGGGAGTCGAGGAGGAGGGTATGGCTTCTTGAGAAACTGCCAAGCAGGTCAAGGTCAAACGTTCCGTTCTGTAAAGGCAGAAAATTGAACTCCCATGGGGCCAACACTGACCAGTGCAAATATGGGCGAGAGCATGTCAGGCGGATGAATCTCTTCTCCTTCCTCCTCTTGAGGGACTTTTCTCAGGCGTGGTTCCTGGGCGCGGTCCACCTGGAGATGTCCTGCGTGGTGGAGGGCGGGCCCAAGAGGAGCAGTGAGCTCTGCGTCCGATGGATAAGCGGGGCCGTTGCCTTTCCCTCTGTCTCACGCGCTGGGATCACCTCTAGAGAAAGCCATAGTTTTTTTGTTTGTTTGTTTTTTGCGGTACGCTGGCATCGCACTGCTGTGGCCTCTCCCGTTGCGGAGCACAGGCTCCGGACGCGCAGGCGCAGCGGCCACGGCTCACGGGCCCAGCCGCTCCGCGGCACGTGGGATCCTCCCGGACCGGGGCACGAACCCGCGTCCCCTGCATCGGCAGGCGGACTCTCAAGCACTGCGCCACCAGGGAAGCCCAAGCCATAGTTTTTCATCCTTACCTTGGTCTCTGTTTTCTATGGGACCTAGGCTAAGACAACCACCAATTGAATAGGACATAATGATTTAAGAGTTAATGATTTGTATCTCTATTACTCTGACCTTCCACGCACAATGAGAAATGCAGGGAAATGTAAACTGGAGTTAGAACAAAGAAGATTGCTGTGAGTCTTGGATTGTTGTGATTAGATTATAATGATTTGTAGGCTTGAGAGTATCTATAAAATAATAGAAGGATTATATTTGGAGGAGCAGACCAACTTACCACACGTTTGAGACTGGAAAATAAAAAATAATTTCAAACAATATTTTCCACGATGCCCAGCTTACAATATTATATGCCACAAAAGCCAATCAATGTAATATATAATATGTTTTATTCCCCTTAAGTCATACTGTATCTTTTTTCTTTAATTTAAAATCAGGGCCTTTATTCTCAGAGCTAGGGCTAAAGATTGGAACAGTTCCCAGTTCCTTTTTACAATTTAGCACTTCAATTTTGCCTGGTGTTCAAAGGTAGTTTCTACTATAACCTAGACAATATTTTGGATTTGAATTTACTATGTATAATTTACAGGACAACAGTCATGGAATGGTATTGGGTTGGCCAAAAAGTTCGTTCGGCGTTTTCCATAAGATGTTACGGAAAAACCCGAATGAATTTTTGACAATGAAAGGATAGATCTGGGTTACTTTAGTTAACTCTTCTCCAGCCATATGCTTATTGCAATGAATTCAGCATTCTCTGTATAAGGCATAAAAAAATAACTAAAAAAAAAAAAAATACTACCAAAAAAAAGTCAATGAATCCAGTTAGCAAGAAAAGGCACCAAAACCCTGTTTTTATTCACTCAACCCTGTGTCCAGTGAAAGATAGCACCAGGATCAGGGACACTTTTTAGGTATAAAAGTGGCTCATGCTAAAGACCATATATAATTCTGAACAAAGGCTCAATATATAATTATTTACCTTTCCTCTAATATCCAGAATGGTCTGAGGACTAGTGACCCAATGATTGAAATTACATGATAAAAATATATTTATGGACATAAAAATTTTTCAGTTCAATGTTAATGAA
Source organism: Kogia breviceps (assembly GCF_026419965.1). Taxonomy (NCBI): domain Eukaryota; kingdom Metazoa; phylum Chordata; class Mammalia; order Artiodactyla; family Physeteridae; genus Kogia; species Kogia breviceps. The sequence continues at coordinate 109,751,407 of NC_081318.1, read as the reverse complement.
AATACTGTCTTGTAATCTGATTTTTATAACATTTATAAAATCTTTTTTTATGAAATACTTATAAAATAAAATGTATCAAATAAAATCTGATTTGTAACATGGACATGCACATCTCTCGTCAAAATATGAAAAATGTATGCCAAAAAGTTATCAGCAGTGGCAGAAATACATATCTTTATTGTATCTTTTGTTCATACCTGTAGTTTCTAAATTTTGTATAGCAAACCTATTTCCCTCATGTTCGAAAGTATTGCATGCCGTGCTCCCTTTGCTCAACACCAGTTGTGGCATTGAGGTCCTCAGTAACGATCAGATCTGCAGTGGGGTGTGCAGAATAAACCTTAGAAGATCAGAAAAATGAAGCAGTGTATTCAAACATTCCCATACAAATCAGCAGGGGAAATGAAAGTGCGGAGAAAAATCATATATGGCTTGCCAAGGAGCTAGTATAAAAATTGGCTAAAAGGAAAATTGCTGTGTGAACCATACAGCTCTATATCATTCATTTCCTTTATTCCTTCCAAAGCTTTTTTCTCCCTTCTGATGGCCAGATAGATAAAAGTCCTAAAAGTATGAATATGGAGAAAGAAATATAAAATCATAATTATGAGAGGAGATAAATGTTCTAAAATTCCACATATCATAAACCTTAATAACCTCAAAGACCCTAGAAAATCAATACAATAGTGTTCTCATGGCTAGGGCTCCACCATGTTATGTCCCCGAGTAAGGCTTTTAGCAATTTTAGAATAAATTCCAGAAAGTTTAGTATGCCAAAATAATTAAAGATAATTTAAAGTAATTCATCGTCCTTAATGAGGATCTTTTCACACAATAGTGCTCTGTGTACCATAAGGCTTCATATTTCAAATATGGCAGCCAAGTCCATCAGGATCAAAGGGCTGATATGAAGAGTCAGCATAGCCTACTTTGGAGTGGGACTTTTGTAAAGCTAGGCAAAACACAACACAAAGATTATCATTGAAAAGAGAATATGGAGTACAATGATTCTGGGTTTGGAAGAGAGGGAAAGGAAAACAGAATTGTTTAGAATAACCTCTCAGTTGGGAAAAGGTTAGGAAAATTCCACCTAGTTCCTGACTCTGAGTGTGGGTAGAAGAGATGGGGTTTAGGTAAGTGGTATAAAAGAAAACTATAATAATCCTTTACTAAAACGCTATGTAGAATCCAAGGGAATATCTGAGAGGAGAGACTAAGAAAAGTAAAAGTCAGGAGAGGTAAAAAAAAATGCCTAGTCCCTGAAGATTGGTAAATAACCTTTTAAGAGTATGATCTCCCTAGGAGGGGTCACTATTCTTTGGGGGCGGGTCAGGACAAAATTTCGAGCAATTGTTTACAATGTTAAAGTCTTATTCTACCGAAGTATAAAACAAATACCAAAAAGTGCACACATAGTAAATGTTTTCCTCTGAATTTGCACAAAGTAAATGCACCCATGTGACCAGATAAAGGAACAGAAATTAGCAGTGCCCCAGAAAGCCTCCTGGGACCTGCTTCCTTCCATTTCCTCAGGTCACCATGATCCTGCCTTGTTTTCATGAATCACATTTGCCTATTTGGGTACTATATATAAATGGAAAAACACAGTATAGGGACTCTGGCTGTGTGACTGAAATCTTTTGCTTATCATGATGTTTGTGAGATTTATTCATATTGTCTCATAGAGCAGCAGATTGGATTTTCTTGTTGATACAGAATATTCAACTGTATGCATACTCTACAGTTTATCCATTCTGCTGTCATGGCACATTTGAATGTTTATTCCCAGTTTTCAGCCAATATGAATAGAGCTACTACAAACGGTTTTGTCCATACACATTTTTGTAGCACTTCTGTTAGGTATGTAGCTGGGATACGTATTTTCAGCTTTAGTAGAAACTGTCAAGTATTTTTCCAAAACATCTGTGCCTATTTACACTCCTACCAGCAGTATGCAAGAGTTCCAGTTGCTTCCCCAGCCATGGTAAGGCCAGTGTCCCTCATTTAGTCATTCAGATGGGTGTGTAGTGATATCACCTTGTGGTTTTAATTAGCATCTTCCTAATGGCTGATGAGCTGAGCACCTCTCAAATGATTGGGGTTATTTGCTCACCGTCTTTTGTCAAGGGAGTGCTCAAATTGTTTTGCCCTTTGGTTTATCAGATCGTCAGTCTCTGACTTGTAGAAGTTATCATATAAAAGTGAACTGTCGGGCGTCCCTGGTGGCGCAGCGGTTGAGAGTCCGCCTGCCGATGCGGGGGACACGGGTTCGTGCCCCGGTCCGGGAAGATCCCACGTGCTGCGGAGCGGCTGGGCCCGTGAGCTGTGGCCGCTGAGCCTGCGCGTCCGGAGCCTGTGCTCCGCAGCGGGAGAGGCCACGGCAGTGAGAGGTCCGCGTACAGCAAAAAAAAAAAAAATTAAATAAATAAATAAAATAAAAATAAAAGTGAACTGTCCTTATTTGAACTTATACTTCAATATTTTGGAACTCTATGCTTTGTCATAATGATAGTGGACAGAAGGCCTTAATTCATGGAGTCTGATTGGCCTATTTTCCTCCTTACATTTGTTTGTTTGTTTAGGTCTTTTTAAAAGAAATGCCTTCATAACTCAACATAAGGAAAACAACTTCCTGTGTTTTCTAATTAATGCTTTATTGTTTTACTTTCCCATTTAAATCTATATCCATGGAATTGATTTTTTTTTCTTTTTTCGCGGTACGCGGGCCTCTCACTGTTGTGGCCTCTCCCGTTGCGGAGCACAGGCTCCGGACGCGCAGGCTCAGTGGCCACGGCTCACGGGTCCAGCCGCTCCGCGGCACGTGGGATCCTCCCGGACCGGGGCAGGAACCCGCGTCCCCCGCAGCGGCAGGCGGACTCTCAACCACTGCGCCACCAGGGAAGCCCTGGAATTGATATTTGAATATAGTATGAGATAAGATATATTCATTTTCTCCCATGTGGATATCCAGTTGATCCAGGATTATTTAATGAAAGAACATGCAGTGTCATTCTAGTCATAGATTAGGTGACCACATATGTGAGGGTCTATGTTTTGACCCTCTATTCTGTTTCCTTGGTCTATTTCCCTATGCCTGCATCAATACAACCCTGATGTACTTTTGTAGTTTTATATTGTCTTAAGATCCAGTAACAAAATATTTTAATAATAATACTGAATCAGTCAAGAGTCATCAGTGGATGCAAAAATCAGTAAGTGAAAGTTTGAGGAGTAAGAGGGAATTTATAGCCTCAAAGTATTTCCCCCAAAAGATACTTAGTAATTACAGAAGGAAAAGCAGTGGTATCTTTACAGTTGCGACACTGGGAAGACACCACCTTAACCAAGTAATCCAAGTTAACATTACCAGGAATTGGACGAAACAACATTACCTGACTCCCAATACGATGCAGAGAGAAAACCACGCTCTGTCAAAAATGCATAACCAGGGTTTAAGTGTGAGAAAACACTGGACAAACTCAAATGGAGAGAGACTCTATGAATAAACTGCCCTCTTCAAAACTGCCCATGTCACCAAAGACAGACTAGACCGAGGAACTGTTCCTAATCAAAGGAGAGGCAACGACTAAAAGTAACACGTAACCCAGGATTTCCTTTTGCCATAAAGCAACTCTCCCCAACCTTTTTGCCATCAGGGACCAGTTTGGGGCGGGGGGGGGGGGGCAAGGTTCAGGTGGTAATGCCAGCACGAAGGGGAGCGATGGGGAGAGGCGGAGGAAGCTTCGTTCAGCCTCCTTCTGCTCTGGGGCCCATTTCCTAACAGGCCCAGAGGGGGCCTGTTAAGCCGGTGCTGGTCCGCAGCCAGGGGGTTGGGGACCCCTGCCATAAAAAACATAATAGGAAATGGGTGAAATATGAATTAAACATTCAGATTGGAAAATAGTGCTGAATAAGCATTAACTTTTTGATTTGGATCCTTAAACCATGGGTATTTATGAAAATATTGTTTTTAGGAAAAGCACACTAAAGTATATAGCAGTAAAGGGGCACATGTCTGCAATGCCTGAAAAACAAAATACCAGTATATAACATGGACAAAGGGATCAAGCAAATAAGACGTTGAAGTTTGGAGAATTCAGGTGAAGGGTATTTGGGAAGTCTTTGTACTAGTCTTGCAAATGTTCAGTAAGTCTGAATTTATATCAAAATCAAAAGTTAAAAAAAAAAAGTTTCTTCTTCATGACCCTCTTTCTGCTTGAGACGCCCGATGTTCCCATTATCACCAATGAATTGTTCAAGATACAATCAATATAATCCACACAACTGGTCTTTTAACAGTTTTATATTTTCAAGAACTAAACCTTTCATTTATTCAACATGAAGTCGGTACTGCAGAGGTTTCCAGAAATTTGTATTTTTATTACGGCCTCAAAGAGATTGTAGGCAAGATTTGAGATCAGAAAACTTAGCCAAAGACAGAGCCAGCCAAGCGCTCTCAGTAACCGTTCCCGGCAAGACAGCTTGACAACCAGTAAGACTGGAGTTCAGGCTCAGACACGAACAAATACTTAGGAGCGATTTACGGGCAACTAACTGACATATTTGGGTCTGGGTCACACTGTGTATAAACCAAGGACATTGGACTCCTCAAATTCTAAAACAGGTTCTCTTTCTCTACAACTATTTGTCAGATGAGGGGAATATATGATGAAAAATTGACAAAGCCTTTGAGCCTGGGTAACACATGTGCTATTTCTCAAATATTAGAATGTTAAGAGGTAGAAAGGTTTTGGAAAGCAAGATGGCAGTTTTAAAACTTAGATGACAGTAAGAGTTCAGTGTAAAAATATATTCAACATGCAGCTAAAGATATATTGAAAATACCTAAAAATATAAGTAAAGGGTCTGAGAGAGAGAGGCCTAAGAGTTTTTCAGACATAAAATACTAATCATAACTAATGTTCTGATTTCTGTGTCACCACTAACTCAACTCTGTGAAACTCTATGGTCTTAACTGCCCATTGCAGTTTCGTTTTCCCGGTATGTTGGGAATCTCTAAGGTGCTAAACAACAATGATTCTGTTGTTTGTTACAAGAGCCTGAAGGTGTTATTGACCATTTGAAGTGATGATCATGAAAAATAGGTAATTATTTTAAAGAGCATATTTTTGAAAATTGTTTATTCAGATTCTGGGCTGAATATTTTTTCTACCTGTGTCTAAGCTAATATTGCAAAGATGCATTACCCTATCATATCTTCCATGTTTTGTTTCCTCTGTGGTCTTCCATCATTTCAAATAAAATTGCCCTTTGATTTCAAAGATGAAAACATTTTCTGCATGATGCAATTTCAGTGTTGCTGGGAAAAGGGTTTAAAATGACAACACTATGTTTTATGAAATTATTCAGATCGAAATGCTTCTAATCTAGTAAAGTTATTTTTTGATTTATGGCAGACTAAATCTCATTCAGTGATCATTGAAATCCAGTGGAGAATCAGGGTTAGATAAAGGATCTGATGTGAGGACAGTCCTATAAAGGTGCCAGTTTTGAGAATATTTTGTTAAGATTGGTATCATGGAAAGGAGAAATCTGAGTGTGGATCGTTGCTTAATTTCTTTAGTAAACTCTCTTGATTGCTAAAAACAAAGTGTGTCGAGAATTGTAAGCCTGAGATTTTATTCAACTTGCAAGCTAAAAAGTTAGCATCCTCGGACTTCCCTGGTGGCACAGTGGTTGAGAGTCCGCCTGCCGATGCAGGGGTCACAGGTTCGTGCCCTGGTCCGGGAGGATCCCACATGCCGCGGAGCAGCTGAGGCCGTGGGCCATGGCCGCTGGGCCTGCGCATCCGGAGCCTGTGCTCCGCAATGGGAGAGGCCACAGCAGTGAGAGGCCCGCATACAGCAAAAAAAAAAAAAAAAAAAAAAAGTTAACATCCTCAGTTTCATGGATTCTGGCAGAAGACACGAGACCCCTTGGTTTTAGACACAGGACATTGTTACTCATGACAATACAGGATATCAGCATTTCACATGTAACGATCAGATCTCCAGTTCCCACAGGTTGGCAGCAGTGGGGCCCAGGTGACATCTGTACTGGATATTCACTGCATCACATGAGAGGAACCACGAACTTAGGGAACTCAAGTTTTTGATGAACCTGACTGACCTTTGTTCTAGAGACGACACTATCTCTACCTATCAGCTCTACAAACATCATGAAAAGAGTCCAAAATAAGGACAGTATAAATTGAGAGACCCGGGGTGAAATGTCCCCCAACACAGCAATATGGGATAACACAGAAAGAAACACCTTATTTATTGGTTACTATTTTCTTCAGAATTTCTAAGTTGAGAAAAACTCTCTTTACACAATATATTTCCCCCTGGATTTCTGAATCCAGTTATTTCATTGCCTATTATGAAATTGGACTCCAAAAGGCTCAGGTCATACAGGAGTAAAGATCCAAGATGGATCACAATCCGAGCTCTGTCTCAGAGTACATTCTCTTACCCTCGAGCTACATGCCCCAACTGGAGTCCACTGCAGCCAGAATTGACTCTCTTTCTTAGTAAATGGCCTCACCATCCTCTCGGTCACCGTGCATCCTAGATACATTGTTTCTTTTCCTCTTATTCTATAGGTGAAAATGACCGTAAACCTCTTTCCCATGCCAAGGCTACCATCTTGGTTCAGGCCTCCTTTCTGTGTCAAATGGACTTCTGGAAGTAAATCTTATGGGGGATGCTATCTTGCTTTAAACCATTTTCAATATTCTTTTCAGAATTGTATTTCTAAGAGAAAAACAAGCCAGGCTACATCCCTACGGAAATTGTTCCGTGTTGCCATTTACCTTAGGATAACTCCAACTTATTTACGGCATAAAGGCCTTCTATGATGTCACACTTCATTCAGCTTCACAGTGTCTCTGCTTTCCTGCACCCACTCTTCGTTCCAGCCATTCTTGCTTTCTTGCAGCTACCCTAAGAGGCCATGCTGATTTACACCCACACAGCTGGGAACACGCCGCTCCTTTTGTCAGAAATTCTCTTCTGTTGTCTCTCAGGTAAAACCTTAGTTCCTTTTCAATGCTCAGTTCGGTGGTTGCCTCCATTGGAAAGACTCCTCTACTTGATTCAAACGGAATTCATCCCCTTTTTCTCATTGATGCTATAACTGCATCTTCTACATAAATCTAGCATGAGTTATTATACTATTGTGAAGCCTAAGGATCTAATAAAGGTTATAGACTCTGAATTCCACTTCAACACTTATGTACAAAGATTTGTACACTGATTAGGGGCTTGAAGCTCAGAGCCTCCAGATTAAGAATACCTAACATCCAACGGATCTCATGCTCTCTCTGCAGCTGAGAATTTGCATGTCAATCATGAAATTGCTTGAGAGCTCCTTAATGGCAGGAGGTGGAGACCTACTTTAGATATTTTAATAGTTGTAACCTGGCAGACTATCTAGCATGCTGTATGTGCTCAATAGACGTATTTTAAGTTAAGAATGGAATGGATGGTGTGAAGAACCACCCTGCCCTCAAAGAGCTGGCTTTCCTTCATAGAGTCAATGGTGTCATCAGAGATTCTTAAGAGTAATAATGCTCAAACATTTTTGATGATATCAGAAGTTTTAGTAACTACACAAAGACTTCTTGGATTCTCAAACAAGACCTGTTCCTTAGATCACATTCAAAGTTGTTCTATTGGTGCATATTTTTAGGAGCTAACAGTTATCAAATTTTATTATAAGCCAAACACTCTGATAAGTGCTTTACATATATACATGCATTCGATCAACAAGAAAATGATATTAAATAGCTATTGTTTTTAATTTCATTTTTAAAAAGAGGAAACCTGGCTAACAAGTGGCAGAGTTAAGATTTGAAATTAGAAAGTGTAATCAGAGAGCCTACTCTTGAATATAATTGTCTCACCCAATTATATTATTTCTACAAAAGTGAATTCCTTTGTCTTCAAATATAATAATAATAGTAAATTATACTACCGAATTAAAAACAAAACCAATCACTAAGATCCAACTTGAAGTATTTCTAAGATTATATATATATTAGGCTACAAAATGATCTGGAAAAAGAATTCTATACTGAAAGATATTTTTCTACAAGCTACTTTGTTTCCAAATTTTAAAATGGTACTTAAATGAGTCCCTGCTTATTCAATTATATATTGACAGATTGATACTTAAAAATTTTATTGTGTGACTGGAGTTAGAGTCACATAATTCTGACAGTGTTTTCTCTAAACCATCTGTTTTTGGGGAAAAAAAAGCATTGCAAATATAATTCATGTAATTTGTAGAAAGCATACTTTCACAACACATCATAATTAAGTAGCTATAGTTATTCATATGTCAAAACAGTAAGGTGTGTTTTTTGTTTGTTTTTTGTTGTTGATTTATTTGTAATGTGGCTGAAGCTGAAGCTATTCACAGTAGCACATGACTCCTTGACTATTTATTGTACCGAGAGTTACTAGCTGACAGTGGCCCCCTTTATGTATGCAATTCAATCATTTTTCAGAAAACCATAAGTTATTTGTCACAGATGAGATCTTTCAGTAGCTTTTACTTGCTGTAAGTGGTAGAGCAAATTAAATATTTATATGTACAACTACTTTAAAATGTTTTTAAATAGTACTTTCTGATCAAAAAAGGTAATTTTTAAAAATAAAGAAAAATATAAATAAGAAATATAATTCTGATAATTCCTACATTCAAAATTATCATTGCAAACATTTTAGTGCATTCTGTTTCTATACAGTCATACACACACACACACACACACACACACACACACATATAATCACTCACAAAATTAGAGAAGTTTTGTAGTATGTATTTTTACTTATCAGTTTAAGAACATATTTATTATCTAATTAATAATTACTTCATTAACTATTTCATTAACCATCTAAAATATGATAATTAATGTCTTCATAGTATTATATTGTGTGATTACTTTAAAATTAATTTAAACACACTCTAAATGTATGGAACTGTGTTTATTTAAGATTTTTCTATTAGTAAAATGTTCAATTAAAAATATATTAATTGGGCTTCCCTGGTGGCGCAGTGGTTGAGAGTCCGCCTGCCGATGCAAGGGACACGGGTTCGTGCCCCGGTCCGGGAAGATCCCACATGCCATGGAGCGGCTGGGCCTGTGAGCCATGGCCGCTGAGCCTGCGCGTCCGGAGCGTGTGCTCTGCGACGGGAGAGGACACAATAGTGAGAGGCCCACGTACCACACACACACACACACACACACACACACTATATATATATATATATATATAAATTATAATATTGAGATCAGACTGTGTATGCAAATGCTATCTCAGGCTTTACACTAAGACGAAATTTCTATCTTATATGAACATGAACTATTTCACTTAAGGTATCCGGAATCTCACTTGTTGGAGAAAAACCTATATAATTTTCTTGATAAGATTCTTGACGATAATGCCAGTAGTTAGATTCTTTTCTATAACACAGGAGCAGCAATGTAAAATCCAGCCTCTCTAATAAAGAAAAACTATTCTCTGGCCTCTGAAAATGAAATTGCATAACATTTCACAATTTATTTATAACCCTTTCTAGGGATTTATTGTATAGGTTAGAGTACTTCAGTCTGAGGTCTAGGCGGTAGACCGAACGGGTTTATAATTGATTCACACTTATCTGAAGTTGGCCCAACACACCTTTAAAACCCAAGTATTTGTCACCCAACATTAACAAACGTTCATTGACTATTATACTGGTCTTTCCACTGCCAGAGCAGGGCATACAGATTCCCATTAGACAGGGTCCCTGCCTTCAAAGGGGTTCTAGTGGTTGTAATACATGGTGGTGGTAAGAAGCTAAGGAAAAATACCCACGAGAATGGGCATGAATTTCACAAGTGAGACATAAAAAATACATCATGGGAACTAAGAGGAGGAAAGATAGCATTCACCTCCAGGGATCAGAGAAGATTTTATAAAGAGTCGATACAGGTGGTAGGCTCATGGCAAGAATTTTCTCCCCAACAAAGTTTTTCCACCAAAATGAGCTACAACTTAGAATTCCTTGGTTAAAGTTACTTCCTTGATTTTCGAATAACTGAAGAATTATATCATGAAAACATGAAACACTCGAACACTGGAATATGGTATTCAAATCAAGTTTTCATCATAAACCATGCTGTGGGCTGAGGATAGCACAAATAAGACTAAGAATGTAGGGTTGATAGTTGATGCTTCAAATTCCCATTCAGTGGATACATCACAGTCTTACATTTATGTTTCCGGAAACTGGACCAAGAGATGCGTTGAGCTAGGAGCACTTCCGGGCACAGGAGGGGTAGAGTAGCAGTGCAGTCCTCACCAGGAAACTTTTGTGACAGAAGTAATCTCCTTAGGTGCCCCCTCTTTCCAAACCACAGAGCCCTGAGCGATGGGGTACGCATTCCCCATCTTATGGACTCGTCTCTGATGCTTGTCCCATGTTAATCAGCAGCATTTCACACCTCTATGGACTGTGGCAGTTACTTAAGGAAGCTTCCTGAAATGTGTATATAAAGACCCTGAAAAGATACACAGACTGTGAGAGCTTCTATCCTCAAATCATGGAGCACGGCGTGTTTTCACTCACGTTTCTTTTCTTTAACCTCGTTATGACTACAGAATCAATCACTTGAGGAGTTGATGTAATGGTTGGGCCTTAACCCACACCCTCTGAGTCTGAATATTTCAGGCTACGTCCTCCAGCTTCTACTGTGAGATGTTGCATAAGATGATCAAATTTTACATTTTACATTTCAGTGGCTCCCGTTCAGTCCTTTTTCTCTTCAGCTGATCTAGTTTAGAAAGCCAAAAATAAACCACAAACAGTGCACTGTTTTTTTACTTCCCTTAACTAAACTATATAGACATATTTCTGACAGTTTATAAAACCAGCAATTGAAGATGTATAGTCATGAAATTATATGTACCCAAAACATAGCCCTGAAACATATGAATAAAAAGCTCAGTTAATGGGATTTATATATTATTAAAATCCATTTTGTTCACAATGTAGCATATCATTATTTTAAATCAACTAAAATTACCTGAAATCATCACGTGATAAGAATTACAGGGTATTTTGCGACAACATATTTTGTGATAGCAAGATTTAAGTAAGTTGCGGTAAGTAGTAATTTTGTAATTAATTTTTATTGGAGTATAGTTGCTTTACAGTGCTGTGTTAGTTTCTACTTGCAGCAAAATGAATCAGCTATACATGTACATATATCTTCTCTTTTTTGTTGGATTTATTTCCCATTTAGGTCACCACAGTGCATTAAGTAGAGTTCCCTGTGCTCTACAGCATGTTCTCCTTAGTTATCTAAGTAAGTAATAAGTACTGGTTATTTTGCTTTTTAATACTTTGTTGCCATTAAAAATAAGAAACATTTCCATGAATCTACTTGAAGATAATCTTTGAGAGTTGCAATTAATTCCTTAAGTGGAATTGCCCTATTAAATATATGAATAAGTCAGAGAATTTTAAGTTGATTTGTCAAATAACCTCTGCAAACGCTATAGCAATTTACACTAAAAATAATATCCTACTATGTGCCATTCTTCACATGAATTCATGATGAGTGTTTTTAAATAAGCTGAGATATTATTAACTTTATATTTGATAATTAACTTAAAATCTTATTGTTTTAGTGAGTTTAAAATTTGCCAATAAAATTGGGTATTTTTCATAGGATGGGTAATTTGGGGGTGAGTTTGCATTTGTGTCCGTTGACTGTTTTTACGGTCGTGTTCGTCTTTTCCTCGTTGATCTGTAACACACCCAGATGCTATTATATATACGTTAATCAACTGTCTGTCATTAAATGTTCAATGATTTTTCCATCTGTTCGTCCACACAGTTCTGCATATGTGCATATTTAAACAACAGAATTTCAGAAAATCGTTTTGCCTTTGAGTCAGTTTCAGTAACTTTGCTTTGAAGAGAAGTTGTGCCTTAAAGAGTTTACCTAGTTTTAACTTGGTTCTCTTTTTCTTTAACATTTGTACAGAAAAAAAGTGTCAAATTTCCACATCAGACCCTGAGGTTTCTTTTGGAGCTGTCACCGTAATGACACACCCAGATGTTTTCAGCGTGTTCATAGCCCCTTCATTTGTCGGTCTTTTATTTTCAGGCCACCACTGCCACTGAAATGCTTGTTTCTTGCACGTGCTGAATAGAAAAATAAGGTGCATATGGACATGTCGCTGAAAATACTCAGGTTCTTTCGTTTCTTCACAACTGAAAAGGTGCGCCTGTAAGGCAGCCCCTGCATCACATCATGGCATTTGGCCTGACATTATGGGGACTTAAACATGCCTGTGGCAAACCAGCAAGCACTACGACTGCCCCAAGGGGACCCTCACTTTGAATGTCACTGTGCTCTGCCTTTTAGTTTACAGGCGTCTCAAGTCTTTGAACCAGTAAGAGCCCAGGTGCTCTCAGCTGGGTCTGCAGACGTGAGAACTAGGACAGTCACCCAGTAGGACACCGTCTTCATCTCCCTCCCAGCACCTGGGACTGTTCTCAAGAGATGCAGAGAGGTCATCTGTATCGGCACAGAGTGCATTTACCACCACTGATGCCAGAATTCCATGAATAAAACCCTGTTTGGGAAGGAGTATGTCTTGCTGCAGTTTTAGACTTGGCGTCATTCTTCTTAATGGAATTGACTCACACTGAAAAAGATGTTTTTAGAAACACCAGGTTCTGATTAGAACAACACAACACACTGACTCAACTCCCTCTGTCCTTACATGGCTTCTGCTTCATTTGTCCTGTTAATTATGTTATTTTTCCTTCTTTCTTTCTTTCTATAGAGTGAAAACATTCATAAGTGTACCTGATGCTAGCTATTGCTTTTAAAGATGTAGAAATGTTACTCATGTTGAAACTTAGGAATTAATCAAATTTTAAAATAAATGATTTATCTAAATAGTTTTTGGAAATCATGCAGTAGGTATTTAATGTGGAATATATCATCTTTTCTTGTCATCCTATAATTTGTTAGACTGATTTTCATAATGTCTAAATTAAGAGTTTATTTCTCCCCAAAATATCTACAATTAAACCATACGGGTCTTACAGGATAAAAAGCAGGCATGGCCAGAGTTTTGGAGGCCCAGGCAGTAGAGAGAACCCCGGGTTGCCAAAGCAGGGTCCAGCTGGAGGTCCAGTCCTGCCCCCAAATGCCACACAACATGAGTCCTGAATCTTAGGACCCCAGGAAACAGAATTGAAGGAATGACCTGAACACTCTTTAACATTTCAAAAATGGAGATGATAGTTTTAGGAAAAGAGGGAGCTTGCCAAGTTATGCAGAGAATCACCTCGTGTCATGAGGTTGTTTATTTGCTTCTGTCTAATGTAGATAGCAAAGGTAACCCAGAAAGGATCAATTTTATGATTCCACTAGCTGTTTTCTGGAAGCAGAAGTGCTGAAATACGTAATGTTCCACCTCACGATCCCATCATTTTTCTGTAATCATTTGCATACAGTCCCTTCAGTCTGGACAGCCTCCCTCTGGGAAAGGAGGCTGGACATCCCACCTACACACTTGACCTATGGTTTTCTTGATCTGTTCCTTTTAATCAAATGTTGCCTCTTTTGTCACTTTTCAACTTCCTTTTCATTTTTTAAAGAGAAACTTTTATAAGTAGATCAAGTTTTTATCCACCAGAAATAACTACATGACAGATTTTAACCAGCTTTCAAATAAAGGGTTGACAAGGGGAGGAGTTCCCACTCTATCCACGCTATGGCAGGTCAGTGGTACATTTGGAAACAATGGGTCCTTTTCAAGTCCCCATTACCCAGACCCAGCACCAAACCCCCTCGGAGGACACAATCTTGGTTTATCCTAAGGGCGTAGGGATAAGACTCAAAGGACAAGGTCAGTTTCACTGAATGCACATTGAGTCTCTATGGCCAACATGTTTGGAGTCATTTATGAAAGAAAGCAGGCGTTTTTGTTTTGTTTTGTTTTGCGGTACGCAGGCCTCTCACTGTTGCGGCGTCTCCCGTTGCGGAGCACAGGCTCCGGACGCGCAGGCGCAGCGGCCACGGCTCACGGGCCCAGCCGCTCCGCGGCACGTGGGATCCTCCCGGACCGGGGCACGAACCCGCGTCCCCCGCATCGGCAGGCGGACTCGCAACCACTGCGCCACCAGGGAAGCCCAAGAAAGCAGGAGTTTTAACAGTCACGTCCTGCATCAGCAATACATGGCACTGCGGGAAGATGTCTGAAGTGCACCGCACGCCCTACTCCAAAATAGACATACGACGTTCTCCCCAAGACTGTGGGCTTCCAGGGGAAGGGCGGGCACGCTCCCCTAGTTGCTCTTTCCCTTTTACGGGGCCACGCTCTCCAGGGGGCACTGGGCACCCCCTGGTCCTCTTGAAAAGGTGACTTCTTTTCTGAAATGTCTGTGGGAGTCACTTGGACCCATTTTACACCAGATCCGGGTGGGAAATTCTGCAGTTTGCCACGGTGGCGTGCCGGCACATTTGGGTGATAAGCCCTGAAGTACGGTTTGATTGTGGAGGAAAGAGTCAAGGCAGGCATTTGTCTAGCTTCTCCAAAACCAGGATCACTTCCACAAATGAATTTCCCTGTGGTGAGCACAGTTTACAAGGGTCGGCCCCAGAGTTTGGAAACGAAACCCCATTTAATTATGGAGTATATATATATATATATCTCCATTTTTAGGCATTCTTAGGTCTCCTGACAATGCTGGTCTCTCTCCATCTACCTCATTTCATCAACCTCAGCAAGAACAAAATGCTGAGGAATATGATTTCTTTTCAAGGCTTTGGCTATAATTCAGGGTTTTTAAAGCACATTTGGAAATAGCCCAAATATACATAGTAAAAATAAATAAATAAATAAACGTCACCATTCCGACTACCCCCTGCCAAGTCCCTGGGTTTTATTAACCAACGTTTACAGAGAAAAAAAATTATATACACAAGTGCTCATACACAGATATAAAAATTCAGAAACTAGTAAGCTGAAAATTGAGGCAACTTTATATTGAAAAATTTTATGAGAAATCAGACTTGAAGTACTTCATTTGGTCAAGACCACAGGGAAGAGGGCGAGAGTCCAACAAGCCTAGAGCAAGAACGAATATGCTCATCCCTCTGGGGCTGATGCAGGGGACCTTTATAATTCAACGACAGCAGTGATGTGAAGGGGTATGGCCCATTATGGTCTAATTCCAAGGGGCTATGCCTTCTTCTAGTCTATTAAGGGAGTAAATAGCTTGCTGAAATCATTTTATGATGCCTGGGATTAAATTATTTTCACAGATAGTCTTTTCTTCAATTATGAGAAATCTGGGCTTCCCCGGTGGCGCAGTGGTTGAGAGTCTGCCTGCCGATGCGGGGGACGCAGGTTCGCGCCCGGGTCCGGGAGGATCCCACGTGCCGCGGAGCGGCTGGGCCCGTGAGCCGTGGCCGCTGCGCCTGCGCGTCCGGAGCCTGTGCTCCGCAGCGGGAGAGGCCACAGCAGTGAGAGGCCCGCGTACCGCAAAAAATAATAATAATGAGAAATCACTGTCTTTGTCTATTCTGCAGTATTTTGTTTCATGAATCTCAATATTATTTTTTATCTGGTTATACATACCAGGACTAGATATCCAGACACCAGATTTCCTCAGAATATGTGCATTTCCCACAGCTCTGTTCACTGTCCACTGATGCTGTGGGTAGAGCTCCTTTTAGAGGAGAACCCGGTTTATACACATGATTCTTGTCCATTGATGGATTCAGCAGATGTTGCTGTAGCTGGCTCCATCCCCTAACCTAGAGCTGTGGACTCCCCCACGCCGACTGAGCCGTAACAATACACAACAGGGAGTCAGGTGGTTCTGTCCTGTCCCAGCTGTTGGGCAAGTGTCCTTCCTTGTGGATGCTCCTCCCTTGCCACCTCCTCTGCGTCTGCAGTGACGCCCTTCCCTTACCTGTGCTCTCTGCTCCCCAAGGTCTAAGAAGAAAGCCCAGGGTCAGGGACACTCCAAAACACCCAGAATACAGCACCCACGTCACTAGAGAGCTTTGCGGGACACCTCTACTAATGTCATCCTCCCTCCTCTCTGTTAGTGGAACTTCTCTGATCATTTTTTTAAAGGACATTTGCTCTTTTGGTGACTTTGAGTTAATTTAAATACTTAAGCTTTTCCCCAGTCTTGGGTAAAATGATCTGATTTCATCACATCAACCTTCATTTTAATCTAAGATTTGTGCAACACAATTTTTTTCCTCAAATAAGTTTAATTATTTTCGACGGCACTATTTTTGCTTTAATAAGAACACGTAAAAGAAATGCTTATTTTTAAGTTAGTTTCAAAAGTTGGCATTCTGTTTTGCTAGTGCTGAATTATGAGACATTTTAATCGTTTTATATATTTTATGCATATATATGTCCCGTGTTATTTATCATCATTTCATTTATTACTTTATTTATCAAGGACAAAATATAGCCACATAGCCATCTGAGTAGATATTTGGCACAAAATGTTCTATTTCTTTAATGAAAAATGATATTATTCCCATGGGGTTGAAGTGCTTCAGGAGCTCCTTCTGACTCACGCTGAAGAGAAAACCAAACACACAGATGGATAAAATGCTGACAAGAAGCTGGGAAAAAAAGGTTGCGATTATTAAAATAGAGTTCGCAGGTGTAAATGAGATCTAAGTGATTAGGAGTCTGTAGACCAGAGTTTGCGTCCTTCTTTGCCATAACATATGAGCTCAGAAACATCATTTTTTCATTATCGGTTCCACGTGGAGTCGTTTTCATCACTTCACAACTGTATCAACTGTTGTAAAGAGTCACCAGGACAGCCATGTTGGCTGCTACACAGGCAGAAACAGTGCCTCAAATTAGGTCACTAAGGTGGCACGTGGAGAGCACCTCTGACAAGGGTGACAGGGACAAGGCTGACAAGGATAGGACACCACGCTGTGGGTTCTCACCCTGCTCCTGCCTCCAGCTCAGCTTCCACTGCTGTGGAAGCTCTTTTAAATTCGTGTATATAGAAATCGTTTGCATTCCGAATATCCTCTGTGCACTAAAAAATCATCATTCTCCAACCGGGTACTTCAGTGTTTTGCTGAGTCAGAGAAAGGGATTCTGCATGACATGATGTGATTTTCCCGAGTCAACTGGGAACGCCTGACCCCTAAGGTAAGGAGTTACCTCAATATCTGGTTGTTTCCACAACAACAGAACATTTGCTTTACTGGTTTAAGATCAAAACTCTACTCAGTTTAGCGACGACCCCTTTATATGAATTAATTTTGTACTCCCTGTATGGAATAAAATGCCCTATGTTCAGGACTGAATGAAGAAACAGAGTAGACATTTCCTAATGGTATAAATTCATGAGTTCAGTATAGGGACCCAGAGTGTCACCTTTCTCTCCCCATCGAAACTTCTGGCTTGGGCTTCCCTGGTGGCGCAGTGGTTGGGAGTCCGCCTGCCGGTGCAGGGGACACGGGTTCGAGCCCTGGTCTGGGAAGATCCCACGTGCCGCGGAGCGGCTGGGCCCGTGAGCCACAACTACTGAGCCTGCGCGTCTGGAGCCTGTGCTCCGCAACAAGAGAGGCCGCGACAGCGAGAGGCCCGCGCACTGCGATGAAGAGTGGCCCCCCCGCTCGCCGCAACTAGAGAAAGCCCGCGCACAGCAACGAAGACCCAACGCGGCCAAAAATAAATAAATAAATTTATTTTTTAAAAAAATCCATAGTTATAGGGAATTAATAGATACTGAACTTTGAACAGAATTTAAAGGAATTATGAGAAGCTAATTAGGAGAAGAACCCAAACTAGAAGTCAAGGCCCCCCTAATCTCAGTTGCAGAGGCCTTGCCTTTATTACCTGAAACTGATCATTCTCACCAGACAGCACAGTCATGCTTCTCAACTGAAATAAAAGGACTGATTCAGTGAATGAAAAGTCTGTGGGGTTCGAACAGTTTTCATGTAACCATGATACAAGAACGCGTGATCAGAGATACTGCTAAAATAAATACATACTACCCGCTGGACAAGATGCATTTCTGCCTTAGTTAAATCTGCTGGACTAAATGCTGCTCCAACAAAACAAATTGATTAGAACATTGGGAAATTTGTTGCCCAGGGAAAAGGTTACCAGGAATACCATTCCGACACATTCAGAAACGACAGGCATCGGTGGTTGAATGCAGTGAAGCTAGCAGCTAATAGCACATGTTTAAATGTGAGCCTGTTAACAGCAGGATAGATTGGGCACCAAGGCACTCCCATATAGCAATGACTTCAACCGTTATACTTGACACATTCACTTCCCAGCACACCTAACCAAGAGGGCAGGTAAAACTGTTAGGAAAAAGCAGCATCAGCACCATCTTTGGCGAAACACCCACTGGCGATGGTTGTTAGCTCATAGTTTAATGTTCCAAGAATTCCAAGCACCTCAAGTAGAACATTAATCATTAGGGAAAAGAGATAGAGTCATCTTTCGCTATTCCAGACATTTCTATACATGTCATACTCTGTCATTAGATGACTCGTTCCATCTCAGTTTTCCTTAATGTACTTGCTTTGTAACCGAAAATACAATCATTCTTTGTATCTCTGTAATTTTTTCTTACTTTTTCTGTTTTTGGACTTCTCTTTCTCTTCTATTTAAAAAAAAAAAAATCTCACTTCTTACCAACTTTATCGAATAATTTTTCATTTTCTTTCAGATATTCAATCAATGCATTCTTTATGCTCTGTCTTCCAGGCAATTAAGGCATATTTTATAACTGCAAGATCAAATAATCAAATATAATAATAAACATGCCCCCAGAAAAGCCAGAGGTTTGAAACTTAACATGTGGAGGCTTTGGGGAACCCTGATGATGGAGAGAATTTTGCACGAGGCTCCAGTGCGTTTGTTTCTACATGGATAGAATGTATTTTAAATTCCACACTCTCCCTCTCTCTGCAGTGTCTCCTCGGATGTGAATCAATACCATATACAATAGGCGTGGCTTTCTGGGCTTTTTTTTTTTTTTTGCTGTACGCGGGCCTCTCACTGCTGTGGCCTCTCCCGTTGCGGAGCACAGGCTCCGGACGCGCAGGCGCAGCGGCCACGGCTCACGGGCCCAGCTGCTCCGCGACACGTGGGATCCTCCCGGACCGGGGCACGAACCCGCGTCCCCTGCATCGGCAGGCGGACTCTCAACCACTGCGCCACCAGGGAAGCCCTGGGCTTTTTAATTGATTCTCATTTATTTAAACCCTTCTTCCCCTGTCTCTGAGCAAAATTATATTTTTCTTTTCTTTAGTCTTATACATTTGAAATGTTGCCGGTAGCTATGGACCATTTTTCGTTATTTATGCTCTGCTTGTCTTGGCCTTTCACACTGAAAGCTCCGTGTGCCTCTCTCTATGGTGTCATGAGGTCATTATTGTTATTATTATTATTTCCATCATTCTTTTTTCCCTCTTCTCTAGACTACTTATGGACAAATACTTTATTTTCTAGCTTTTATACTCAATACGTATGCCCATCTCCTGATTGTTTTTCTGTGTTTTCTATTGTGTGGGGGGGCAAAATTCGCCACCCCAAAATATCTCTTTGGCCTGTGGATTATTTCAAGCAGAAAACAATCAAGCCCCAAATGACTCAGGGAGAACCTTTGACCTTCCCTTTAACTGCCTAAAGAATGATGATAGAAGACCTGGTCCAGGAAGAGAGCTATCATCATAGATCACCACATGAATCGCCTTTCTCCCCTTTGAAGTCCCACTACCACTACCCCCTAACACCCTTTTTAATTTTTACCAGAATGTGATATTTAAGGTGATGCCTTCAGCCATTGTGGCAAATTACTAAGTTTTTCTTTCTGGGCCTCTCCGATGTATATATGTTATTACACTTTTGTTTGATTATCTCCTGTTAATCTATCTCATGTCAATTTAATTCTTAGACCAGCCAGAAGAACCTGGAAGGGTAGAGAAAAGTTTCTTCCTTCCTGACAGGAGCATTGTTTAAATCAGCCCCCCTATTTGACCCATTTAATTTCTTTAAAAAATATACTGGCGTCAATATTTGTAATTTACAGGAATATTTTTCAAGTTCTCTATTCCAATTTCATTATATCATATTCTTTTGCTAAGGAGACAGAATATGTCAGAATCCATCTGAGAGTACCGAGTAGAAAATTATTTCAATTGTTTGTTTCCTGAAGTATCTGTTCCTTCTGAGGTTACTTTTTCTGCTCATTCATTTGTGTTGTCTCTTTCACGCTCCAAATTTTCTTGCTATCTACTAATCCTACGTTCCAGATCAGTGATTGAATCCACAGTGCGGTGGAACTTGCCCTTGGCTGTGCAGGCTACAGGATCAGTCCTCTCACCGGTCCGAGGCCTGTTTAGCGTGAGCCCCAGATCTGTCAAGGTCCCTAGTCACACTCTGCCTTTCAGCACTGAGAGTAGAAAGCATAACAGAATGAACCATATTTATCTAGTGAGGATGGGGTTAGTATATGTTCTGTTTACTTCTCTGAGTGATTTAAGGCACCTGTAATCATTCCAGCTACTGTCTCCAATGGTCCAGGTTCAGGCCTGACCTGAACCATATGTAATAACCTTCGGCATATCATAAGACCAGCATATTCACAAAACGGGTCCAGTCTGGAAGGAGACAGTGAAATATCCTGAAGGTCAAATGTGAACTTCATTCAAAATATCATCCATAAATGATCATCCTCTGATGAGAATTTTGAGGTTGGAAGTTTTTACCGCCATCTGACCTGCATAAGTTGCCTTTTATCCTTCTTTTATATCATTTTCAGTGACTTTATTTGGTCTCCTTTAAGTGAGAAAACTCTTCTGTCCAGTATTTCCATTAACCTGAAGCTACTTAATATAGTGATGGAGCCAAGCCTCCATCCCAGGGGGGACATCTGGAACTATGGACCCCACAGATGCCCTAAGCATCTTTGCATATATGCTTTTGGAAAGATGCAGAAAGGCTTCACCCTTCCATCAGTATATCTTTTTTCATGGGCAATAATTCTAAGAATAGCTCAGCTATGTCTTTTGTGTGTGTGTCTTATTCTTGATCTTTGTAACATCTGGATTTGCCCCAGGCTCTGTTCTTTTCTAAAAACTCCAAACTCATATTAGACGCTTGCTGCAAATAATGGCTTAATTTATTTTGAAATCAGTGCGTTCAGCTTTTTCCTGAAGCCAAATAACCACAGGCAATCAATCCTTATAAACAAGTGGAGATGTGGGGCATATAGGCTCAGATGCTTTAAAGATAATCATTTCATTAATTTCATGATGACTTTCCAAGGCCAGTCCCTGTGTCTGTAGACTGGGAATCTGTAATTTCTTTGAGTCTCATGGAGGAGATCAACACTGTTTGTACAGCAGTCCGCTCATATTCAGTCTTCAGGTTTGGATTTGCTCTTTTCTGGTTTTCCTATCAATTAGATAATATCTTCCTTTCTTATTAAAATACCCCAAAATGCTTCGTTTGGTGGTTGCATCCATTCGTACCTTCCAGACGGCTTAAAGATGGCGGAAGAGTAAGACGCGGAGATCTCCTTCCTCCTCACAGAGACATCAGAAATACATCTACACGTGGAACTTCTCCTATAGAACACCCACCGAACGCTGGCAGAAGACCTCAGACCTCCCAAAAGGCATTCTTACCTTCCAATATTTGTATAATGATCATGAAAACTATTTTTCCTGCTTCCTAAACTCTAGGTGGAAAGTAAGCAATCTACTATCTTGAACGGTAAACAAGTTTAGAAAATTTTAAACTTTTATTCTCTCTATAGAAGTAATTCACTGTTGCTTTATCTACTTGTTAGTAGCATGATTATTACATTGAGGTAACATTTGATTTGTGGGGAGTGGATCAAGGTGCATCCTACATGCAAAGGTGCAGGGTGAAAAGGGAACTCAGTGTGCTAGGAAAAAAGCTCTGAGTCACAGACGGTCAGGGTTTCTGGTAACCATGAAGGAGACCAAGAGTGAGTGGTTATAAATGGGAGACATGACAAGAGAAGACAGGGTCCCCAGAAGTGAGAAAAGGCAGTAAACCATGTTATTTTAAAAATAAAGTAGCATCTTCTTATTCAATCATCAAATCATTCTTTTACTCTCGCTGTGAATTTTGGCATTGGCTCAGTTTTATCTGCAGGTCAGCTCCACACAACTGTGCTGTGACCTCACCACACACAAGCACAAGCCAGTCTGCACTGGCCTCACATTTCCTTCACCTCCTCCACCCGGTGACATTCACTCCCACTTTAATTCAGCATCACACTTCTTGGGGCTCACCCTTGACATTGGTATAAACCACAACAATTCCATCACTAAAGTACAAAATACTGTTCTTTGTACACAATCTCACAATATGTCACAATAAGTTGACTTTTCAGCTTGAGGGAACTTCTAAAATCATTATGAAAAATAAACAAAATGCCATATTTACTGTTTCAAGTAAAATGCCTGATCTACCACAGGCTCTCAATGTTAATTCCTTTCTCTCTTTACCCAAGATAAATTCAATGATCGGTTACTTTTTCCCCCAGTCCAATTTTCACTCAGCCTGGTATTGATAACTACATATCTGAAGATAACCATATAACAAATGTATTCATTTAGGAGAGATGCACTCTTCAAAAATTTTATGCAGGGGTTGAAAACGTATCTGAGTCTTTGCAGACATGTACTGAATATAAAACACGTACAGAAAAGTTTACAACTGTAATTGTACAGCTCAGTGATTTAGCCAAAGGAAGCTCACCCATGTAAGCAACACCCAGGTTAAGTAATAAAAGGTTACCAGCACAGCAGAAGTCCCAAGGTACTTTGGTCCACTACCACCACCTTTCTTCCTCCCAGACACAACCATTCCCTTGGATTTCTAAAATTACTGATTAGTTTTATTAGTACTTGAAATGTATATGAAAGGACTCATACAGTATACATTTGGTTGTATTCTGCACGTGACTTTTGATGTGGCTTAACTCCTCACTGGACAGCTAAATTGCAAAAGAGTGCATTGCAAATAGTGATAACAGGAGCTGAGACCTCTCACAGGCTCTGCATCAGCATCAGCTGCATCTCGTTGGTGAAAATAGGGCCAAGGTCAACCCAGACTCAAGGGCGGTGGCATCAGACTTTACCTAACAATGAGAAGCTTGGCCAAAAATGTCCCATCAATTTTATTCCACCACAGAGACCATGTAATTGGGCTGGACTTAGTATGTATTAAATGAATCCTTTTAAAATATATGTATTAATATAAAAATAAATACACTTATCTCAGTCTAGATACATTTTTACCCATGCTCATTTTTCAAGGTCTGGGTTATTGCCCCATTCTCTGGGAACCACATGATTTTTATCCCACCGTTAGAAATCATGACTTTCACTTCATCTTCGTTGCATTATAATATTTTTCATGCCCAGAATCATCCTTGAGATTTGTATTCAATTCTTTTCTTCACGACATAGTAAGCAAGTTGAGAAAAGAGTAATATGTCATTCATAATTATTTCCAACCATATCTATATTATTAGCGCTTAATAAATAATTTTTGAATACTTGATACTGCTAAATTACAACATGAATTAAATGTGGGATTAAAAATTTAACAAAAGAAGCTTTGTGATGGGTAGAATTCATTTTCATATTTAACAGCATGTATTATTATATATTTTTTATTCTACTTATTGTGGAAAATTGGGAAATTGTAAACAAAAAAGAAGAAGAAAATCCATAGTCTTATCATTCAGTTAATCACAGTTAAATTCTGATGGATTTCTCGCACTCTATTTTTATCAGCACTTCCATTTTTTGAAGCACACACATGACATATATGCATTCCAAATTTTGTTATTACTTCTCACATTTGCAAGTAACAAATACAACTCATACATTTCACCAGTAACAACTGAGCAAACCCAAAGCTACAATAACTAATATTTTGTGGCCAGAGTGAACCTTTAGTTTCATCTCTGGTGCTGATTCTATTTTTAGACAATGATAAAATTTTGATGTCTCTTTTTCCCAGAAGCAATTTAGATTTTTTTCTGTGTACTATGAAAAAATTTTCCATTCGAAAATTACAAAAAGGAACCTCAAATAACACAATTTTCTCAAATTATAAAATTAATTAAAATTCTCATAAAATTTTCTTAAAACTAGTTTGTGTTATATAAAAATAATTTACTATTTTATATAATGTTGTGAACAATATTGTTTGGTTAAAACTGCCTGTTCACCAAAGGTTTTTGCTTGTTTCTTTGGATAGATTTTGTGAAATGAAATGACTGCACAGAGCCTATATTAATAGTATGTGAATTAAAAGGGAGGGTGGATGTTAATGTGTATTTACAAATAGATATTTCCCTATGGTACCATTCTACCAGTCAACTTTCAGTGATATATCTTCTAAAGTTCTTTGCTTTGTGGTGCATTTATTTCAATGTGCATATGTTGTTTCTCATAATTGCTTACAATTTGCTTCTAAATTAATAATCAAGATTCACCTTAACATTTTCACATCAAACACAATAAGCCATAGCTTAGAAGTCAGCAGCCAGGAAAATTATTAGGTACCTAGAAATGCTAAATAATGTTGACGATCCCACAGTATCTTAGGTGGACATGTGCTTTGGATTTTTACAGGTGCTTCAGGTGTGGAGTATAAATTACAGATGCTTCTGATCTTCTTGTAAACTTCTTGAACTGAAGTCATTGCTGTCAAAACTCTCTCCACACAATTAAAAAGTTTCTGGATCCTTCGCGGGGTTTCACTGGTCAAATATCTATTTCGGTGAAAATACCACACTGTTTTATTTACTGTAGCTACATAATGAGTGTTGATTTTATATTAATGAAAGTCCTCCCAGTCATCCTTTGTCACGATTGTCCTCGTTGTTCTTGTCCCTTTGTTATTCTCTATAACTTTTAAAAGCAGCTTGTGAATTTCCACAAAACAACCTGTTAGGCATTTTGATTGCGATTACAGTGAATTTTAGATCAATAAGAAAACAATTCAAATATTTTAAATATGGATATTTACAATTAAGAAACATGTTATATCCTTCTATTTCTTTAGACATTTAAATATTTCTAATAGTAATGTTTTGCTATTTTCTCTATAAAGTGTTTTGCTGGACTAATTCCTAGGCAGTTTATTTTTTGATGTCCTGGTATATAATTTTCTATTTGCAATCCTATTTCAGAAATGACTTATTTTTGCTAATAGTGGGCAGGTAGTCGGGGGGGTAATCACCCTAATAATCCAGTGAGGAACTGATATGATTCCTCTGTGGGTTGCTCAGATTCGCCCTTTGAATAGTCCTTTGGGTCCCCAAGTGGAATCCTGAGAGGTTCATTGGGGCCTCTCATCTTTGGCAGGTACTGAACTCCACCCCCATAAGCCTGCCAAAAGTTCTGTCTTCTTTATCACCTCAAATGCCAATTAAACTTGGGAAATCAGTAACCACTTTAAAAGGGAAAAACAGCTGAAACAACAGACTCACCCCTCACTACTTCCTCTTCCGTATGTTCAGATGATTGGCCCACAAATTCTCACTGATTGCTTACCGACCAAGGCAGTCATAGAGTTACACTTACATTTAGCCCTGTTTTTCACCAAGGTTTGAAAAAAATTAAGTCATTTCAGAGAATCAGTATTTCACTTTGCTAATTCTGTTTGCATTTCATTATATTAATTTCTTTCTTATCACCACCTTTACCTTCTCTCTGAGTATATATTTTAAGGAATTTCTTTATGTCTTCATAACAAACATCATAATCATCTTCTGTTATGACCTTCATGTTGAAAGCACAAGATATCCTTCCAGAGAGAAAGTCTTAAGTTGTTATTGAATGTGAAGAATAAGGATAGCATCAGCACCAGACGAGTGTCATATTATGGGATCTGACCTACCTGGCGTCTCTTTCAGCTTCTTCAGAAGGTCCAGGTTTCCACGGCAGAGATTAACTTTTAGATTCTCAAAGAAAACATGTGATGTGAGTGGGGGTGTCATATTTGACTATTAATATGCATATTTGACTATCATGGTTTCTAACATAACTAAAAACACATACTTTAGAAAATGTTAGAAGTTAGTTTTAAAATTATTTGGATGAGCTGGTTAAAAACAATACTCATATCTTACCTCCAAGAATTCAGATTTAGTAATGTAACTGGGCTTATATATCCCTCATATATATGCATTGATATTTGCCATAACTGGGCTTGTATGTTGCATGTTTTGCCAGTAAGTTAGATGATTCTGATATTTGCTCTAAAGATCACAATTTTAAAACATTGCTTTAAAGTGAAAATGAATCATAATACCTCTCTGGGTGTTAAAAGAAAATGCTTGCGAACTTTGCATTTTCAGCAGTGATTCAGATGTGTTACAAACAATTCTAAACTTTTCCTTCATTCAATAGAACTCATCACTGTTGTCAAATTCTTTCCACCCAACTGAGCATTTTTAATAATGATAATGGAGATATCAAATATGCCATTTCTAAAATGAACAACCAACACATTTCTCTGGCACCAACATTCTTTTTAAGCCATAAGAGAAAAAGCAGTAGTGTTTGTATTTATTAATAATTCACAACATATTGGCACTGGGAATATTTGGAATATTTAAAATACAGAATATGTAATAGCTTTCTAAACTTAGACTCTTTAATACACTTCATTTTTGTATATTCAAGGTATTTCCTCTGGACAGAAGCTGTTTGTTTAGTTATATTTATCAAGGGACTTTGACTTCTCACAATATTTAATTGAAGCTCCTAATTTTTTTTTTTGCAATATCACCAACCAATCATTTTAAGATAAAGAAGTTAAAATATTTTGAAGTGATCATTTTCCCACAATATGATCTCACTTTCATCTGACTAAATAAACCACACAATACTATGTAGTGTTATGGTCCAAGTCAACTATGAATTAATTGAACTAAGATGATATGGGATTATCAACATTTGCCTAGTCTATGGTTCTTATGATAACTTTAGTGTTATTAACTTCAAATTATTTCTAATTTCTTCAACTTTCACACTTACTGCTGGCTTCTAAATTACCATGATGTTTTTGTTTCTCTTTGGAAAAAGAAGTTAAAGTGAATCTTTAACTTTGTTAAACTCTGTTTAACTTTGTTAAAGATCTTTAACTTTGATTAACTTTGTTAATCAAGAAACAAATTATAAGAAATTATGAAAAGCAACATACTCACATTGACATAAATGCACCCAAAGCAAATAACATTAGAAAATATATTACATAAAATTGACTACTAGAAAGAAACCATCAAGGAGTGTCCATTTGTAAATACAAGTAAATACTCTATTTTAAATGTTTTCATGTACTATTAATGTAGTCTTTGTTTTTCTCAGCCATCTCGCTCCCTATAATTTATCCAAAAAATACTCTTCAATGTACACCCAGTTTTACCTAAAAGTTATACAATCCAATATTAAGAATAAATAAAGAGCATTCAATTATTTTTTGGAATTTGAGGAAATTTATATTTATAATTTAACACAATTTCAATATAAGTTTTGTAAGTGGAAATTCCAGAATGTTACCATCATACACATTTCACAAAGAGCTCAAGACACGAAAACCTAAACATTTTCTAAGAATTTACTGAGTACTTTAGATTAAATTGAAGAATGACTCAAGCCCTCAAATATTACTTATGGTGGGATTTGGGGTTCTTCATCTGTTATCAGTGAAAAGCATTAGAGTTATATGACTCAACACAAAATCTGCAGTGCAAAAATGCCATGTGGGTTACTTTTAGAAAAAGCTAAGAATATACAAAAAAGCATATCCTGTAAAAATTTTGTATGATTATCTCTGAATGATGAGTTATGGATGACTTTGTTTTCTTCTTCGAATTTATCTGGTTTATTTAAATATTGTATTATATTGATAGCCTATAGTTAAGTTATAGTTTATTTATAATAGACTACATTTCTATCATAATTTGTAAAAAACTGCCTGTTGTTAAAATAAATAATAGAATTATCTTCCCAATTTTTCAATTTTTTTTTTGCAAAGCAAAACTTAATTTTACCATATGATCCAGCAATTATGCTCCTAGGAATTCATCCCACAGATCTGAAATGTATATGTCCATACAGAAATCTGCATGCAAATATTAGTAGTAGCTTTAGTCGTGATCTCCCAAAACTGGAAGCAATAAAGATGTCCTTCAATAGGTGAATCAATGACCATGATACAAAATACAATGGATTATAACTCAGAAATAAAAAGAAATGAGCTCTCAAACTACAAAAAGTCATGGATGAAATGTACAGTGTGGGGAATATAGTCAATAATAATGTAATATCTTTGTATGGTGATTTTTTCTTTTATTTTGTATCTATATGACGATGAATGCCCACTAAATTTATTATGATAACCATTTCTGATATATGTAAGTAAAATCATTATGCTGTACACCTTAAACTTATACAGTGCTGGATGTCAATTATATCTCAATAAAACTAGTGGGGGAAAGACATGGGTGACACTTAAATTCATATTGCTAAGTTAAAGAAGCCAGTCTAAGAGGCTGCAAACTCCATAATTTCAATGATCTGTCAGGTCAGTTGTTGCCAAGGTTTCAGGGTGAGGGGGATTGAATAGGCAAAGAACAGGGGATTTTTAGGGTGGTGAAACTATTTTGTATGACTGTGTAATGATGAATGTAGCATATTGAGTGTTTGTTAAAATCTCACAAAACTTTACAAAATAAAGATCAACCTTAATGTATGCACATTTTTTAAAAGCCATTTAGGAGGTCAGGGATCCCAGGATGGATTTCAGAATCTGTTAAAAAAATAAACTAAACATATTACAAATGTATGAAACAACCTCACTGAAGGGTGAGGGAGAGCAGGTGCTGACTTAAGTATCTTTAGAAATTAATGGAGTCTGTAAGATTACATGCAAAGGAATTATACACAATACTGTACTCTAGTTGATAAAGTTGTTTCCCACATGTACAGGTTAACAGTTCTGAAGCCATTGCACGTGTACCCTGGAACTGAACAAGTCAATGTTGCAACGAAAAGAATAAAATATCTAGGAATAAACCTACCTAAGGAGACAAAAGACCTGTATGCAGAAAACTATAAGACACTGATGAAAGAAATTAAAGATGATACAAATAGATGGAGAGATATACCATGTTCTTAGATTGGAAGAATCAACATTGTGAAAATGACTCTACTACCCAAAGCAATCTACAGATTCAGTGCAATCCCTATCAAACTACCACTGGCATTTTTCACAGAACTAAAACAAAATATTTCACAATTTGTGTGGAAACACAAAAGACCCAAATAGCCAAAGCAATCTTGAGAAAGAAAAACAGAGCTGGAGGAATCAGGCTCCCTGACTTCAGACTATACTACAAAGCTACAGTAATCAAGACAGTATGGTACTGACACAAAAACAGAACTATAGATCAATGGAACAGGATAGAAAGTCCAGAGATAAACCCCTGTGCATATGGTCACCTTATCTTTGATAAAGGAGGCAAGAATATACAGTGGAGAAAAGACAGCATCTTCAATAAGTGGTGCTCGGAAAATTGGAGAGCAACATGTAAAAGAATGAAATTAGAACACTCCCTAACACCATACACAAAAATAAACTCAAAATGGGTTAAAGACCTAAATGTAAGACCAGACACCATCAAACTCTTAGAGGAAAACTTAGGCAGAACACTCTATGCCATAAATCACAGCAAGATTCTTTTTTTACCCACCTCCTAGAGAAAGGGAAATAAAAACAAAAATAAACAAATGGGACCTAATGAAACTTGAAAGCTTTTGCACAGCAAAGGAAACCATAAACAAGACAAAAAGACAACCCTCAGAATGGGAGAAAATATTTGCAAATGAAGCAACTGACAAAGGATTAATCTCCAAAACATACGAGCAACTCATGCAGCTCAATATCAAAAAAACAAACAACCCAATCCAAAAATGGGCAGAAGACCTAAATAAACATTTCTCCAAAGAAGATATACAGATTGCCAACAGACACATGAAAGAATGCTCAACATCATTAATCATTAGAGAAATGCAAATTAAAACTACAATGAGATATCATCTCACACCGGTCAGAATGGCCATCATCAAAAAATCTAGAAACAATAAATGCTGGAGAGGGTGTGGAGAAAAGGGAACCCTCTTGCACTGTTGGTGGGAATGTAAATTGATACAGCCACTATGGAGAACAGTATGGAGTTTCCTTAAAAAACTAAAAATAGAACTACCATACGACCCAGCAATCCCACTACTGGGCATATACCCTGAGAAAACCATCATTCAAAAAGAGTCACATACCAAAATATTCATGGCAGCTCTATTTACAATAACCAGGACATGGAGGCAACCCAAGTGTCCATCAACAGATGAATGAATCAAGAAGATGTGGCACATATATACAACAGAATATTACTCAGCCATAAAAAGGAATGAAACTGAGTTATTTGTAGGGAGGTGGATGGATCTAGAGACTGTCATACCTAGTGAAGTAAGTCAGAAAGAGAAGAGCAAATACCATATGCTAACACATATATATGGAATCTAAAAAAAAAGCAAATGGTTAGAAGAACCTAGGGAAAAAATGGGAATAAACATGCAGACCTACTAGAGAATGGACTTGAGGACACTGGGAGGGGGAAGGGTAAGCTGGGACAAAGTGAGAGAGTGGCATGGACATATATACACTACCAAATGTAAAAGCGATAGCTAGTGGGAAGTAACCGCATAGCACAGGGAGATCAGCTCGGTGCTTTTGGCCACCAAGCGGGGTGGGATAGGGAGGATGGGAGGGAGGGAGATACAAGAGGGAAGAGATATGGGGACATAAGTATATGCATAACTGATTCACTTTGTTATAAAGCAGAAACTGACACACCATTGTAACACAATTATACTCCAATAAAGATGTTAAAAAATAAATAAAAGAAAATGTTTATTTTAACAATATGTATTTCTAACACAACATTGTAAGTCCACTACATTTAAATTAAAAAAATTTTAAATATGTATTCCCATGAACAAAATTTCTTCCATAAAATTTTGTAAACTTATGTTTAAGTCACGGTTTAAGGTTATGAATATAAAACACCAAATATTCACAATTATTTATTAAGGACTAATATAAAAGACACAGTGATAGGTACTTGGTGAAAATATATGAATAACACCCAAACTTAATTTCTCTCAACTTGTCTGCATTCCAGCGAAGATAGAAGTGAATATATTATTTAAGTGCTATGCTGGGCATGAAGTGCATTATAATTTAATTAAAATGAAAAGAAAGCCGTTATCCAATCGATGAATTAAAAAGGCATCCCAGAGAATGGATAATTAAAATACATCTTGAAATGTTCGTGCTCTTTCAACTGCCAGAGTGTGAATGAAATGTGCTCTTGGCTTAGATGAGAGCATTCATTCTTCCATTCCTTCATTCTTTCAAAGAATATGTCTTTCATCCACAATAAGTCAAGACCCAATTTTGTAGATTCTGTAGCAAATCTATTTCACCGCTCTTCTAGTCAATAGGGAGAGACTACTTCTATCCCCCTTGAATCTGTACCAGTCCAGTGACTTGTTTTAACTAGGGAAAGGCAGGGAGCGATGCAATGTAGCTTCCAAGTCAGAGACTTAAGGAGATCATTTCTTCAAAGGGTGCCTTTTGGAACCCGGTCATTAAATGAGAAAGAAGCCCAAGCAACATGGCTTGTTCAGGTGGATGGAAAGCCAGGTGCCCTGACCTTCGGGAGCCCCCAGTGGAGACGCGCACCCGCAGCCTGCGGTGAGTCAGCCCTTTCAGAGTTGCGGCCTCAGGCACCAACTCGAGCCTGCGCCTGACACTTAGTGGCACAGAACGTCGGGACGTCGGTGGCAGCTGTGTGCACTTTTACATGAAAGAATGTAAATAATCTACAGTCGGTCAACGCATCGAATTGCGAAAAATCATAAATATTTTACACCGTTAACTTTGAGGGCTTTCGTTATTCATCAGTATATAATGGAAACAGAAGATGGTACTTGTGGAGGTGGCTTTGGAATCAGGCGGAAGATCAATTTTAGAGCAGGCTGTGAAGACTGGGAAGGCAGTGAGAAATTTGCCTACAAAATTACTATTTAAATCTTCAGAAAAGAGATCCTAGCTTATACGCAGTATAAATGCTCGCTGAAGATTCCATCAGCAAGATGGAAACAAGAAAATGTATTAAATGAACTTGTGAATCTGCAAAAGGAGATTTCCAGGAAGAAATCTGCCTTCCTTTAACTGACTGTGAAAAACTACAAAAGCAAAAGAAAAACAAAAGAGACTTTCAGGGCTTCCCTGGTGGCGCAGTGGTTGAGAATCCGCCTGCCGATGCAGGAGACACGGGTTCGTGCCCTGGTCCGGGAAGATCCCACATGCCGCGGAGCAACTAAGCCCGTGAGCCATGGCCGCTGCGCCTGCGTGTCCGGACCCTGTGCTCCGCAACGGGAGAGGCCACAACAGTGAGAGGCCCGCATACCGCAAAAAAAAAAAGAGACTTTCAGTAAAAGTGGCTGGTAATTTAGAGAATTTCCAACCTAGGACTCACTGAGTTGCAAAACAAAACGGTTCCCTCAGTTTCAGCAGGGATTCAAAAGGTTGGCCAGTGAGAAATGGCTCCAGGGCAAAGACCAAATCTGGGGGGCTGCCAGTGTAAAGGTTAAGTCAAGGGTATGTCTGTCAGACCCTCTGTTGAAACCTCAGAAATCTTGAAGACGTTACCCACAGGTCTTCCTCTAAACAAACGGGCTTCTAAGAAATAGAGGGCAGCTTCCCAAAGCTGAGAGGGGCCCCTCTGTGAGAATTTATGGGTATTGCTGTAATATCAGAAAGTGGATTATAATTTTATACCTACAATTTAATCCACAGTATATAAAGGAGGTATTTTACTTGTACTGAGAGTGGCAAAAACACTTCAAAGTGAACAAGATGCCTTTGAGCCCCCAAACTTCTATGGTCAGGAAGCAGGCTTAGAAAATTACTCAGCTGCGAACACAGGCCATTTCTCATGGAACAGGAACACCAGGAACCCAGACGATAGAGCCAAAAACCATGAGGAAGCATCCCTGTTAAACAGAACTGATTCCTAACCAAGGACCACTCTCTGTCCCAGAAACAGGGGAAATGTGCAGCATGGGCTTGGCTGGATTCAGAAGACTGTAGTCCAGTAAGTGTTATGAGGCTGTTGTCCTTCCCTTGTGTATGAGTAGGTGGAGTAGGTCCCACCTGGATGACCCCAATTTACCCCAATCTTGTCTTTTTAAAAGCCTTATCTCCAAATACAGTCAACGTATGAACTGGGAGAACACAATTTGGCCCTTAACACCTCCTTTTTGCACAGGAGTGTCGGTTGCAGGTACCCTGTTTCTTTTGCCCTATTTCACATTGGGCATGAGGGGTGGTGACGTAGGTAGATCTCCACACTTGAAGAAACACACAAAGAACCTCATCTACAACTGAACCTGATTTAAATGATGAAACCCTGTATCTTAGGCCTGAGCATGATAAGAAGTCATTCATATAGGATGAGAATTCAGGAGGGTTTAAGGGGGGTACATGTACTTTGCAGGCGGGAGAAATGTCAGTAATTTTGATCGGGGAGCTGACCCTGGGATTTGGAGATGCTGCAAATGCTTTCCCACTCCTCCCGTTGAAAGGTAGGGTCCATTTCCACTCCCCATCATCCTGGCTGGCCCTGTGGCTTGTTGCGGCCCGTACGGCGAGGCATCTGTGACATCTGCCTGTGGTGCTAGGCAGGCTCTGTCTGGACCCTAGTGGCTGGGCTGAGAGAAGCATAAGTCATGTGGAGAAGCCACGTGCAGGAGAACTGGGGTGTCCCAGCTGACAAACCTAGCTGAGCCCTCCGCTAAAAGCTGGCATCTACTGACAGCCATGTAACGGAACCTCCTAGAACATGTCCACCCCAGTCAAACCTCCAGGTGATGGCCAACTCCAGCCAACACCAAAGTGAGCAGAGGAGCCACCTACCTGAGCCGCATCAACCCACACTTGAGGGTAGTCAAGGTGGGCTTCAGCCTCTATGATTCTGGGTGGGTGTAATGTAACAATAAAGAACTGAAACTGTACTCCTATGTATTACCATGTACCATGGAAACTTTAAAAATCAAATAATCGAAAAAAGTTTTATGAGCTATGAAATAACAAAGAGGTTTGCAGATACAGAAAAGTAGGTGTTCTGGTGAAACGACTGTAGATAAGGCCTCTGTGAATTTACAGATAGAGTTTGGTTTGGGACATATTCATTTTGACATACCTTTTACATAACCAAGTGGAATTTTAATTAGTAGTTGGATAGGAAAGTCTGGAATTTAGTTCCAGTTGGGAATAAACATTTTGGAAACTTTGTCTAAAGAAGGTTTTTAAAGTCTTATGATATTTGTCACGCGGAGTGAGAATTCCAAGAAAGAATGGAAGAGGAAGCAGCAAAGGGGTCAAGAAAGAAATTCCCGACACCAGGAAGACTGTCGAGCTTCGCAGCTAGAACGGGGTGCCATGGGTGTGATCCGGATGGGGCAGGGGTGGCCCTTGTCAGAGCACTCAGGAACACAGTGATTCGCCTCCCAGCAAGAGTGTCCCCCCGTGTGCCCACTCCACATGACAGATTAGTGATGGATCTGGGGCAGACAGGTCCTGGGAGAACACTACCACAGAGACAGCCCAGATTTCAGGCAGCTATGCAGCCACCTCAATTCCTAAAGCCCAGACACCTCAACCTCTGGCCTCCTCCATGCTACATCCTTGCACCAGACCTGGGGTGAATACAGCAGAGGAAGGAACACAGCCTAGGGCTCCTTCTGAGTGGAACCACGAACGCCTACACAGGCAATGCACAGGTTCCCTCTGACCACAGGGGTCTCACTTGCTTCAGTAATCACCTCCTTTGGGGCAGGGCACTTACTCAAGGGTAAAGGAGCGTGATTTAATGCAACCTTCAGGGCTTGTACTCCAAAAGCTGGAGAACAGACCCCACCCCTGACAGGGTGGCAACAGCCACAAGCAGAGAGGAAGCCCCACCTGACATTCTGCACAGACTTTAGATACTCCAAAGCCAATAGCATCCGCTATTCAGGGGATAATGACCTGCACACTCATAGTAAAGACCTGGTACCAAAATCATCCCTCGCAGCAAAGACATTAGACACACACAGTCTACACAGGGATGTTCCCACATAGAAACACCCCTTCAAGATCGTAGTAGATAAATTTCTGTGTATGAATTTAGGAGAAACAGTTAAGAAAACAAAGAAGAAAGAAAGAAAAGAGAGAGAGAGAGAGAGAAAGAGAGAAAGAAAGAAAGAAAGAAAGAAAGAAAGAAAGAAAGAAAGAAAGAAAGAAGGAAGGAAGGAAGGAAGAGAAAAGAGGGAAGGAAGGAAGAAAGAAAAGAAAGAAAGAAAGAAAGAAAGAAAGAAAGAAAGAAAGAAAGAAAGAAAGAAAGAAAGAAAGAAAGAAAGAAAGAAAGAAAGAAAGAAAGAAAGGAAGGAAGGAAGGAAGGAAGGAAGGAAGGAGGAAAGAAAGGAAGAAAGAAAGGAAGAATGAAAGAAAGAAAGAAAAAGTGCTTTGCCACTTTGCCCATGATGTGATGGGTCATCTTCATATTTTGTATAAGTTCTGTGTTTCAACATCTTTCCAACAAAGAGATTAAACTTCGTGTGTTTGCGTATATTAATATGATATGATACCCTGTGATATAATAGTGCATCAAAATCTCATTTTCTAGAAAAAGTTCCATGTCTCATTAGAGAGTAGAGAGAGGAGACCTAGTTTTCAATTATTTAATCTTTAAAATGCACTGTATTTTAAGAAAGGTCCAACTATGCCTGAGAAAATGAGAAGAATTTACACTCACTCTTTACCTAATCTACACTTTCTCAAGCAACTCTAGGCTCTTAAACACAGCCCCTCATCCTTCCAACCCCATCCTCACCTCACCTCACTTGTACCTAGACCAAAGTTAACAACCTGCTCTTTCCTTTCATCTTGTCTATGTGATACACCATCTCCTACACCTCCCTTCTGATAACACCCTGGACACTCTTCAGGCCCCCATGAAATTTCATTTCCTGCTCAAACAGTCTCAAAGGAACTGAAAGGATTATTCTCTTTCTCTGCAACTACCAAGGACATTGAAATATGTGTTTCTTATATAAAAACAAAAACTAGTTACAAATTATAATAGAGGAAAGGATTCCAGTTATGCTAGTAACAACAAAAAATAAGTTACTGGGAGTATACATGGGAAATGTGAAGTGACACAATACAAATACTAAAAATACTAAAATTCTCCTGATTCCCCTAATGGGTAAAACAGTTCAGTAGCAGAGCTGAGCGGGAAGGAGAGCGCAAAAAAATCAGATCAGGATAAAGAGGAAAATGGGACCCAAACACTCCTCCATATTTGAAATGGGAGGTCTCATTTTAAGGTCAATGGAAAACCAGTGGAGATTTTTAAGACCGTAGTTACATAATTAGATCTTCGTTTATGGAAGAGCATTATTTTAAAAGACAGTAAAGCAGACTGCATGGTGATGAATGTGAGATATGAAGCGAGACCTACTAGAGGATTGTGGGGTATACTGGTGACGTTTAGCAAGCCCTAAAGTCATCGGTCCAACTTCCAGAGGATTTTCTGAAACAGGATACACTCAGCAGGTGCAGGCTTGGTGTGGAAGATGATGAGATATGATCAGTGAAATTTAAAGTGACTGCAACTCACCTCTGTATGCATGAGGGTACATCGTCCTAGACTCAGAAATGATGTCTGGCCTGGCCCATCATAGGCTTTCAGTAGCATAAATTGAATAACCAGAGAAATGAGCCATCGGCATATATCTGTAATTAAGGTCACCGATGGGATCAAATCAGGGCACTTGTGTAATGTGGGATGAGAAGGCTTAGGACAGAGGCATAAGGAGCTTGAACTTTAAGAATGAGATGAAAGGCGAGATCGCAAAAGAGAATGCGAGAGAATAGCTTTTGTTGTATCAGGCGCCACCTGGAAAACCAAATGCTTTAAAGTCTGAATAGCTCACAGTGGTGAATGCCATAGAGAAGCCAGGCACAAAGACCTTTAAAATGTCGTATTTATTTAAAGGCACTGAGGTAACAGATGCCTTTAGCAAAGCTTTCCGGTGATGTGAGAGGTGAGGCGTGACGGTCAACGATGCCAAGTATTGGTCAATGGCTGACATTGACGATGCAGTCCGTAGGGGTTACACTGATTAAGTTTTGAATTGGAGGCTCTTGCGCAGGTTTACTTGATGGTGGGAGTAATCCAGCAGTGAAGGAAAGTACTGCAGTGACAGCAGTTGATCCCCGAGAAGCCAAGATTTTGAATTTGGACCAGAGGTCGGAGGCTTGGCCTTAATCTGGAACCTGAATTTGTTGTTTCTTTCTCGACATGTTTGAATTCCCATTCTGAGAATTTCTCAAATCAGACGCTGTATCACTAACTTCATTTCCATGCTTTGAAATTTGTTATTCACACATGCCTTAGGAGACATAATTTCAAAAGTAAGCTGTTCTTCCTCAGTCCCAATTCCTCCTTCCCTTAAATTGCAGCATCTTCTCAGAGGCCACCACCTCCTAAAATGGGGCAACATCGACTTTTGTCAAAAGAAGTAAGATATAAGAGGATAAGTATTTATTACAGGGCTACGGAATTTTCCTACTCTATTTGTGGAAGTCAAAGATATTAGTATTTCTTATTTCTATGAATCACCCTGCAAGTTTATCAGCTAATTCACAAAGCAAAATGAAATGATAAAAAAGTAAATTATTTGATTCCGTAGATCCCTTCCTTGAAATTCTGCGCACTGATAAATTATTTAGTCTATAGAAGGCATACTCTGAAGGAAATAAAGACTAACTTGCTGGAAAGCAGCAAGTAGAGTTGAGGACAAGTCAAGAAATTTGCATTTAATAGACTAGGCTTAAGCCCTGGACCTTCCACTCATTAGCTCTTTATCTTTGTACAGATCGCTAACTTGATTGTCAGCTTTCTCACTGACAGCT
The DNA here is from genome assembly GCF_026419965.1 of Kogia breviceps. Lineage (NCBI taxonomy): Eukaryota > Metazoa > Chordata > Mammalia > Artiodactyla > Physeteridae > Kogia > Kogia breviceps. The sequence goes on along the minus strand of NC_081318.1, from coordinate 109,713,221 downwards.
AGGTAGATTAATTCGCAAGTAGTGTGAGAGATTTAAATGGGATAATCTGGTGCGATCAAGCTCTGAAAAAGCACTGGAAATAGAACACAGCGATTGTAAAATGGAATTTACGTATAGGAACAAAAATTACTCAGAACATCTCCACATCCACCTGAGTCAGATAGCCAAAAGATCAGAAGGTCACATGTAGGCGAGATGGAAATGATGGCCAAATATCACTGTGGGGAGGTAACAGGATACAAGTCAATCATATATTTCACTATAAGAACATCAACAAAATTTCTTAGAGAAATTTTGGAAGTTAAAGTATAATTTGTTCTCTCTGAATTGAAAGCTTTATAAAACAGTGTTTTTATCCCTAAAGCTTGTAGTATTGTCGTCTAGTTCTCTTGCTAGGATTTGGCCTCACAATTATTGCTGTGTTTTCTGAGTAAGTGCTGTCGATCTGACAGGAACCCTGTCTTCAGTTCAGCTGTGTTGAAACTGCAGACGGTGTTGTCATTATGTAACAGACAGAACTATTATCTTGGGACTGACAGTTTTCTCCCTACGCAGTTATTGCAAGTCAGAATTTCTCTGCTCTCTTTAGTCATTTATCTGTGAGTTACTTAATAATAAAGTTTATTGAATTATTTGTAACAACAGTGGATGGTATGCATGTTAGCTTTGATGTTGCCCTGTCAGTTCTCATGGCCAACATCAGTAGAATTTGACAGTAGATTCAGTTCTTTGCAGTTGCTTTCACAAAGCCATGCCTTAAGATATAATTAGGAACTTGGCGATAGTACCATGATAAATGTTCAGTATTCTGAAATGATCTTTTCTCCCCCACATCAATAAGCTTTATGCTGCATCTAAAGGCAGTCATTCAAAATTTCTTAATGATGGTGATTGCAGCATTTTGCTGACTATTCTACAGTCACTATAGCTGTAAGAGCTGACAATTAACTTCAAAGAAACTGAATTCATGTCAGTCTACACTAAGCATAATCCACAGGCTGTCCAAACTGCATATGGGCAATTCAGACCTGCAAATTACTTTGAATTTTGCTGCGTTGGCAGCAGTTCTAATAAACAAGGCATTCAAATACCAAATAAGAAAATCAGATTTGACAACATCTGGTGTTAATAACATAGGCATAGAGGAAGGTATAGAGGATCTGAGAAAAAGCTGGAAAAAAATAAAGAAAAAGAAAGAAAGAAGACAGTGAGAGAACCCTGACAGCAGCTTCTGTGTGTTCATGGCAGCAGGTGAACCAGAGTGTCCGTGACCAGTCCATGATAGCAGATCATACCAACCTCCCTCTCGTTTTTCCCTTCTACTCTGATAAAATACATGACGACAGGAATCATTAAATATATGGCAACAGTCTACTTCAGAGGGCAGTGTTGGAACTGTCTGTGACACCTGCCTCACAACCCACTGGATACTAGAATAGAAGCAGATTTTTCACAGTTGGAAAGAAATCAGGAGATAATTGATGAAAGGCTCACTCCTATGCAGCCCTGATATCTGTTTGTTCAGGAGCGCTCAAATATTCCTAGTTTCAGGGAACTCATTATACAGCAGGTAAAGTGATACATATTGGGGGTTTCATAGACATAAATTTGAATCCTTGATCTATTTTTTTTCTAGTAAATTACCTTGAGAGAGTTAAATAAATTACCTAATGCTCAATTTCCTCATTTTAGAATAGGGATGTAATCTCAAGCCAGAGACCATATTCATTATTTTTCAAAGATTATATCGGGTTTTTATTTTCTCTGTCTCTTTTTCTCAACTGTCCACACCCTGCATTCTGAGCCAATCTTGAATTACATATCCATTAGTATATCAGTGGTTCAGGTGTATTTTCTCCACTCACCTCCAGGACAAAGACACGAATGAAAGTCACTTAAAACCACCCCCATAGATACAGCTATCAGTGATTGAGTCATCATTTTGTTATCTCTTAGTATTGTTACTCCAAGCTAGACCCAGAATCCACCAACCTCTAGGTTAGCTATAGCACCTGGAAAACCGCTTTGGCAGGGGACCTTTGATCTTAAGTAACCGGATACCAGCTTAAACTTAAAAGGATTAAGTTCTGACTCCTGCAGTTTTAGAGATATATGGGATTTGATACATCAGCTCAGTGATATCCCTGAGGGACTACCTCCTTTATGTCTTTCTGTTCTGCCTTCTAAAAGATAGGTTTCATTTTAAGATTAGTGACCCCACATGGCTACAAGGTGAACGCTAACGGTTCCTAGGATCATACGTTTGGCACTTGTACAAATACCCCTAGCTTTACTCCAGACCGAAATAAGGTATATGCTAACCCTTATGCTAATCCATAAGGAAACATTGTTCCTTGAACAATACGTTAGAGAAGATGGACTTAATAGATATCTGTAGAACATTTCATTTGTTTACTTCATGTCTCTGTTTCACATGTTGGTAATTCTTACAATATTTCAAACTTTTCCACTAACGTTATATTTTGTGTAGTGATCTGTGAGTGGCGATCTTGATGTCATCATTGCAAAAAGATTATAACTCTCTGAAGGCTTAGATGATGGTTAATATTTTTTAGCACAAAAGCATTTTTTAGTTAAGTTACACAAATTTTTAAAGACAACGCTATTGCACACTTAATAGACTGTAGTATAATGTAAACATATCTTGTGTGCACTGGGAAACCAAAAATTTGTGTTACTGGCTTTATTGTGGTATTTGCTCTGTTGCAATGGTCTGGAAATATATGTTATTGTATTTTACACCAGATATCTATGTGGCTGGTGTGTGAATGCTAGAGAAAAGTAGAGGAACGTCCATATTCTCTCTGTCCACCGCATTGAATGTGTATTGTTTTCCCCCCTCAGTATTTCTACTTGTCCTTCAAGACTCAGCTGTCCTTTGATTTCACAATAGCCATCTCTGAAGACACAGCTGTTTTTGAGCCCCTCCTGTTTTCCATGGGTCATTCTGTGTACCTCTAATACTTTATTATATCAGCACAACAATCTGTTACTTTAGCTCGTCTGCCCCACCAAGTTCCATTTTGTCAGGCATTAAAAAGAAATTTTCGATATCCTTACAAACACTCTCTTTATTACACACAGAGAAACCTGATTTACATATATATATATATATATATATATTTTTTTTTTTTTTTTTTTTTTTTGCGGTACGCGGGCCTCTCACTGCTGTGGCCTCTCCCGCTGCGGAGCACAGGCTCCGGACGCGCAGGCCCAGCGGCCACGGCTCACGGGCCCAGACGCTCCGCGGCACGTGGGATCCTCCCGGACCGGGGCACGAACCCGCGTCCCCTGCGTCGGCAGGCGGACCCTCAACCACTGCGCCACCAGGGAAGCCCCATTTTTGTCCTTTTTAAGAGAAGTTATCCTTGCCTTTATTTCCATACTGTAAGCTATTTTTCAAGTTATTTTCTGTGTTTATTACTTTTCTTTCTTAAGGTGCGATTTCTCTTGATTTAGAGTTTGTATATAAATAAACAAATAAATAAAAAATTATATATACATAATTTATATATGTGTGTGATTTTGCTTATAAAATTTTAATTTTGCTATAACTTTAGTGGAGCTTCTCTTTTCCTCTTGTTTTGCTCATCCCCTCTCCTGGGGTTTCAGGACTCCCAGTAAAGCACCAGATGTTATAATGGCAGCACAGAGCTCTCGCCTACTGGACGGGCTTCATTTCCAACGTGGGGCTGTCTAGTCCGTTCCTGTCTCTTAACATCTTTCAGAATGGCAATTCCTCATCAAGGAAAGGGCAGCCACACTCCTGTCCAGCCTCCTTTCACGGGGGGAGGTCCTGTTCCGGCCTCTCTCTTACACAGGGGTTCTGGTCTTATCCCCCTCCTTTTGAAGCCACTTTCTTCCAAGAGTTGAACTCTCTCTGTAATTCTTGCGTCAGTCCCAGTGTCCAGGGAGCCTAGAGCCCCAGCCCCAGTCTTAATGGGAACATCTGGTCATTATCTTCATCCTAAAGATATAGTTGGTTCCTGAGCACAGCTGTATCTAATAATTAATTTATTGCTCATTAGGGAGCGAGGGTGGGTGATGGGAACGCGGTTGCTAGGAATGTTCTTTCTGGGTAAAATCATTGGGCCATTTTCATTAGAAAATGATATCCAAAAAATCATTAGAAAATGATTCATGGTTTTAGCAAAATCACTTTAATTAAAACTATTGAAATATCAGTGTACTACATAGCAATTAATCACAGGTTACCCGAAGACAAATGAAAACCATACATAATCCTCAGAGGATAAAAATCGCAATACATAGAGTAGATGTATTCAGAAATATCTTCAAAATGTATGCCAAAAAAAACTGCAAACTATAAATGGGTACGTGTTTCCCACAGAACGAAAGTGGCATTTACTACACAAGGAAGGTTCCCACTAAAGTCCTTGAGATCTCTATAAATTACAATTGGCAATTTTATTAGAAAGGCGTGAGATGAAGCAAGGTGGCCTGTCCCAGCTGGTAAAACTTGGGTCAGTTTGTTTACTGTGATGAAACTGAAGGGTGAACCAACACATCCAGAAAGTTTCTACTGAGCTAAACTTAATAGAGGGTTACAGAATCAGGGTAGCAATAACCAAGAGATTCTTCTAGTCAGCAAGATGGGCTGCCCTGTCAGTCAACCTCCCTGGCCCACACACTCTTGATTCTGCACTGAGATCAACCAGTTCATGACAACAGCTACTGCTATGCACCCAGTTCATGTCACTGGGCAATATTATGTCATTTTTCATGTACTGTTGAAATGATTCAAGAAAATATGTAAGCATATATATTTGTGACTGTGCATATGCACAGATCAGGCTGTGTTCACATCTGATTGTTAGCGAAACCCTTCTTGATCAACTTAAACTTTGGGCCCTGAATCCTCAAAAGATTAACAATGTGATTCTATAACAGTGGTCCTAAATCTTTACTTTTTCTTTACCAGCACTAACAAACATGAAGGAGAGGCCCTGCACACATCAGCTTAAAGTGGTGGAACACAGCAGTGGTCCTCAAAGATGGATGACACTTCCTTTGTCCACTGCAAATTATAGACAGTCCTCAATTTATGAAGGTTCAATTTACGATTTTTCAATTTCATGATGGTGTGAAAGCCGTACTCATTCAGTAGAAACCACACTTCAAATTTTGAATTCGATCTTTCCCCAGGTTAGAGATATTTGGTAGATACTCTCTTGTGAGACTGGGCGTGACATAGCCCCCAGTCAGCCACGCCATCAGGAGGGTAAATAGCTGAAAGGCTTATAACCATTCTGTACCCAGACAGTACAGTACAGTATTCAATAAATTACAGAAGATATTCAACACTTTATTATAAAATAGGCTTGTGTTAGGCGCTTTTGCCCAACAGTAGACTAATGTAATGGCTCCGAGCATGTTTAAGGTATGCTAGGCTAAGCTGTGATTCTTGGTATGTTAGAGGTGTCTTAAATGCATCCTTGACTCAAAATATTTTCAATTTATGATGGCTCTATTGGGATGTAACCTCATCTCAAGTCAAGGAAGATCTGTACTAATAAAGCATACCGAGAGGAAAATATTCCATGGGATGGGATTAACAGATACAAACTACTATATATAAAATAGATAAGCAACAAGGATAAACTGTATAACACAGAAAATTATACCCATTATCTTGTAATAACCTGTAATGGAGTAGATCAACAAAAATACTGAATCATGATGCTGCACGCCTGAAACTAAGATGACATAGTAAATCAACTATACTCAATAAACATATATATTATGTATTTTATATTGGAGACGGGTGTGCCTAGTAATACAGTAAATGTATACCTTTTAAACGTTTGTGCACATATTCCAAATATGTGGAATAATGTATTTCTTGACAAAACAATTTTTCTTTAAGTCCTTAAAATGACACTCAAGGAAGAGATATTCCCAAGGTAAATTATAATGAGTGTCACATAACCAAAAGTGTATAACTACATGATAAAGTATTTTATAAAGGTGGCCTAAAATATTATATGAAAGATGGTTTATTATGTATTTGGAAGTTACATAACTTTTTCCACTGCACCTCTCCACTAATATTTGAAGAATGTAAATTAGACATCTGTTTACTTTCTCATCTATAGTGATATACTTTAATTACAATTTCATGGCTCTAAATTTCACTTACTTCTTCTCAAACCCCCTAAGCGAATAGGTAGAAGAGGGAGAGTAGAAAGCATTTAGGTGGTGAATGATAACACAGTAGATGTTCAAAATGATGGATGACTCAGATTAAGGACTGATTCATGTTTCTGAGATCAATGAGCAAATTATTTTTTAAAGGTAGCTGTTCAAGGACTATGCTATCTCTGTTTAAAGTGACATTTTCATTAGAAGCATTATTAGATAATTGAAACGTAAGGAGATAATATAATTTTTAAAGAAAAAAAGTACTCAAATTTAATACTTCTCATTTCACAGGGAACTCTGCCTAAGTGTCAGTCTTCAAGGACTGTGAAGTAATAACCACCTATTTAAGCAGAAATGTTACAAACAAAATGTATAGTTCATAATTGGAGAATTCTTTAGCTTCAGTGGAGCATTGAAAGAGAAAAAGATTGCATGGCACACTTAAAGGATAGATTTTAATGATATATTTATTTAATTCATAGGAGATATTTGGAGATTACCATGGCTATATCAGTTCACCCGGGCGTGATGGTTAGTTGTATGTGTCAACTTGAGTAGGCCATGGGGTGGCCAGGTGTTTGGTCAAACGTTATTTCCGGATATGTCTGTGAAAGTATTTCTGGATGAGGTTAAACTTTAAGTCAGTAGTCTTGGTAAAGCGGACGTTGGGCTTCATCCAAACCGGTTGGAGACCCGAATAGAATAAAAGGCTGAGTAAGAAAGAATTGTCTCTCTGCCTTTTTCTTGAGCTGGGACATCAGTGCTCTCCTGCATTCAGACTCAGACTTGGCCTGGAATTTACACCATTCGATCTCCGGGGCCCCCAGGTTGATGACTGCAGATCTGACACCTCTCAACCTCCATTATATATATGCTGGGCAAATAAAAGTAAAATATACACAGAATCATTAAATGCATCATCAGATCGTTAACAAAATAGAGAAGAATTACTGGGTCAAGATGCAGAGCCAGGAAAATGTAGAATTTTTCTCTTTTTTTACAGTTAACCAGAACCAAGTTTATTCAAGAGATAAATTCAACACAGGCTAGACAGCTTACCCCACCATACTGCAGTGAGACACACAAAGGCCTAAGGCCAGAGCTGCACATCTAAGAACAAGACAGCCATGGCGGCTGCTGTTGGACACATGCAAACAGTCTTTTAAAACTGAAGGTAAACTACTCTGATGACTGTCATTGCCCACCACAGATGGCACAGGATCAACATCTGAGAACACTATTTCTCCGTGGGGGCACTTGAGGGGCTGTGTAGTTTATTTGTCAGCATGAAGCACCAGGGATGTGAATGCTGAATTCTGGGATCTGACAGCAGGAGGGCATAGGTTTGTATATTTTGAGGTGAATTGCCACTATGATGAGGAAGAGTTGAAAATCAAGCAATCTTTTGCCTAGATAAAAATCCCAGCTTCGGGTCATCTGATAACTGCAATAAACTTCAATCGATACTTGAAATCGAAATAAGGTTTTACCTGATGTGTTGTTCCCCATGAACCTAGAAAAATTACAGAATTTCTAAAAGCAGATTCCATCCACCTGGATCTTAAGTTACTTCTACAAACAATTTCTAAAAGCAAGTTGTATAAGTTGGTTCGTAATTAAAAATAGCCAGCACACAAAGAGAAATAAGTGACAATCAACAGAAATGATCTACGTTTGAACAAAAAAAGAAAAGATCTACACCAACGAAGTCTCTAGATACTGAAATTACAAGGGCTAGAATTTAAGTTAATTCGACTATGTTCAGTAATTATCCCTATATATTTTTATGTTAAAATTATTATTGTTACCTTAAATTCAAGTACAGAATTTTTTTTAATAATTAATTTATTTTTTTTTAAAAGGACAGGAGGGACTTCCCTGGTGGTGCAGTGGTTAAGAATCCACCTGCCAATGCAGGGGACACAGGTTCAAGCCCTGGTCCAGGAAGATCCCACATGCCGTGGAGCAACTAAGCCCATACGCCACAACTGCTGTGCCTGTGCCCTAGAGCCCACGAGCCACAACTACTGAGCCTGCATGCCAGAGCTACTGAAGCCCGCATGCCTAGAGCCCATGCTCTGCAATAAGAGAAGCCATCGCAATAAGAAGCCCACGTATCACAACCAAGATTAGCCCCCACCCGCCACAACTAGAGAAAGCCCGCATGCAGCAGCGAAGACCCAACGCAGCCAAAAATAAATAAATAACTAAATAGAAAAATATTGTTAAAAAACAAAACAAAAGGAAAAAAAAAGAAATAGAAAGAAAAACAGACCAGGTGAGTCTATTAAAAAATTATAACAAAAATTTGCAATAATTTAAATTACATTTTCAGATGGTAAGCCTAACAACAGACTAGAAGAGTTAAATAAAGATTAATAACCTAAAATATTTGAAAGAAACTATTCAGAGTAACTGACTGGGAAAAAAAGGTAGATGATAGATGTGAAAAGGACAGACACAAAGGAAATACGATGAGAAAAACTGACATCTATTTAATTGAACTCCTAGTAGGAGCCCCACAAAAGGAGAAAAAAGAAAATGGGTGAAGAGACAGTATGTGGGACTGATCAAAGGGCACCAGTCTGTAGATTCACGAAGCTCTAAGGCCCAAGGATCATTAAAAATGCATAAAAATGCATCTAGGAACATTTATAGTATAAGACATAAATTACTGAGAAAAAAATCTTAAAAGAAGCCAAAAGTAAAACATAGATTATCTTACAAGGGACAAGCATTAACTGACTCTCGACACAACTAATACAGGCCAAACAGTTTAAAGTGGTGAGAAAATAACCACCAGCTTAGAAATAGATGCCCAGGAAAAAGAGCCTTCGAGAATGAAAGTGAAATATAGACATTTTCAGGAAGAAAAAAAAAAAAAAAAAAACAGTGAGGGAAATTGTAAACAGCCCATCCACATTAGACAATATACAGAGAGATCTTTTTTAAGGCAGAGAAATATAATTCCAGATAAAAGGCAAGAAATTCTGGAAGAAATGAAGGATAATCAAAATAATAAAATACGTTATTGTGATTGGAGATAAATACATTAATACCTAAATTTTGGTTTATTAAATACATTAAAATGCTTTAAAAAGTCTTATTAGGAAATAACTGTATGTATATATAAACATGTATATATGCATAAATCGGTGTGTTTGTGTGTATGTATGCATATTTATCAAACTATATCTGTAGTTATTTCTCTCTATTTTTTATATAAAACTGTTTATTTATATATATATTTTCCAAAATGAAAATAGATTTAGCAAGAAACATCCATCACTTGGGAGAGGAGGGTGAGGTAACCATTTCCCCGAGCCCCCGGGGCAGAGCTAAGAGGAAGAGAAAACCTCCAGGGCCCCTCTCAGCTTCCTGAGGGAGCGGATTTCCCCATGTTACGGCATGGCCCAGGCCCCCTCCCAATCTTCCAGGGAGGGGCCTTCACCGTGGCAGGCGGATGAACGTGTGGGGGTGTCAGGTTTATATGGTGCAGAGACAGAGAGACCGAGAAAGTGAGAACAGCACAGAGACAGAAAGTACAGAGTAGCAGTCTTATTCTTCTGCTTGTTTGATGGATTAGGTAAGAGAATGGCATTGACCCAGTTACATGGTTGAACACTGATTCCTTTCAATCAAATCAAGGTAATACTCTTAGAATCTGAATGAATCTAATCAGGAGTAAGCCATTCAAAACACAGAATTTGTATGGCTAAAAGAATCAAATCAGAAATTGGAATCTAATCCAATTAGACTGAACTGTGAGGGAGATTTGTTGAGACTCTTGTGAAATAGCATTCCTTGATCATCTGAAAAACCTACCAGAAGTCGTGAACTTGAAGCCTGGAACTGTCACCACATATTTTCCTACCAGGTGTGAGAATCCAGCCTTAGGAGAAAAAAAATATCTGTCACACCTGAAGAGGAAAAGAAACTGGGTCTTTGCCAAGCTGAAAGTACAGAATCAAAGCAAACCCAAAACTTTCTCTATCTATGGACTTTATGAGCAATGCAATTCAATTCAATTATTTTTTTTGTTTAAAACTGTTTGCATTTAAAAAAAAAACTGTTTGCATTTGTTTCCTTTAGATTACTTGTAACATTAAAAGCCCTAATTGACAAATAGGAGTGACAAAATTGCATGGAATTAAGATACTATCATCAGATGTGATTGAAAGAATAAATAGAAGACAATTTGTAGTTAAATATGTACTTATGGGAAAGAACATCGCTTTGACATTTAAATCTATTTCAGGCCCAGCTGTGAATAGAATTGGAGCAGAGTGTAAAATGTGACCTGGGGTAAGGGCATAACCTCTTTTGGTTTTAGTTTTTTCATCTAGGAAATGAGGTTAAGATTAGAAGCCTACATCATTGGGTTTTCAGATAGTAGCATTGTAGTTCAGCAGTTAGGATCATGAACAAAGAAGCTGAATAAATTTGGATTCTAGTTCCATCTGTAAAATGTAGGTAATAATAATATCGAGGTCATAAGGTTTTTACAAAACTTAAGGGAGGTATTTTATGCAAAGCATTTTGTAAAGTATTGAGCATTTACTATGTCTACCAAAAATTTACTACTATTATTCATAGTACTGTCACACATAGAGAATGAAGAAATTTGGCTTATATATATCCCAAAACTCTTTCTACCTCAAATTGTATAATCAGCAATTTATGAAACCAGACATTTGGAAAAACAAGGAAATTCAAGGTGAAGTTCAGTATCCTATGTGAGTTTGTCAAGTGGTTGTATCTACCAGAACAACAAAATTAACAAAGAAATCCCTCTGCTGTCTGCATCTTCATTATCAGATTGATCCATATGAAATTGTCATTTCTATCCGTCGAAATGGTAAAATAGATTGCTGACCTACACTTTTAAGTTTAGAAGGCAGCTTGCTAACTTAAGACTGACTGGGGAGAAATCACTGGCAACACACAGTGATAAAGTTAAGCTACTCATTCTATAAACTGAGGTGATCCAACCAAAGCATCACTGCCCTGAAGCCCTCTGTCAAGGTTCCTGGCACGCATTGAAGTGGGTTTAAATTCACTACAGCAAAAAGCCTACTGTAACACCGTGATTTAAATTAGACAATAATAGGGGTCATTTCCTCCACCTGTTAATTGTTATGTTTATAATAACTAGAATGCAATGTTTATTGTTTTTTACTGTTATGTGAAGTCATATAAAATTTGAAGTGCAAAAGGTGTTCTTAACCCTTAAAGTTTTAATTTAAATAGAAGCAAAAACTAAGATGAGAGAAGCCTATTCTCCTGAACTATTGAACAAGCTTCTCTCCTATTTTGCTTCATAATTTTGTGCTGAATCTGATTTATCTATTTACCTATTCTGAACAATTTTATTCAATTTCCCAGTTTTCAGATATCAGTTACACCACACATTTAATGAAATGATAGACATTGGCTTCTATAATGTGTTTCCTAAGCCTCATCTGGTCAACAAAACATAGACTTAATTCAAGAGAGTCTATGCTTTTCCAAATAATCGCAGGTGAGAAAAGTCTGGAACGCAGGTCTCCAAAGTCCCAACAGATCTTAAATTTTAGCAATAGCAATCCATGAAATTTGTTTGAACGCTCATGGACTTCCCTGTGATATTTGCTACGTTTATTTTTGCTTTGATTTTAAAAGTAGGCAAATATAAAACGCTAAAAATATGTGTAACAATAATAAAATTTAAACACTGATCATTAACAAATAAATAAATACAGCCCATATAATTCCTTTTAAAAAGTGTGACTGTTGGGTAATAATAGACTATTCTCAAAAACCCTGCTTAGTCCTAAATCCGCTCATATTTATGGAAGAGGAATAAGGTATTTCATCAACCTCATAATACAATTATTTTATGTTCAAATCAACATGTTTGTTTATATACCTACAACATACCACACTGTCAATGTTTAAATTGCATGGAAAATGCTTAAAAGAATGACTGGAGTTTTCACTTTTCAACCAATCAATATAGAGTCATTTATACACAAGACAGAAGAAAAGAAATTCTTTCGTGAATTTAAGATACAGAACACAGAAAACGTAATGATCCAAAGCCCAAGAGATGGGATCATTTCTTTGTAGTTAAAGAATAGTCTCTTAGGAAATAGAACATGCAGGCTCCATCAGGTGTGTTTCTTGAAGCATTCTATTCATGTAAGAAGTCTTAGCAGAATATTGTTCATTGAGTGGACTGAATTTTTCTATTCCTGTCTACAGTCCGTGCTTTCTCTCAGAGATAATAATGCGTTCCAGTAGGAGCTGAAAAAGGAGCCTTAAATTCCTCTCCACATTGATGATTACCCCTATTTATCAGTCTTTATTGATTCTTCGCAATTCATTGATAAATTCAATATAAAATGAGGTGCAAATGAACGCTAAATAGGCATGAAGCTACACAGAAAAACACCGCTATCTATATTTACTAGGATTTCACCTGAAATGCATGTAACGTACAATGGCAATGGAGTGAGTTTTACAGGTTTGAAGACTAGCAATGTTCTGTCTTATGGAGTATTTTTCTAATTTTCAACAGCAGTCATATTCTTTTCCTGCGGAAGTTTAGAATGCCGAGCACGGGCTCTAGGCACGCGGGCTTCAGTAGTTGTGGCACACGGGCTTCAGTAGTTGTGGCTCGTGGGCTCTAGAGCGCAGGCTCGGTACAGTATTTGTGGCGCACGGACTTTGTTGCTCTGCGGCGTGTGGGATCTTCCCGGACCAGGGATCGAACCCGTGTCGTCTGCATTGGCAGGCGGATTCTTAACCACTGTGCCACAAGGGAAGTCCCTTTGTTTCCTTTTTTGTTTCAGCCTTTGGGATCATGCTTAGAAAGCCATCCATAAATACACTGCCTCCTCGTACTTTACCTCACATGAAGTATTTCATCCTCCTGGATTTATTTTGATTAATAGTGAGGCAAATACCTAATTTTCTTCTAAAAAGCTTTAGTCCATTGTACATAATCATTTATTGAATTTATATATCATTTTTCACTGACTTCATGCAATAAAGCTTATCAGAGACTTAATCCACCCATCGATGACATGTTTACTCTTGGTGAGATAATTGTCAGACACAGTGCTAAGTTCAGGGAACAAAAGGTAATGGGCAGATCTCCTTCTGTGAGCCTGACCATGTCGAGGGGATTCACGTCAGCCAAGTATCACACAGAGGGACATTGCAGGAGAGCATAGTAAGATGGAACCTGACCTAGAGAGGGCGTGAGGTACACTCTGGTGGATTAAGTTCAATAAGCAAAGAGGGATGTGGCTGGTGAAAGGTTCCAGGCACAGGGGCTCACCCATGGAGATGCCCATGGAGTGCTGGGAGGGAGATGGTCTAATGAAGCTATAGGAGGTAGACTGGGGCGGCTGCAGCGGGAGACGGAGGGGCAGGGGGTGCAGCAGAGGCTGGAGGTGGACAGGCATCAGATCATGACAGGCGTCAGATCACGACAGCCTGTGGGACAACCACTGAAGAGCGTTAATCGTGGGTTAAGTGTCCAACGATTTCCTGAGGAAAGGGGATTCTAGTAGCTACGTCAAGGGCAGGAGGGGCAGGGTGGACAGAGGCTAGGTGGGACATGGTGACATGTTGGACTCGGATGGTGCCATTGAAATATACATTACTCGATGGATTCCAGAGTGCTGTAGAATATATAACATAACGCCAGAGTGGATACAGGAAGTAAAGGTGTGCAGGCAGAAACACTATGCTTTGGATTTACACACGTGAGTGAACAATGCCATTCACTGAGGGAACATGGTTTAGGAAGGTGGAAGATACAGACTGTGATTTGGTCTTAGTCGATTTTTAGGAGACTGAGTCATCTAAAATAGGGGTTGACAGCGTTTGTCTGTAAAGGGCCGAATAGTAAATATTTGAGGTTTTGTTGGTCATGTATGGTCGCTGTTATATATGATTCAGTTTACTTGCTTCTTATATAGTTAGAATCTTTTAAAAACATAAAAAACTATTGTTAGCTCCTGAGAAATAGAACAACAGGGGCCGGATTTGAGCTGTGGTCTTCAGCCGCCAATGTAAGGGACTTGAGTGAAGACAAGGGCATCTGATCTAGAAACATGACTGTCTAGCTCCAGCCATCACGAGCCAGGATTAGTGCAGTAAGGGAAGCTGTGGATACAGGTGAATTCAACTTGGAAGAAATTACAGAATAAAGAGAGAAGAGGGATGGACTGAGCATTGGAGAACTCTAACACGGCTAGCTGAGAAAGGGAAGCTTACAAAGAGCACTCAACGGGCTATCAGAAAAGTGGTAAGAAAACAATAAGAATGTGTATCATGGGCGTCAAGGAACGTCTGGGAGATTGTTTCTAGATGTTAAAACCTCAAGAGCCTTCAAAGCTGATGCAATTGGAAAATGTTTACTAAATACTGGCGAGAGACTTGATAATGAATGGTTTCTGATACAGTAGAAGAGGTACGAAGACTGGACTCTTTGGAGAGGATACCCCTCCCCTATTACATTAAAAACTGATCCATGTAGGCTTAGGTAGAGGAGCAGGAGGTTCCCATCTAGAGAATGGCTTTCACTCCTTGATGAGGGAGGAGACAGGTAAGGAGTGGGGATAGTAGGTTTGAAGAGAAAAGGGAGAAAATTAGTTGGCTTGCTGGGGAGTGTTGAGGGCCTGAATGAGGTTCCATGAATTTATGGAAATACTGGTCTTTATTTCTATGAGATTTTCTAGGACTGTGTTTAGCGCTCTGATATAGTGTAAATATTAAGTAAAAACAAATGACTAAAATGACATATGCATTTATCCTTTGATCTTGTGAGGTCCTAAATAAATACTAGGAAAAATATAAATGACATGCATATAAAACTGTGAGATGTGACATTAGTTTTGATATCAAAATTCCAGAAAGAGTTCAAACATCCACCATTTGATATGGTGGAATAGATTTGGGTACACCCATTCGGGGGTGTGTTATGCAGTTGATTAGAATGGGATTAGGAAAAACTCAGTATATGGATGCATTTTTAAAATAAAAGGAAACATGCAGGTCAATGTCTGTAGAGAGGCATGCACTCTGGCCGGTGGATATCCCATTAACTTGCTGACCAAAACCTTAAATCTCTTTCTTTTCCCAGTCTCCATGCTCTCCAAACCCCAACACTTCCACCCCCTTACTTTCAACTGGGGACTTTCTATTTCACTTAAATTAAGAAAATTCTTATTTATTCCACCAAATCGAATAACATAACTAATACTCTATCAAGTATGAGAATTCTCTGAGGATAGTCCCCCAACACTGAGCTGGGTCCCATCTCTTCAGCTGCTCAGTGATTTTCCTCTTGAAATTCCCCCCTCCACACCCATTCTCTGGAATCATTCATTCATTAAGCAAACATTTATATAACATTCACTGTGAACCGGGCAATATTATAAAACACTTTACAATTATTACCTCATTTAATCATCAGATTGTTCTCTCCACTAGATTATTTCTGTTGGAAAACGTGGCTTTCACTTAAACAAGTCTTCCTCAAGCCTATGTTCTGCTTCAACAGTGAGACACCTCCACAGAGAGAGTCTTTGAAAGAGTTGCATGTATACACTTAGTGTGTCCACTTTCTCTGCCCCCACTTTGTCTCTTAAACTCACACCAATCAGCATTTCAGTCCTACAACTCAAACAAACAGCTCCTATCAGAGCCTCTACCGACCCCTACCCTGCCCGTTCCAATAGCTGCATCAGCGTTCATCTTGCTGGACTCAAGAAAGGCAGCATTTGAAACACTAACCCCTCCCCCCTTTCAAACACATTGTTCTCCTGACCTCCAGAGCATCACTCTCCCTTTCTTTCCTCTAACCTCACCTCACTTCCCTTTGCTGGATTCCTCTCACTTTCCCTACCTCTAAACCAGTGGTCCTTTCTTAGCTGCAAATTATAATCACCTGGGGAATTTCTTTTTAAATTTCCAGTGCCCGGGCCACACCCAAGACCCATCCAAGAAAGTGAGACTGAGGCAACCACAGTTTTCCAAACTCCTCAGGAGATTCCAGTGTTCAGCCAAAGTTGGGAAGAGCTGCTGGACGGAGGACTGTCTGAGCAGCCCCACCCATGGTCTGCACTGACCACAACGCCTCTGACCCATCCCTGTTCCTCCTCCCTGCCCCCCACCCTGACTACTTCTCTGTAGACACACTGGGCTCCTAATGTGCCCCCAACACACCCAGCATCCGCTCATCCTAGCATCTTGGCATTTCCCTTGGGTTCTGTCAGCATGACCCTCACTTCCTTCAGGTCTCGACCCAAATGTCACCTGAGCAGAAGACTTCTCTGCCTGTCCTGTGTCACATCACGGCTCCTTCTCCACCCCGCTCCACTCAGCCTACCCCGTCCCTTGTCATCACAAGACATGTTATGGCGTGTGTGCTCATTGGGTGTCTCCTTCAACAGGGTGTAAGCTCTGTATGGAAGACACTTCGTCAGTTGTCTGTTTTGCTCACTGATTAACCCTTTATCAGTAGCAGAATTCATCAGCGTGCGGGAGGGACTCTAGAATGTCCTATACAATAAATGGTTGAATTTCTCTTTCTTTATATAATTTTACTTTTTCTCTGGTTTATATTATCATAAACTCAGTGTCAAGTTCTTATAGTTCTCTTCCTCCCTCTTTAATAATAATATCAGAGAATTAATTTTTCTTCAGTACTGTCCTGCTCCTGTTCCATAAATTTTGTTTCTTAATGCTCTTGTTATTTTATTTTCCATGATGAGTCTTTACGTTTACTGCTATGATCTAAGACTGGTTTTAAGAAATATCTGGTAAAAAGTTCTTTCTATTCTCTCTTTTCTCCCACTCCCAGTTATCTGTGTTTTTCTTATTTTAGTTATACATCCATAATTTTAATTGTAAATAGTTGTTAGACATATATTATTTTCTACAACTTACTGAATTCTTCCTTTTTCCAATAAGTTCAACTCAAATAAGCTAAATTTAAAATACAGAATTATGCCAGTATTTTTCATTGCACAAACAGCAGAGGAATGGTAGCCATAATATTCAAAGGGAACCCTATGTCTTTTAGGTGTACATAGGTGGAAGTGAATCTTGCAGACATCAGGCTAATTAATTATTTGTTATTGTTACTAAATGCATTCATTTGTTCCAGGTTACACTCAATAATTACTCTTTCTTGTATCTCATATGAATATATGAGTGTTTTCCCGTAAGTTATGTGGGAAGTGAATCTCAGTTTCTGCTTCTACCTTCACCACCATGGCCACTGTGAGGTAAGCAACTAAGCTATTACTTTGTTTGTGCTCTTTCTGAACCTGGGAGGATGTTTCCTTATCATTGTGTGTGCGTATGTCTAGAGACAGACTGACAGATAGCGGCTGAGTCAGACAGAGATAGAGACAACAAAAGAAAAGGAAATATAAATATATTTTCTAGGAGCCAAAGTGAAAATTTGAAACAACATGAATATTTAAATTTTGAGCTTAAAAAATAAACAGGATTTATCCACACAAATGAAAACCCCTCGGTTATTAAACGATAATGTAAGTCTATATTTTGTTTGTATGGCTATGTGTCCACAGTATGTAGTTATATTAAAACAGCAGTGTACAAAACAACTTGAATATAAAAATCTCACTTTTAGAAAAGAATTAAAATCTATACATTATCAAGTCAATTTGTTTTTAGTGGCTCATAAGTAGTATTGCTTTCTCCTAACTACCTTCCTGTAATATTTGCATTATTTTCCAATGAACATGAATTATTTTTAAAACCAGAGATAAAATAAGAGCATTTTATTAAGACTAGGATACAAACAGATATTTAAGTCACTGATGTACAAGTAAAATTCCAAATCAATTTCTGACCAAAGCATTATTAGTGCCTAATAATTCAAAGTAAGTTTCCTTTGACTGTAAAACACTCATTCAAAACGTCAGTTGGCCTTGACCCCAAAAATCCCCAAAGATGTTTTTCACAATAAAAGGTAGGAAACAAAAGAAAGGAAAAGAATGCCTGGATTCATTTGCATTTTTGTTTTTATTTTCTGGAAGTTCTGGTAAAGCATTCTGACAAAAAATAAGTGATATTTCTCTCAAAAACAGGAGAACAAATCGTTCATTCTTTATGCAAGATATGATTGTATAGCCAAACGCTAAAAAAATAAAAATAAGAAAATAATAGAACAGGTCAGAGTCCATTAGGTAGTAAATTGTAGAGTAAATATGCAAAATCAATTGTTTTCTTCCATATCATCAAACACTTTTAAAATTAGTAAAATTTATCTGTAGTTGCTTTTTTTTTTTACATTTTTAAATTAAAGTAGAATATTTTCCTCACTTGGTTAACCAGTTACCTCAGTAACAATATCTTAAAAATCCACATTTTCCACTAAAAAATATTCAGCTACTGAATATATGAAAATATCTTTAAAATGAGAAAATTAACGTTTGACTCAAACAAGTACCACTCTCATAAGGGATCTCAGGTCAGCGTTTCCTCAAGGCAGGATAGTTATCAGGTGTCATCACCCTCTTCCCATTTTTTTTTTTAACATCTTTATTGGAGTATAATTGCTTTACAATGGTGTGTTAGTTTCTGCTTTACAACAAAGTGAATCAGTTATACATATACATATGTTCCCATATCTCTTCCCTCTTGCGTCTCCCTCCCTCCCACCCTCCCTATCCCACCCCTCTAGGTGGTCATAAACCACCTAGCTGATCTCCCTGTGCCATGTGGCTGCTTCCCACTAGCTATCCACCCTACGTTTGGTAGTGTATATATGTCCATACCACTCTCTCACTTCGTCACAGCTTACCCTTCCCCCTCCCCATATCCTCAAGTCCATGCTCTAGAAGGTCTGTGTTTTATTCCCATCCTACGCCTAGTCTCTTAATTACATTTTTTTTCTTAGATTCCATACATATGTGTTAGCATACGGTATTTGTTTTTCTCCTTCTGACTTACTTCACTCTGTATGACAGACTCCAGGTCCATCCACCTCGCTACAAATAACTCAGTTTCATTCCTTTTTATGGCTGAGTAATATTCCATTGTATATATGTGCCACATCTTCTTTATCCATTCATCTGTTGATGGACACTTAGGTTGCTTCCATGTCCTGGCTATTGTAAATAGAGCTGCAGTGAACATTGTGGTACCTGACTCTTTTTGAATGATGGTTTTCTCAGGGTATATGCCCAGTAGTGGGATTGCTGGGTCATATGGTAGTTCTATTTGTAGTTTTTTAAGGAACCTCCATACTGTTCTCCATAGTGGCTGTATCAATTTACATTCCCACCAGCAGTGCAAGAGGGTTCCCTTTTCTCCACACCCTCTCCAGCATTTATTGTTTCTAGATTTTTTGATGATGGCCATTCTGACCGGTGTTTTTATCCCAGTTTCTAACCAGCTCAGTTTGCTTGGAACTCCTACTTTACATGTACAGGTCACAATGCCGGCAAACCCATAGAATATCACACTTTTTATATCAGCAACTTTATCTGGTGGTCCCCCTCAAGTTGCACCAATACATTTTAACATATGTATGCCAAAGGGAAGAGAGGAAGAGTGATATTTGCTGATTTTAATGATGATTTTTTATGAGAGGAAGAAGTAAAAATTTACTAATAGTTTCAATAAAAACATACGTGTTAGGAGCTTAAAAGAATTGCATATAAAAGCATCTGTTTCAAAATTCAAATATCTCAATTTTCTTCTTCTTGGTTCTGATAGCACAAAACGTGTGAAAATTACATTATTCACCTCAAATGTTTTTGAAAGAATATATTATCAACAAATTTTCTAGGGAATTCCCTGATGGTCCAGTGGTTAGGACTCCACACTCTCACTGCTGAGAGCCAGGGTTCAATCCCTGGTTGGGGAATTAAGATCCCTAAACCACACAGCCAAAAAAAAAGAAAAGAAAAGAAAAAAGAACAAATCCTCTAAAAACTAAATTAGTAAATAAATGATTCACATAGCCTGAAATAAAATGAAGAAAGCAGGAAGGGCTGCATATGTGATACATCGTTACCTGTTTTTAAAGTCCTGTATGCTCCTTACCCCGACCGATATATATTAACTTAGAAAAAAATAATGCAGAAGAAAAATGTCACTATCCTTCAAGAAATAATTATAAAGAAAATATGCTCAGTGTATTCTTTAGTTTCATATTATTGTTACTCTATTCCAGAATGTCAGAAAAAAAAAAAAAAAAGGCTTTATTATAGCTACACTGTCCAAAGTCTTCAAGACTGAGTAATGCTTGGGCATCTAATGAATACTGTAAGTGTTTTAAATAGGCCAATTTAATTTGTCCAATTACATAAGAATGCTGTTATCCACCAAAGACCTTGTAATTAAGTTGAGGACTATTTTAGTCCATTAGCACAAAATGCATCACAGAACTAGAGTGAACTAAAGCAGATAAGCCCTGTGTGTTGCCATGGCTAATGAGATTTCTTTTTGTTTGAAATTTATGTGCTTTATTTCCATTTAAATAATCACGTTGCATATAACATGCTATTTGGTTCCTGCTGCTTTATAGTTTCAGTGAATCCCTGGAACACTGTAAACATGTAATTCAGAGTCCAATACAGTTGTTGGTAATTCCAAATGTCCGGGATCCAAATAACAATCTTGTAATAAACAATGTAAAATCATGTCAACAAGATTTCTCATCATGTGACTCTGGAAATCAGTGTTTGGCAATGTTTCCATAAAATCACAACATTTCTCATGTATCCACTTTGAAATAAATGTGATTATAGTCTAATGTTTTATAGATTTCAGATAAAACGTAGACTATACTGAGTTATTCTACTTAACTAATTTTGAAGAAAAATTTTCTTATAAACTTGATTTTATAACATCTTTCAAATTTTCAGTTAATAACATTTGAAAAATTAAAGAATATAAAAAAGAAATTAATCTTTCATAATTACGCAGTCTTTTTCATCTGTGTATCGAGTTATATATAAATTTGATCATATTGTTCAGAAAAAACTTGCAGTCTGTTTTTTAAACCTAACCCAATAGCATATACTTTAAGCGAAACATTAAAAACAACTACCTATAATATGTAGGGGAGATAACATTTTTATCTATAAAAGTTTATTGTATGAATTTCAGAAAGTACTTAAAAGTAGAAAAAATATTTCAAAATTAGCCTAACTCATTGTTACTCAAAAGTATCCCCAACTAAAACTATGCTGTATATTTCAGATATCTTTCTCTCTATAATATACATCTGAATGTGGCTATGTGTGCATGAACGTGTGAATATATTTTATATTAATGATGTACTATAAAAAAGGTGAAACATCTCCTCCAGAGGCCACATTATATTAATGTGTCATAATACACTCACCAATTCCAAATGTGAGACCTATAGAAAACTTCAAATCTTTATATGTAAGAAAAATGCTGAAATCAATATTTTCATGTGTAAGCCTTTGTTCAGAATCCAGGTTATTTTTGTAAGATAAATGTATAGGCATGGACATGTTTCCAGTAATTACAATTATTTGATTGTCTGGATGTACCAAGATTACTAAACCACAAATATCTACAGGAGTACATTTGATAAATTCCTAGAAGTAGCTTATGAGAATTTTTATTTTTGTTTACCTTATCATATAATCTATGGAAAATTTGACAAATCTTCACGGCCATTAGCAGTGCATGAAAATCCATTGTCCTCAGACCTCTATCAGTGCAGGATATCTTTTCTCAAGTGTATTTGCTAATTTAATGGCCCTTAAATAGAATTTCAACGTGCTTTTTTTTTTTTTTTTTTTTTTAAATTTTTTGGCTGGGCTGCCGGGCTTGTGGGATCTTAGTTCCCCAACCAGGGATCAAACCCATGCCCCTGGCATTGGAAGCGTGGAGTCTTAACTGCTGGACAGCCAGGGAAGTCCCTCATTGTTGTTTGCTTTCCTTTAGTTATAAGGTAACTTGAATATTTATTTTAAAATTTTTACAGCGAAATATGCATTCCTTGTTCGTGTTTTGCCTGTGTTTTTATTGAAGATGTTTGTCTTTCTCTAAATGATTTAAGAACACGTTCATTAAGAGTGACATTCTTGGTATGTGTGCTGCAATCTCCCTTGAGGTTGTCACATGCTTTATATCGCGCTGATGGCAATTTTTGATGTACGATGTATATGGCTTTATTTTTTATATTCATCAGGAAGTCTCTTTTTGCTTCAAAACCGTAAAAGTATCGTCTTACTTTACTATTTATGGTTTACCGTTATTTGCTTTTTACCCATTTTCTATATTTTGAAACAAGGAGTGGCTTAATTATTTTTGTTTATGTATTATTTTCTAATCAGTCTTTTAAAATAGAACTGTTGTTTGAATAATCCATTTTTTCCTCTTCTTAAACACCATCTATGTTTATGGTATAATAAACAATAATATACATTTTAATCAATTTTTATGTATTTAAGGGTACCTTCAAACAAGAAAATACTCAGTTATATTTTCTTTAGCTCACCGTGGTTAGATTAAAATGAGTAGATAAGTAAACAGATTTGGCATCTTGACGTACATTGTGATGCGGTCTCCACTGATCTCAGAAGCCACCATAATTTATTAATAATTAAAAAGTACATGGTAACTGATTTTTCCCAGTGTGGGAACTAGAATCTTTAGTCTACTTATCAATTAGGATATGTTCTATCCAATATCTATCTGTATATACTGACATATTGAGGGTTCTTTAAGTCAGAATTTTATAAAAATAAGTAGAGACTGACTGAATACACAATCTGTGGTGAAAATTCCAGAAGACTTGTTTTAAAGACTCAGAATGAAGTGCAAAGGATTCACAGTGTATTGAAATATGTGTCTTCAGTTCCTTTTCATTCAAGAACTAATGACATTTCTTCATCGCATTGGCTAGAATCTTGCTCAGTCTGAATTTCTTTATTTTCTAGTACCTCATGGTAAAACTAGGATATAAGATTCTTCTCTCAGGACCCTCATTTACAATTTCAGGCAATTCTTAGTTTTTCTTGGTGACCAAGGGGATGTCTAGATAATGACACACCACTCTGTCTTTAAGACCAAAGTGCAAGAGACTGCCTTCTCTTTGGCATCTGTGTTGTACCCATGGGATCAGCCACTAGCAGTGTGGCAAAGACAGGGGTGGGAAGATGCCCTGCCCCCTTATCTATAATAGTAGTCACTTCCTGTTTGTTGTCTCTGGCAAAACGAAGTCCCTGATGGCTACGCACTGACATACTTTGTATGGATGTGACATCAGGGAACATCTACTAGTCAGGAAATTGCCTCACATTTTATACATTACATTGCCAGCTTTTATTTTTTCTAGTAAATATACCAGTTCTATTATTTAAATCTGAGTAGTTGCCTTATAAAAGTATAGCTTCTGCCAGAACCAGCACTGCCCTAAACCGTCTTGAATGAACAATGAATCCTCAGGGGTCAGTATTGTTCTGTGTTCACTGACAGCTCACATTATTAAAGAAAATGGGTTTTGTTCCTTTCTGTCAAATCAAAATGGTTCTCTAATATTTCAAGCAATTGCTTGTTTTGAATAACTGTCAGATTGGCCACTGCTGCTAGATTAAGGTCAAAGTTGACAACTGAGCAGATATTGATAACACTTCCCAATAAGAAGAGGGGACGATCCGGACAACCTACTTTTAATATTGTACTCAGTAGGGATATAACTGCTTAAAGTATTAAAAAAAAATCAAGTTTGACATTTAACAGAGATTAACTTCTTTAAAAACATTCTGTCTACCATGTTTGTAGTCTTGAGTGTCATTACAAATGCAAACCAAGTGTCTAGAAATATTTAATCCATGTGTATCTAAGGAAGTGGCACTAGTTTCCAAAGTACGTTTGTTATAAGCACTCATCTGTCGGTTACACATGACTCGCTAATCCTACCTTGAGACTGATTATGTAAAAATACTTACACCGTATGTAATTATCCTAGAATATGTGTATGGGCAAGTTCATTAAAACTTTCAGATATCCTTTACAAAAAATAAAATACTTTTGTTTGTAGTATTAAAAGCAATGATTTTTTTTTAAAATTCATATAAATTGGGAAGAAGATAAGCATTTGTGGATTATACACTGACGTTCACATTCATAGGTGTTCATTTGAAACTTGTCCAAAGTCACCTCTGAGACACGATTGATTTTCATACAAATATCATATAAGATTTAATAGCAGAAGGGAAATGTTTCACAAATTAAATGAAAAAATTCACTTCCAAGTGCTTCAACACATCTGTTGATCAAATTACTTTCAATAGGGTAACTTTATTTCCAAGGTCACAGGACTTCCGGCAGGGCAAATAGAGAATGCTCCCACCCCCCAAAAAAAAGATAACTATAAAATGCTCACCTTTATTACTAGAAAAACGCTAAATCCTTTGAGAGAAAAGTGTATTTTTATTTTCTTAGCATGATCCCATGTAAATACTTGTAAACATGTTTCCGAAATAATCTTGAAAATCGTTATTTTTCAAGAAATGATCATTATTTTTCGAGAAATACAGGTTCTTTAAAAATGTTACTGAAATTCCACCTCTATTATTAGCTGGATACATTTGTTTTATTTGTACCTGGGATGAAATATGCACATTCAACCCTAAATGTAACCACGGTTTGGGATAAGTCTACAGAAATAGCATCCACAATGGCTTCTCTTCCAAAACTTCCTGAAGGCTGCTGAGTTCACAGTGATACCACTTCTTCCATTATGTTTTCTCTCTTTGATCAAATACCAGGAGAATCCCTGGATTGCAAAGGACTCAGTAAGTAGAATTCTGTCAAGAGGAATATTCCATTAGGCAATACATATTTGAAGTAACTCCAGTCAGAGCTGAGAGACTTGAATTTTCTTGTATTCTTAGAAATGCCAACAGAACTTATTTTTATTTTCTACTGCTCTAAGTTTTGCATGCCTTCCCATATTGTATGGGAATTCAGAATAATCCAGTTGGATGATTTTATACCACTTGATATACTGGTGGTGCTAATTAGTGGGCAAGATAATCTTGATTTAATGAATGGGCACTTGCATACCAGGCTTTATATTTTTTTATTTAAAATTCCTTTAAAAGTTCAGTTTCTCCAATTTTACTCTATATTATAAACCTTTAGGAGGAAAATTTACTGGTACTTTTGCATTATTATAGCATCTCACACATTAAAGCTATTTACAGAAAGTCATAGATTGCAGCAATTAGAACTATTTTTACAAAGAAAAACTCTTATTTTAGAAAGAAATTATGTTAACAAAATTATGTTAACAAAATAAAAATAATCATTAAACAATGATTGAAAAGTAGTTCACTGTTAATGACAAATATCCTCTATTATAATGTTAGTCATTCTATTGAAAGAAATCGGTTTCTCTTGGGAGACTATGTCAGTATATACAGGCACCACCCAGGGACCTAAAAGAGACTGTAAGAAAATCAATTTTGAACCTTTTTGGGGGTCTCTTAACATGTTTTTCATTTGACACAAAATTCACATAAAATTAAACATTGTCAAGCGTACAATTCAGTGGCATTTAGTGCTTTCACAATGCTGCCAACCATCACCTCTTTCCAGTTTCAAATGCTTCATCAGCCCAGAAGAACACTCCATACCCATTAAGTACTTCTCTCTTCCATCTGCTGGTAAGCTACAGTATGCTCTCTGCCTCTGTGGATTTGCCTCTCCTGGATATTTCATTAAAAAGAATTATGCAATATGAGACCCTTTGTGTCTAGCTTCTCTCACTTAGCTTAATGTTTATGAGGATCATCCACGTTATAGCACGTATCACTACTTTATTCCTTGTATAGCCAAATAACATTCCATTGTGTTTATATATCACAATTTGTTTATCCATTCATCTGCTGATAGACAACTAGCACATCTGAGACACCACCTTTGGCTGTTATGAATAATGCTGTCAAAAACATTTGTGTATAAGTTCTGTATAGACATACATTTTTGTTTCTCTTGGGTATATACCTAGAAGAGGAATTGCTGAGTTGTATGATAATTCTATATTTAACTTTCTGAGGAACTTTCCAAGTGTCTTCCACAGTGGCTTAACCGTTTTACGTTCTCAACAGCAACATCTGAGGGTTCCTATTTCTCCACATCCTTGTCAACACATTATTTTACACTGTTTTGATTTACACCATCCCAGTGGATGTGAAGTGGTATCTCATCGTGGTTTTGACTTACATTTCCTTAATCACCAATGATGTTAAACATCTGTTCATGTGCTTATTGGACATTTGTTTATCTTTTTTAGAGAAATGTCTATTCACGTCCTTAGTCCTTTTTATTTGGGTTGTTTTTCTTTTTGTTACTAAGTTGTAAGAGTTTTTTAACTATTCTGGATATTAACTCTTATCAGGTATGTTATTTGCAAATATGTTCTTCCATTCTGTCAATTGTCTTTTTACTTTCTCGATAGTGACCTTTGATGCGCAACAGTTTTAATTGTCGTGAGGTTAATTTATCTGTTTTTCTTTTATTGCTCATGCATTTGGTGTCAAATTTGGCAAATCCATCACCAAATACGAGATCAAAAAGATTTACCCCTCTGTTTTCTGTACGTGTTTTAGCTCTTATATTTAGGTTTTTGACACATTTTGAGTTAACTTTTGTACATGGAATGAGGTTAAGGGTTCAACTTTATTATTTTGTATTCTTTTCCTCATTGGATAGTCTTGGCACTCTGTTGAAAATCAACTGGCCATAGATATTTAGGGTTCTGAACTCTCAATTCTAGTCTGCTGGTCTGTATGTCCACCCTTATGGCAGTACACGCTGTTTTGATTACTGTGGCTTTGTCTTAAGTTTTTAAATCAGAAAACGTGAGTCTTCCAACTTTACCTCTTTCAATATTATTGTGGTCATGAGACCCTTTGTAATTCCATATGAATGAGCTACTTATTAGTATAAAAGTGACCGTTTGTAGGAATCACATGATGCTCATATAGAGCAACTGAGGACAGGACCCCATGTTGCTTCTTATCTGAATAAGATGACATCTTCATATACTGAATTTAAAGGTTGTTGGTAATTTGTGCTGTAGCTATATTAAAAATGTTTTTAACCAAATCCAATTTGAGGGCTTCCCTGGTGGCGCAGTGGTTGAGAATCCGCCTGCCGATGCAGGGGACACGGGTTCGTGCCCCGGTCCGGGAAGATCCCACATACCACGGAGCAGCTGGGCCCGTGAGCCATGGCCGCTGAGCCTGTGCATCCAGAGCCTGTGCTCTGCAACGGGAGAGGCCACAACAGTGAGAGGCCCGCATACCACAAAAAAAAAAAAAAAAAAAATTCAATTTGAAAACACATTCTAAATAGCTGCTTATCTTATTTTCAAATTATGAGTTTTTGATTACAATGTTAGTGCTATGGGAGGATTTTTTATATTTATTTTAAAAGCTTAAAGATTTCCAAGTAAACATTGGACTAAAATTACATCTGGTGAAGAATAGGTGCTGTGACAATGTCTCAGCCCAAAGTTAGTGCTGCCCTGGCTAGTGCTGAGTGCCACACCACATGAGCAGGGACACTCCTTGGCAAATCCTTCTTGTGAGCTCCTTGACTGCATGTAGAGTTCCTTCCCCAGGCACCTATAGTGCTGGATCTATGTGGCGTAAAGAACAGGAGTAAATTGAAAATATGCCTCATATCTTATCTTCATATCTCCTTATCCCATGTTCACACCATTGAAATGGTGTGGAAAGACCATCTAAATTTCAAATATGGGATGGAGACCAATGATTATATAAGACAGACAGAAAAGAAAATAGTTTTATATAAGGAAAGAGATTTCAGTTCAGAGGACTGTAACACTTTAAGAAACCGGGCCATATTCTAACTTATAACAATTTCTTCAAGAAAAAAATGGGAAATCTTGCCACAGTGGAGAAGAGCAGATAATCATGAGGAAAAAAAATAATCTAAGAACAATCAGATTATACAATGGCTGTATATAAAGCCATGGAGAGTGAATGGACATCAGGCCGAATGCTAAAGAAACATGAATCAGAGGGAAAAACATGTAAAAGTCAGAAACATCAGAAGAAAAAATAATAAATTAATGAGAAGACAGGTAAGATATAAATCAAAAAGTTCTAATCTTCATGAACTATAAGTATAAGGTAAAAGGAAAGAAAATCATAAAAATAATAAAAATTTGACAAAGCAGGAGGAGACTATAAATTCACAGAGTGAAAAAGAACAGTCAGTATTAATAAAAGCATAGTAATCACAGCACACAACTTGGAGACAATTTTTAACTGCAAGAGTAAAGTCTTAAACACCACATAATCAGAATAGATAACATTCATTTTGCCCACCACCACGTCACCAGTAAGTGCCCAATAAATATAAATATTTGTCAAATGAACGTATGAATGAATAAAGTTACATTCAGGAGGGCACTGTGCCCTCCTGACACAAATCACACTAAAATCCATATATGGAGATTGGAGAATGGTTTTGACCCTATAATTATACAACCAGGTAAATATTACTTGAGGAAAAAGGGCATCGGAAATCAAAGACATGATAGACTCAGAACATACTCTAGCCAAAGAAACTTCCCGAGGGAAAAAAGTAAAAAATTAAAGTACTTCCTGAAAAATAAGTTATGCAAAGAGATACAACAGCACAGGAAGAGGAAAATCAAGAGTGCCAAAGTGATAAAGCCTTAGAATGAAAGATGTTAAGCGAAGAATTGAATTAAGCACGTCCAATGAAGTAAAATGGTTGTACACCAGAGTACAGTTATAAAGGACAAAAAAATAGCAAGTAATTGGGAACGAATTATCCATATCAATATTAATTTTGAAGTAAAATTAGGAAGAACACAGTTATGTTGCAATGAAAGCCTGGTTATCTGTCCCCATTCATGGCTCTCTTGTCTCCTTTAATCTGGAAACTGTGTTTTACCTCGTCTTTAATAACCTGGACATGGCCGTATGAAGGATACAGGCCAGTTCCTATACAGACTAGACCTCTGTTCAGATTTATCTAGCTTCCCCGTGATTAGGTTCAGGCTGTGCATTTCTTTTTTTTTTTTTTTTTTTTTTTTTTTTTAATTTTTTTTTTTTTTTTTTTTTTTGTGGTATGCGGGCCTCTCACTGTTGTGGCCTCTCCCGTTGCGGAGCACAGGCTCCGGACGCGCAGGCGCAGCGGCCATGGCTCACGGGCTCAGTTGCTCCGCGGCATGTGGGATCTTCCCGGACCAGGGCACGAACCCGTGTCTCCTGCATCGGCAGGCGGATTCTCAACCACTGCGCCACCAGGGAAGCCCAGGCTGTGCATTTCTGATAGGGATACGGCGAAAGGGATGTGTGTCAGTGCATCCCACAGGGGGACACATTTCTCCCATTTCTGTCAGGTTCACTTCGACCACGTTGGTGAAGGCGCCAGCTGTCAGATTTCTCCATGGTAACGTGATTAATCTTTGTTATAATGAATAAGTGTTTTGTGTGGTCAATGCTTTGAAGCTGTATAAATACGCTGCTCCTCATCTACATTTTCCCCACCAGTTTTAACGTTTGTTAAGAATGCCTCTCTGGATGAATTATTCCGCAGGAAAGGATGAAGGAGCAGAGAGAAAGGCCAGTTACCTCGCTTGGCCCTGGGTACACCGGGGGTCACTCCAGGGCTGACCAGCCTGCGGAGCGGAAGTGGGGAGGAGCAGAAAGAGAAAAGATGAGCCTCATGTGAGTGTGTGTTGGTTTTATAATAAACATATAAATAATTGTTCAGTAGTTTGTGATCTCTCGGGTAGGTTCCTTCTAGGACCTGCTGCATTCTAGAGTAGAGACAGAAATTCACACATCGTCAAGGAGGACAGAGCTGCTTCTGACCGTGGAAATAAAATAGCAAGGTTGAGTAACCACAAACAGGGGTGATAGTGACTGAGAAGAGGACGATTGTGAGAATTCTTATCGAGCGATCTCTGTTTTCAGTAGAACTGACATTCATCTGCTGAACATGAAACGGAGGAAGTACAGGAATTTAATCCTGCAGAAGATGGGCATTGTGGGCTGGACGGGTGCTGAGGTCCAGGGGCTTGTGGAGCGGGCCCTGGGGTGGAGCTGTGCCGGCACCGCGGTAGGAAAAGGGTGGACAGGTGCACATGCCGCGCTGTGGCCCAGTGACGAGAAAGGCCCCGCCAGCCACGGGGCTCTGGGCTGGAAGCTTGCAGGTTGGAGCATCCCGGGACAGGAGTGAGGGCCCAGGCCTTTATCCATCCTCTGACCTGTCACCGAGGTAGGCTGCGTCTGGGACGTGGTGTGACCCCACTGTGGCAGGCTTCCTCGCTGGAGGATAATCGCCTGCTTGGGAACCCAGCCCCAAGCTCCCAGCAGCCCAGACTCCAGGGTGGAGATGCGGTGGGTGCTTAGTTCCTGGAGGGGGTGGGAAGGGCCTGGGGGCACACGTGGAAGCACAGCACAAGAACGCAGCCCTCCTGAAATCCAAGTGGAGCTGCAGACACAGGGGAGGACCTGCCTCAGGAGCGCTGTGCACGCGAACCCTCTGGAAACGATCCTATTTGCCGTGTATTTAGCAGCTTCCGCCCTGTTTGAGTCCTAGGCTTCTCCTAAGGGTGACCTGTAACGAAAGCAAAATTTCACTTTCAACACTTGTCTACAAAGTGCTGGCACCTGAATTTGCTATGTTTGTTGTAAATTAATGTACCTGTGGCGAGGAGGGAAAGATTTGAATAGAAAAATCACAGATGAGAATCTTTTTTAATAGAGGAACGTGCCCTGGGGCCGGCAAAGGAGAATAATTACGATCTTCCTGTCGATTGGCTTGAGGGGGTAAAATGTCATCTTCCTGCATAATAAATAAATAAAATTTCAATATTTAAAGGCTCATCACAGAGATCTGTCCCTGAGAAACATTAATTTCCATGCTGACTACAGGGCAATCTTCTGCCATCAAGGACCGTTGACTATTAAATGCTTAGATGAATTAAATAAGTGCTTATGAAGTCTACAATTTCTAATCAGAAAATGAGACAAAGATCAAAATGACATTTTGAAACAGGCTTTTTATGCCTTTTGTTTAGAAATCTTCAGGCATCTCTGTTGAAATTAAATACTACAGCAGTGCTTAAACTCCTGGTCATTCTTTCTCACTGCATTACATTTTGGAGAGGAGAGTAGCTTTGAATACATTTTAAGGTGTCTATACGGACAAAACAGACTGCAGGTTTAGTGTGTTTAGTGAACTTTGGCCATTGTCTAATTCAGCAGTTCTCAAAGTTCATGCTCTTCTGACCTCTTTGCACTTTGTTAAAAATCATTAGACCCCAAAGAGCTTTTGTTTTGTTATGTGCGTTTTATCTATCACTATTTAATGTATTAGAAACAGAAACAGAAATATTTTCAAAATATTCATTGATAAGTTACTGAAAAATAAAAAGAATAAAAGTATTACATAGTATCCTAATAAGCATATTTTTAAAGAAAAATATGCATATTTTCAAAAAGAAAAGACTATACTGTCAGCCCTCCTTATTTGTATCTGCGGGTTCTGCATCCATGGATTCTGCTGGTCACAGATAGAAACTATTCAGGAAAAAAAACAAAAAATTCTAGAATGTTCTATAAAGCAAACCTCAAATTTGCCACATGCTGGCAAGTTTTTACATAGCATTTACATTGAATTAGGTATTATAAGTAGTCTGGAGATGATTTAAAGTACCTAGTAGGATGTATGTAGGTTATGTGCAAACTTTCATCCAGGAGCGGTGAGTTATAGCAGCCAGGAGCCTGCTCACAGGCCTTATTCAGAGTGTCCTTCTGTCTGCTTTCTTTCAAACACAAGCAACACGTTTGCATCGTTTTACATAAATAATTACATAATGAAAAGCATATCATTCCTAATAACTAAATTATAAAACAACTAAAATTCAAGTTTGAAAACTATATGAGACACATGAATACTATTGAAATGTCCTGAAAACTCAAAGACGATTTTGATAGAGTCACACCACATAGATTTATTGGGGAAATTAATCAGTATTGAAGAGCTATGAATTATCCTCAAATATATACAAATTAAAAATAGTTCTTATGAGAATTTCATCCATTTCTTCTATTTTTAGAAATAGTTTTCCTTCTTGTGCTTTTTGGAAGGTTTTCCATGTTTTGCATTTCCAAAGTACTTGGCTGGCTTTTATTATGGATGCAATTTTGTTTGTAGGTGTTTTCTAGTTTCAGAGAAGAAAGTCTTCTGATTCTGTGCTCAGTGTAGCATGGGGTTAGTCTGGTATATTTAGTATTCTCCTCTGTTGTTATCTGGACAGTCCACTAAGTAACCCATGCTTTTGTATATATCCCATGTTACCTGTATAACATGGAAAATAAAGAAAAAACCCAGTTTGTTATACACAGCAAAGTTTTGGTAAAAATATTGTAATTCATTGAGATCACATATTTGTTTTAAGATACACATATCTTTTGTGCTATGCAAACAAAAATAATCATCTAATCAAATGTAGCCATGAAATATGATATGTAGAATATGATACTAAGTGAAAATTATGAAACAAAAGCCAACAAATAGAGAAATATGCTTGATTAATTCTGAACTCCTAAACTCTTGTGTTATTTACAACTGTGACTGATGTTAATTTCTGAAATTTGTAGCCAAATTACCTAAGGTAGTGTAATTTGTATTCTACATAATTTGTCATATAATTATGTTACCCTTCTCTGTAAAAGGCAAAATAATTCTTAGACTCACAGCCATTAAACATTTTTGAATCTAACGATAAAAATAATAAAATGAAATTATTGTTCACTGTAAGATCTTAACCCATTACCTCTTATGGGCAGTGGCAGAGCTTAGCGCTGACTAGCATTGCTTCAAATGAAGAACAATATACTCAAAGACTTCAAAGGTTTGCCGCTTACTGGAAAGTTAGAATGAATACAATCCAAAATCATTGTTTGCTTCTAAATGTAAAAAATGTAATGGAATATTATGATACAAGTCTTGGAGTCAGACTTGTTATAGAAGAGTCTTAACGTAATGGATAACTTGTGTACTATAAAAAGTACTATTTCGGTGCAATGAAGTCTATGCCATTAAAGTGGGTAATTGAACACCCCCAGAGGACAGTCGGTGCATTTCACCTTTCATCCTGCAGTTCCAGTTTCTAACATCTACCCTAACTGAAAAACTTGGGCTGTGTCATTGGAATAACCACAGTTATGATCCAGGTAGCTTGAATTTTAGGTGAACCTGGGCCTTGAGGCAGAGTATTCAAGATTTCCCAAGTAGGATCTCATTCTCAAGTGAAGCCCTCTCCTACTGCACTCTGAACCTGGGATTTTTCCACGATCTCAATGAGTTCTTTCCTGGGAATGTCATGATACCTTGAAGCCAGACCACAAGGTCAGTATTATTTTGTGGTGTGGTTGTAATTCTACTCTCTAAATAAGGTTAGATAGATTTGTAGGACTCTGTGACTTATTGAAAGTGCTATGATTCTTTTCGGGTTTTTCTTCTCATTCTCCTTTTTACTTTAAATGTCAAGCTTTTTAATGGTATGTGGTCTCATTGGTGGTTTGAGTGATACATGTATTATTGACCTCTGCTTTATAGCGAAGAGAGAAGATCACAGAAATCTGAGTCCTCTCGATGATTTCTCGCTTTAAACTCTTAAAACATATGCAGGCCTGAATGTAAAAGAGCTAATTTCGTTGATCATGTTAACTTCATAATGCAAGTGCGACATATCAATAATGCTGTTTCCTCCCATTTGTTTAATAGATTATCAAACTCATTTAATATAAAAAAGTAAAATAGAATTAGATTCGGATGTTGAAGGATTTTATTGAGAATGTGGGACAGAAAAGAAACAACACAGAATTCTGTAATGACAAAGCGAAGGCATAAAACAAGCTTAATGCATTTCATAAACCTTAACTGAATTTAATCGTAACAGAACTAAGTTATGCCATGTAAATAAATCGTTTGCGAAGCTGTTTCTGATTTACCATGTGTTCCCCGTATGTGGACTCCTCTTAAACTCAGCTTTACCTGAAGCATAGGAATTTAAGAAAATCCAGACCCAAATTATGTGACTAGACATTGTGTCAAATTGGATGCTTTTGCCTCATTTCTCTTATTCCCTTGATCCACCACCAAACTAATGCTCAATTTTGAAAACTTAACTCTTGGGAACATTTCTCCCACACTTTCCAGTGCTACTGGAAAATCTCCACCTGCCCTCCTTCCCTTTGGCTCCCCCTTTCTTCCTTAGTTCTTCACTTTGAAAATGAAAATCGCTACTAATGTAGGTAAATTTTAAGCTTTCAGAGAATAAATATCATAGTGGAAAGAAAAACACATTTCTGTATTCTGACAAATAGAGATAAATTTTCTTAAACCTTTGGAGCTAAAATACAATCTTTTTTTGTTTTGCTTTGTTTCACTTTTGTTTTGTTTTGTGGGGGGAAACAAAGAATACAGGTGGTATGTTTTCTGAGTCCTTATGTACCAAATATGTCCGTCTACCCTCTCACATCAGTCTTTCTATGATTTAAATATAACCATTGCATAATGCATGTGACTCTGGCCTTTTGTAAAATTATTTTTCAAACAAATTCTATGTCTTTAAACAAATAACTATACACATCTTAATTTTGCTCTTATTTTAAATCTTACATATAGTTTGTACTTTTTCTTTCCCCCATTTCAGTTTTTTTGCTAGACTACAATTTAAGTTTTGCATTTTGCATGTTAATTTTATTTTTCCTAATGGACTCTCTTCATATTTTACAAATAGTTACCCATCCATATTTTTCTAACAATCTTAAGAAATAGTCTGTGGCTGCAAGATAGGAAACTACAGAATAATTTCCTCCCCTTATTTCATGGTGTAGAGTTTGCTGAGATCACCTGAAATTTTGGTTCCACATGGTTGTTTGTGTTTATGTCAGTAACTTGTACATCATTTCTCTTTTAATTCACTTTTATTAGCAACAACCAAAAAGAGGTAAACAAACTGTAAATTATTTTCAAAATTTATGTAGAAGCAAAATATTACGTTCCCCTTATGATCTATTTTTTAATTTCTTTTCATTCTATAAGCCTTTTGTTTCCTTCAGATTCCACTGATTCACCCAGTGCTAACAAACAGGATTTTGTACAGAGTCCTGAGGCCACAGGCTCTCCTAATTAGCATCCGCTTGTGAAAGAAACTCAGAACAGACAGAGGAGAAGAAACAGTGGTTGATTCTGATGGATGAAATAGAATTTTAAATAACGAAAGCACATTGCAGGAAATAATTTAATAGACTTAGAAAATGAAATACTATACACAGGACTGTAATCTTTTTTTTTCTGCATGTAGTAACCATAAAATGCTTGTCCTTGAATTTCCTCTGGAAGGTAATCTTTAACCTTCTTAAGGAATTTTTCCTCTAATTAATCATCATGAGTGATATTTAAATTTGTAAATTTATGCATATAATTTTGGAAGATATATAAACACACATTCCCTTTTTTATTTAAAAGAATCTTATATTTTCTTATCTTCCTTTGTGTGAAAAGGGAAATATATTGATGTTGTCTTGGTTTAAAGTAATGCGTCTGCAGTATTATCGTCACATCATCTGTGACACAGGGAATGAACAGCTTCAGACACATCTATTCTTTTGCAACGTTGTCTGTGTCTGGAATAATATGAAGTGTCTGTGATGTTACTAGTTTTGTATTGGCCTTTGACTGCATAGAAAGTAATCCTAACTGCATCTCAGTACATATGGAGTCTGTATCATGGGAGTAGTCAATGGACGAGACAGGAAACACTTCTGCTCATATAAAATATGGCTGGTGTTCTGGTATTATCTTCGTGGGGTTTTTTTTGTTTGTTTTTTGTTTTTTTGTCATTTGCTCCTAAACTACCTAAAACTCTTTTGAAGGAGCTGAAGGCCACCACCATGTTAAAAGGTAGAAGCTATATGCAATTCTATATGCAAATGATAGAGAAGGCTCAGGACAGGTGAGTCTAAGAATCTTACACGCCTGCTCTGTTGTTCACAAGCTTTTTTCCTATGCTGTAGCACTTTTGAACTACCAGTATTTTAAAAGAGAAGATTCAAATCCACTGAGCATGAGGAAAAACAAATGACCAACTAGTTCTCTGGTTTCTCGACCCCTAGGACACCTCTGTGTCAGTTGCATTGCAGCCTAAGGCCAAAGCCCAGCTATGCTTTAAAAAAGGTTCATTTCTGGTCTTCGTTTGTGTACATGTAATTTCTTTGTGCGTATGAAAATGATAAAACTCAGGTATTCTGGAGGTGTAAATGCTTTCTTAATATCACTCCTCTCCCTAAGCTTTCACAAAAAAGAAACCCCATAAGCAAATATGCTCTGTGATTTCACTGGTTATACAGTGCATTATCTCCAACACACTGAGCCTCCTTATTTAACAAAAGGTCAGTTGAGATACGCTTTTCAACGATAAATTTTTTAAAGAAATATAACCAACCCGTCTGCACTTGTACTATATCCTAAAATTTACTTTTCCACATACTTTCCTTTAGAGACCAGAAGCAAGTGAACAGTTTGAATAAATCAGGTTGACCCTCTGCATAATTAATTTTACAGAAATGCATTTTGATCTGTTGCCAGCAACTTATATTCATGACTTTTTAAAGGAACCACCCAATAGAAACATGGTTACATAAATAGTAAATATTTATAATAATTACAAATTATTTTATATATTATAAAGTATTAATCCTCCCCCTTTAGGAGGACTGCCATCTAAAGAAGTACTGTTTAATTTCTATCACTCACAATACAAGTAACATCAACAATAAAGTCACATTTTACCCATTGCTTGCTAAAAAGTTTAGAACCAAATTAATTCCCTATATTTAGCTAGTTTTGCAGATCAACATGTTACACTTTTTGAGTCCATTTAGGCCTCATTTCTGAACTCACTATGCCTTGTTATTTTTAGGGTTCAGTAGAGAGTGATGAAATGACTAATCTCTTGATAAAATTATGTCTTTACATGTGTACGTGTATGCATACATGTAGGACATGTTGTATCAATATTCTTAGATACATGTACTTTGACTCGATAATTTAACATCTGAGAATGTACCTAAGGGTATAATCAAATATGCACATGATGATATATGAGCCATGATTTACTATGTATTATTTAAAGAAGTTAAAATTTATAAAATAATATCAGAATCCAATAATAGGATAACTGTCAATTAAATTCTGTGCTAATAGTACGAAACATGCTATCATAATACATTTAAGGAGAAGGAAAAGTTCTTATGCCATGATGTTGAATGAACAAAGCAGAATGTAGATATAAAATTATAATCTACTATGGTTTCAATTTTATGAGAACCATGTATATTTTAAAAGCAAGAAAAACTGAACATACCAAAATGTTCTCAGAAGTTCTCTGAGTGAAGGAATTTTAGATAATACTGCTGGCTTATTATGTGATTCTTCATTTTCTAGACTTTCTAAAATAAATATATATTATCTTTTATAAATGGAAAAAAGAGTATATTAAAATGATCACTTTGCAAAGCCAAAGAAAAAGAAAATTATAGGGAATATCTAGAAGAAAGTGGTTTTTGTTTTGTTTTATTTGCAATTGTCCTTCTAGACAGTAAAGAGTAGAAGAATAAAAACAAAACATTTGGCAATTGTCTCAGGCACTGAGTGATTGCATAGTTACAGAAGAGGCAGATAAGTTATTTATGAATTTTGAGTATATTTTACAAAATGCTCACTCGCTAAAACACTTTCTGGGAACTGTACAAAAATTCAAAATATAAAATCAATCATAATTAGGAAAATTACCAAGAGAAAAAGACATAAGATTACAACATTACCATTTGGACAACTGACCAGGCAAAGCAAATGAAGCTAAAATATTATGTTTGAGGATGGGAGATTAAAAACTGATATTTGTGATATCAGGACAAAATAGTAAGAATAAGAATCTCTTAACTTTGTATCCCTCAACTACAGAAAGGTGAGTTCATGCATGTAAATTGATTTCTCTTGAAGTTAAGCAGATATAAAGCAGTTTTATAGGCTTTATCTTACATACTTGAAGCCATGCTCCCTCTAGATTACTGAGCTTTGTTCACGTACTCCAGTCTGAAAAACGCTTCTCTTTACATATAAGATGCTACACAAAAGAATATGTGGACAACAAAATGATATAATATACCACAATCTATACTAGAAACTTTATGGTTGAGAACAACACAAAACAAACAGAAAACTTACAATATATTTCCTGTAAAAACAAATAAGTACAATACACTCACATAAATTCAAAAACATTTTGAAAATAAAGGATTTTCTTCACTTTCTATTTTCAAGTATTCTCCAAAGAAATGATCAAAGATGGCAATACAGTAAAAATACAAAGCTTCATTGAAGTGATATAGTAGTGGTGTCAGCAAGATAGTGAAGTAGGAAGCTTGGTCTTTATAGTTGGCATATATCCCTAAAATGTGGTTTAGAAAGAATGAAATTTCATTTAATTCAAGGGTTTAGAAAAATCTTATGTGAAAGATTCCAATGAAATCTTTGAATAAAAGATATATATAAATATATAAATTTATATATATAAATATATATATCTCTTTAGCCTAAAGCAAAATCCATATAAGGTATTTTATATGTAAAAAATACTTTTATATTATATATATTTACATTTATGTGTATAGTTATTTTTACATGTAAAATAATTTTATTCTGTAGTTATATATGTAGATATATACGCACACATATATTCACACACACAAATCTGCCTACGTTTCAAAAAAACTTTCTTAATTAAAATATTCTAAGCAGTAGAGTTTAACAGGGATAAATAAAAATAATTTCTTCCACAAAAGTTTCCCATTTCCCTGCTAAAAAAGACTTCTTCAATTTTCTCTAAATCTTGCTAAGAAAACTTAGCGCTAATAGCTAAGTATTTTGAAAGTTTGTAGTGTTAAACAGACTTAGATGTTAGTTTAGAAAATCAGCTAAAGCTATAATGAGGCTAACTATGCCTGTCGTTTTTCACTGGTGATAGCTATTTGAACAAACAAACGAAGCCTCAAGGCAACTATTGAAGTAGACACAGTAACCCATTAAATTATTTTAAGATAAAACCATAGTAAATGTCTGGGGCCACAGATTATTCATGTGAGATTTCCCTTACTTTGTTTTCATCAGGAAAACGTTACATATTTCAAAACTTCATGTTAAGAATACAGTTTTCATCAAGTCTTAGTTTTATTTTAGTAAGTTGGAAAACAGGAAACAAAGCTAAGTACTGGTTGTTGACAAATTAATACATAAAAAAATGTAGAAATTATGAAACTAGTATGTAAATTGGTAATATAAATCATACTTTGTGATTTTATAAGTATATCATATAGAAATGGATAAAATGTTAGGTCAAAATCTGCATCGTATTGTCAACAACTGTTGTCTGGTAGCGCAAAGAGTCTACCGTATTTCTCTTAGTAATGGAATGGCCGTATGATACTGTTTCCTAAAACCCTGAGCTCCTGTGTACCTTAGTTACAGGTGAGAGAGCACCCTCTCAGCCCCTGTTCCACCTTAGCCTACCCTGAAGCACACATATAAAGCCAAATTATTACTTGGGACATTTCAAACTAAACCGCTCTTTCTCTCTCAGGACTACGTCACTTACTACTCCATATCTCTAAAATCATTTTAGAAATTGTCTTCAGGGCAATAAAAATAAAAAAGGAATGAACGTCCATGAGCAGCAGATATTTAAATAAATATGCTATTTATAAGCAACAGATTTTTGCACTCTGGAATTTCAAGGTAGGTAATGGTTTATGATAAGAGATATACATTTAAGCTGAAGGACCCAAACCCTTTGAGGGACATAATTTTCCAGAATGTTCTGCTTCAGAGAACACTGTTTCTGAAAATTACTTTCAAGGAAAAGGTCTATTTTGGCTCCGTGTTAAATGATTGCATTTCCATTGCTGATACCCAGTGGATTCTCTGCAGTGTCAGAGAGACTGAAGCAAGATTCTGTGATCATCTCTGAAGACATAGAAGAATGTGTATGTCATTGGGTCTACTTAAATCTATGAATATGACCAAAATATGTGGAAATTGTCTATCAAGAAAGATAATAGTTTTCTGAAAGCAAAGAGTTTAAGAATTTGGAATGCCGGGTGGAGAAAATAGAAAGAAGGCATTTATTTTTGGTGATAGGACAAAGTTAATCTACTGAATTTGAATTTAAACTACACTGTAAACCATATTCTCTAAGTAAAACCTTCTTTATTTTTTTCACATTAGAAAAACAACAACTTCATTTGATTTTTAGAATATGAATAAGTCATCATAAAATATTAATGAACTTGTTGAATAACTATCTAAATAACTTCCTTCAAATGACTTCTAGTTTTTATTGTTTTTTAAAATTTTGTTTGTGAATGATTTTTTGGATCTTACACCAAAAATGCAGGCAACTACAGCAAAAATATACAAGTGGGACCACTTCACACTGAAAAGCTTCTGCACAACAAAAGAAACAATCGACCAAATAAAAAGGTAAACTATAGAATGGGAGAAGATATTTGCAAACTATATATTCAATAAGAGGTTAATATCCAAACTATATCAGAAACTCATACAACCCAATAGCAATAAACCAAATATCCCAATTTTAAATGGGCAAAGGACCTGAGTAGACATTTAGACATGTTTTTTTTCAAAGAAGACATACAAATGCTCAACGCGTACATGAGAAGGTACTCAACATCACTAATCATCAGGGAAATGCAAATCAGAACCACAATCACCTCACACCTGTTCGAATGGCTGTTATCAAAAGGCAAGAGATAGTAAGTGTCGGTGAGGATGTAAAGCACCTTTTACAGAATATAAAACTAAGACTCAGATGGTTCAAAGAATTGTTCTAAATTACCTTGTTAGTAAGCCACAGGTCAGAAGTCAAGAGCAAGTTTGCTGAGTTTAAATGCTTGCTCTCCAATGAGCCATAATGGGTTCAATAGGATATGGTCTAGACATTCCTTCCCAATGTGTTTTTATTTCATTCATTAAACCTACAGCATTTAAATTTATTTTTGTCCTCTGAGTACCCTTTCACCAGTTCATTCTCCAAATTTCCAGTAGAAACAAAAGTCTTTCCTCGGCATGTGAAAATCAGTATTCTACCTGATATATACATATATATATGTATGTATGTATACACACACACACATATATGTGTGTGTGTGTAAATATATTTTTAATTTTTCCCCTCAGGGACAGCACGTTCTTGCTCTCCGTCCTTCAGCACCAATTGGCTTTGTCGGTTCCCATTCCTGATGCAGAGCTGTTGAGAGCCATACTTCACCCCACTCAGGTTCTCATTTGCTCTTCCCAGTTTTGAATCACTAGGATCCATGACTCCCAGATCAAACTTTAAAGAATTGCTGAGAATGAGGGCATTGGAGATAAATGTTTTGAGATCTTATGTTGCTAAATATGTCCTTGTTCTGCTTTCACATCTGATATAGAGTTTGGCCATAAATGCCAGGTAGAAAATACTTTTTTCTCGTAATTTCAAGACTTGCCTCCACTGTCTCCTATAGTTTTTCTGCTCCCTGGTGGGTTTCATTGTGTAAGAGTTTCCTTGCTTTGGTCTGTGCCTTTCATGCCTGGCGCTCCTGGGCTATCCAGTACGTTAAGAATGAGTGTCTAGCAAGGCTGGCTGGAAATTTTCCTGTGGGCAGGGCTTGTGCCCAGCCCTTCCTCCTAAGGTCACCCTGAGGGGCAGCCCCGTTTCAGTGTATCCGGGGGCCTCGCTTTGGGGCTGAACAGCTCATAAGCCTGACCACCCTGTTTATGAGAATAGGTCGAGGAAGAGGGAGGTGGGTCCCGAGGTCTGAGTGCTCTGAGTTTCCCCGAGGCTGGGCCCCGCCCTCTCTGCCCAGGGCCTTTCTGATGTAAGCGGATGTAAGCTTCTTCATCCCCACATTCAAAGACCTCACACTGGGCTTCCCTGGTGGCGCAGTGGTTGAGAGTCCGCCTGCCGATGCGGGGGACGCGGGTTCGTGCCCCGGTCCGGGAAAATCCCACGTGCCGTGGAGCGGCTGGGCCCGTGAGCCTCGGGCGCTGCGCCTGCGCGTCCGGAGCCTGTGCCCCGCAACGCGAGAGGACTCAAGAGTGAGAGGCTTGCGTACCGCAAAAAAAAAAAAAAAAAAATTAAAAACTATCTGTTAGCACTGAAAACAGGTATATCTTTATAATGTTCAAATACAGCATTTTTGTGTGTTTGGCAATATACAAAAGCGTATATCTGAATATAATAAAATATGTTCTTTAAAGATTTTTAAAATTTTTATTGGAGTAGAGTTGATTTACAATGTCATATTCGTTTCTGCTGTACAGCAAAGTGAATCAGTTATACATATACATATATCCACTCTTTCTTAGATTATTTTCCCCATATGGGCCATTACAGAGTATTGAGTAGACTTCCCTGCGCTATACAGTAGGTCCTTATTAGTTATCTGTTTTATATATAGTAGTGTGTATACGTCAATCCCAATCTCCCAATTTATCCCTCCCCTCCCTTTCCCCCTTGGTAACCATAAGTTTGTTTTCTACATCTGTGACCCTATTTCTGTTTTGTTCATTGGTACCATTTTTTTAGACTCCACATATAAGTGATATTATATGATATTTGTCTTTCTCTGTCTGACTTACTTCACTCCGTATGACAATCTCCCATGTTGCTGCAAATGGCATTATTTCATTCTTTTTTATGGCTGAGTAGTATTCCATTGTGTATATGTACCACATCTTCTTTATCCATTCATTTATCGATGGACATTTAGGTTGTTTCCATGGCCTGGCTGCTGTAAATAGCGCTGCAATGAACTTGGTGTGCATGTATCTAAAACGTTTTAGAAAAGTTAGTGGAACACAAAGAAATGCCATTTCAGTAACATTTGGGGGTGGGGGGGCAGTAACACAGTTTGATGGTTTATTTTCCTAAGAATGAGCCTCCACATATATCATCTCATTTAGTCTTTGTCTCAATCTAGGAGTGAACA
Organism: Kogia breviceps; assembly: GCF_026419965.1. Classification (NCBI taxonomy): domain Eukaryota; kingdom Metazoa; phylum Chordata; class Mammalia; order Artiodactyla; family Physeteridae; genus Kogia; species Kogia breviceps. The sequence goes on along the minus strand of NC_081318.1, from coordinate 109,669,875 downwards.
AAGGATGATAAAACCCCCAATAACATCATTTTCTTGATGCTCAGGAATAATATTCCTGGTGCAGTTCAACAGCTTTAGCAAAACATTTGCCGGTTTCAGGAGGGCAGAAATTTAGCTTGAAAAAACAAAAAGAAGATAGGGAATGGGTGCGTAAAACATTTTCCATTTGCTTTCTTCAGTTCAAAGAAGGGTCACAGAAGGTGGGGCTGAACGAGAGTCGCATGGCTTTGAACTTCACATGGTACCCCAAACACCACAAGCTGGATACCCTTCAATCAAAATGAAAATTATAACCCTGAACAGCATTTCTATCAGAGAAAAGCAAATGTTGTGATTTCAGCACTGATATCAAATTTAACTGGAATGATTCAATAAAATGATGGTATCATTATAAATCTGGTGCTTTTTCTTGAGGTTTGATTAGTCTAGACACCTGAGTTAAGTAATGACTGCTGTTTGATACTCCAAAGTACACTTGGCAACTTTGCTTAAATATTTATGTTAAATGTAGATGACTTAAAGTAAAATGTGTTCCAATCAAGGCTCTAGCAAGCTAGATATACAGCCTCTTCAGTGTCAGAGTCTTGGTGTAAGGCCATATCATTCGAGGTTCAGTCCACTTCCACTCCCCATGGGGGTGTCACGGCAGCCTTTGTTTTGTGTGGCTGTGTCCAAGCGGCCCAGGGACATCTGAAAGAATAGACAGTAAGCGAGATGCAGTTTGCTCTCTTCACCCCTCTTCTGTGACAGCAGAGCCCCATGTGTGCTCTCGCATAAACAAAATTTACAGACACTTCTTAGGCAAGTCTAACTCACGATCTTTCCTTTTCAAAATGTCTTTAGTTCTTATCCCCAATTATTTGAGAATTAATGTGTTTCTTCAATTCAGATCTTCCTGTTGCATTTTCCTTTAAACTATGCTAAATCCATAATGCATATTTATTTACATTCTCACTGAGACCATTAATATATACCTGATTTTTAAGGCAAGAAATTGGAAGTCATCTTGTTTTCCATATGCATTCTTCCCACACTCCATCAGGTCCTAAGTGTTGTCCAATCACCCCAGTATGTTTGGATCTGTGGTCTTTTTGCACAGCTCTCCCCAGACCTGCTCCCCTGGGCCACGGCTTGAGCCCCGGCCCTCATCCCTCCAGCCCAGACAATGGCCACGGACCATCTATAGCTCCTGTCCTTGCATGCATCTCTAGTCTGCCCCAGTATGTCCCCATGATTTCAGAGATCTTAAGTAAATCAAATCTGATGTTATTAGTTGCTTTGGACTCACATTTAGACCTTTATGATTCTAAAGGTTCTTCTTACATATTTACAATTCAACTATGTTTTTTTGGCTTTTCAATTTTGCATCAATGCTACAGAAATACATAAATAATTTTTATTTTCATTTTATTAACTGAAAAAAAAGGCATGTGTTCTTTAAAAAATTCAAACAGTACGTATTTTTAAATGTAAAATTGAAAGACCCCTCCCCTACGCTCACTCCCTCAAGAGTAATCAGTGTCAACAGTGCTTTGTGTCTTGCCCAGGAATTACATTTCTCCAGTGGCTTCTCAGTGCTAACAGAATGAATTACACCTTCCTCAGAACTCCTTTTTTGGACCTTCCCTCTCTTGTTCCTCACATATTGGAGCACAGACTCTGATGGAAGGAACAGGCAGAATGCGTTTGAACTTGTGCCCCTGATTTGTTACTCGTATTTATTTCTCAAACTTCAGACTAAGCAACACTTCTTCTGGCAAAAAAAATTTTATTGGCTTCTCTTTTGTGTAGGGCTTTTCATTTTAAAAAAAGACACATGCTCAAATGAGCTCAAGTTGGGAAGGAGCAGTGGCTTTTCAAAATACGTCAGGTTATTTAAAAATAAGAACTTCAACTATGATAGATTTCATGGAAACTGGAATTAGAATTAAGGCGTATTCATCATCCCCCATACCATTGTTTTCATTTTTATTTTACGTCATTTCTGATGCTCTCAGAAACTGGAACCTTCTCAATACTTGAACACTTTTTATTTACTGTTTCCTCATGATTTTAATTGATAGGTAATTTCGATTGCCTTGGCTCTGCTTAAAGTTACATAAGCTTTTACCTTTTGCCTTTCTGGTTGTTGCCCCAGTTTTTATATTTCCAATTACAAATTCCTAGAATAAAAATTCTGGGTACAATATACTTTTTCCTGTAGGTCATAAGATATAAATTGCTTGCCAGATCCTACCTGGATTCTCCTAGGCTCAGGTGCCTACACCTTCTTAGGAGATCACAGGTGTTAAAGATGGCAATTGACCCTTAGCAGGACCGTGGTGATTGTGACAGTTAATTGCATGTGTCAACTTGACCAGGCTATGGTGTCCAGTTGTTTGGTCAAAGGCTAGTCTAGATGTTATTGTCGAAGGTATTTTTAAGATGTGATTAATGTTTACAAACTTTAAGTAAGACTTTAAGGAGATTATCCTCAATGTGGGGCGGGGTGGGGGACTTCATTCAATCAGTTGAAAGCCTTAAGACCAAAAAATAGACTTCCCAGAAAAGAAGGAATTCTGTCTCAAAACTGTAACATAGAAATCCTGCCTGAGTTTATAACCTAATGGCCTTCCTACAGATTTAAGACTCAATACTACTGAGATTCCAGCCTGTCAGGCTGCCCTAGAAATTTTGCACTTGTCTGCAATCATTTGAGCTAGTTCCTTAAAATAAATCTCCGTATCTATATCATCTATGTCCATATCCATATCCATATCTATATCTCTTTTGAGGATTATAATGTGTAGAGAGAGAGTTTATTTTTTAAAATATGTTTTTTTTAAAGATAACTCTACCCTCTGGGTGACAGCATATATTGAAAACTGGATGCAGAAAGCAGAAGAGAACTCAAGGAACATCAATGATTTACATGCTCAGAAGAACAGAAAAGGTTCTGCATTGATCACACAAAGAAAAAAAGAGGAAGAAGAAGAAGAAAGAGGAGTAGGAGGACAGGAAAAAAGAAGAGGAAGGGAAGGGAAAGGGGAACATTTTGAGAGCTTTTTAGCTCATTGATATTCAAAATATGAGCAGTTTTTTAAAATATATAAGTAAATAAATAAAACTTGTTAGTGATATAATACAGAGATAGAAATATAATCAGGGAAATGCCAATGAAAACCACGTGGAGGGATTCCCTGGCGGTCCTGTGGTTAAGCCTCCGTACTTCCACTGCAGGGGGTGCGGGTTTGATTCCTGGTTGGGGAACTAAGACCCTGCATGCTGCATGGTGTGGCAAAAAAAAAAAAAAAAAACACCACAATGAGATATCACCTCATACCTGACAGAATTACTATTATCAAGAAGACAAGAAATAAGTGCTGGTGTGGATGTGGAGAAAAGAGAAGCTTTGTTCATGTTGGTGGGAATATAAATTGGTGCAGCCACTATGGAAAAACAGTATGGAGGTGCCTCAAAAAATCAAAAATATAACTACCATATGATCCAGCAATCCCATTTCTGGGTAAATATCTGAAGGAAATGAAATCACTGTCCAAAGAGACCTCTGCATCCCCATGTCCACTGCATTATCCATTATGTATAATAGATATGCATATATTCAATGCAGCATTATTCATTTTTTATCCATTCATCCATTGACACTAAATTTGTATCTATGTCCTGTGAATAATACAGTCATAATAATAATATTGTGAATATTATTGGGGTTGGGGGTGGGTTGGGGAAATGGGGAGGTGTTGGTCAAAGGGTACAAACTTTCCATTATAAAATGAATACATTCTGGGGACCTACCGTACAGCATGATGACCATAGTTAACAGTACTGTATTATACGCTTGAAAGTTGCCAAGAGTAGCTTGGCGTGAGTATCTTGAGTGCTCTCACCACATACACACACCAAAAAATGAAGTGATGGCTATGTTAACTAAACCCATTGGGATGATCGTTTTACAATATATACATATATCAAGTCGTCATGTTGTACACTTTAAGCTTACACAGTGTTACTTGGTAATTATATCTCAATAAAGCTAAGGGGAAAAAGAAATGTTTTAAAGACACCAAGTGCTGAAGACATATTTGTGAAAAATAAGAATGCAAAGTATCAATTAATACTTTTAAGCCATGAATTTTAAAAAATTGTTTTCAAGTATTTGTCGTTTCAGATGACATGGGTATTTCAACATAGAAGATAGCTTGGTTCTTAAGTTGTCCTTTTCAATCCTGGTGTTTATTTCATTCTTATATTTCTTAAAGATTAAAGCAAGACCAAATACAAGTAGATTATTTTAAAGAAGTAATGGCTGCCGAAAAAAAAAAAAAAGAAAGAAAGAAAAGAAAGATTTTGCCAGATGCATTGTTTCCCTTGAGGAAAGGGAAGATAACACCTGAAATACGCCAAGGAATTGTTAATGATTTCTTTGTAAACAACTATTTTAAGGTGTGAGTGTTGAAATAGGAAATGTATATGGAAACTTCTCTGTCTTTTTGTCCTGTTGCTTCTTTTCTCGTTCCCAACCTATCCTTCAGAAAAATAAAGCTAAAAAATTGCATCATTCAAAAAAAAAAAGAATGCAAAGTATCTCGATGAATTTTATCTTGATTACATGTTTTAAAAATATATACTCAGTAATATATATTATATTATAATATATAATAATAATTACCAACAGGAAACTGTGTTGAACTTCATAAGTACCCTTTCCTCCTTGTGAGTCTATGTTCAGTTCTCCCTCATCACTGACATTCTCGTGCAAGCAAGCCTGGTTGGGAAAAACCTGAAAAGAGGGCAAAGGAGAATACGAGACACACACATAGGAAGAGGGACTTAGCTTCTATAGATAGACTCACAGTCTCTTCCTGCCCCTTCTAGTTAAATACTAAATAGGTTAGAGAGAGTGCCAAATTCTATGCCTTTTGAGACATTCAAGAGCCAACATAGTTTCAAGGAAAAAGGACGAAACTCCTTTACTTACCATTTTAAACCAGACATCCAAACACTTATTAATTAATGAAAATAGGAAGTTGACCAGGCTTATTTTTCATAAACCTACAAAAAGATTAACATTTTACGATGAGATAGTATTTTATTTGAATGACTTATTTATGATGTATTATATTTTATTTATTTTTATTTATTTTATTTTTATTTATTTATTATTTTTATTTATTTTATTTATTTTTATATTTTTTCAGCATATTATGCTTTATTATTTCAAGAAAGATAAAAACACAACCAAAATGCAAAAAAAACGATTTATGCAGTGTATGGAGAAGGTGCTGTGAATGATCGAACATGTCAAAAGCGGTTTGCAAAGTTTCGTTCTGGAGATTTCTCATTGGACAATGCTCCACGGTCAGGTAGACCAGTTGAAGTCGATAGCGATCAAATCGAGACATTAATTGAGAACAATCAACGTTCTACCACACGGGAGATAGCCATCATACTCAAAATATCCAAATCAGGCGCTGAAAATCATTTGCACCAGCTTGGTTATGTGAATAGCTCTGATGTTTGGGTTCCTGAGGTAATAACTACATTAAACTCATTCATTCTCCTTTTGCCCAGATGCTTCATGAACCGCTGCCCGTGTCCTTTGTGGATGTGTACTTGCTTGGATGCTCGTCTGTGCTGAATGCTCTCGTGATTCAGAAAACTGCCTCACCTCCCTTTTCCTTCTTCCCTCTTTCTCTCCCTTCTGGCTTCTTTCTCTTTTTCTGCCTCTTGTACCCTTAAAGTACTAGTGTGTTATAAGTATGTGTTCTGTTTGTTGACCGTTCAGAGGAAATGACACTTGTTGGTGACCATGTCATGGCTTTATCTCAGCTTAATCATATGAACGAGTGGAGAGAGAATTTTTTCAGGGTCATTTGATGAGGAGGAAAGGTAATAGCATGATTTCATCTGTTCTGTATTCAGGGTCACATTTATTTCACTTTCCCACTTGCAATTGCTATGTTTGTGAAAGAATGATAATTTTACACTATTTCTTGCATTGGAGAAGATTAGTAACATATAATTGTTCTATTCAATAAGCAGCATGTAAGTTTTCATATAACCAGAAAAGCAAGAGATAGTTACATAAAAATAAACAACTGAAAATGGAATGTGCTGTGTGTACCAGTGGACCTAGAGAGAGTGTCCATTCATCCACTGATACAGCAACTTACTGCCCACAAAGCACTATTAAACTTCATTAAAAATTATGAAGAGTGTGTCCTCTTGAAAGTACAAACCTTTGAAAAATCTAGTGGGACACACCAACACTTTGTGTGTGTGATGTTGGGGACCAAACAGAGCTTAAAATTTAAAGATATATTAATGTTTATGTTCGTGCAAGGAAGGGGGCAAATAAAACAATTTACCCAATATAGTTAAACTTAAATGAAGTAGCCTGAAGGCAATCCCCTAACTCCTGGAATTTATATATTTCCTACTTATTAAGGAGTTGATATTCAAGAAACTTTAATACAATTACAGTATCTGGGGATATCTACATTTAGGTAATTACAAAATCGAATCTATTTAGAATAATAATAATCAAATAATTAAAATATTTCTGGATAAGAAGGGAATATTTCAGGATTTAAGATATTTTTGAAAATACACATAAATGAATACCACTAAAATCTATAAGAAGACATCTAAAATCTATGAGAAGATATTTTTCCTTTTTTCTTTTTTTTGGCCATGCCGCACGGCATGTGGGATCTTAGTCTCCCAACCAGGGATCGAACCCGCACCCCCTGCATTGGAAGCACAGAGTCTTAACCATTGGACTGCTAGGAAGTCCCAAGAAGACATTTAAATACTAAATCATTTATTTATTCAAAATAATGTTTACTAGGTACTAAAGAAGCTGTGGTAAACAAAGCATAGGACTCTCAGATTTATTATTTTACAGTAATTAAAAACAATGTGCTCTAAGCAGTAATGCTGCAAAGGAGAAGTGTTGGTGCTACAGAAATGTACATGTAACCTCCTACTCATGGAAATGATGTTATCAGGCACCTCAAGCTTAGTTCAAGGAGTCAATCTTCATGTTCCATATTGGAAAAGCATAGGCCCCTTGCAATATTTGCTACTAATACCCACCAGTGGAGCCCCATCCCATCCGTATCCCATCACAGGGAGAAGGAGTATTGCCAGAGGAAATGCAACACGCCAGGAAACTTGACTGGCAACTGAGAGGTCAATGTAACTGGAATTTCCAGCCACTGATCTGGCCATGACCTTGCGGGATCTTAGGATTTATGAGTTGCATCATTTGTCCATCACTTTTGGGAAAGCCTCCAGATGAACCTTAAATATGACATAGATCTAAATATATCTTGCCACAAATGCCACAAGGGTACACACATTTGAAGAGTCCCGGCCAAGACTATAAAACTCTGTGAAACAGATGCTACTAAATGATTTAAGAGAAAAGAAGACTCATAGTGTCTCTGAGAGAGAGACACAGCGGCTGTTTAGATGGCCCGTCCCCAAGAAAAAAAGGAGAGAAGAATGGCCTCCAGGGTAACTTTAGAAAGAGACCTTCAACCAGGGGTCCTTAATAGTATCCAGTAAAACTCACTGAGATTCTACTTGAGTATCCTTATCAAGATCCCACAACAGAAAATGCTGTTCTGGGCTACCAGACCACAGTCACTTTTCTTTATAGAAGACATCTGCCAAAAATGAACATTGTCAGAGGTTACATTCTGAAAAGTAATTTAGATAAAGTTTCCTCCAGTTATACAGAGACAGCAAGTAAAAATCTCCTTCTGAAAGTCTTAACAGTTGTTGATTTCCTTTCCTACTGAGTTAGACCGTTATTTTATTTACCACCGATATTTTTTCCCATTTATCAGATTGTGTGTGTGTGTGTGTGTGTGTGTGTGTGTGTGTGTGTGTGGCGTCAGCTTACCTTGTCAGTCAAGCAGTTTTACCCTCAACTCAGGCGAGTTCCAAACACTGTACGGACTCAGAAGAGCAAATTGGTTTCCTGCCCCAGAAGACTCCTTGTGTTGTGGTTTGTGAGCAAGGGCAAGGCAAGTTCATGGCGATCTATTAGTTAGAGATTAAAGGGCCACTACTTTTTTTTTTTTTTTTTTTGCGGTACGCGGGCCTCTCACTGCTGTGGCCTCTCCCGTTGCGGAGCACAGGCTCCGGACGCGCAGGCTCAGCGGCCATGGCTCACGGGCCCAGCCGCTCCACGGCATGTGGGATCCTCCCGGACCGGGGCACGAACCCGCGTCCCCTGCATCGGCAGGCGGACTCTCCTCCACTGCGCCACCAGGGAAGCCCTAAAGGGCCACTTCTATAATACAGACTCAGGCAAGGAGCTTCCTAGAATGGCGAGGAGCTTCAGAATAAATCCATCTTCAGAAATTCTTCTGGATTAAAGGTCATAAATTCCCTGGATCAATTCAAATATGTGAATTTAACATAAATCATTAAAAATGACCAATGGATCTTTAATGTTCATGGGTGGCATATTAATTAGGAAGACACACTTTGGCAGGAAGATTAACGTATATTTTATCTTTCTTCAGATTATTACTAAAACCAGGTTTTAAAAAACATTATAGGGCTTCCCTGAGTACTTGATAAAACCAAATTTGCAAAAAATATATTTGACACAAATTAAAACAGATTTAAGTTATTAACATAAAATGCAAAAATTGTCTTTGTTTCTTACCTGGACGTATCATCAGTTTTTAAAGAGAACATTAAAAATGGTAGGTGTGGTAGTTATTTTCTAAAAGTTACATATGTTTGTAAGAAATACACCACTTATTAGGCATGACCTAAAGAATAAAAGTAAAGCCACAAACAACACATAATTACCTTGGAAAATAAAGGGCACCAGTAAAAAAGAATAATTAGGTATCGTATTTAGTCTTATTCAGATTATTGAAGAGATATTTCAGTATTAAATAATTCAATGATATCATGAATTAACTATGTGTGTTTTGTATGGCATTTCAAATAATATAAACATTGACAGAGGTGATACATGTGTGTCTCAAGCTATACTCACTTGAGAGAGAGTATTGGGGAAAAATCATTTCTTACAATACTCATGAGATTAAATTCTTCATGCCCTAAACCTATTGAGAAAAGCGCTTATGTTTTAGCCCAGTGTATAGCTCAAGTCAATTAAACTAGTGGATAAATAAGTAATGCTTCCTGTAAATAATTGAAAGAGGTTTCTTTGGCTAGTATCACATCTCCTCTCTGTGAATGATTCTCTATGTTGGATATATAACCTATTACCTTTCACCTTAAAACATGAAAACACTGCCAAAGATGTATCCATTAAAACTGATTACTGGGTTATTTTGTCAAATATGTATAAATGTGTATATTTCCCTTATTAATGCATCAATAAAATTAATACCTCTCTCTCTCCCTCTCTCTCTCCACACGCACACATATATGAATGAACAAATCTCAATACCTACCTTTAGGAATGTACTTATGATTACTTTATTTCAAAGAAAACCATAAATCATTCTATAGAATTTGGTTATATCTATGTTCTTATTTAATTTATGATCAAAGTAATCCAGCCTCTTGGATTCCCACCCCCCCAAATCAACTCTTTTACATATTAGTTGTATCATATTAGAACTCAATAAAAATATTATTTGACCAACTATATAAATCAAATACACTCTTGGTTTTAGGGAGGAGGAATGTAAACAGCTTTAATTCGGGGAGAGGGAATCGTAGAAACAATGACAGGACAGTGGCAGATACATCCAGGAATTATTAAATAATAAGTATTCTGGACTTTGTCCATTGACTTGAGAGCCTCCAGTAGTGTAAGAAGGGCCCGGTCTGGCCCCCCCACATGTCTGCATGAGGCCTGCTTTGCTTACTGGAAAGCACTCAGAGGAGGCTCATTTCCAGGACTGATCAGTCATAAATGAGCTCCTGAAAAGGCCATTACCTTGGAAAAGTGGTGCAGAAGGTAGGGTCTATGAAGGAGGCTGTGATATTGGCCAAACGGAGGCCAACGAGCCCCCAGTGGAGGTAAGTGGACTCAGATAACATGGGGCCTGGTCTATGAACCTGATTTAAGAGTTACAGTGTACGGGATACACTATACAGGTTACACTCTTCAGTATACAGGATAATACGGTCTGTATTATAGAGGCTATTTCAGGGGTGACTGTTGCTGCATGCCGTTCAAGGTCATTGTTGTGACCAAAAATGCTTGATGCTTAGTCTTAATTTTACAATGAACAGCTTAGCTGATGAGGAAGACGGGGGGCTGTCTGCACGACAGCCGTTTCCTCCTTTCTTCGGCAGCTGAACCCCGATTTCCCGCATCCTCCTCTGAGCGGTCGTGCCCTTGCTTTGTGGGAAGCTGGGCTCCTGCCCTGAGCCAGGAGCTGCATGTTCATCAGCCAGGCAGTGCCCCCACGAGGTGTGTGGTTTCAGTGGGGCATGAAACAAGCCTGACCCAGCAGATGTGAAGGAAAATGTGCTGGAAGGCCCTGCGAAGGTTTTTCTCATACTTGATGACAGATGTAAGACGGGGATTTTCTCTATTCTGTCTGTTTGTGCGATGTGACGGTTTGAACGGAAGCACCTGCGCCAGCAGGACCAGGGAGATGCCAAGGTTGCTGCAGAGAAGGAGAGCGAGCCCGTGATGATACTAACAGCCACCGCCCCTCACCTTCGTATTTGTTTTTTTATGATAGAATTTTTTGGTTGCTTATACCCTTTTCATACATCATTCTGTTATTTGTATGCAAAGCATTCCCAGACCATGTTAGTGGAGGAGACCACGTTAGTTAGGGGGGAACTTTTGTATTCTATTACCAGTTAATCACTAAAGGGACGCTGCCTGTAAGCTTAAACTGTGCATAATGGCCCCTCTCGGGGAACCTTGCCTCCCAGGTAATGAGCATTCAGCTAAAATACCTTTATTTAGCTCACAGGAGACATTCCGACCAGGACCACCTGTGAATGGCTGCGGGAAGGAAGAAATTAACACATCCTCTGTGGAGGCTGATGGGAACCAGGAAATGTCTGACTTTACTCCCTCCCCTTTTAGTATAAAAGCAGCCTGAATTCTAATTCAAGCAAGATGGTTCTTTGGGTCACTAGTCCACCTTCTTCTAGGTCAGCCGGTTTTCTGAATAAAATCACTATTCCTTGTCCCAACAACTTGTCTCTTGATTTATTGGGGACCAGTACAAGCTTGCTCTTGATAACATTAGAAGTTAGACGTAAGGTAGTAAGGCTGTAAAAGCAGGTCAAGATAAGATTAGCAAGGAGGCAGAAATCAGACCAAGGAGTGAGCTTTACTTGGTAAACAAGAGTCATTGATGGTTTTTGAGCGCGGGGGATGGGGGGGCGGAGACGGACGACGACGACACTGACAGTTCTCACAGCTGTACTTAGAAGGATTAATTTAGAAGTTGGGTGTGGGAAGGATTTAAGAAAAGGTTCAGAACATTTCACCACTTGGAAGGCATTGCTGAATATTCATTAAAAACGAGTTTATCATTCAGCATAAATAATTTTTAAACACAAAGTAAAATATAGTATGTGTTGCTTTGGAAGTGACAAAGCGTAGGAAAGATAATGACAAGCGCAAAAGATGGTGCCATTGTAATTTAAATTAGTATAAATCTCTCTAGAATTTAAGAACCTTTTCAGGCAGAGTATTTTGAATACATGAGGAAAAGATTATGGTGATTTTATAGTGCTTACTAAGAAAGAAAATAACAAGAGTCTTTTTGCACGTGAGACATAAAGCTAAACAGGATCGAGTTCGCACAGTCAGAAGGCTGGCTGGGGTTTGAAGGAGTGCTTGAGCCCATCACACAATGAAGACCCAGTGCACAGCCCAGATCTTGTGTCGGGATTAGCAAAGCCATGATCGTAGTCATTCTGATAACGGTAATAAATGGTAATAAATTTATTAACCCCAATTAAGTGCTAAGCCCTGTACATAGCACACGGGACCAATGAATGCAGTGTTCATCCTTTATTATCTTCCACGTTTGCAAATGATGATGAAAGGTAATATAAAGAAGACGTCATTGGGGCTTCCCTGGTGGCGCAGTGGTTGAGAATCCGCCTGCCGATGCAGGGGACACGGGTTCGTGCCCCGGTCTGGGAAGATCCCACATGCCGCCGAGCGGCTGGGCCCGTGAGCCATGGCCGCTGAGCCTGAGCGTCCGGAGCCTGTTCTCTGCAATGGGAGAGGCCACAACAGTGAGGCCCACGTACCACAAAAAAAAAAAAAAAAAAAAAAAGAAGACGTCACGCTGAATTCAGAGGCATGAGAAACACCAGCGAGTGAGAACCAAAGCTATAAAATATCTCAGTGATGAAATCATAATTATGCCAAAATGTTCAGAAGTATGAATTAATAGAGTTTGAAAAGGATGATAGTTGTATGGATGTTAATGTAAAGGAGATAACTTTATTTCAGAGTTTAAAATTGCAAAGAAGATTTGAACAGTCATGTAACAGGGAAATTCCTGTATATAAAAAAGAGAGAGCAGTTATGAAAGCTAAAAAAATTTTTTCTCAAATAAACTGCACAAGTAAATGTTACATTAAGTCAACACGGGGTGGTGGGGGGATATTGGGAGTGGATGGAGAAGAATAAACACACCAAAACTCAAACATCTTTGAATGTATAACTTAAGATAGCAACCTCACAAAACTTGGCCATGATGTCCTGGCCGGGCATTTCTCAGATTCGTTCATTACGTGTCTGGCATAGACTGCAGTGCGTACGCCCACGTGCAGATAAGTGAACTGAAAGAATTATAAGCTGAGATGGAAACTCCATCGGTACGAGGGCTTTCTATGCCTATAATGCATCCTCACATCCCTTAGATGATATCTCAGTAGTGTGGTTCTCTGGGCCGCACCCCCAAGTTTCTGATTCAGTAGGTTGGGGAAGGGGTCTGAGAATTTGCATTTTCCCAGTTTCCCAGGTGCTGCCACTTTTTTCTCACAATGAGAAGCACCGTGCAGTTGAAAGAATCTAAGTTGAAGGAATCTACAAATCCGTCTCTCCAAGTGGCCAGTGGTTCCCAGTCAAATTCCTCCCAGGCTGTCTGAAAACGCGGTATCCAGCCCCTCACCTCCCATACCTCCCCAGACCCCTTCAATCTGCTGTCCACTCAGGCTTGCTCCAGAAGCTGCTGGTCAGGGCAGATCTCCCATCCTTCAGGCACCCGTGGACCATGCTATGTTCTGGCTTTTAGCAACAGCTCACCTCCTGAGCTCACCTTTTGCCCTCAGACACCAGTACACTTGTCCCGTCTCCTTTGTGGATCCAAGCTCCTCATTTATGTCCTCGTTGTAGCTAGCTTTATCTTCCAAAAATTCCAAAGAGTTCCTATGAATGCCCTGTTTAAACTCCGTAAATCTCTTCCCGCTTCTCTTAGGGCTTCTTCTACTGGATACTCAGGGTCACTCACTAGTCCTTCTCCACATGGAAGTTGAAGTGCCTCTCCCTGTGGAAAGCAGTCCTTGCCCATCACAGTTTCTAAGAGCACATTGAACTTGGGTTAGTTTGCTAGGGCTGCCTTATGGCCACAGGCTGGGGCGCTTAAACAACAGACGTTTAGTTTCTCACAGTTCTGGAGTCTGGAGTCCAAGTTCAAGGCTTCTGCAGGTTCGGTTCCTTCTGAGGCCTCTCTCCTCGGCTGCAGTCTTTCCTCTGTGCTAGCACATCCCCGGCACCCCTCTGTGTGCCCTGATCTTGTTTACAAAGACACGAATCATGTTGGATTAGGACCAACCCTAAAAGCCCCATTTTCACATAATTACCTCTTTAAAGGCTCTATCTCCAAATACGGTCTCATTCTGAGGTGCCGGAGGGGTTAGAGCTTCAACAGATGAATTTTGGATGAACACAATCAGCCCATAACAAAATTCTACACTGCAGCTCTTATTAGACTTGTAATTAAGTTATTAATTTCCCTGCCTTCCCCATGATGGGGCTCAGTGCGGAATCTGAAGCACCTGCCACAGTACAGTTCACTCCCCAGTTCAAGCCGCTAAAAACAAAGAACGCAAATAATCAATATCCAATCTCCTACTTCTAGTCCTCATTATTGAATCGAATGACGCCAAAGCAAACAGGGGTACAAGACTCAGAGCCAATCTACTCTTTCTGTTCTGCTGCATGCTTTGCTCTGCTGTCGGCCAGGCCAGCTTCCTAGACCTTACAAAACAGTTACATAAAATAAATTTAATACAATGTTCAACTCTATTATAAAACAAGTCAATTTTCATTTTTCTGCTCTTTAGAAAAATGAAACAGAAAGTTTACAGAAATATATAAAAGTAGAAAATGCTGTCATTCAAGAAACAATCACCATTAGCACATTTTTCCATGGATCTAATTTTCTATGCATATGTTAAAATATGCAAGCGTACTTTATGCAAACGTCCATATTAAACACAGACACTCTAATTAATGATTTTTTTCCAGTGCTTTAACCTTATTGTGATCCTTCTAATTTTAGGATATTCTTTAGATCTTTTAGGTTTCACTTCTTATGTATGTCTTTTATCCATGTAGACTTGCTTTGGGCATAGAAATACTTTTCTTCCTTTAAAATTTAGAAAAAAGCATTACTTATTAAAAAGTTCATGTGATGCAATGAACCTTTTGTTAACCAACCAAACTTGGGTCCTCTCACCCACACACAGTAAAGCCAATCTACTGACAGACAGTTGTAGTGAAGGAAAACACAGCTTTTACCGTGGGCACCAAGCAAGGAGTCCAGACAGCTAATGCTCGAAAGACCCGAACACTGGCTCTAAGGGAAAGGTTTTTAAAGACAGGATGAGAGATGGAGGTTTTGCGGTGTGTGATCAGCTCGTGGACATTCTTCTGATTGGTCGGTAGTGAGGTAATCAGGAGACAACATCACTGATCTTCTGATTCCAACCAGCCTGGGGTCTATATGTGTGTGAGCAGCATGCAGTTAGCTTCTCCCACCTGGCAGGGGTTTCAGTATCTGCAAAACAGCTCGAAGGACATGGCTCAGAATATTATCTATAGCCCTTGAGGAGGAACTAAAGGTCCTTGACTTTACTTAATGGCTAAACTATTAATATTTTGTCTTGCTTGACTGTTTGCCTTTCTTTCTGCATTTTCTCACTTCTCTGATTAAATTTATTCTTTGGAACTTGGGGAAGACCTAGGGGGCTAAAGTTTTCTACAGACAAGAGGCAGGCAGAGGACATGGGAAAGGGGGGTTCTGTCCTAGAAAGGCCCCATAGGGTCGTGCTTGCTTACACTGTGAGTAAATGAGATAGTGATCCGTTTTTGCTTCTCCCCCACACCCAAATCCCACATCTCAGACATTACCACAGTCTAAATTTTTCATGTAGATTTCCAGACTTTTTATAATGTATCATTAGTGGGATATTTAATTCTTTTTTATCAAATTGGGTTAATAAATTATACAAAAACTTGCTTTATCATACTTAACACTTGGTCATTTCATGTTACTAAAGTAATTTAATAGTTTTCGTTAAAGTTGCGTAATATTCCAGAGTATGACTATTCTGCAATGCATTTAGCAGGGCAGCCATGGATTAGTATTTAATTTGTTTCTAGGGCTTCCCTGGTGGCGCAGTGGTTGAGAATCAGCCTGCCAATGCAGGGGACATGGGTTCGAGCCCTGGTCTGGGAGGATCCCACATGCCACGGAGCAACTGTGAGCCACAACTACTGAGCCTGCGCATTTGGAGCCTGTGCTCCGCAACAAGAGAGGCCGTGACAGTGAGAGGCCCACGCACCACGATGAAGAGTGGCCCCTGCTCGCCACAATTAGAGAAAACCCTCGCACAGCAACGAAGACCCAACACAGCCAAAAACAATTAATTAATTAATTAATTTGTTTCCAGTTTTTTTTTCTATTACAAATAATATTACAGCAAACATTTCTGTGCATACTTCATTTTATACAAGAGTCATGATGTATGCAGAACTAAATCCTGAAGTTTAAATATCAATTACATTTTATAAAGACTTCCAAACTGTTTTATAAAGATTCCAAAATGTTGTATCAGTCAACATTCCCACCAACAATGTATGAGAGTAATCTTTTTTTCCCACAACATCTCCAAGGTAGCATATTTTAAATTGTCTTAATTTTTTTCTCAACTAATGGACAAGAATAGCAACCAATTTTATTAATTTGCACTTCCATATGTCCTGTGTATGAGATTTTTCTTTTTATATTTATATTACTTATTTTTATTTCATCTTCTTTAAATTGCATTTTCAAATTGTTTGAAGTTTTTGTATTTATTCGTTTGACTTGTTGAAGATTGAAATCTTTTCTTTGCTTTATTGAAGGCAAATACTTTCATCAATCTTTTGTTGCTTTTTAACTTTTCCTTACAATTATTTTCACTTTTTCTCTAGCCCAACTTCTCAATTTCATGACTTGCTTAAGTAGGTCCCACTAAGTATAAGATATAAATATATCCCTACATACTTTTATCCAATATTCTAAAATTTTGTACTTTGTTTAGATATTTCATCAAGTTGGACTTGGCTCTATGCCATGTGTGGGCCACTGATCATGTTTGGACCTGTAATCAAGGAGGGTTCCTATTTCCTGTCCCCACTCCTTCATGAATCTGCACCAGATTGTTTCTCTCCACCAGCTTCTACAGTGACCCCCGCATTACCAAATCCACTGTCTATTTGCTTCTCCACATCCAATCTGATGGCTGCATTTGATACTTCTATCCACTCCTTTTTCTTGGAACACTTTCTTCACTCAGTGTCTAGAGCACCTCTCTCCCGATTTTCTTAGTGTATCCTTAGCCCAACCTCTGTATATTGGAATTCTCAGAACTTGGGGCTTAGAAGTTTTCTCTGTGCACTTTCTCTGAAAACTTAGGCTAATAATGAATACCCACCTCATCAGGTTAAGAAGATTCAAAGACAAAACATGCCCAAAGAACTTATACCGAAACCTGTGCTAAATATAAATGTGTTAGCTATCATTATTATTTGATAACATTATGCATCAGAATATTTCTACTATTCTGCATCCTGTTATTTTGTACCCTTTTCAAGACTTTCACTTTGAAGAGTTTTGGGATCTTCTCTTGGAGCACGGAAATTTCACTAGGATAACTCCAGGTATGTTCTTTCTCCCTCGTCTCTTGGTTATCCTTTGATTAGAAAGCATATGTCTCCTCAGTTCTTGAAATGTTTCAGCAATCAATTCTCTGATTTTTGCCTTTATTCTATTCTATGGCTCTTCCTACAGAACTCTTACTATGTTGAAATTGAAACTTCATTATCAATGTTCCATGTCACTTATCTCAATTTTCCGTTTCTATCCTTTGTCTTTTTAAACTATGTTCTTGAAAATATTTCTGCTAAATCATCTAAGTCACTAGTTCTCTATCGGTGTAAATGCTGCTTTTGAATTGTATCCTTTTGGCACTTGTAATTTTCTAAATAACTAAGGTTGCTTCTTTGCATATCATCATGCTCATTTCTCACATAGAATAACATTCTTCAAGGATACAAATTACAGTTTCATTAAAGTCTTCTCTTTTCTGTTGTCAAAGATAAAATGCACCAGACAATTAAGGAGATAACTTTATTCAGGCTATTGCAATAAGGAGAATGTTCATTAATAAGGACTGTCCCAGAGGAAAGGAAGGGGACCTAGGGTTTTACAATGAGAGAAAACCTGTTTGAAGGTATTGGAGAGGTACCAAAGAAACCAACACCTAAAGGTACAAAACCACAGAGAATGGGACCTACTGAAAGGTGAGCAGACATTCACTCAGACCACTTGCCAATTCTAGGAGAACAGCAAAAAACTGAGACAAAACAGAAAATAAGTACAAGAATCAAAGAAACCTGAAAGCTTCTTGGTTTTATTTTTGTGTTTTTTACAGTCTTACAAAACTCCAGAGAGAGGAAAGAAAAAGACCAAAGGTGAGAGAACTCTAAACTCAACACTGAAATCTCGCAATCTCCTTCCCAAGTCATTTACCAAATTCTGAAGCTCCCTGGAACAGAAGAGTTAGAAGCCAAACAAAAAGTCTAACATTCTTAAGATCTAAGAAAACAAAGATCAGTATTCAGCAACCAGCTCCTCCCTATGAGAAAACAGAATCCAACCGTCACTTTAATTTATCAGAACACCTGAGGGGGGATAAACCCTAGGAACTGGGTTGGGGGTGGGAAGGAGACTTAGAGGGTTATTGAGTCCTAGGAAATCTTGAGTTAGCTCAGTCTCTATGTAGATTATAGTAATTAGCTCCATCCCATCTCTTGTAAGAAAACAACTTGTACGCCCCTACAATTCTTTTTAACACAATGTATTGCATTTAGCGAAAGAATTTACAAGCCATTCCAAGAAATAGGATCAAATGAACAAAAAAAGAAGTACAAAAAACAATTTTAGAGGTAGTCTAGCCTTTGGAGTTTTTAGACAAGGATTTTAAAAACTCTATAAGTATACTTTAAAAACAGAAGAAAAGTTTTTTTAATATATTAAAAATATAAATAGCTAATAACTATGAAGAGAAAATGCTGTGTAAAAACTCTTTTGATTAACCCAGTAGAAGGAAAGAAAAAAGAAAAAAAAGAAACATAAGACAAGTGGTTAGAATAGGAAATAAATATAAGGAAAAAACCCAAATATATCAATAATCACGTTAAATGAAAATGCCTGAATATGTGAGTTAAAAGACTAAGGCCGCCATATTGGACTAAAAATATACTAAGATGCTGTTTACAAGAGACAAACGCCATAAAGATGAAAGTTTAAGTACAAGTAAATTTAAATTAAAGAAAAAGCTACCATGTAAAAACTAACCAAAAGAAAGCTTATGTTGTTCTATCAGTGTCAGTAAATATACATATACATATAAAATGAGATGATGACATAATAGTTGTAGAATGCAGCTAAACATTTGCTTATATCAAAATTTAAAGTCTTTAATACAGTATTAGAAACTAAGGAAGGCTAAGAATTAATCATCTAAGTTATCCATCCATCTCAACAAATTAGAAAAAAAGAGGCAAATTCAACCCAATAAAAAAGTACAAGGAAAGGAATTTTACAGATTGTTTTTAAATAAAAGGAAACATACAATACAGAAAATCCACAGAACTAAATTTGTTCTTGAGTAGGACTAACAGAAGTGATAAGCTTATATCAAAACTGATCAAGAAAAAGAGAGAGGGCTTCCCTGGTGGCGCAGTGGTTGAGAGTCCGCCTGCCGATGCAGGGGACACGGGTTCGTGCCCCGGTCCGGGAAGATCCCACATGCCGCGGAGCGGCTGGGCCCGTGAGCCATGGCCACTGAGCCTGCACGTCCGGAGCCTGTGCTCTGCAACGGGAGAGGCCACAGCAGTGAGAGGCCCGTGTACCCCACCCCCCAAAAAGAAAGAAAAGAAAAAGAGAGAAAAGGCAAAAATTATGAATAGAAAAAAGTGAAAAGGAAAACAGCATTCAAGATCCATAGACAGCACATAGTTAATAAGAGGTTACTGTGAACAATTTTATTTTTTTAAAAATTTACCAAAACTGAAACTAGAAGATATAGAAAACATGAATAGTCTTCCCTTTTTTAAATTAATTAAATCTATAGTTGAAAACCTATCCATCAAATGAAGAAATCTGAAGGCCATATGAGCTCATTGAATGGATAGGTTTATGACTATAGACTGTTTTTTTTTTCTTAATTGTACAAAATCTTATGAAAATGATAATGAGGGAGAGCTCTGCATTCTATGAAGCTGAAATAAACTTGACATTAAAAATTAACAAGGACATGAAAGGAAACAAAAAGTACACGTTAATCTCTGTTACAAACATAGAAGCAAAACAAATATATATGAAAAAATATCAGAAATCAAATTCAAGATAACACGTCATGAATAAGATGGGTTTATTCCAGGAATGCAAGGTTGGCCAACAGTTCAAACTGAATCAGTTAGTTCCACATCTACAATACAATACAATAAGCTTTTCTGGGTTTACAGTAAATGTTGTATTTGATTTCTAGTTCTTAAATATTCTTCATTGTTGTGGGATTCTAATGGCCTTCATACTGACTTTTCAACTGTTACATATTTTTCTTCTTATCCTTTTCCTTGAGAAAATTATTTTGCTACTAATTAAAAACTTTTAAAGTCATTTGAAATATTTTCACATTGCCAAAAATATTTCTTATTTTAAGTAATACTTCAATTTTTCACACTCTGACTCAGAATTCAGATGGACTAGTAAATGATTAATTAAGAGTAGCCAAAGCAGTTTTAGAAAAAAAATAATTAGAAATATGTGTGAATGCTGGGGAATGGAGCTTGGCCTACCATATATCAAGCTAGGTTAAAAAGGTATAGTAATAAAAACAGCATGGTACTGGCACAGACACAGGCAAGTAGATCTATTGTACAGAATAAGAGCTCCATATGAATTAAAGTCAAAAGGAGAGGAAAAAAACAATGTTGATATGTTAGGACAATGGGCTTATCAATTTGAGAAGGAACATTTTTCTTAAACATAATTCCAAAGGCCAAAGTACAAACTAAACTTTAGATTGGGTGTAAAACAGGATACAAAGATGTGTTGTTGCACAACACAGGGAATATATCCAATATTTTGTAATAACTGTAAATGGAGCATAACCTTTAAAAACTGTATTTAAAATATATATGGAGGAAAAACAATAAAATAAACACTTCTCATTAAATAAATAAATAAACCTAAAAAATAAAAGTAGCTAAACTTATTAACACAAAAAGATATCATGGATAAAGGATCAAGTAAAAGTCAATCAACAGATTGAAAAACTACCCACAGTATGGATATGTAGGCATATGTAAGTTTATATATATGTGTGTAAATATATACATATAAATATATAAATATACACATAATATATATACACATAAATCATAGAAAAGATGTGCTTAGAATATACAAAAAAAAGTATCCAGAAATCAAATTAAATACCATGTTTCCTTCTCATCTGTTAGTCTAAACCCCTTAAGATACCCATTTGTCTTATGTCCACATTTCTGCCCCTTTCTTCCAGCCCTGCCCAGCTCCTGAACCCTTCCAATATTCCCTATGGAACTTACGGTTCATTATCAGCAAAATTGTATATATATAATGTTCCATTCACCTTCATGATCTAATAGAACCTTGTGTCTTCCCTGTTTAATTTTCTAATATTGGCTTTCCTTTTTTTTTTTTCTTCTTATAACCTTTATGCCACTAAGCCTGCAGGTGGAGAAGGTGTCCTTCTTGACGACTGGTTTCATTTCAGACCACTTCTCTTCCTGCTCCAAAAATAAGACAGAACAAAACAAAAACAGGATTGACTATGTTATCAGATTACATCCCTCACAACCCTCCACTGTGGCTCTCCTCCACCAACACCAATGGCTCTGGGTCGCTAATCCTATTTCATTCTTGGTGATTTCAATACCAACACCCAGGCCTCTCAGTTCCTTGTCAGACTCCTGTCCTCAAATGAGTTTGCTCTTTGCCTGACCTCAGTCATCATCCCCATGCTAACCTTACTTCTTTTCATTACTGTAACTCCTCCTTAGCATTAATTTCATGCATCTACTCTATGAACTACACCTCCTATTTTTCCAACAACTTCCTCTAGTACCCTGAACTCAATGATCTTCCAACTGATAGGAAGCATTATTCTGATTCGACCAACATTTTTCTCTGGCCATTACTCTTCTGATGGGCCCACTACACTCCTCACCTGGCTTAAATTCCATAATCAGTCATTATAATCATTCTTTGTTATAGTTGCTTGGTAAAACTACAACCCAGCTTAACCCAGCTATAGGACAACTCCTCCCTTGAGTCTATGTGCTGAATGCCTGGAGAAGAGACAGCCAACACTAAGTAGTCTTGCACTAAACTCATGATCATCAACCTCAAGTATCATGCTATAAGTCCGTAATCCATTTCCTCTCTTTTTGCACTATACCTGCAACATGCATTATGCTAAACATATGTTGGATTTTGTCAAAGTTTTTTTTAATCTGTTGACTTGATCATATGATTTTTCTTCTTATAGCCTGTTGATGTGATTGATTGCCTTAATTGGTTTTCAAATGTCAAACCAGCATAGCATATCTGGGAGAAACCCCATTTTTCATGGCATATAATATTTCTGTACATTTTTGGATTCATTTAAAAAATATTTTCTTAATAATTTTTGCATCTATGTCCTTGAGAGATATTGGTCCAATGTCTCAGCTATTCCTCCCAGTTTCAACGTGGGTAGTTTCTCACTTGCTCAGTGTGCAAGAGCCTCAACCATTTTCTGGATTTCTCACAAAGAGAATTGCTCCATGTGAAGCTGTTGGATTGGTGTGTTGTGAGGGCAGGGAGAGTCCAGAGCCTTCTACTCTGTCATCCTGCTGATGTCACTCCTCAGTTACACTTCTTTTTGTACTTTTTCAGTGGTTTCCCTAGATATGTAATATGCATTTACAACCAATTCAAGTTCACATTCAAATAACATATACAACTTCACAGAAACTGCAGGTACCTTATAATAACCAAACAATACTAATTTCTGCCTCCTACCCCTTGTATTATTGCTGGAATTCATTATACTTATACATGAGCATATATATATACATATTATATATAATGCATAATGTATAATTATACACACATGTTCATAAATTTACATATATACATAAGTGTAAGTAATTAAAAACATTGTTGGTATTATCATTTTCAAGAAACTATAATCTGTTAGATCAGTTAAGAGCACGAAAAATAAGTACCAGTACCACAAACTCCCGGAGACAGGGGAGTTAGAATTCAGACCCCCAGATTACTTTCACTTATTCCTTCTCTGATGATCTTCCTTTCTTTACATAAATCTGAGTTTGTGGCCTATATCTTATTCCTTCTCTCTCAAGAATTTTAAAGATTTCTTGTAAGACAGGTCTACTGGCAATGAATTTCCTCAACATTTGTTTGAGAAAGTTTTTATTTCTCCTTTGCTTTTGAAGGATAATTTCACAGGGTACAGAATTCTAGGTTGGTGGGGTTTTTCTCTCAACACTTAAAATATTTCACTCCACTCCCTTCTTGCCTGCATGGGTTTTCATGAGAAGGCAGGTATAGTTCTTATCTTTTCTATAGGTGAGTTTTTTTTTAAACTGGCTTTTTTTAAGATTTTTCTTTTGCTTTGATTTTCTGTAGTTTGAAGATGATATGCCTAGGTGTAGTATTTTTGACATTTTTCCTACTTGGTGTACTCTAAGAGTCAGGGATCTGTGGTTTGATACTGAACATTAATTTGGGGGGAGATTCTCAGTCATTATAATTTCAAATAGTTTTGTTTCTTTTTCTCTTTCTTTTCCATCTAGTATTCCCATCACATGTTACACCTTTTGTAGTTGTCTTAACATTTTGTGGATATTCTCTTCTACTTTTTTGTCTTTTTTTCTCTTTTCTTTCTAGTTTTATAAGTTTCTACTGAGATATCTTCAAGATTCTTTCCTCAGCTATAACTCTCTACAAACAAGCCCATCAAAGGCATTTTCATTTTGTTACAGTATTTTTGATATTTAGCATTTCTTCTTGGTTCGGTTTTAGAATTTCCATCTCTCCTTTTACATTGTCTGTCTATTCTTGCATGCTGTCTACTTTATTCATCAGAGCCCTACCATACTAACCATAGTTGTTTTAAACTCCCAATCTGGTAATTCCAACACCCCGGCCGTAACTGAGTCTGATTCTGCGTGTGACTCTGATGATTGCTCTGTCTCTTCAAAATGTGTTTTTTGCCTTTTAGTGTGCCTTGTAATTTTTTCTTGATAGCCAGACATAAAGTAATAGTTAAAAGGACCAATGTAAAAAAGTTTTTAGTAATGTGATGGTGAGGTATGGGGGAGGGGAAGCATTCTATATTCTAAAATTAAGTCTCATATTTTAGTGAGCCTGTACCCCTTGACTTTGACCTTCACAAATGCTTCTCAGTCTTTCCTCCCTTAGGTGGGACTGGATGGCTAGGTTGGACTGGAGTTGGCAATTTTTCTTCCCCCAGGTCAGCTAGGCACAAATAAAACTCCATCAGGTTAGGCTCTGATTAAGCAGTTTTTCCTGAGGCTCTGTTAAGAACAGGATGCTCTGGCATATTTCAGCATGGCTCTACACCTGCTCCCTGCCAGAAGCACTTTAGGATTTTTCTCTGATATTCCCCTGAGAACCTGGTCCAGCTCCTGGAGGTAAAACTCAGAAAAGAATGGATCCCTCTGGAGGTTTTTAACTCTCAGAATTTTTCACCCGGAGCCTCCAGCAATTTGTCAAAAAAAAAGGTTTACCCTGATTCCTGTGGAAATTTCTGCTTGTGGGTTTCTGCTCTAAGTTGTGATTCTCCATATTTGCCTGTTTTATTTCTCCAATTTAGGGGGCGACAATTTACCCTGTGATCTCACTTCTCTTATGAATGTGAGAAAAAGTGTTGATTTTTCTGTTTGTTCAGCTTTCTATTTATTAGGACAGAGTTATGACTATCAGTCTCCTTACATGCCAGGCAGGAAACTGGAAGTTCTACACTTTTTATTTTTAAGCTTACTGTACTTTAAAGAAAGGAGAAAAATACAAGTGGAATATCATGCTTACTATTTTTGCAGGGCATTTTCAGTTCTTATGCAGATTAAAGCTAAAAGGAGATTTTATTCCCCTTAATGTTTCTTCTCAAGCCTTAGTTCATACTTAGGCTTTATTTTCTGGGCCCTATTATTATAGGTCAGCCCCACTCTTTTGCAGATAAGAAAAGAGGACTGCACTATTCTATGTAGTTAATTACATTATACCCTTATTTTGCTTCAGAATTTTACCAGGAAGACTAAATCAATTATTCATGGGTGCCCTATAATTATATCCAGACATCAATTGTTTGTCCATCAGATAAATGCACTTTTAATTAGATATGGAGAAGAGAAAACTGAAAATGCACACCAATCTTTTTTGCATTTACTGAAAATTTCTTATGTCTATTCAGAACACATCATTGTTCCACAAATGATCATCCATCTGTTATAGTAAGAACAAAATGTAATCCTTTGCTCTTTAGTTCCTATTTTCCCATTAGGCCATACAAGGAAAGGAAATGCGTTCTAGGCTATACTTTTGATTTATTGCATAATTGAACACAGAGAAAAGTGTTATTTTAATCTTGCACACTTCAATAAACACACATACATATGTTCGGCCTTTAGATGTAGTCATAAAAAGTAACTAGCTGTGAGGATTTTGGAAATAGAGTGAAAACATACATAAAAGTTTAACTTTTAATAGTATTGTTCAGAATTCTATTATAAAATCTAGGATCGTTTTCTAGTCTTTTTTTAAGTGCTCATTGTTAAATTTAGTCTTCCAGAACTATTTACCTATTACATTGTATTGTCTTTTCTCCATGACAATGTGTTTATGCTCATCATACTGGAACAGTATGTATGGATTTTTAAAACTTGTCAGTGGCCCTGCAACGTTGCATGAAGGCCTGCAACATTTTCTCCTGTAGTCATATCTTTGATGTCATTATCACTAAGTTTTCAAAATAGAACAATTTTTTCCTGAATGCTTTACTTCAGGAAATTCTGATTCTTACATCACAGTTTTTTTAAAGGATATTATCACATAATTTATTTCTCGTATTTATCAATTTGTTACTGTTTCAGCTAAGGTATACTTTTTTTTTTTTTTTTTTTTTTTTTTTGTGGTATGTGGGCCTCTCACTGCCGTGGCCTCTCCCGTTGCGGAGCACAGGCTCCGGATGCGCAGGCGCAGCGGCCATGGCTCACGGGCCCAGCCGCTCCGCGGCACGTGGGATCTTCCCTGACCGGGGCACGAACCCGCGTCCCCTGCATTGGCAGGCGGACTCTCAACCACTGCGCCACCAGGGAAGCCCTAAGGTATACTTTTTGAATGATAATTTCCTTATCAGCTTCTCCTACCACCCCTCACCGAAGTGCCAAGGTATGTGTCTAGGTATGGGTCTCTTTAAAAGTACTGAGGTGCCCATTGGTGAAGGTCTTTTAAATTTTGAAGTCATAACTCTACTTTCTTTGACTTAGTGCTGTTTCCATCTCTTATTTCCTCAATTTCTGATTATCTTCAACCTGATATTATCTTCCTACCCCAGAACATCTACTATGGCTATTGTGGAGATTTTGTTCATTTTTTTCAGTGACTTGGCTATTTATTTCTCATATTTATTTATTTATTTTTACAGACAAATTTCCCAATCTAATATCTATGATATTGTTTTCCATTGCACCCAGCATATTTTTAAATGCTCCATTATAATTGTTATTTATTTGAAATTAATATTTTTAAATTTCCGGTCATTCCCTTTAAACTAATGAAAAGTCTTCTTGGATATGATATTTGGGGAATGTTATGTACACTGAAAACTCTGTTTATTTGTATTGAAGTCTCAAAAACAATTAATGGAAAGTCACTTCTGGAATAGTATATGTTAAACCAATGTACACATCACCTTTCATTTCTACACATTACCTTGTAAAATATTCAATCCAGCTGCTGTGTGGAGAATGAACGAGAGGTAGGAGACAAGCTTGTGGTTATCAAAGTCATTAAGGCAGAAGGAGATGCAGATTGAAGCTGTGGGTATGAAATGACCTCACTAGAACCATGCAAATAGAACTGGCAAGGCTTGGTGATGGACCAAACTAGGGCTGAAGGAAAAACCGTGTGACGACTCTCTCTCTTGGATTTTAACACTGGTTACCCTGTACTAAAATGTGGAAAAGTGAAGGGGAAACAGGTCGTGAGAGATCAGATTTTCAATTCTGAACACCTTATGCTTGAGGTGCATGTTACAGAACCAATTGAATATGTCAAGTTGGAAGTGAGATAGAAGGTTCAAAATTTCAAAAAAGAACATGGGAGAGTAGGAGGGCTCAGAGTTCACATCTTCTCACAACTAGGGCATCTACCAGGCACTGGTAGGGGACCTCAGACACCTAAGGGGACCAGAGGAGCCCCCGAGCGACCAGGTAGGAAGTGGCAGGAGGGAGGAAGGAGGATAAGTGGAGGCAGGATGGAACCAGCGCCCCCGAGGGGCAGTTGGGGGAAGGGAGGGGATCCCATGCCAGGAGAGGCCCACCCACGGTGAGCAGATCAGCAGGGATAGGGAGAGGCCTTCAGGGGATTGGGGGATCAGAGGCGAACATGGCCCGCATTTCCTCCACCCACTCAGCCCCCAGCAAGCCTGCTAGGGGTCCCAGGCCAAAAGCTCCACACTCTGAGGCCCCCTCCAGTCCTGCTGAGCCTAGGTCCCGCCCCCACCCCCTGGGGCCTTTTCCAGCCACCAGGTCCTCAGCCTAGACCTCGCCCCCACCTAAGGCCACCCCATCTAAGCCCCACCACCCACAGCCAAGGCCTTTTCAGGCTTTTGTGTGTGTGTGTGTGTGTGTGTGTGTGTGTGTGTGTGTGTGTGTGGTTCTGTTTTACCTAGTTGTTGTTTCATTTAGATTTTTATTTTTTTAGTAAACTTTTTTATTCTTCTAATTTTATTTTATTTTTTATTCTTTGTTATAGTTCTGCCCACCCACCCCTTTTCTTTTTTGCTGCACAGTACAGCTTGTGGGATCTTAGCTCCCAGGCCAGGGGGTGGGCCTGAGCTTCTGCGGTGGGAACACCAAGTCAAAACTGCTGGACTAACAGAGAACCTCAGACCCCAGGGAATATTAATCAGAGTGAGGTCTCCTGGAAGTCCTCATCTTGGCACCAAGACCCAGATTTACTCACCTGGCTGCAAACTGCAGTGCTGGACGCCTCAGGCCAAACAACCAGGAAGACAGGAACATAGCCACACCTAACAAAAAATAATGAGATGACAGAAAAATATGTTAGACAAAGAAGCAAGGTAAAAACCCACAAAACCAAATAAATGAAGAGGAAATAGGCAACCTACCTGAAAAAGAATTCACAGTAATGATAGTAAAGCTGATCCAAAATCTCAGAAGTGGAATAGAGGCATGGATCAAGAAAATAAGAAATGTTTAACAAAGACCTAGAAGAACTAAAGATAAACAGTGATGAACAACACAATAACTGAAATGAAAAATACACTAGAAGGAATCAATACCAGAATAACAGACAGAAGAACAACTAAGTGAGCTGGAAGATAGAATGGTGGAGATAACTACTGACTAGCAGAATAAAGAAAAAAGAATGAAAAGAATTGAGGGCAGTCTCACAGATCTCTGGGACAACACTAAACACACGAAAATTCAAATTATAGGGGTCCCAGAAGAAGAAGAGAAAGGGTCTGAAAAAAGATTTGAAGAGATTAGTAGAAAACTTCCCTAACATAGGAAAGGAAATAGCCACCCAAGTTCAAGAAGTACAGAGATCCCCATACAGGATAAACCCAAGGAAAAACACACCAAGACACATATTACTCAAACTAACGAAAATTAAATTCAAAGAAAAAATATTACAAGCAGCAAGGGAAAAGCAACAGATAACATACCAGGGAATCCCCATAAGGTTATCAACTGATTTTCAGCAGAAACTCTGCAGGCATGAAGGGAGTGGCAGGGCATTTAAAGAGATGGAAAGGAAAAACCTACAAACTAGATAACTCTACCCAGCAAGGATCTCATTCAGATTCAACGGAGAAATCAAAAACTTTACAAACAAGCAAAAGCTAAGAGAATTCAGCACCACCAAATCAGCATTACAACAAATGATAAAGGAACTTCTTTAGGTGGGAAATACAAGAGA
The DNA here is from genome assembly GCF_026419965.1 of Kogia breviceps. Classification (NCBI taxonomy): domain Eukaryota; kingdom Metazoa; phylum Chordata; class Mammalia; order Artiodactyla; family Physeteridae; genus Kogia; species Kogia breviceps. The sequence goes on along the minus strand of NC_081318.1, from coordinate 109,641,085 downwards.
AGAAAATGACTCACAAAAACAAACCCAAAACAATTAAGAAAATGTAATAGGAATATACATATCAATAATTACCTTGAATGTAAATGGATTAAATGCTCCAAGCAAAAGACACAGACTGGCTGAAAGGAGATAAAAACGAGATCTGTATATATGCTGTCTACAAGAGTCCCACTTCAGACCTAGGGACACATACAGAATGAAAATGAGGGGATGGAAAAGATATTCCATGCAAATGGAAATTGAAAGAAAGCTGGAGTAGCAATACTCATATCAGGTAAAATAGACTTTAAAATAAAGACTGTTACAAGAGATAAGGAAGGACAGTACATAATGATCAAGATATCAATCCAAGAAGAAGATATAAGAATTATAAATATTTATGCACCCAACATAGGAGCACCTCAATACACACAGCAAATGGTAACAGCCATAAGAGAGGAAAACAACAGTAGCACAGTAATAGTGGGGGACTTTAACACCCCACTTACACCAATGGACAGATCATCCAGGCAGAAAATAAATAAGGAAACACAAACTTTAAATGACACAATAGACCAGACAGATTTAATTGATATTTATATGACATTCGACCTGAAATTGGCAGAATACACTTTCTTCTCAAGTGCTCATGGAACATTCTGCAGGATAGATCACATCTTGGGTCACAAATCAAAACTCAGAAAATTTAAGAAAATTGAAATTGTATCAAGCATCTTTTCTGACCACAATGCTAAGAGATTAGAAATCAATTACAGGAAAAAACAACTGTAAAGAACACCAACACATGGAGGCTAAACAGAGCACTGCTAAATAACCAAGAGATCACTGAAGAAATCAAAGAGGAAATCAAAAAATACCTAGAGACAAATGACAACAAAAATATGACAACCCAAATCCTATGGGATGCAGCAAAAGCAGTTCTAAGAGGGAAGTTTATGCAATTCAATCTCACCTGAAAAAACAAGAAAAATCTCAAGTAAACTAGATAAGCTTACACCTAAAGCAACTAGAGAAAGAAGAACAAAGCAAACCCAAAGTCAGTATAAGGAAATAAATCATAAAGATCAGAGCAGAAATAAATGAAATAGAAACAAAGAAAACAATAGTAAAGATCAATAAAACTAAAAGTTGGTTCTTTCAGAAGATAAACAAAATTGATAAACCTTTAGCCAGACCCATCAACAAAAAAAGGGAGGATTCCAATCAATAAAATTAGAAATGAAGAAGGAGAAATTACAACTGACACTGCAGAAATACAAAGGATTATAAGAGACTACTGCAGGCAACTATATGCCAATAAAATGGACAACCTGGAAGAAATGGACAAATTCTTGGAAAAGTACAACTTTCCAAGGCTGAACAAAGACAAAATAGAAAATAGGAACAGACCCATCATTTCATTACCCATCAGTAATGAAATGGAAACTATAATTTAAAAACTTCCAGCAAACAGAAGTCCAGGGCCAGATGTCTTCACAGGAGAATTCTATGAAACACTTAAAGAAGAGCTAACATCTATCCTTCTCAAATTCTTCCAAAAACTTGCAGAAGAAGGAAAATTCCCAAACTCATTCTATGAGGACACAATCACCTTGATACCAAAGCCAGACAAAGATATCACAGAAAAAGAAAATTATAGACCAATATCACTGATGAACATAGATGCAAAAATCCTCAACAAAATACTAGCAAACAGAATCCAACAACACATTAAAAGGATCATACACCATGATCAAGTGGGATTTATCTCAGGGATGCAAGGATTCTTCAATATATGCAAATCAATCAATTTGATACACCATATTAACAAATTGAAGAATAAAAACCATATGATCATCTCAATAGATGCAGAAAAAGCTTTTGACAGAATTCAACACAATTTATGATTAAAAAAAAAACTCTCCAGAAAGTGGGAATTGAGGGAACCTACCTCAACATGATAAAGACCATATACAACAAACCCACAGCAAATATCATTCTCAACTGTGAAAAACTGAAAACGTTTCCTCTAAGATCAGGAATAAGACAAGGGTGTTCACTCTAATCACTATGATCGAACCTAGTTTTGGAAGTCTTGGCCATGGCAATCAGAGAAGGAAAAGAAATAAAAGGAATACAAATTGGAAAAGAAGAAGTAAAATTGTCACTGTTTGCCGATGACATGATACTATATATAGAAAATGTTAAAGATGTCACCAGAAAACTGCTAGAGGTCACAATGAATTTGGTAAAGTTGCAGGATACAAAATTAATACACAGAAATCTCTTGCATTCCTATACATTAACAACAAAAGATCAGAAAGAGAAATTAAGGAAACAATCCCATTTACCATTGCAACAAAAAGACTAAAATACCTAGGAATAAACCTACCCAAGGAGGCAAAAGACCTGTACACAGAAAATATAAGATACTGATGAAAGAAATCACAGATGGAGAAATACACCATGTTCTTGGATTGGATGAATCAGTATTGTAAAAATGGCAATACTACCCAAAACAATCTGCAGATTCAATCCAATCCCTATCAAATTACCAATGGCATTTTTCACAGAATTAGGACAAAAATTTTACAATTTGTATGGAGTCACAAGAGACCCTGAATAGCCAAAGCAATCTTGAGAAAGAAAAACGGAACTGGAGGAATCAGACTCCCTGACTTCAGATTATACTACAAAGCTACAGTAATGAAGACAGTATGGTACTGGAACAAAAACAGAAATATAGATAAATGGAACAGTATAGAAAGCCCAGAGATAAATCCACACACCTATGGTCACCTAATCTATGACAAAGGAGGCAAGAATATACAATGGAGAAAAGACAGCCTCTTCAAGAAATGGTGCTGGGAAAACTGGACAGCTACATGTAAAAGAATGAAATTAGAGAACCCCCTAACACCATACATGAAAATAAGCTCAAAATGGATAAAAACCTAAATGTAAGGCTGGACACTATAAAACTCTTAGAGGAAATCATAGGAAGAACACTCTGACATAAATCACGGCAAGATCTTTTTTGACCCACCTCCTAGTGTAGTGAAAATAAAAACAAAAATAAACAAGTGGGACCTAATTAAACTTAAAGGCTTTTGCACAGCAAAGGAAACCATAAACAAGATGAAAAAGCAACCCTCAAAATGAAATTGCAAACGAAGCAACTGAAAAAGGATTAATCTCCAAAACATACAAACATCTCATGCAGTTCAATATCAAAATAAAAACAACCCAATCCAGAAATGCGCGGAAGACCTAAATAGACATTTCAGCAAAGAAGACATACAGAAGGCCAAGAGGTACAAGAAAAGATGCTTAACATCACTGAGTATTAGAGAAAGGCAAATCAAAGCTACAAGGAGGTATCAGCTCATACCAGTCAGAATGGCTATCATCAAAAATATCTACAAACATTAAATGCTGGAGAGGGTGTGGAAAAAAGGAAACCCTCTTGCACTGTTGGTGGGAATGTAAATTGATAGAGCCACTGTGGAGAACAGTATGGAAGTTCCTTAAAAAACTAAAAATAGAACTACCATACAACCCAGCAATCCCACTACTGGGCATGTACCCTGAGAAAACCATAATTCAAAAAGACACAGGTACCCCAGTGTTCACTGCAGCACTATTTACAATATCCAGGACATAGAAGCAACCTAAATGGCCATCAACAGATGAATGGATAAAGAAGATGTGGCACATATATACAATGGAATATTACTCAGCCATAAAAACAAACGAGATTCTGTCATTTGTAGAGATGTGGATGGACCTAGAGTCTGTCATACAGAGTGAAGTAAGTCAGAAAGAGAAAAACAAATATCATATATTAACGCATATATGTGGAATCTAGAAAAGTAGTACAGGTGAACCTATTTCCAGTGCAGGAATACATACGCAGATGTAGAGAATGGACGTGTGGACACAGAGGGGGCAGGGGAGGGTGGGATGAACAGGGAGATTCGGTTTGACATAAATACACCACCACGTGTAAAGTAGGAAGCTAGTGGGAAACTGTGCTATAGCACAGGGAGCCCAGCTCAGGGCTCTGTGATGACCCAGATGGGCAGGATGGGGGTGAGGTGGGGGATGGGGTGAGAGGTCCAAGAGGGAGGATATATATACACGTATAGCTGATTCACTTTGTTGTACAGCAGAAACTAACACACCATTGTAAAGCAATTACACTCCAATAAAAAATGTTTTCAAAAAAGAAATTCAGGCAAGAGTCATAAATCTGGAAGTGACTGGTATATAGATGGCACAGAATATTAAAAATAATTTCTAAGATGTATTGAGTACTAAATCACCATGTTAAGTGTCTTACATGTGTCATCCCAATTAACAGTCAAAACACCCGTTAACCTAAATATTATCAACTCCCTTTTACAGGTGATGAATCTGAGACACAGGAAGTTAAGCAAGTTGCCAAGCAAAGATCATAGAACCTGTAAGTGAATTTAAAACCTTGCACTCTTCCTGAAGATTCAGCCCTCACAACCACTATGTTATATTCATGACAGACCATACGAGGGAGGAGAATATAACACAAGACTTAATGCTAAGTAACTTGGCTTTAGAAGACAGGTAAATAAAAATAATGGGTAGAAGTAACTGAGAATTCCTGACCAGAAATGTAAGCAGAAAACCAGAATAATGTATCATGTAAACCAAGGGAAAATAACTCCAAGAAGGAAGGAATTGTTTAGCTATTTCAAGTAGTGCTGAGGTGAGTGGTAAGATGAAGACTGAAAATATGCATGGGACCCCATGGTTAGGAGATCAATTATGTTCTTGCAAGAAGAGTTTCGATGTGCGTGTAGAAGCCAGAACGAAATGAATAAGTCAATAAGGCTGAGAGTGATCTCACCCTGGACATATTTTGTACTTCAAGCAAGAATAATAATAATAGAATCAAAAAAGGAAATACTCATGCTCAGTAACAAGAAGAGAAGAGAAATGCAGACGTCAGTGCTAAAGCTGTGAGCCTTCCGGTTCCTCAGGCCAGGGAGCCAAAACTATCTCCTGGGTGGGAGAAAAATAGGGGAAAGACCCCAAGGCTTGAGGTGTGCCAATCACTGCCTACCTGCCTACTCTCCAAGAAAGAAGAGGTACTCTACCCAATCTAGACCAGGAGCTAAGGTACTCTACCCAATCTAGACCAGGAGCTAAAGGTCTTAGAAAGTGTGCCTGGGCTTCCCTGGTGGCGCAGTGGTTGAGAGTCCGCCTGCCGATGCAGGGGACACGGGTTCGTGCCCCGGTCTGGGAAGATCCCACGTGCCACGGAGCGGTTGGGCCCGTGAGCCGTGGCCGCTGAGCCTGAGCGTCCAGAGCCTGTGCTCCGCAACAGGAGAGGCCACAACGGTGAGAGGCCCGTGTACCGCAAAATAAATAAATAAATAAATAAATAAATAAATTTAAAGATAATCACTGGAATAATTTTAAAATAGAGCAAATAAACCAAATAACTAGATTTTTTTTTAATTTAAGAAAACTTTGCCTTCATAGGAAAAAAATAGAAAGCCAATAAAACTGCAACTTTTTTTTATCAAAAGGAAAGAAATGAGCTAAGTATTTTACTCAAGAACTTGGAAATATAACTTTGAAGATGTAGAAGAAAAGAATAATAGAGATAAAAGAAGAAATTATTTAGAAAACAGATGTTAAAGGTAATAAAAAAAAAAAAAAAAACCCTGGAAGCTCAATTTCCAAAACAAAATAAAACATAAAACAAAGTACAATATCAAATCTCTAGCTAATGTGATGAAGAAAAAAGAAGAAACAAATCAGATGAGAAAAGAGATATGACAATTAGAGGTTAAGAGCATCAATATATATGTATACAGATATATATAGAAAATATATAAAAATAATTGAATTATTAGATAGTAAATAATAAATTAGATAATCTCTATGAATTCCTTGTTTTTTTAGGAAATATAAAGCCCCAAACTGAGTCAGTCAGAAGTATTTCTGAGCAGACCAATAACCATGTAAACACAGAGCTGTCAAGAATCATCCAAGAAAGAAAATGGTTACATGAGAAATTAGTTACATGTGCTTTTAAACAATCAAGAAAAAGATCATTTTCATTTCATGGAAAACAACCCAAAGTATAAAAAGTGTAAATATTTCTAGCTTGTTCATAAAACATTCTCATTTTTAAGACCTGGCAAAGACTGAAGGAAAAAGAATACCAAGCTCAGGAATTGAGGGCAGAAAAACATCTGAAACAAATATTGCAAAGAATAGCCATTTGATCACCTTAACAGCTGTCAAAGATGTGCAATAGGATTCAAATCCAGCATTGATTTTAAAAAGAGAAAATATCCTGATAGAAAGAGATTTCAAAAATATGACCCTATAATTATGTCATAAAAATAGGCGGAACCATATTTAAAACAGAAGCCATAATTAATTGTTATAATGTTAACATTCACCAGGAAGCCTTTGCTATTACAATAGACCTACTCAAAACTGTGCATAGTATTCAGAAGTAAACTGATGGACATTAATTGGTGCAAGAAAAAACTCAAGAGAATTAAATGGGAAATTACTAATAAACAGATGAGTTTGGTGCACTTTTAAGAAGACACATATAGATAGAGATGCTAATACTGCAATGGCGATCATACTGCAGTAAATTGCTAAAAAACAAAATTCACCACAGTAAATTTTAAAGATCTAATTGTCTTCACTGAATGATTTATTAATCCAGCAGCATCCCATCTAGCAATAGAAAGGAGCTCCAAAGGGTTACAGAAAGGGAAACGCTTTTAAAGGTAGAGATGAGGTGTGACAAGGAAGTCATAAATGGAAAAAAAAAAAAAAAAAAAGATTAGTTTCATTCACTTTCCTTTGGGGGACAATAGAGTATATTAAGAGGATTACCTCACTGGTGCTGACCAGAAAATTCTAGACTGACCCATTAGGATCACATTCCTGAGGAAGGTCAAAACTGCTATTAGGTCAGGTATTGTTTTGCTTAGCCCAAGTGACTCCATTTTGAGCCTGTTGCTTGTTTAACGATATAAATGTATCCAATCAACTTGCTGTACACCTTAAACTTACACAGTGTTCGTTATATATCAAATATACTTCAGTTAAAAAATATTTGGGGGCGCTTTTCCTGGTGGCGCAGTGGTTGAGAATCTGCCTGCTAATGCAGGAGACATGGGTTTCGAGCCCTGGTCTGGGAAGATCCCACATGCCGTGGAGCAACTAGGCCCGTGAGCCACAACTACTGAGCCTGCACGTCCGGAGCCTGTGCTCCGCAACAAGAGAGGCCGCGATAGTGAGAGGCCTGCACACCGCGATGAAGAGTGGCCCCCGCTCGCCGCAACTAGAGAAAGCCCGCGCACAGCAACGAAGACCCAACACAGCCAAAAATAAAAATAAATAGACTTGTGTTTAAAAAATATATATATATTTTGGAGAAAAAATTAGAAGCAACATATGTTCTCTATACCAAAAATAATGATAGAAAATACAATTTAAAAATAGACAATAGTAACAAAAGTCTAAAATATTTAGAAATAAAAGCTGTAAGAAGTACATGATTCATATATGAAGATGTTAAAATTATTTACTGTCAAACCTAAAAAGAATCTGCACACATGTAAGAACACCACATTACCTAATGAGAAGATTCAATACTGAACATGTCAATGCTTCACAAATCAGTTTATACAACTTTTATGAAGCAATTAAAGGCCCAGAGATATTTTAAAGATCTGTTAAGATATGTATGAGAAATTCTAGACGAATACGTGTATGGGAATAGTCATGAAACATTGAAAGAAAAAACAAGGAGGGTTTGTATTTCCAAATATACATTAGAAAGAAAATATAGTAATTGAAAGAGCACCGAAAATGTGAATGAAGAAACAGAATAGTGAATCCAGAAAGACTAAAATTTTGCAAGAATTTTGTGGATGAAAATGGAGCTCTTCTGTGTCAGTGAAGAAAGAGTACCTTATTCAGCGAGAGATCTAAATATTTAAAAGAAAAGAAGGGCAGGAACAGGAGAAGAGCGGGGAGGGGATGGGAGAAATCTGAGTGGAGGCAGCAGGGGGTAAGGATGAGAAGAGAGAGGGAAACAGAGGGTGGAGGAAAGGAGAGGAAGAGCTGATATTAGCAAAGTGTTAGGGGCCAACAACACTTTTAAAGACCCCAAAATATTTTAGTTTCTTTTAAAAACAAATGAATGCAGTAAAGTTGCAAAATACAAATTAATATACAGAAATCTGTTGTTTTTCTATGCGCTAACAATGAGCCATCAGAAAGGGAAAGCATGAAAACAATCTCCTTTAAAATTGCATCAAAAAGAATAAAATACCCAGGAATAAACTTAACTAAGGAGGTGAAAGACCTATACTTTGAAATCTATAAAACATTGATTAAGGTATTTGAAAATAATACAAAGAAATGGAAAGATACCCCATGCTCTTGGATTGGAAGAATTAATATTGTTAAAATGGCCATACAGTAAGTCCCCTACATACGATCCTTCAAGCTGCAAACTTTCAAAGATGCAAACATTCGTTCCATCAAAGTCAGGAGTGAGTGAAATTGCAGCTTTCCCTCCATCTTCTATTGCTGATGATCCTTCAGCTCTACAATCTCCCACCTCCTCCTCCTCCTCCAGTCAGTAACTCTTCTCTTTTTTGTCTAATTTTTATTTTTTTTTCTTTCACACACACACACTGTATTTTATTTTTACAAGAGATAAATAAACTGACAGCAAGCATTGTAAATGGATGACCGCACCAAAAGCAACAATGATTGCAATTACCAAACACAAAACACACTCATGCTATGTCATAATATTGACATTCGGTCCAGTAATCCTCCACTGTAACAGCTCCTTTACTTTGCAGTGAAAATTGATTTGTATATTTTTTGCCACTGAGTCCTTGTAGGATTTTTTTGTTATTCAAACAGAAAGTCACAAAAATTATAATCATCCTCATCAGTTCACTCAGTCCCACGTAATTAAGTTTTTTTCCATCTTGATCTTTTGTTAGCACTTTTATGAATTCATCAGTTTTCCATTAGAGTTCTGAAAATGCTTATTCATTCAGTTCAGCAGTAGAGTCAGTTACCAGAAACCTGTACTTGTCAGAGTCTTTTCCATGAATTCCTTGAAGATGAAACCCTTTTATAGGAACATTTTTGCAAAAGCATCAGAGTACACCCAGAACCAGTCAGTAACTCTTCTCGCCTGTTCACTCGATGCCAGCCCCTGTATGCCAGCTGTTGTGCTGTCCTACTGTATTTTTCAAGGTACTGTTCTATAAGATTAAAAATGTTTATTTTTTGCTTTTGTTTTTATGTATTATTTGTGTGAAAAGTATTATAAACCTATTACAGTACAGTACTATATAGTTGATTGTGTTAGTTGGGTACCTGAGCTATAGGACCTTCAATGGAACAGGATAGAAAGCCCAGAAATAAACCCACACACTTATGGTCAGTTAATCTATGACAAAAGAGGCAAGAATGGAGAAAAGAACAATGGAGAAAAGACAGTCTTTTCAATAAGTGGTGCTGGGAAAACTGGACAGCTACATGTAAAAGAATGAAATTAGAACATTCTCTAACACCATACACAAAAATAAACTCTAAATGGATTAAAGACCTAACTATCAGACCAGAAACCATAAAACTTTTATAGAAGAACATAAGCAGGGACTTTGCTGGTGGCGCAGTGGTTAAGAACCCGCCTGCCAATGCAGGGGACACGGGTTCGAGCCCTGGTCCGGGAAGATTCCCACATGCCGTGAAGCAGCTAAGCCCGTGCGCCACAACTGCCGAGCCTGCGCTCTAGAGCCCGCAAGCCACAGCTACTGAAGCCCGCACGCCTAGAGCCCGTGCTCCGCAGAAAGAGAAGCCACCAGAACGAGAAGCCCGCGCACTGTAAACGAAGAGTAGCCACCGCTCGCAGCAACGAAGACCCAATGCAGCCAAAAATAAATAAATACAAGACTTGACCTTAAAAAGAACATAAGCAGAACACTCTTTGACATTGATTTAACCCTCCCCTTCTATCCTGTCCGGCCAGGTCTGCCCTCCTCATGAAACCTTGTCTCAAATGTGTGTTGACGGCTGACGGCCTGTGTGTCAAGCTCTGGCTGGAGTGCATTTGAGTGGAGGTAAGATACAACCCAATCAGAAAGTGTAACACCAGCAGGGCGACTCTTCAAAGAGCAGGCCACCTCTCATTTTTTTTCGTAATGACTATAGCAGGTGGCATTCTAAGCAAACACCACAGCAAGAAATCAGAAGATTAATGAATTGTTTACATAAAAATATAAAACTTTTGTATCTCCCAAATTACATGAATAAAATTAAACTGCAAACAACAAACAAAATTATGAAATTCAAACTCATAAAAATGTCAATATTAAGAAAGGAACCATGCAAGAGTTAGAAGAATGTATATGTGAATATAGTCTGTGACGAGGAATATTTATATTTACTATTTTAATATGTAATATCATTTAAATACACATCATTTAATGTAGTAAGTATATATAAAATATAATCATTTTACTTATGACATAAACAGTAAAAAATATCAGATACATAAATTCTATACTTCCAAAAGGTCACCTACAAAGTGCCCAATTGAGAGAAAAATATTTGTACCATATGTGAAAGATAAAATATTTAATCTGAAATGTAAAACTGACATCAGTAGTTTAAAAAAATCTGTATCTCCTTTCTAAAATGGGCAAAGGGAATTAACAAAGCAACTCATTCTCACACGCAGGATTCATTAAACAAGAAAAAGGCACAGTGGCCACAGGTAATCAAAGATGGAAAATATAAAGAAGGAGGAGGAATATGATTAGTAGAAGGGAGGAAACTTTATGTACGGGATAGGCACTGTCCAAATATACTTATGGTAAATTTGCACGCTGTTCCATAATATAAATTTAGCAGTAGAAAATTTAACCTTAGAAATATGTACCATTTGAACCAGCAATTGTTCTTCCACGAATGTATGTAAAGGAACCAGCATGTATGCAAACCTGTTCACCCAACAAGCCACTTGTACTCATATGTGTATCTCATTGTGTAGCAGAGAAAAATTATAAGTAAATCATGGAGAATCTAAAGAATTAAATTCAAGGCTGTGAGTGATAGAAAGTTGGACGTTTATTGACATGGAAAGACTGAAAACGTTCTTGAGGAATATTCACCAAAATATCTACAGTGGGTATAAAACATAAAAAGGTGAAAAATTCCTTCCTTTTCCTCCTCTTTCTTCTCCTCTCCATCTTCTCTCTCTTCTTCCTTCACCAGTCCATTTGTCTCTTTTCTTGATTATTAAATTTTCTTTTTTACAATTAATAATTTGTATATATTTGTATAATGAAGACAATGAAAATTTAATGTCTAAATTTACTTACCTAATGGGCCTTCTCTACTGTTTTCTGGTCTGGGTTCTTTTTTGTAAATATAGACCTAGAGAAATATATTAGTATTTGTGGAGATAGATGAAGACCTAGCTCTAGCTGTAACTATAAAATGTTTAAAAACAAAACTATCGGGGCTTCCCTGGTGGCGCAGTGGTTGAGAGTCCGCCTGCCGATGCAGGGGACGCGGGTTCGTGCCCCGGTCCGGGAAGATCCCACGTGCCGTGGAGCGGCTGGGCCCGTGAGCCGTGGCCGCTGCGCCTGCGCGTCCGGAGCCTGTGCTCCGCAACGGGAGAGGCCACAACAGTGAGAGGCCCGCGTACCGCAAGAACAAAAAAAACCGCTAGAAACAAAACTATCTGCTAAACTGCTGACATATGGCATATAGAACCTATTTACATTTTTTGTGTAATTTATGTTACATAGTCCTAACAGTCACTTACACATTATTTTGAGTTCTGTTACTTGCTTAAAATATATATCTATAGTGTTTTCATAACCTTCACTTTTAATGACTGCACTTTAAAAGTCGATTGAATAAGTTCCCCAAAGCATTTACTCAGACCTGGTAACACTTGTTTCTCTGATCCATCTAATGTATCAAAGTTAGATAAATAATGTTTTCTAACATTTGATAAATAATTTATTTCTTCTAAATTTTGTGCTTATTTACATTTAACCGGTAAGTGATATTTATCTTGATATTCAAGATGTAAACAAAACTTTCGCTCCATTAATTCCACTGTTAACAATCATTTTGTTCCTTAATCTCTCCTTATGAAAACATCAGTTTATCCTATAATGGTATAACAAGTATTACCTTTCAAAATCATGGAAATATTATGCCACATAGTCAATCAAATTTTCCCAAATGTTAAGGTAATTCTTATAATAATCTTAAATTTATCATTGATTTTATCCTAAATTAGTATATCTTTACTCTTTTTTTCTTATCCTTCCTACAAAATGTGTACATTGAATTTTGGTTTTAGATATAATGCCTGTATTATGTTGAGGAAATACCCTTTTTTTTTCTATTTAACTAGGTTTTATATTAAAATATATACTAAATGTTACCACATCAGAAACATACTTTTATATTTGATATAATATTTGTAACTGTCCTTACATTACGTTCTTGCATTGCGAGGTTGAAAACTTTTAGCTATTATTATTGGGGGTTTTTAAGCTATTATTATTTTAACGTATCACTGAATTCTGTTTATTATGAGACTAAGATAGTTGTTCATACTAAGATATGATTACTAAAGAAAAAATTCTAAAAATTTTTTTACCAAAAAGCTTTATGATTTTATTGTACATAGATGTCAAATCTGGGAAACATGCCACGACCCTTTGCAAAGAAATGTTCTGCCCTCTAGTTGAAAAATGAACTTCTGATTTCTGGTTCCACCTGTAAGGAGCCTAGAAATCACCAGTATGTTCTACCAATAAGTAAAAAGCTGAACAAACAAAATAATCAGCATCTCTTCTTGGATCTATAAGGGAAATAAGATCACAGGACAAACCAATGCTCCTAAGATTGGAGAAACCAAAGGGTGAATACGAAGAATCATTAATCACCAGAGCAGAAATTCATGAGCTAAAATCTCCACAGGAACCAGCGCTGGGTAGGAAAACCAGAACTGCAGTTAACTAATTGCTGATGGCTCAGAGTGGACAAGTCAGAGAGACAAAAATTCCAGGGGAAAAAAAAATTCCCGGGGGACCCAGTCATGGGAGACCCCACATTTTTGTGAGTTTTACCTCCGGGAACAATGAACAAGGGTAAAAAAATAGAACACAGTAACAAATATAGTCGATATAATTCCTGTATCAATGTATCAATAATCACTTTGAATGCCAGTGGTCTAAATTTACTAACCACAAGGCAGAGATTATCAGAGTGGGTCAAAATACAAAGCCTAAGTAACTTTAAATATAAAGACACATGCAGATTAAAAATAAATGAACGAAGAAAGATATACCATGATTAACATTAGTCTAAAGAAAAGAGAAGTAGCTATATTCATTTCAGACGGTGCAGACTTCAAAATAAGAAAAGTTTCAGGGATACAGAGGGGCATTATTTATAATTATATATATAATATATGTATATATATATAATTATATATATTTAAATATATATATCCAAGAAATCTACAAGGAGAAATAGATGAATCCGCTATTACAGTTGGAAACTGCAACATCCCTGTATCAGAAATGGACACATCCAAATCAGTAAGGACATAGTTTAACTCAGCAGCTCCGTTGACAAACTGGATATAATTGATGTCATCCAACAACAGCAGAATACACATTCTTCTCAAGATCACATGGAACATTCTGGGCTATAAACATGCCTTAACAAATTTAAAAGGAAAAAAAAAAATCTGTACCATGCTCCCAAACCTACTCATTCTCCTATTATATGTATACGTATCCTTTTTTCTTAGGAATTTGCCTCTTTCCAACACATGGCTCTGTTTCCCATTTTTCTGGACTCTTCTCACAGACTTTCCCTTCTTAGTGTCAGTGTGATGAGAGAAAAACCAAAGTAGTACTATTCTGAAAGCCAAGTGAGAAGAATTTCAGGAAGGCAGGTGTGTCCAACAGTTTCTCCTGCTGACAAGTGAAATTGGATCTTTGGATTTGGCATTGGAGGGGTCTCTCCTGACCTGAACCAGAACCAGGCCCGTGGAAACGTAGCCTGGTTCAAGAGAGAGAGGATGAGAGTGCATTGGAAGCAAGTACATGCTCTTCCTTCTAGAAGCTCTTTGCAAAACAAAGAAGAGTAATGGGGCTGTACCTGCAGTGGGATTTAGGCCTATGTTTTTGTATGAAATGGAGGATTCTATCTAGGTAAGCTCTAGCCATCCATTGTCACAAAATACAACTCAGGAGTTATCCTTGACTGCTCTCTTCTCCCCGTGACCCACTTGAACAACAAGGGCTGTTGACCTCAAGATACATCACCAATCTCTCCACTCTCACCAGCCCCATGACACTGTGAGGAATCTGCCTATGACTTGAAGTCTGAGTGACAAATCCTGGAACATGTCCCCTGGGGGTGGGTATCTGCAGATTCCTCTGACCCGCCAACGGAAAGCAACCCCAGTTGCTAGCACATGGCAGGATGGTAGCTTCTGGAAGAGCACTTATCACATCCGAGGGTTTTCCAGCTTGTCCTCTGGTTTATTTGTTCACTGTGGTTTTGTTGTCTTATGTCAGGAGAACACACCTATGAACGCAGGGCCATTGCCTACCTTGTAAGTCACAGGGTCCTCTGCACTCAGGGAAGTTAGTGGCACACAGAGTGTGATCGATAAATATGTCTTGGATAAATTGGTGAATAAAAACAATATACATGTGCAAACATAAGCAATAAATAATATTAGAATTAGAATTTTCTTTGAACTAGCGTTTAACTGAAAGATTTAGTTGGGTAAAATTGACTTTCCATTATAGAGTTTTCTTGTGTAGAAAAATGGCCCAGCTCTCCTTTTTTTTTTTTAGATTTTCTTGTGTGTCCTTCATATAGATGAATACATTTTTTGTCAATTTTTAATTATTCCTGGTATCTTATAATTTTATTTTATTATTGAGCATTGTAATCTACCATTTATTGGTAATGACATATATATTAATAGAAACACACTTTTTATGTTGACCTGTTAGCATCAAAACTGCTAAAACACTATCATCAGTCTTAATACACTTTTGCTTATACCCTAAGTTTCTCCTTGTGGAAAATTATATTATTTTGTAAATAGTTACGTTATTTCTTCCTTTATTATTCTTAATTGGCTTAATTTTTTCCTGGCCTTTTTCCATTACCTAGGACTTTTGATGATTCATGTATCTTTATAAGTTGATTACACAAATGACATGAAATAGATGAGATTTTTAAGTCCTTAATAATAGCTTAAAAGGGAACCCAGGGGACCCTGCAAGCCTCAGCCCTCCACTCCCTGTCAGCTTGCTCTGACTCCCCCATTCACATAAGGAAATAGAGTTGAGATACTTTCTTTCATCTAATTAGAGTAGCTAATAATTTTGATTGATTTTTGTTTCCCTATGATGACATATAAGTGTAAATGTATGCTTACTGTAAATGAAGGCTATTTATTTTTTGCATTTTACCTGATTGTTCCAGTTCTGTGTTGTGTTGGGCATGTGGTCTGATGTTAGACTCTATAATCCAATTCATACAGAAGACTGATTTACACACTCATTTGGATGAACAGGTGTGAAGAGAAGGATACATTCCAGAATATTAAAAAGAAGAGTCTTCCATTACGTAGAGAAGGCATAATGAACTGTGCTCATAAAGTATGGCAGAGCAGAGAAACTAATGGATCTTCAGTAATTTTCAGATAAAAATCTTTCTGAATTAACTTAGCATAGTAAATAGTCCCTATAAAATCTTGTTTATACTTAACTTACTTGTGAAAATTGTTTATCCATAAATTGCATAAACAGCACTCTTTGTTTTTCAAATTACCTCAAATACATTATTAATAGACTCTAAATTAATAATGCTTCGCTGTATTTCATCTATTTCCTAATTAAACTAGCGATTTTTATCAGCTTAGAATTAAATCTTTCAATCTTGAAAGAAAAAACTAAAACTAGCAAAAATTAATAGAATTTAAACTACGTTAGGGCATCACTTTCCTGATTTTTTTCGGCTTTGTAAGAGAAACTAATCTTAAAAAGATTTAGATCTTTTTGTTGCATGTGTAAAATTCTCCATTTTAAGTTGTTTCTCAGCAGGAAAACATTTTCAAATGAACTTGCAAGGTAATGACATAAAGAAATGCTTAAAATCATTTTTTAAACTGATCCTTTCCCACGTTGTACAAATGTAGATACTAATCATATAAAGTGGTAAGAAGCAGTGGTGATGTAAAATCATACAAAAAGAAAGTAAAAATCTTAGGAATATACTTGAGAATGAATAAAAAATTTTTTAATGAATTATGTTATTTCAGCTTTGAATATGTGTATGCAATTTTTAAAATACCTCTAATCATAATCTTAAATGAAAATAGATCTCTCGGGCTTTCTTTTGCCCATATATATGCTTTTGTTTGTTTACAAAAGTGGGTTTCTGAAGAGCTGGATTTATAGCAGCAAAGTGAAAGAAATTAAAGCAGTGCTTCTCGATATATAAATATGTAGGTGCATACATTCACAGTTGGATTCTCCCAATGAAGCAAATGAAAATATTTGAAGAATTTGGATGAAAATGGAGTTTTTCTCAGAATCTAAACCTGGTCAAGAAGTTTTAACCTAGGGTTCATGAGTAGGCCTTGTCCTCCCCCTACACTATACTTGAATTTTGGGGGGTTTTCTATGTCTCTCTCTTTTTTTCTTTTTTAAAGAGATACAGAGCTTTCATCAGAATCCGAGTGGTATCTGTGACAAGGCGGTGAAAGCACTTCTTAGGGAGGTAAAGGCAATAAGCTGTATCTAAGCAACAACCTCTGAGTTTTTTGAGAGAGTCCACTTTAATTATGGTCTGGGAAAATATATGGAAGTTCTATTCAAACAGAAAAGGCAGGCATCTCTTCAGATCTTCTGAAACCCTATGCCATCTTTAAAAAATTGTTAATATTCAAGAGTGTTTTACTTGTTTTGTATTTTTGGCAGATGGCAGGAATTTCCCAATAGGAAACATTAAACCAGGACTTTTTCTTTAGTGACAAATGTACCCATGGAGATGATGTACATCTTTCATTACACAAGTGTCCAGAATGAAAATTCCTTAACTATTTAAAGCTATGCATATTTTAAATGTCTGAGAAAAAAAAGTTTTAATAATCACATTTCAGCTTTCAGATTACTCTTGCATTAAAGATGATGGCAAAAACTTTTTTCAGAATGAAATGGAAGAAGATCCGCTTCTAGTTATTAGCAGAACAGGGCATTTGCGCAAGTCTGACCGAAAGAACAACTGGGAAAGCGAAAAATATATATATATTTTTAAATGTGTGTATTAAATCAAAGTAGTGTTAGAGATGGTACATAATTATGTAGTTGAGAGTCCCAAGAAGAAAATCCGAGAGATGAACCTTGGTTCTCAGGGTTTTCCTCGGGGAATTTGCTCATAGAGGAGGCTACAGAGAAGCTGAGAAGACAGACGCATGTTCTAAAGCCTCATAGGGCTCAGAGGAAAAGCAATCAGGATTCAGAGCCCACTGAGGAGAGAGAGCTGGCTGAGATTCTGAAGGGTCGCACCACAGGGAGCAGCTTTCAAAGTGTGGTTCATGATTCTGGGGTAATTTCTCCTCGCCTAAGTGGCAGAAGGAAACACAGGGAAACAAATGATGAAAAATGCAGACGATGTCTAATACATATAAACTGGAGTCCTGGAGTCCGCAAAATGAGTGTGGAACAGAAACAATGTTTGCAAAGATAACAAAGGATATCATACCACGGATTCAACAAACACAACAGACCATGTGCGGGATAAATAAAAAGAATAGCACACCTCTTGCTGAAAAACAAAGTCAAAAGGAAAACTCTGAAAGCAGATGGAGAAAAAGGCATGTTACTTCAAAGGAGCAACTGAGACTGACAGCAAAACTATGAAGCAAGTCAAGGGAGAAAACAATGACAGAAAAGTATTTTAAAATACAAAGGAAGACAGGCAAGGAAAGAAATGAGAAGACAGACCAAGTGATAAAAACAGCAACCCACAGTAACATGGTAAATAGAAACCCAAATATATGAGTAAACGTATTGACTGGAAAGGATTTCTACACTCCAATTAAAAGCCAAAGATGATCAGGATGGAATCAAAGCTTTGCTTTGTAGAAACACACCTAAAATAAAAGAATTGAGAAATTAGAAGGACAAAAGAATATCTATCAAAAAGGGCTTTAAGGGAAAACCAAATAAGCACTAGATAGAAAGAGGAGAGAGAGGACATTATGATAAAATTTCAGTTTGCCATAAGGCACGGCTGGGACTAAGATAAGGCACCGAGATTAGGGAGGGACCCTCAGAGCCACCCCGCACTTGCGTGATTCTGAGCTTGAGGACCTCCTTCAATTTTCTACCCCCGATGCCTCAATTGACTCACCCCAGTCCCAGCCCTCTCAGAAGATAAAACCAGTCTAAATTTCTGTGCATCTAATAACTTAGCCTTAAAATAGTAAAGCAAAACTTGATAGAATTAAAGGAGAAAAGATGTATCTACAATTACAGTTGTACAGTAATTTCTACAGTTACAGAAATATTAATGTGTGTTTTCTACAATCAACTGAACAGGCAAAACGAATCAACAAAAAAATAAAATATGTGAAAAATACGACTAACAAGATTAACTTAGAAACCACACTAATATATATATATAATATATAGTATATATAATATATATTATATATTATATATATTATATATACTATATATTATATATAATTATATATATAATATATAGTATATATAATAATATAATTATATATAATTATATAATAATTATATAATAATATAATAATTATATATAAATTATATATATATAATTATTATATTATATTATATATAATATATATAGAAACCACACTAATTTATATGTATTCATTCAAATATATACACAAATTTTAAAATTCACCATATGCTGAGCCATCAAGCAATTCTCAACAACTTTAAAGAATTTAAAACATGCAAAATATGTTCTCTTACTACAGTGCAATTAAGCTAATAATCAATATGTAAAAGGTAACTAAAAATACTTACATGTTTGGAAATAAGGAACTGGACTTCAAATCACCCATGAGTAAAATAAGAACTCAAAAGGGAAATTAAGAATACTCTGATGTGAATAAAAAAAACATGTTCAGATTCAAACACGTGGGATGCAGGTAAACCAGTGATTAGAGGAAATGTGTTAAGAACATGACAAGTGTCAAAAGTATATTAGAAATTATTATAGAATTGTTTTCAGGACTCTATTCCAGGGAAATACATAGCCAAAGAATAAGATAATAAAATTTTAATAGCAGTACCACAGGTAGTGTAACAGTTAAAAACTGAATCCATCGTTTGCAATACTATACAGTCTTCAAAAATGTTAATTTTTTCTCATCTTGAAGTGTGTGCATAATATAAAATGAACGGAAAGACAGACTACAAAATTGTATACGCTTGTGTAATCTCAGCTATCATGTATCTGTCACCAAAATGTTAATCACGTTTTCTCTCAAATGTTTGAGTTAAAGTTAAGGGGTTGATGATGATTTTCTGTCTTTTGAAAGTTTTTTTTTTTAACAAATTGTTTAATCAGATAAAACAAGCTGCTTCCAAATACTTGCGTATCTCGGACCCTAGCTAACGGAAGAGCACGTGTTGCACGCTGGCTCTGGACTCGCTGTGCTCTGACCAGACAACAGCGTTGCAGCACGAGCTGGGCCCCGTGGCCAGGCCCCGTCGCGATGCGCTCGGCGTGCACGCAGGATGCGCTCGGGTTCTCTGGCTCTACGGTGGAAACAGTGCCCACCTCGCTTCCCTCCCAGACTCCTGGGGAAAACAAAACCTGATGGCACAGAGGCACGCGTGCCGAGAACCCTGATCCCAGACAGGCATAAACGCGCATAGTCTGTCTCCCGGCTAGAAGCTGGCGGAACTGGGTGCAGAGCTGAGAGCCGGGTTACGCGGCCGCTCTCGGAGAGACACCGAGGGCTGACCTGGAGGGCAGGGTGGGCTCCTCATGACCCGCTGGAAGCCTCCAACTTGATGGGTCATACCTTCTCTCGGGCAGAGGAAGGGAGCAAACCCCATCACCCAGGGCTCCTTTTCCGCCCCAAATCGACTGCTCTGGGGTTTCCTAGTGACCCACCAGCTCTCAGGATGTGGCAGCCTGAGTACTAAATTCACATTAAAATGCTGGGCTTTCCTGGTCTGTGGCCGCAGGATCTGTCCACTCACTTGACCACTGTTTATGGAACAAGAGTTAGCGCTGGTTTGGGCACAGGGGAACAAAAAGACAAAAATGCCTTGCCCTACGGAGCTTACAGTCTGGTGGGAAAAAGAGAGGACCAGCAATATGCATAAAAATAAGTGAATTATAAAGTGTTATAAGGAAATGAGACATGGGGGAAATTATGTGGTGAGCCAGTGGCAGAAGTTGCAATAGAGATCATTTAAATGGGGATATCGGGACAGAACTTCATTAGAAGACGATTAAGACCATTTGACTTTTCAACATCCTGAAAATCTTGTGCCCTCCCTGATTTATAGGACTTCTCGGAGGATAAAAGGAATTATACACTTCAAATGCCCTTTGTTTAGGCTGTTCTTTCAGGTTTTTAGTGTAGATGTTAGTGCCGGGTAAGTAAACCCCCTGGAAATATTTTACTTTAGTCAAACACACCAGTTCCCTCTTTTCCCATCCTCTGACAACTCCTCATGGCCATTTGTAAGAGGTTCATGCAAACTGCAAATTACATCCAACACGTAGAAGTAGAAGCCCATGGGTACTCTAATCATTGACACATTTCACAAAATAAAGTTTCTGGATCTGGAAATAAATTTAGGTGAATGAAAAATTACTTATCAGAAAATCTAATGCACATTTTACCCCATTAGATAAAATTGTTCCAAAGCTTAACAAAAATGAAATGGTATCAGCTTTTAGCATCTCTAATATACTCCTTTACTGGAGACAGCTTTCTGAATCACATTAAACCCACAAGATTGAAGTTGCCATGAATTGCATTTTATCAGCACAAATGAGGGTGCCTTCTTTTGCCATACATATTAGAGCAGTTATTTCAGCTCAAGCTGTGATAGTTCTGGGGAGGATAATTGCACATATATCATTAAAAAAAAAAAGACGAAGAAAGAAAAGAAAGAAAAGAAGATAGAAAAGATCACAGTAGGATTCTGCAATGCAGCGCTTAGTTTCGTGTGTGTGTGTGTTTTAAGTTTTTCTTCATTTTTTAAAAATTTATTTATTATTATTTTTTTTTTTTTGGCTGCATTGGGTCTTCATTGCTGCACGTGGGTTTCCTCTAGCTGTGGCCAGCGGGGGCTACTCTTCATTACGTTGTGCAGGCGCGCGGGCTTCAGTAGTTGTGGCTCATGGGCTCTAGAACACAGGCTCGGTAGTTGTGGCGCATGGGCTTATTTGCTCCATGGAATGTGGGACCTTCCTGGATCAGGGCTCGAACCCGTGTGCCCTGCATTGGCAGGCGGATTCTTAACCACTGCGCCACCAGGGAGGCCCGTGTGTGTTTTTTTAATACAGCTACTTAGTAATAATTTATTGCCCTATTACTTTCACACTTTGCTGAATTCAGAAAGTCTATATTTGTCATGTTTACAACTAAAGATACGTATAATCCTTTTGCTGTATTGAAACTTTCAGAATGCCATAAACCTAGCTAGACATCAATTAAAAGCTGTTGATTGCAAAATTAAGACATTGAATGAAAAAATTTTTTAACTATCCTCTAAGGTTCAACATCATAAATCAATAAATTCTTCAACTAATGCCCATCCATGTTGCATATCTAATGCTGTGTGCTGAAGAGTGTCCCAAAGAAATGGATGCAGAGGCTCTTGTAAAAGGGCCTTTCCTCACCAACCTCCCTCTCGTATTTTTCAACACAAAACCGGATTTAAGGAAAGTTCAGGAAGACCTGCAGCCTGCACTGAAATATTTCAAGTAAGACAGAATGTAGGAAGTGCAATTCCTTCTTCCTCTCATGTATAAAAATGAATATCAATTTTGTATAAACCTCAAGAATTCGATACAATTTTGCTTTCAAAATTTTGAAATTCACCTTTCCCTTTATATTAATTAAATTAAAAATTCAAATGTAAGAAATGAAAATTACACCTATTCGAAAGTCATTTCTACTTTTGCTTCGGGTCCTATCACAAAACTGAAACTGAACCAAACCCAGCAGGTGAAGGAATTAGTGGAAAGGCACGGTCAATGCAGTAGGGGCTGCTTGGTGAGACAGGAGTGGCAAAGAGTTAGGTGAGACAAAGCAAGATGGCAGTCCCCAAGGAGGGAACTCAGCTCCCCACCGCCGTTTCGGTTTCGATGAGCAGTAGAAATGCAGAGATGACCATTAACTCAGGCAAAGCTGAAAGAGAATTCTCAAGTCCTCCAAAAGCAGAGCTTTTCTTTCTGGGCACTGCTGGAGCTTCACTTCAGAAATAAACCCACCGTTGTATGTGTCCAGGTACCAAAAAAAAAAAAGGAAAAACATGTTCCAAATGCTGGTGGAATGAATAGAATTTGTATACAAATGTCATTTAGAAATCACTGATTTACGCAGGCTATCCGTTCATTCATTGATTATGTGTGGTTAAGTATGAGTTGGTACCAATTGATTATAACTTGGTAGAGGATCAGCTCTGCATTAATAGTGTGACCAGCAGTGATTACAAACGGATCAACACCACCAGTCAACATGGCTGGAAAGCATTTCCTATAGGAATTAATGAACATTTTGAGATTGAGTTTCCCCAAGTGTGATTCTGTTAAAATCCAGAGTCATTATTCTAGGGGCTTGTGGTTTTTCACTGGCAGTTTTCAAAACCACACTGCATTCTGCAACACTTGATCATGTTGCCATGTTGAAGAATTCCTTAAGCCTGATAGAAATATAAATCAAGTTTAGGCATTAATTTAAAAAAAATCCATGTGCGACACTCTCTTATTTGAGAAAAATGTCGGAGGCAAAAATGCTGGATATTTTACTTCTCCCACTCCGATTCCAGTTTGCTTCCTTCAATTTGGGTATATCGATACTTTTTCAGAAGAAAAAGAAGAAGAAGATGAACCTCAAGAACAGAGCATTGAGTATTAGTGACCTTCTAATGGGGCAGAAAAATGTATCAAAATTATTAGAGATACACTTTGTTGATGTCTTTGGTATGATCAAGTAAACAGTTATTTTTTTTTTTAAGTAAGATATTTGAATTTAGACCTTTCTATTTGAGTATTAGGAGGTGGCCCAACTCAGTGTAAAAGTAGCAAACATCTACATTATTTTACCTGAGGCGTGACTAGTGGAAGGTGCCCTCTAATCAGATGCCATAAATTACTTCTTGAGTATCAGAAGGAAACTGCAATAGGAATATACATAAATCAGTAAAAATGCAATCTGTCTTCTCAAGCTTTGTATGAAATGGAATCAGATAAACTAAATGGTCTTATTTCATACTGGAAGGAAACCCAGAATAATTTCCACTGATGGAGTTATGATAAAAATTTCCCCAAACTACCATTAATGTCTAGTACAGAGAGAAGATAGCAATTATTATTATTATTAGATTAAATAACAGAAATAAAAAGGGACTGCGTGTGTGGCAGAGAAAGAATAGTTTAAATATAAGGAAACACATTTTAATTAAAAATCAAATTATCAATGAAGCATTTGGCAGGGAAATTTACTTTCATCACTATCAAAACTGACTTCGGCTCTCAAGACATTCTTTTATAAAACTCTTTTTTAATGACCTTGTTTACTAATTTGCCAATTTTCTTGTAAAAAAAAGGATTACAAAATCCAGTCTTTGAGTGTTCCTTGTACTATAACAAAAGATATCATAAGCTAATTAACTATGATTTGACAGTAAAATTAACTAACCTCAAGGGTTTTCCAACTTAGTTCCAATGTTTACATAGCTCTAGAAAGCAAGAGTTTAATGAGGAAAAAAGTAACTGTTTGAAATAACACTTTTGGTACAGAGAAAACATGATAACGTGTAAATATTATAGCAGAAGGCATGAAAGTACTTTTCTGTTAACCCAGAACTAAATAAGTAATGACAAAATTACCTGCACAGGGAGAATTAATAGATGAGCTCATTTCAATCCATTGCTCAAATAAAGGATTTTTTTTATGTGTAGAATAATCTTATATGGACAAAAAGGTGTATTTAGTCATTATGTAATACGTAAATATAGAGAAGAAAAGAATTACTACTAGAGAAAAAAAATGATATGCATATCTTCAACCTGTATGAGCTGCGTCATTCCCTGTGAAACTTTTGAAGATTTTTTTACCTCCATTTCAATTTTCTTCTGTCACTTCAAACTGTAATTATAAAGAGCGAGTGTCGCTTAGTGGTTAGCATAATGGCATATCATGATGCAATAATTAACAGAGGAATTTGAGGCCTTGAGATGGAAAGAAATCTAAGGCACAGTCTTTCAGTAATAAATCTCGTAACTTAGATTGGGCCTGTACCAGCTTAAAGTTTCAGTGACAGCGGACACAGGAAAAGGATCTATGACCTACATTTATTGAATGTTTCTAGATGCCAGGTCCTCCACTAATTACTGCAAATAAAAGGCCAAGACAGACACAGTGTCTGTCTTTATCAAATGGAGGAGACAGCAGTAAAATCAAAGAATTGATGAATTGCAACTGGGATCAATGCCTCAAAGGAAAAAAAAGAGAATATAACTATAGGGTCTAATGTTTGAGTAATAATGGAAAGTACCTTGGTCAAGGGGAGGAAGGCTTGGACTGAGGTCTGATAACAGGAGCACAAATTGAGACTTGAGATATTTCTCTTCCCTTCCTGAAAGAAGCAGTTGGGCATTTGTTTGTTTGTTTGTTCTTGTTAATCTTCTGATATTACGTATGGGTCTAGATGACTGTATCAGGTTTCTATTGCTGCTGTAACAAATCACTGCAGATTTTGTGACTCAAAACAACACAAATATATTATCCTACAGTCTGGAGGTCGGAAGTCTGAGACTCAGCACTACCATTTCCCTTGTTCTTTCTGAGACACTGGCAAAAGAAAGGGTACCATCCTCACCCTTGACTTTTCTCTCCAGGGTATGCTTTCCTGGTATGGAATTTCCCAATTTTAGCATGTTTTGCAATCTAGATAGGCTGAGAATTTCCAAACTCATCAAGTCTTGGTTCCTTTCTGCTTAACAGTTTTTTTCCTCAATTGTCTTTTTCCTTTCGTGTTTAATTATAAGCAATAAGAAGAAGACACTCAACACTTTGCTTGGAAATCTTCTAAGCTAAATGTCTAAGTTCTTTATTTACAAGTTCTGCTTTCCATGTAGTTATAGGATCCTAAGCTCTCTGCCCCTATATAACAAGGATCCGCTTTCTACTAGTTTCCAATAACATGTTCCTCATTGCTTTCTGAGGTCTCATCAACGGTACCTTTACGTCCATATTTCTACCAACAGTCTATTTGTGATGATTTAAATATTGTCTAAGACAATATAGGTTTTCTCTATAATGCTCTTCCCTTCCATCTGAATCCTCACCAGCAGAGGAGTTGTTAAGATTCATATTTCTACTAATAGTCTTATGAAAGGCACTTTAAGCTATTTTTATCCTGCTCCTCAAAATTCTTCAAGCCTCTACCCATGGCCTTATTCCAAAGCTGACCCACATCTTTAGGTATTTGTTACATCAGTACCCCAGTTCTGATAACAAAATGTGCATTAATTTCCTATTGGTGCAGTAAACAATTATTGAAAATTTAATGGCTTAAAGCAGGATACATTTATTATCTTAAAATTCTGGAAACCAGGAGTTCAAACTGGATTTCACCGGGAAAATCAAAGTGTGGGCAAGATTGTGTGCCTTCTGGAGGCCCTAGGGGAGAATCCACTGCCTTGCCTTTTCAGCTCTGGAGGCTGCCTGCACTCCTAGGCTCATGGCTTCTTTCTTGAATCACTTCAGCCTCTCCTTCTATTGACATATCTCATTCCCTGATTATCATTTTCCTGACTCCTTCTTTTACTTTATAAAGACCTCTGCAACTAAGTTAGGCCTACCAAATAATACACGGTCATCTCTCCATCTCCAGTTTCTTCATCACATGTGCAGACATCTCTTTGCCATATCAGGTAATATAGTCAGAGGTTCTGGGCCACCCCTGGGGGACCATGATTCTGGCTATCACAATGACATAGTCAAATCTCTGGGAATAATGGAAATATTTTCCTAGCCATCCAAACCTCCTTTTTCCAGAAATTACCTGAAATGAAAAATACCCTCAGCAATAGAAATCAGGACTATGTATCAATTGTACTTTCTTTCAAATAGGATAGGAAGAAATCGATTGAAGGGGGACTCAGAGTCACAACAGATGTCATCTTCTAGATAAAGGACAGATTTATCTCAAGGAGTCAATAGAAAGATCTCGGCAGACCACCTCTCATGCAGCCTGAATTAGAAGAGCAGAGATGGCAAGAAAGACTTTACTTTGGGAGAGGAAGGAACTAATCTGCATGGAATCTCACTTCCTGCCGTAGGTCCACGTGTAGCCAGGTATGCTAGGCTGCCTCAGGGAAACAGTCACCCCGAACGGAAAGCTTCTCGCTAATTTATAATCGACCTAACGCATTGAAACTCTTTTTCTGCTATTCATTCATCCATTCATTCAACAAGTATTTGATGAGTACCTCTACACCTATTACAGGTTTCTGATGTATAGCAATGAATGAAACAGTCTCTCCACTCATAACACTCACATTCTAGTTGGGAGAGAAAGGCAATTAGAAAACAAGTAAATTGTACTAGTATCAGGTAGCCCTAAGTTCTATGAAGGAAAATGATGCAAGATGAGGAAACAGGGAGGGGAAGAAGGGAATAAGGGACATTTGAGCAGGAACATCTGAGTAGAGAACTAAAAGAGAGTAAGGTAGGTATCTGAGTGGATATTTAGAGAGTAGGCACGGGGGAGAGCAAAAACCAAAAGCATCTCCTTGGAATGTTCTAAAGACAGTGAAGAGCCAGTGTGACCGGAGAGGAGAAAGCAAGGGGTCTTTTGGAGGATACTGAGGTTAGACAGATGGTCTAGGGTCTGATCATGTAGGTCAAGCCTCTGGAATTTAATCTGAGGCTACTGGAACAGGGGAATGCAGACAAACTCATTTACATTTTAAAAGGTAGGCAGCAGTTTACCAGCTACCAGGGAGGCATAAGAGCCAGTACAAATAACCAAGACAGTAGCTTGTTGTCGCAGCGAGTAAGTAGGGCAGCTTTAGTTAGAACTGCTCTTGACCACAGTGCTATGGAGAGGGCAAAGGAGGACGTGATTGGGAGCTGCCGGAGAGAGGGTGGCCGCCTCTCTCACTCTGTCCACCACTTGAAGAAGTCTGTCTGTGCATCAGCAGTGAGCTTCCCGAACAAACCCAAAGGCATCAGTGACCACACTTGCAGGGAATTGGGCTTCTCCACGGCAACGCTTCTGCATCTGCTGGTGAGGCTCTTCCCCAGAAGAAGAGAGAGAGATCCAAACTAAAATGGAAACGGTGTGCTGTGAGCAGAGGCCAGGATAAGAAAGATGCGTGCACGTAGAAATCTAGCCAGTGTCAACGTGACCGCAACAAATTCAGTAAAGAATGCCTAGGTCCAAGATTTCTTCCTTGAGAGGTACTGATCCATGTGCTTCCTGGGCTTCCTGGAGCACCTAGATAAACAAACTGGTAACAGAAACGGACCCTTTTCAACAATCATGCTGAAAATTATGAAAAGGACTCTGACAGTGTCCAGATGTACAGCACCCATACAAGGTATGAGAAAACTGTATTTATCTGGGTTAACTTTACAGATAGAGGTAGATCTCTTCTCTTCCAAAGATGAGTTAAAAAAAAAAAAAAAAAAAGATTTCACTTCCACCTTGAAAAGCGTGGATATTAAAGTGCTAATTAATTACCTTCAAAAAAAAAAAAAAGAAAAGCACATAGGACCTATGGTTTAATCTGCATCAGAAAAGAAAAACAACACACAAGAGTGCCATTTGAGGGCTTCTGTGGTGGCACAGTGGTTAAGAATCCACCTGCCAATGCAGGGGACACGGGTTCGATCCCTGGTCCAGGAAGATCCCACATGGCCACAGAGCAACTAAGCCCGTGTGCCACAACTACTGAACCTCTGCTCTAGAGCCCACGAGCCACAACTACTGAAGCCCGCGCACCTAGAGCCAGTGCTCAGCAACAAGAGAAGTCACCGCAATGAGAAACCCGCGCACCGGAACAAAGCAGCAATTAGAGGAAGCCGGCACCAGCAAAGACCCAATGCAGCCAAAAATAAATTTTTAAAAAAGAGTGTCGGGCTTCCCTGGTGGCGCAGTGGTTGAGAATCCGCCTGCCGATGCAGGAGACACGGGTTCGTGCCCTGGTCCGGGAGGATCCCACATGCCGCGGAGCAACTAAGCCCGTGAGCCATGGCCGCCAGGCCTGTGCGTCCGGAGCCTGTGCTCCGCAACGGGAGAGGCCACAACGGTGAGAGGCCCGCGTACCAAAAAAAAAAAAAAAAAAAAAAAAAAAAAAAAAAGAGTGTCATTTGAAACACGGGTGAATTTAAGAGGGCACCTAATGAGTCTTTGAGGATATGTGGATAGCTTCCCAGAAAACATGTACAGAAATGTTCAATTTACATTTCAATGGACTATTTATTCTCATACAGACATTAACCGCTGTGACAGTCATATAATAAAGAAATAACCTCTTATTTGAAAAGTTCATGAAAACACTAAATATAAAACTTCACTGAATTTTGCTATAGCTGCACTAGAATAAAAAAGATTTAAATTTCTTTGACTAAATAGGAAAGATAGAAACAAATTAATACTGTGTCAACAATGATGACTGAAAAATAACAATTGCAAAATGTGAGGCCCATAGAAGAAAGAAGTTGGTCAAGAGATTTAAAAAGTAGAAACCCGAAAGTACAAACATTATAAAAATATGTATTTATCATGACTTTCTAACTTGCTTTCTAAAGATGTGTTTCAGGAATATAACATATTAATAATGATCATTATATCTGAGAAGGGTTATTAGAGTTTATTTTTATTCATATTTCTCATCTTGGTTTTGTTTTTTATATAATGGGCATTCAATGTACGTAGGATTGAACAGTACATACAACTTTCTTGCCATCCACGGAAAGAAAGATGGATGGAAAGAGGATAATTCTTACCCTTATAAGAACAATAAAATAATGTTACAAAATCTGCAAATTCACAACCTTTCTTGAACATCAGAAAGTTGAGGTCACTGGGTAACCACTTAACCTGAACTCTAAGAAAAGATAGGCTTTCCCAAGTAGAAATAAGATGTAAACACTTGTTTCCTTGGGTTAGATTCTGGAGGACACTGGTAAGAACAATGCATCTGAAATATGTAACGAATTGCAAAAGACTGACTGTGGGCTAGCAAGAAAGTATAGAACTGCTGGAAACCACAAAAACTAAGAAAATTCAACTCCACTTGCAAGCTCTTCTCCATGCACCTCCCAGGTGCTCACAAAAATATAACAGGCTGGTAAGAGTCCTGAGAAAGAGCTCCTTACACTGTAAGCCTATGGGAGAGAGACACAGGCCCTGCTGAAAAGGCACACAATTTCAACTAAACCTCTATCCCCTCAATCCTATGGGGAAGAAAAGCATCTTAAGCTGGTAGATTAGGGACAAGAAATCCTCTTGCCCGTGGTGCACTGGGGAAAACCTGCAGCAGATGAGATGGATGCGGGTTGGAGAACTAACTTCTCCTGGGAGACAGGAAAGAATACATGCAGAGATCACATCTATTGCTGGGAGTAGGGCAGGATGACCTAGAAAGCCCACTCAAAGCCTTAGAAAGACAGGGGAGAAAAGAATGAATGAACTTAAAGATGAATCAGTAGGAATTACCCAAACTAAACACCAAGATAAAAAGAAAGAAGACTAAACTGATATGTAGGGAAATATATAAAATGTAAATGAGCATGTAAGTGCAATCTTAAGATCCCAGGAGAAGGGAAGAGAACATTGCAAAAGAAATATTTGTACAAATAAAATCTTTGCAAAATTAACAGACATCAAACCACAGATATAAGTTCATAGACCATCAAATAAGGTAGATGCCAAACACACACCTTCATGATCATCTCAGTAGATACAGAAACAGCTTTAGAAAAAATGTAATATCCATCCATTATAAACTCATGAAGCATTCCATATTTTTAATAAATTTAAAATGGATTAAAGACCTAAATGTAAGGCCAGACACTATCAAACTATTAGAGGAAAACATAGGAAGAACACTCTTTGACATAGATCACAGCAAGATCCTTTTTGACCCACCTCCTAGAGTAATGAAAACGAAAACAAAAATAAACAAATGGGACCTAATTAAACTTAAAAGCTTTTGCACAGCAAAGGAAACCATAAACGAGACAAAAAGACAACCCCCAGAATGGGAGAAAATATTTGCAAATGAAGCAACTGACAAGGGATTAATCTCCAAAATATGCAAACAGCTCAAGCAGCTCAATATCAGAAAAACAAACAACCCAATCAAGAAATGGGCGGAAGACCTAAATAAACATTTCAGCAAAGAAGACATACAGATGGTCAAGAGGCACATGAAAAGATGCTCAACAGCATTAATTATTAGAGAAATGCAAGTCAAAACTACAAATGAGGGACCACCTCACACTGGTCAGAATGGCCATCATCAGAAAATCTACAAACGATAAATGCTGGAGAGGGTGTGGAGAAAAGGGAACCCTCTTGCACTGCTGGTGGGAATGTAAATTGATACAGCCACTATGGAGAACAGTATGGACGTTCCTTAAAAAACTAAAAATAGGGGTTTCCCTGGTGGCGCAGTGGTTGAGAGTTCGCCTGCCGATGCAGGAGACGCGGGTTGGTGCCCCGGTCCGGGAAGATCCCACATGCCAAGGAGCGACTGGGCCCGTGAGCCACAGTCGCTGAGCCTGCGCGTCCGGAGCCTGTGCTCAGCAACGAGAGAGGCCACAACAGTGAGAGGCCCGGGTACCACTAAAGAAAAAAGAAAAACTAAAAATAGAACTACCATATGGTGCAGCAATCCCACTACTGGGCATATACCCTGAGAAAACCTTCATTCAAAAAGACACATGCACCCCAAGGTTCATTGCAACACTATTTACAATAGCCAGGACCTGGAAGCAACCTAAATGTCCACTGACAGAGGAATGGGTAAAGAAGAGGTGGTACATATCTACAGTAGAATATTACTCAGCTATAGAAAGGAACGAAATTGGGTCATTTATAGAGACGTGAATGGACCTAAAGTCTGTCATACAGAGTGAAGTAAGTCAGAAAGAGAAAAACAAATATCGTATATTAATGCACATATGTGTAATCTAGAAAAATGGTACAGATGAACCTATTTGCCAGGCAGGAATAGAGACGCAGACCTAGAGAACGGATGTGTGGACATGGGGGCGTGGGGTTGGGAGGGAGGAATTGGGAGATTGGGATTGACATACATACACTACCATGTGTACAACAGATAGCTAGAGGGAGCCTGCTGTATGGCACAGGAGCTCAGCTCGGGGCTCTGTGGCAACCTGTATGTGTGCAATGGGGGTGGGAGGGAGGTCCAAGAGGGAGGGGATATATATATATATATATATACATACATACAGCTGATTCACTTCATTGTACAGCAGAAACTAACACAACCTTGTAAAGCAACTCTACCCCAATAAAAAAATAAAGAAAGAAATGAATAAAACTGGGAGAAGAAAGTAATATTCTTATCTAATAGTGGGCCTCTATAGAAAACTTACATCAAACATCATATTAATGGTGAAAGATTGAGTGTTTTCCTCCTGAGATCAGGAATTAGCAGCTGCTCTCATCACTCCTATTCAGCATAGTACTGACAGTCTTAGAGTAATAAGACAAAACATAAAAATTAAAGGTATACAGATTGGAAAGAAAATAATAAAAAGAAAACCGTCTCTTTTCCCTGACATTATGACTATTCACATAGACAATTCCAAAGCCTCTACAAAAAAGCTCCTAGAACTAATCTATGAGTTTAGCAGGGCACAGAATAAAAAGTAAACTTGGTATTTCTACATACTTTGAATGAAAAGTTGGAAATTGTAATTTGAAAAAGTACCATTTAAAATCGGCAACAAAACATGAAATATTACAAAATATGTGTAGAGTTCGTGGAGTGCAGAAACTTGATGAAAGAAATACATGGAAAGATATACCATATTCACAGCCTGGGAAAGTCAGTATTTTTTAGATGTCAATTTGCATGAAATTGTCCCACAAAGTAAGCACAACTGCAGTCAACATTCCAGCAATATTTGTTTTTTTAGAAAATTCAAAGATTTTGTTTTAAAATTATAGGAAAGTTAACAAATATTAACAGACATAAAGGGAGAAAATGACAGTAACATAATAATAGTAGGTGACTTTAACACATCACTTTCATCAATGGACGGATCATCGAGACAGAAAATCAATAAGGAGATGCTGGACTTAAATAACACACTAGACCAAATGGAATAACTATTTTGAGAAACCCACGTTCCATCGATGATGTATCAAAATACTTGACTATTTTGTACTATTTTGGTAATGTCTTTATATATTAACTCTTGAGGATGTATAACACCTTATGTTTTTATCTCATCCCTGTGCAAAGACACCTAGAAGAAGTTTCGAGTAAAGAAAGCTTAAGATGCATTTGCAACCTAACTTCAAGGGTCATTCCTTGTGTTATTAAGGGATTGGGGAGGTCATAATAATCTCACTGCAGCATTTTCAAGAAAACGGCACTGGTGCCTGCAGGTCAGCCAAGAGGCTTCTCTACCCAAATAAAAATCCTTACTTCACTCTGAACCAAAGAATATTCTCAGTTTGTTCTACTGTGACTAATCTGTTACAAGCAGCAATATTTTTGTTATGTTTCACCAAAATTAAATCAGACAAGGTAGGTTTAAAGGTAGTTGCAACAGTACGTTCCTGGCACAAAAATAGGATTGGGGGCTGGCAGGTCGACCTCAATTCAACGGCCAGCTCCAGCAGACATTAACCACAAACTCCCAAAGAGGTTATATGACCTTCTTAAGTTTTTGTTTTCTGATTCAAGAAATGGAGGCTAGAAGAAGAAAGGAATAGAAATTCTCCATTTATTCATTCATTTGACAATTACTTTCTGAGTAACTACTGTGGCATGCCCTGCGCTAGAAAAATCAACAAGGGAATTCTCTGCAGTTTTCTACAGCTGTGCAGAAGACATATTAATCAACTAATAATATTACTGAGCATATAAAAGCTCTACAGAAGCTCAAAATATTCCATAAGAGTCACAGAAAAGTGGGCCCTGACCTAGACTGGGCTGGAAATTTTGAGATGAGGGCAGGAAAAGTTTTCTCTGAAGAAAGGTTTGAGCTGAGATTGCAAGCAAAGAAGAAAGCCTGGGAAATAAACTGTTAACCTGTCATTAGTCAAGTGCTCCATAAAATTGGCTTATTTTGTGCAAGAAAATAAAAGCAATCGGCCTACAGCACTCGTGAAATGTCATGAAGTTTCGATGGACTGGAGGAGCTGACTGGAGAAGGCTGCAACCCCTGCTAGAACTGTCCATGCAGGTGGACCTTAGGCTCTAAGAAACAATGGCAGGGCCTCACTGGAAGCGTCTTTTCCGGGACGCTGAGGCTTGCTGCTTGCCCGGGTCTCTCCTCTTTCAAGCCCCGCAAAGCTTTTAGTAAAAGAAATTTCTCAGCACCTAACTGGCTACAATCAATACCATCCACATCACTCTCCACAGCGAGGACTATAAAAATAGAATCTGAAATTGAAGCTTAGGACTCCAGGGAACAGAAACACACATAAGGAAGGGAAAGTGTTTCACTTTGAATTCTGATACCTGACATTTGGACTTGAAAAGTCGGTGGACATGACAGAAAAGTAAAGCAATGCAGGAAAGGAGAGGCTCATAGGGAAATGATGTCTCTAAGATTTTCCTATTTATTTCTCTTCTTTGTAAACATTGACCTTAAGGTTATAAGAAGGCTTCTCAGAGCTTTTTTAATACAATTTTTCTCTGGGTGAAGAACTTACAGGAAAAGTTCATGTTTGTAACAGCTCATCCCAGGAATGCCTTGAAAAAACTGGGACCAGAAGAATTATTCCTTCCCTTTATCTGTCCTAGTCTCTGCCTCTGTGGAAAGAGGCCATCACAGAATCAGGGCAGGAAGACAAAAGAGAAAGACAATACTGAACAATTTGGTGTATTTGTTTCTTTCCTTATGGTTTCCCTCAGAATGTGTACAAGTGCCAGGTAACCCTCACTGTCACCTTCTAAGCGACCTTAATCCTTATATGTTTTTCATCTTTACATAAAGGAGAAAATTGCCTCCTGGTAACTTAACTATAAAAATATAAAGCTTTAGGTAAGTTGGAAGAAATCTTATAGAGAATCTAGTTCACCACTCACTTCTTAAGTGTGAGATCACAGGAGACCTACATAGATACTACAAGACTTTCTCAATATATTGCTTTCAGTGTCATGGATTTAAAACCTATCCAGATGCTGGAGGAAGGTCGGGGAGTGGTGACCGGCCCATTACAATAGTCTCTGGTTTTCGGCAAGTGTTTTAAATGGTGATCTCTCAAATAACCGAGGCCACACACTTCTTCAGGAGATATCTTTCCAAATTTGTTTACTCCTCTCTAACAGATGCCCGTTTCTCCAAGCATTCTTCATACGCTCTGATCTATCTCACTGTGGCCGTGTATCATGCAGACACCTCCCATCCTACAGGCTCTTCTACTATGTGACCTTGCCAGTTTCCAACCTGGGATAGGGTCTGTGTTCTCTCCCCTTCAATTTGGGCAGGCTTTTGATGGCTTCACCACCGATGGGACACTGTGTGACTTCTGAGGCTGAGTCATAAAGAGCAATCCAGCCTCAACCGAGAAGATATACAGATAGCAAATAAGCACAGGAAAAGATGCATCATTTGTCAGCAGGGAAATGCAAATTAAAACGAGGAGATATGACTGCTATCTATCAGATTGGCCAAAATTCAGAACACTGACAACACCAAGTGCTGCGGAGGATGTGGAAAAACAGGAACTCTCTTGCACTGCTGGCAGGAATGCAAAATGGTAGAGCCACTTTGGAAGACAGTCTGGAAGCGTCTCACAAAACTGAACATATTCTTACCACGTGATCCAGCAACCACACTCCTTGGTATTTATCCAGATGGGTTGAAAATGTATGTCCACACAAAAACCTGAACAGAAGTATTTATAGCAGCTTTATTTATAATTGCCAAATCCTGGAGGCAACCAAGCTGTCCCTCAGTAAGTAAATGCATAAATAAGCTGTGGTCCAGCTAGACAATGGAATATTGTTCAGTGATAAAAAAAGAAATGAGCTATCATGCCATGAAAAGATGTGGAGAAACCTTAAATGCATATTGCTAAGTGAAAGAAGCCAATATGAAAAGCTGACATACTGTAAGATTCCAACTCCATGACATTCTGGAAAAGGCAAATCTATAGAAACCAAACAGATCAGTGGTTGCTGGAGCTTGGGGGAGAGGGCCCAACAGGTGGGACACAGAGGAGTTTTTAGGGGAGTGAAACTATTCTGTGTGGATACGTGTCAAAGCCCATGGAACGTACAACATCAAGAGTGAACCGTGGGCTTCCCTGGGGGCGCAGTGGTTGCGAGTCCGCCTGCCGATGCAGGGGACGCGGGTTCGAGCCCCGGTCTGGGAAGATCCCACGTGCAGTGGAGCGGCTGGGCCCGTGAGCCGTGGCCGCTGAGCCTGCGCGTCCGGAGCCTGTGCTCCGCAACGGGAGAGGCCACGACAGTGAGAGGCCCTCGTACCGCAAAAAAAAAAAAAAAAAAAAAAAAAAAAAAGAGTGAACCGTAATGCAAACTCTGGTCTTTGGATGTTTCATCCATGGTAACGAATGTACCACCCTGACAGGGATGTTGATAGTGTGGTTAGAGAGGGCTGTGAGATTGTGAGGGCAGGGAGTACATGGGAACTTTCTGCCCAATTTTGTTGTGAACTTACTGGTGCTCTAACAATTAAAAAATCTATGTGTATAGATAGATTTTTTTTGTGCTCCGGACGTGCAGGCGCAGCGGCCACGGCTCACGGGCCCAGCCGCTCCGCGGCACGTGGGATCCTCCCGGACCGGGGCACGAACCCGCGTCCCCTGCATCAGCAGGCGGACTCTCAACTGCTGCGCCACCAGGGAAGCCCTAGATAGATTTTTTTTTTTTTTTTTTTTTCCTAGATAGATTTTTAAAGAAAGGCATCTACCACATGAGTGCTCCTCTCTGAACTGAATGGGACATTGTTTTGGGAGCTCTGAGCCACAAAGTAAGAAGACATGTTATAAGGAAACTTCCAGTGTTTTTTCACTCAGGGAGACACCCTGCCTAGTGCGGAAAAACTCTAGGTATTTTCAGCTGTGTTCAGCACCCCTGGGATCCGATCACACCTCCTCTCTCCTGCTCCTGATTCCTGACGCCCAGGTCTAGTGTCAACTCAGACATTTTTCCCCCACTATCATGTATGTAAAGTTTGTATCATTTTCTTTCTCCTGGTTCTACACTAGCACGGCTCTGGATACTTTTATTTACCCTCCTTGCTGATCTCAGACTTTTCCTAAGAGGTAGAGTGAGATCCTGCCCTTTTACAAAAACCAAATATTTTTTACGCTTCTCAGCCTTAAATCCTCCCTGTAACCCTGAATTCATGTGAAATCATCTCCACATCCTCACCCGATTTGGTGCAAAGTCTTCACCTGCACGTCTCTGATCGCTAAAAATGTTAGACATCTCACGTGCTCGTCGGCTAGTCATATGTCATCTTTGGTCAAATGTCTCTTTATGTCTTTTATTCATTTTCTAATTGGATTGTTTGCTTTCATAATTTTGAGTTTTGAGATTTCTTTATAAATCTTAGATATGAGTCTTTTTTTCTTTGTCAGTTTTCCTAGAAATTTGTAGGCTCAGACATTTATTTTCGCACTGTTATGTAAATAAAGTTTGTTTCATTCTCTTTCTCTTCGTTCTACATTAGCATATCTCTGGGTACTTTTACTTACCCTCCTGCTGATCTCTGACTTTTCCCAGGATGTATGGACAGATCCTACCCTTCTTTTACAAAAACCAGGTATTTTACTTCTCTCAGGCTTAATTCCTCCATGTAACCCAAAGTTCATCTGAAATTATCTAATATAGTAATTTCATTTCTGTGAAGTAAAACTAAAGAAAAGTATGGAAATCAAATAAAAGTTTATGTACATCGATGCTAATAATAATAATAATGATGATAGCAAACTTGAAAATAAATATAATGTCCAAATAAATGAAAGTTACTCAGTTATAGCCATAGTCTAGAATATATTTTGGTTTTTATAAGTTATGTTTGTGAAGAATAATTTATAATGTGGGAAAACATTCTTGTTAATTGGAAAAATAAGGCACAGAATGTTATACCTAACATAACTTCACTTTTGGTATTTATGCACATATATACACAGATAAAGGCAAGAGAAAACAATGCATGAGCAACGGTGGGATGGTGGGTGATTGTGTTTTGTTTCTATTTTTCTATAAAGTTTTAAAATTCCCTCGATGAGCATGTATGTTTATGTTTCTTTTTGCCCTTTAAAATTGTATATAATGTTTGATCATTTTTAGAAAACTTAGAAAATTTTAAAAGACAACAATTAAAAAAATTAGGAACACCAACAACAAAAAAATTTCTCATAAACCAAATATAATCCATCAGAATACAATGGAGGAACAAATCTAGTTTATGGCAACAAGTAAAAAACTTTTTAAAATCAAGCTATAAAGTTAACTGAACTCGTCTATTACCGAAAATTACAAAACTTTACCGTGGAACATAAAGAAATATGTGTTAAATAACTGGATTTATGTACTACATTTATAGAAAAAATTTCAAAATTACAAACATGCATTTCTTCCCAAATTCATCTGTAAATATTACGCAATCACAGCTATATGTGGGTTTATATCCATAAAGCTATAGCCACAAATAGAAGATTCTGAAAGAGTGTAAGTTTGAATAACTGGATTTATGTACTACATTTATAGAAAAAATTTCAAAATTACAAACATGCATTTCTTCCCAAATTCGTCTGTAAATATTACGCAATCACAGCTATATGTGGGTTTATATCCATAAAGCTACAGCCACAAATAGAAGATTCTGAAAGAGTATAAGTTTTGGAAAAATAAGAACACTGAAAAGAAACTGCCGTTTCTTAAAGTTAAAAACATTCTGTAGGGGCTTCCCTGGTGGCGCAGTGGTTGGGAGTCCGCCTGCCGATGCGGGGGACGCGGGTTCGTGCCCCGGTCCGGGAAGATCCCACGTGCCGCGGAGCGGCTGGGCCCGTGAGCCATGGCCGCTGCGCCTGCGCGTCCGGAGCCTGTGCTCCGCAACCGGAGAGGCCGCGGCAGTGAGAGGCCCGCGTACCACCAAAAAATAAATAAATAAAATAAAAACATTCTGTAGCTTCAATAATTTAAAGTCCTGCTGGGATAAATAAGCACTGGTGGAAATAAAGGTAATATTTATAATAAAATTATAAAATTATTTCATAACTTTATAATTATGAAAACGCTATTCCAAATCAGTGGGGAGAGTGTGAAGTATGGTACAAGGTCTTTGGAAACAAACGGACATTTATTCAGAAAAGTAAAAAATAAAGGTGCGTTACAGGACCTCTGATTTTTAAGTAGTGGAGAAAAGCTGTTGTGGGCCCTTCCTTTTTTAGAAATTTCCACTTGGAAGAAAAAGGAATGAAAAACACAAACCAGACTGCATTTTCAGTGATACAGGCTGTGTCTTTAACAGTGCCAACCCACAAAGCAGGAGGGCGTGCTGCCAGACGCAGTAAAAGTCAATCCAGGGCCGACCATACGAGGCCCAAAAGTGGGTGATGGCCCAATTCCTGGAAATCCCCACCCCTTATCTCCCTAACAAACCTTCTTTCACTTTACTTTGCCTCGTTCTCGAATTTTCTCTTGTGCAAAGCCAAGAGCCCACACTTGGCGGCCATCCCCGGGACTCATCTGAGACCTGGGATGTGACCGTCCTCTCGTGCCCCACTTTCTTTCCCTGCAACAGGAAGGTTCTGAAAGTGAAGGCCTTATCGCAGATCCCAGAAAGAGCTGGCCAGGTCAGTAGGCTCCAGTCTGGATCAGTGGGAATGGAGACCAAGTGTGAAACGGGGGTGCTCCCTGGGACCCCCATTCTCATCAACACTTTCGTAGTTATTATAAGATGTCACTGCACGTGGCGGTAGTGCATTTTCTAGGTTGCACCAAGCCACCATGCACAGTGCCGGAACTGCCGCTGGGCCTCTAAACCCCTGACCGCACTTGGTGGAGACAGACCCCTGCTGGCTGCCTCCACATGGGAATGGGGGGTGGGGAAGGACCTCCCTCAGGCAGTGCCTGGCAGCCCAGGTCTCCTAAGTTCCAAGCCTCTGAGTTTACACCATCACACCAACTGGCCGTCCCAGACACTGGAGTCCTGACCTCACCTGTAAATAGGAAAGGTTACCTTTCACGCCCCCTTTGCTAGGTGGCTCTCTCTCTACCTCCCCTTTGGAGGAACGCCACCAAAGTCTTCCTTGTGTGTTTTTGTTGCCACCCCACTTAAAGAGAAAGGAAGAGGGGTGTGGGGGAGTGAGGGGGACAAGGTTAAGTCTCTTAAGTTAAAAGGAAATATTTTAAATAAATGTCTTAAACACATATATCCAATTAAGACGTTTTCTCCTAAATTCAATTATATTCAAATTTTTAACTCTAAGTTAGAAATGTAAAAGGACATTACCTAAATCACTAAACGGTAACACTTGTTAAATATGCCTTTAGAAATGTTTTGCTTCTGAAACAGAATTAGCCAGCCTTCCTTCTGAAGCCATGGTAGCCAGCTGTGTGAACAGACGGGTGTGTCAGAGGCCAGAGCTAACATCTATGCACCAACCCCTTCTTGTTGCCAAGTCAGAGATCGGGGTCCTTGTCCTGCAGAGGTGGTCCCAAGTGTGATTCAGCTGATTCGTGCTGTTATCTGAAGTATCTGGTAATTTAGTAGGAAATAGACGGACAGAGCTCTCCTGGGAGGTCTGCTCAGTACATAACAGCTCTAACCTCAAAGCACCTGGACAGTTTCCAGCATTTTACACACTTTGAAGCTAATCCCTTGGCACAAATATTCAGCGATGTGAACGTATTTCAAAGGCATCCCTGGGGCATAAGACTCCACATCTTGCTGGTAAACCCCAGGAATGTGGTTCATTGAGTATATACTTTTAGACGATTTTACATTTATTAACCCTAACATGCAACCTTGAAGATTTCAGGCAACTTACAATAAAGTAAAAATAAAACATCATAGATATCTAAGTATAAAGTATATATACTTCAAAAAATATAAGTAACATATATTGGACAAATATGGCTAAGAAACTAAAGTATGTGAACATATACCAAGAATAAATATTCTGCATATGTTATTTTGAAGGTTCAGCTAACCAACATACAGACATAATTTTGCAATTTTGCTTCAACATTCAGAGATATATGTTATTTGTATGGTATTTCTTTAAAGTATTTTAAATTCAGCAGTATAATAAAACTATTCATTACTCAGTAAATAAATATAACAAAGATTTTATAATTTTAATTATTTTTAGTGTCATTTCTCACTCAAAAAGATTCTACTTTGGACAATAAATTATAGTCACCCTATACATACATAACCTTCTAATAAATATTTAACAGGTGTAATAATAGGAAATAATAAATATAACTTGAATTAATATATCAATATGTCCCTCTAATATCAACACTACTAAAATTTTGCATTTTCTGCCTGTTTTCTCCTTCTTTTTTGCAAATGGTTTTGGTCATTTCTAGGAACAGAAGGACGTACTTACAGACACATAAATTACTCACTTCCTTATAGAGTAGAGGTGTCGAGCTTAGAATACGACCGATGTTTCCCCAAAACCACAAGAAATTCTCCAGAGACCCACTTCCTAAAGTAGAACAGATGACTTGTCTGCCTAAAGGCTGTGAAGTGTCATGGTCAAGAACATGGAGAACCTTCTAGGTGTATCTTGATCTGCCTATTTGCTAACTGAGTGGATTTAGTATGCAATTTAAATCCCTAAACCTGAGTTTCTGCTTCTCTAACAGAGACAATAATAGTGTCTACCTCAAACTGTTGTTGAAGGATTAAATGAGCTATTTGAGATATTGTAAGCACATCTTGAAGATAAAAAGAAATTGATAATTTGACACAATCTACCTACCGAAAAAGAACATTTTAATCCGCAATTAAGGAAAAGAGAATAAAAGCTTAAGGATATATCTTTGAAAGAGGTAATAACTTCATTTAAATTTACTCCAAGTTATGAATAGTTTAGTTTTTTAATTAAGCAAAGTCAATGTTTTATTCAGACTTCTTTAGTTTTATCTAATATTTTCTTTCTTTTTAAATTTTTTTTTTTATTGAAGTACAGTTGATTTACAATATCTTGTTAGTTTCAGGTGTACAACACAGCGATTCAGTTCCATATATATATGTGTGTATATATATATTATACAGATCTCTTCCCTTACAGGTTATTACAAAAGACTGAGTATAGTTCCCTATGCTATACAGCAGGTCCTTGTTGGTTATCTATTTTATATGTAGTAGTGTGCATCTGTTAATCCCAAACTCCTAATTTATTCCTCCCCCTGCCCATGGAAGTTTATTGGGAGAAAGTTCTAGTAGGGAGAAAAAGGGGCATTAGAGGGGTATTGAGCTTTGGGGAAGTCACTGCCTTAGCCTGCTCTTACTGCCATGACAAATATCACAGACCGGGAGAAATTTACATTCTCACAGGGCTTCCCTGGTGGCGCAGTGGTTGAGAGTCCACTTGCCGATGCAGGGGACACGGGTTCGTGCCCCGGTCCGGGAAGATCCCACATGCCGTGGAGCGGCTGGGCCCGTGAGCCATGGCCGCTGAGCGTGCGCGTCCGGAGCCTGTGCTCCGCAACGGGAGAGGCCACAACAGTGAGAGGCCCGCATATCGCAAAAAAAAATAAAATAAAATAAAATTTAAAAAAATAAAAAATACATTCTCACAGTTTTGAAGACCAGAAGTCCTAGGTCAGGATACAGCATGCTCAGTTTCTGGAGAGGGCCCTCTTCCTGGCTTGTAGGACAGCAGCCTTCTCCCTGTGCGCCCTCCTGGTCTATCTTCAGGGCATGCATGCAGAGAACGAGCTTTGGTGCTTTTCCTCTTCTTATAAGGTCACTTATGCTGTTGGATCAAGGTCCTTATGACCTCATGTATCCCAAATTACTTCCCAAAGCCCCTATCTCCATACACAGCCACATTTGGGATTAGGGCTTTAACTTATGAATTTTGGAAGACACAAACATTCAATCCATAACAGTTACCACCGGGAAATTTTCAAGATGCAAGGTAAAATCAAATTTCACATATTTAGTACTTGTCTAGATCTGACTAGACAGGCATTGAGCAAATACCCTGAAACAGATATGGTTTCCCTATTGTATTTTTAGAACAACTAAAGATTTTATGGCCAAATTTGGAATACCAAGGTCTAAATATTTACAATAGACAG
Organism: Kogia breviceps; assembly: GCF_026419965.1. Classification (NCBI taxonomy): domain Eukaryota; kingdom Metazoa; phylum Chordata; class Mammalia; order Artiodactyla; family Physeteridae; genus Kogia; species Kogia breviceps. Next base: position 109,598,230 of record NC_081318.1, on the reverse strand, counting down.
AAAACAAAAATAATGAGCATAGGAGTCACAAAACCGCCAGAAGAGTACGTTGATGGTATGTGAATATGGACTTTTCTGAAGGCCTTGATACTAAGGACAGGGCCATGGGTCAGCAATGTGGCAGTGGACTAATAGCTAAGTAGAAATGCAGGGTCAGAGAAATGTCAAACAGCACAAAAATCATGAGTATCGTTGGGAGAAAGAAAACTTGGTCAAAAATAATGGACAAAGCTTGTGATGTTAACTGGTTTGCAGGACTGGAATTCAGGATGTGTTACTTATAGTTAAGTGCTCTTTACATTTTACCAGCATTTTATGCTCCTAATCTCAAAAAGTTACAAGAAGAAAAAAGTCACTAGACAAAAGTCTTAAACATCTATATTCCAAAATAGAAATATATATTAAAGTATTAATGATGCCAAACTCACTTTAAGAAATTCTTCTTCCCCTTCTCTTTATCTTTTTAGATACAGCGATCTCTAGATAAAGAAGCATTCCTTTAAATTTTAGCTATTCCTTTGCTTCCTCTAGCTTGTTTAACGTTATTGAGGAATAATTGACACATATAATTGTGTATATTTAAATTGTACAGTGTGATGATTTGATATACATATACATTGTAGAGTGATTAACCAAGATCAGGAAAATGTATACATTTATCATTTCACATAGTTACATAGTTAACTCTTTTTTGGTGTGAGAATGCTTAAGATCTACTCTCTTCAACTTTCAGTATACAATGTCGTATTATTAACCAGTCACCGTGCTGTACATTAGATCCTCAGAACTTATCATTCTTATGAGTGAAAATTTGTACTCTTTGACCTATATCACCCATTTCCCCCCCCTCCCTCCAGCCCTTTACAATCACCATTCCATTCCCTATTTCTATGAAATCAGCCTTCTTTTTTTAAGATTCTACATACAGCTGATACCATACAGCATTTGTCTTTCTCTGTCTGGCTTATTTCACTTAGCATAATGTCCTCCACGTTCACGTATATTATTACAAATGTCAGGATTTCCTTCTTTTATGGCTGAATAATAGCCCACTGTATGTACATATATTTATATATGTATATATCTCATTTTCTTTTTTATATGATAAACTTGACACGACACATTTTGTAAACTTAAAGTGTATAAAGTGTTACTTTGGCACACTTATATACTGTAATATGTATTGCCATTGGAGCAGCACTTGTCATATTACATCATTATAGTACAATATTATTGTCAATATTTATTATACTGTGCGTTAGATCAGTATGGTTTATTTAACTATTCATTACAAATTTGTACCCTTAAACACTATTAATCTTACCCCTCCACTCGCATCCTCTGGTAACCACCATCTTAGTCTGTTTTTCACAGGTTTGACTTTTTTAGATTCCACGTATGAGTGATATCACACAGTACCTACCTTTCTCTACCTGACTTATCTCGTTCAGCGCAACACGCTCGAGGTCCATTTCTGTTGGTCACAAATAGCAAGATAGCCTCCTTTCTCATAGCTGAACAACATTCCATTGTGGATACCACATCTTTTTTATCTGTTCATTTCTTGATAGGCACTTGGGTTGTTTCTATATCTTGGCTATTATGAATAATGCCGCGATAGACATCAGTGTGCGTATATCATGTTGAAATCCAGTTTTCACGTCGCCTGGGTATATACGCAGAAGTAGAATCGCTGGAGCATATGGTGGATCTATTTTTAGTTTTTTGGGGAACCTCCATGTTGTTTTCCACAGTGGCTGCACCAATTTACATTCCCACCAACAGTGTATAAGTGTTCCCTTCTTACCACGTCCTCATCAGCATTTATTCTCTCGTGTCTTCCTGATAATCGCCATTCTGACAGGTGTGAGGTGATATCTTGTGGTTTTCATTTGCATCTTCCTGATGATTAGTGATGTTGAGCAGCTTTTCACGTGCCCATTGGCCATTCTGAGGTCCTCTTTGGAAAAATGTCTCTTAAGTTCTTCTGTCCACTTTTTAATCTGATTATTTGGGGGGGTTTCTTATAAAGTCATATTAATTCTTTATATATTTTGGACATTAACCCCTTACATGATATATGGTTTGCAAAAATTTTCTCCAATTCTGTAGTCTATTATTTTATTTTGTTGATTGTTTCTTTTGCTGTGCAGAAGCCATTAAGTTTGATATGGTCACATTTGCTGATTTTTTTTCTGTTGCTGTTTGTGCTTTTGGCATCATGTCCAAAAAATCATTGCTGACACCAACATTGAAGAACTTCTTCCCTACATTTTTTTCTTGCAGTTTTATGGCATCAGGTCTTCTATTTAAGTCTTTGACCCATTTTGAGTTAATTTTTGTGAGTGGTGTGAGATAGGGGGTCCAATTTCATTGTTCTGCATGTTTTTCTCCAGTTTTTCCAGTGCCATTTGTGATGAGACCATTCTTTCCCTACTGGGTGTTTGTGGCTCCCTTGTCAAATGTTAGTTGACCTTATTTGCCAAGATATAATTCTGGGCTTTCTCTCTTGTTCCATTGATCTACATGTCTATTGTTGCGCCAGTAACATTTTGGTTTTATTACTATGGCTTTATAGTATAGCTTGAAATCAGGAAATATGATACCTCCAACTTTCTTTATTCTCAGGACTGTTTTAGCTGTTCGGGCTCTTTTTTGCTTCCACACAATTTTGGGACTGTTTCTTCTATTTATGGGAATAATATCTTTGGTATTTCCATGGAGACTGCATTGAATCTGTAGATGGCCTGGGTAGTATGGCCATTTTAACAATATTTATTCTCCTGATCCATGAATATGGGATGTCTTTCCATTTGTTTGTATATTCTTTAATATTTTTCAGTAAACTCTTAGAGTTTTAATTGTATAGAACTTTCACTTCCTTGGTTAAATTTATTTATAGATATTTTATTTTTTTGATGCTCTTGTAATTGGGATAACTTTTGTTATTTCTTTTTTTGATGCTTCGTCATTTGTGTAAAGAAATGTCACTGGTTTCTGTAAGTTGATTTTATAACCTGCCACTTACTGAAATCATTACTTAATTCCAACAGTTTTTTGATTGACTCTTTGGGGTTTTCTATGCATAAGATCATATGATCGGTAAATAATGACAATTTTGCTTCTTCCTTCCTGATTTAGATGCCTTTTATATTTTTGTCTTGCCTAATTGCTCTAGCTAGGACTTCCAATACTAAAATGAATAAGAGTGGTGAGAGTGGGCAACCTTATCTCCTTCCTGATCTTAAATGAAACTCTTTCAGTTTTTCTCCATTGAGGATAATGTTAAGTGTAGGATTGTCATATATGGCCTTTATTATTTTGAAGTATGTTCCTTCTATACCCAATCTGTTAAAGGTTTTTATCATGAGAAGGTGTTGTATTTTGTCAAATGCTTTTTATGTATCTATTGAAATAATCATGTGGTTTTTATCTTTATTTTATTGATGTGATAAATAACATTTATTTTTTATTTTTTTCAACATCTTTATTGGAGTATAACTGTTTCACAATAGTGTGTTAGTTTTTCCTTTACAACAAAGTGAATCAGTTATACATATACATGTGTTCCCATATCTCTTCCCTCTTGTGTTTCCCTCCCTCCCACCCTCCCTATCCCACCCCTCTAGGTGGTCACAAAGCACCGAGCTGATCTCCCTGTGCTATGCGGCAGCTTCCCACTAGCTATCTATTTTACATTTCGTAGTGTATATAAAATGACATTTATTGACTTGTGTATGTTGAACCATCATTGCATCCCGGGATAAAGCCAACTTGGTCATGGTGTGTCATCTTTTTAATGTGTTCTTGAATTCAGTTTGCTAATATTTTGTTGAGAATATTTTTGCATCTATATTCATCAGGGATATTGGTGTGTAGTTTTCTTTTCTTTTGGTATCCTTATCTGGTTTGGGTGTCAAGATAATGCTGGCTTTGTATAAAGACTTTGGAAGTGTTCCTTCTCCCTCTATATGTTGGAAGAATTTGAGGAGAATTGATATTAATTATTCTTTGAATGTTTGGTAGAATTCACCAGTGAAGCCATCTGGACCCAGAGTTTTTGGTGTTGGAATTTTTTTTCATTACTGATTCAATCTCTTGACTTGTAATTTATTCAAATTTTCTATTTCTTCTTGAGTCAGTCTTACACCACATTTTCTTTAACCATTCATAGTCAAAATACATTTAGGTTGTCTCCATATCTTGGCTATGGAGCAATGCTGCAGTGAACATGGGTGTGCAGATATCTCTTCAATATACTCATTTTGTTTCCTTCAGATATACACCCAGAAGTGGGATTACTGGATCAGGTGGTGGGTCAACGTTTCATTTTTTGAGGAACCTCCATACTGTTTTCCTTAATACCTGTACCAATCTACATTTGCACCAACAGTATGTGAATGCCCCCTTTTCTCCACATCCTCACTAACTTTGTTATCTTTTGTCTTGATGACAGCCATCCTAACAGGTGTGAGGTGATATCTCATTGTGGTTTTGATTTGCATTTCCCTGATGATTAGTGAGGTTGAACACTTTTTCATATACTCTGGGTTTTCTTCTGATTACATAAATCTTTTGCCTCTTTTCTTTTTTCCTTATTCTTTTAAAAATTAACTTCCAATAAAATGTAATGTATGTAATCTTTTAAAAAATAAGATGTAACATTAATTTATGTGTAACTGAGAAAGAGAAAACTGCCAAATAATGGCAGAGTGCTTTCTAATAACTCAGAATTTCTATTTTATATTTATTGAAAAAGGTTTTTTTAGTAAGTTTTTATTATAAATCACCCTTGTACATACATAAGAAGAAAAGCATATGCAAAATGAATTGATTAATGTGTTCCTAAACTTCTTCATCTTCAGTTGTTAACTCTTCTGAATAATTTTAGCTATAATATTTGTTGATATCCTCATGTTTCCACACAATATTGTCCTTTGTGCCGTCATAAGCGTTTGTCATGCAGTGTTTCATAAAAGTGCTTCATTATTATCTCTGGGAATTTTTTCAACCCCCTGTACCCTTCTGCAAGTTCTGATGCTCTCACCTTCTTGATTCTAACAAATAACAACTGGGACTCCTATGCCTTCCTCAGAAGTTCTTAAAGGATTTGGTGACTGAACACTGCAGCTGACTGGTCATGTCATCAAGAAAAAGAACAAGCTGTATGCATGTCATCGATGCTTTGGGTGGCAAACAGGCACTGTAAGATCCATCGATAGCAAGACACAAACTGATTTTAGACATGCAAAAATATTTAAAAATGAGTATCTTGTCGAACTTATTTCTCTCTTCTCTTTCTTATAGTTTTTCCTTTCTTCCCTCTTCCCTCCTCCTCTCCTTCCTCACTCTTTTCTCCCTTCCTTCCCTACTCTCTTGCTTCCTTTTTTCTTTTTTACTCATTTTTTTCATTCTAAATCTTATCTCCCTCTTACCTTAACTTTGAAGGAAAACCAGCTCAATGAGAATAACAAAGAAGTAGTAGTTCGAAAGGAAAATAGGCACAGACTTTTAAAAGTTGCTTTGTATTTTTATTGAATGGTAGCTTTGAGAATTCAATAATACAGAAAACACAGCAAGCCTCCTGTTCCAGGGGATTATTGCTGAACTTGTAAGTCTTTTAGAACAGTTGTAAATTATGTTATTTAAAATCTGTAGGGACTCATGAATGCGTGATAGGAGAGAAATGTTATCCAAAAAGCCATTCCCTCAAATAGGGGGTACCTGAGTTTACTTCCTCATTTTTATAATTTTGGGAAGTAACACATTGTGGTCATATTATTAGACAAAACTTGAGAAATTGTTTATGCATATGCTGTTTGACATAATGAGAGACTGGAGGATTTTAAAATTCAGCCATGAAAAAAAAAAATAACAAAAAAGACAGTGTTCATTTCCTTATTGGATAGCCCAGCTCTGTACCCTCTGGGTAGACTAAAAGTCTCTGTCCTCGTAAATTTTCTGCGTACACAAATGGAATCATGATACAAATACATAGATGACAAGGAGCTTAAAATCTGACTTAATATGCAGTTTGATTTCTTTCTGTTAAAAAGAGATATATTGGCATCTTAGGAAATTTGTAGTAATTTTAAGATGGACAATGCTTAAGGTAAGATTTCTAATTTAACTTTTTAAACATTTAATGCACAAAGTAAAATTTAAATATTGTATATTAAAGTTCTTTAAAATAGATGCCATGCTTGGTAATTCACATGTAGGATAAAAGTATGTAAAATGAAAAGTGAATTTCAGTTGTTTTTATTTTTGTGTGTATGCTTGTGTGCGTGCGTATCAATGGCTGAACATGTATTCATTTATGTAGCCATGAAAGTTGACACTGGCTCCATGCTCTGTCCTGTGACATGGTTGGTCTCTTTAATCAATGGTGAATTGGGGCTTCAGTGGTTGTATTAACTCTCCCCTTTTAATAAAGAAATGTCCTACAAAATTAAATAATGAAAATGATTTAATTCTCGTGTACACAAAATGTTCTTTTTGTGCTCCGGACGCGCAGGCCCAGCGGCCACGGCGCACGGGCCCAGCCGCTCCGCGGCATGTGGGATCCTCCTGGACCGGGGCTCGAACCCGTGTCCCCTGCATCGGCAGGCGGACTCTCAACCACTGTGCCACCAGGGAAGCCCACACAGAATGTTCTCAACTACAAGAAAAAACTCACCAGAAAAGTATAATACCTAATAACTAAGCCCACACATAATGAATCTGGAAATCCAATGAAGCCGTAACTTTCAGTCTAGATGCCCTGCTGGCGTCTGTCACCACAGAAGATGCATAGCTGTGATTTTTTTAAGTGACCCAGATGTTAGCTCAAGGAGGAAAACAATTAGGAATTAGGAACAAAACTTAAGTGATATAATAATGGCAGACCACCAGTTATAATATTTTTCTAGAGGAACTCTGTATACTTGTACATGCCTTGCAGCCTGTGTTGGGTGTAATTGTGTGTAAGAACACAGACAGACCTGGGTTCAAAGCCTGGTTACAGCATTAGTAAACCTATCACTTGGTCTCTTTGAACTTCAGTTTTGTTGTCTATAAAATGGGAACATTCGTGCTTATTATTAAGAATGTTGTGAGGCTTGAGTGAGTCAATGTATGTAAATCCATAGTATCTGGTATGTTCAGAAATAGCAGCTATTACTAGTAGTAGTAAAACTAATACTGTATTGAAATAAACATCACAACTTATTTCAGGAAGTATGTAAGGGATGATTATTATGGGTCTAGCATATTCTTGTTATTCTTGTTAAGGAAGCTAGAATTCCTTCTTTTGGGGGTCCAGTTTAAGCTTTAGAGATCTACCGCATCATGGCAGCAGGGACCAGTATAATTCAACACTGCACAGAGTTTTACTGCAAAAATTTTAGTTTGAAAATGTTAAAATATGGTCTTCAATGCTCTTACCACCACCAAAGCCCATATTGCATAATGAAGGGAGAAAAGAGGAAGGAGGGAGAGACTTTGGTTGTGTTGTTTTTTGTAAAGTACATGGTCAACAACACTGATAATTTATCATCACGTCATTACTACTCACATCTTACAATGTTTTATTCTCAAAAGTACTCTCTCAAATTTCTAAATAGTGAACCAGGAATGTCCAGATCCCTAAGAAGAGGACCATAATGATAAAGGATGTAAGGAGGTATTCGAAAATAATTATCTGGAAATACAAAGATTATGCAAGAAAAGTTACTATGCACGGGCTTCCCTGGTGGCGCAGCGGTTGAGAGTCCGCCTGCCGATGCGGGGGACGCGGGTTCGTGCCCCGGTCCGGGAGGATCCCACGTGCCGCGGAGCGGCTGGGCCCGTGAGCCGTGGCCGCTGCGCCTGCGCGTCCGGAGCCTGTGCTCCGCAACGGGAGGGGCCACAACAGTGAGAGGCCCGAGTACGGGAAAAAAAAAAAAAAAAAAAAAAATTAATATGCAAATAGTTATTCAAAACTAGTCTTCTGAAAACAAAACCAAAAAAAAGTGCAAGATCTTTGGTTTACCTTCCAAAGGGTGCTTTTTTAAAAATCCTCTACCTTTCAAATTAACTCTTATTTTAATGTACCCCATTTTTGCAATACCCCCTTTAAGACGCCACAAAAAAGATGTCTAGGTGCAGAAATATGTTTTCTGTTCCAAAGGGCCACACTGTCCCTGAATTAGTCAGCTTGGCTGCAGTAACATCCAATCCCCAAATCCCAAGTCCTTAGCGCAAGCGTTAACTTCTTACTGGTGTTGGAAGGCAGTGGCTTGTTCTGAGAGGTTGATCATATTTCTTCTTATTCCAGCACCAGGCAGAACGAGCTGCCCTGCCTGGAATGTGATGTTTCCCTCGCAGAGAGCAAGGCCACAGGAACGCTCGCTGAGCCCCGCAACGGCACTTGAAGCTTCTAGGCAGGTGTAGCCTCTATCAGATCCACTCACAGCCCACTTTATTTTGTGCTTCAATCCAAGCCCAACCATTGTAAAGCTATCATACTCCAATAAAGATGTTACAAAAAAAAATAAATCCAAGCCCCACAGGAATTCGTTGGAGAATAGACTCCTCCTAGTGTGGGAGGTGAGAAAGAATATTTGTGAAAAGTAGAACAATACACTCTAGCCCCTTTGGTGACACATTATATATGCGAATGAAACAATACAAACCAAATAGCCAAAAATTAGGACGAAAAAACAAACACATAACTAGAATTTCAAAATAAGAAATTAACAGTGTAGGCTAAAACTATCGAGGAAGTTTCACCAAAAAAAGAACTCAATACTTTGGAAATAGATGAATCATCTCTTAGCTGCCAATTCTATCAGTCCTTAAATTATGTCAATTCAATGTATATAAAATCTTGCAAATCTGCCATTTCTTCCCTATCCTTATCGTCACTCTGTGGCTCTTCTCTTGGCTGGTCTATTAGAATAAGGTCCCCGTTCAGGTCTCTCTCCAATTCATCATCCTATTGTTGCCTTGTCTATCCATTTAAAAATTTGAAAATGTCACTCACCTACCCAAAATTCTTCAATATATCCCAATTATTTACTGGATAAAATCTAAAATCTCTTGCAACAAAGTGCTTGATGCATTGGCCCCTGTCAACCTATACAGGCTTGCTTTCTCCCTTCCTGGGATTCCACAGACATTTTCCACCCCAGGGTGCCCTGAGCTATTTGCGCTTCCTGACTTCAATGTCCCTTGCCTCTTTAACCCACACAAAGATTATCCATGATGCTTGATTGCAATGACCTGCCCCTACTTTTGCATGAATGAACTGTTTATTTTTCAGGTCTCAACTGTGATAACACCTACCCTCTGGAGTTTGACCTGATTCTCTGAGAAAAATTAAGAGCTTCTTTTTCTATTTTCCTGCTGAATTCTGTACATACCATTTCAATATAGTTTTCCTCTTCTCTCTTCTTACTCCGAAAATCAATTTTATCAGAGTCCCAGATGGATTGCCAAAACCAATTTGTAATTTAAAATTCAAATTTGAGTTGTTAGGCAAAGTAGACCCTTGTGTCAGTTCAACTAGTATATACTCCCCCAAACAAAGTAACTTTTTATGAGGTTGTTCTATAAACAGCCTCAACAGGGGGAGTTAAATTATATGATTAAAGTTAGTATTATTAGGCTCTGATAGTTTTGTACACCTCTCTGAACAGAACTCTTATTGCAAGGCTGGCTGAGTACATTATTTAACCTAGAAGTTTATTTTATCCTTCCAGGAAAAAGCAAAGGGTTTAGATGGCCGTGATCGACTTCTGTCTCAGTAATCGTCTTTGTCAGTCTTCCATGATTTAGCAACTTCCATTTTTATTGACATATCTTTTCTTTAGCTGTCAGACATGTTCTACTGGCTTTGCATATGAATATGTGTAAGTTTTTAAATTCATCATTCAGTGGCCAGTATGATTTCCAAGTAAAGTACACACAGGAGAGAGTGAATAACTCATCTCTTTCTCTAGCTTTAGTCCACTAGTCCTCTTCTAATCCATGAAGCTACATATAATAGTCACTTTCTTTGCCCTTGACACGCTTGTCAAGCATTTGAATGTTCTGCTTACCCTCTTGGGCCAGTCTCAACATCACCCTTCCGCTTTTTTAATTGCAAGATTTCAGGTCTCCTTACCACCCTTATATGTTCTCCAGTTCTCTGCATCCTTCTTAGAGGATAGTAGTAAGGACAAGTGACATCCTTAGTAGTATTAAGGACGAGTGTGGAAAAAGAGCAGGATTACCTATGTCCATCCCACTTCTCCCTTTATCCACTTAACCAGCCATTCGACGAGCTAGTCAGTATTTGTGGGCTTGTGCTGTGCACGGACAAAATTTGGCTAAATGAGAAGTCGAGATTTAGATGATTCAGATGTGCGAACGTGCTGCATATATTTGCTCTGAGAGCGTTAGTCTCTGCCGACTTGTCCCAGGGTGAGAGACCAAAAGATCTTCTAAGAGGAGGTGATGTTGAGTTGTTTGCTGAAAGACAACAGAGAGTTTACAAATTGAGGAAAGCCACTAGAAATGGAAAGCACAGGCACGGATTGTGGTGCCAGGTATAACCAGGAAAAGCAGAGAGTCCAAAGTTCAGGAAGGCAGACTGTATGGTGGGCCAGCAAGACATCAGAATAGAAAGGTAACCCTGAGACCGGGAGCTCATGATAAAGGGGCCTGTGGCAGTTCACGCAACTGGAGCCAACAGAGAGGCTCTCCTGGGACGTAAGCAGGGACGTGTCGTGTCCTTTTGGTACCTAAACTATCGAGGGAATAAATCCAATGTGTGTGACAAGAAGACGGGGAAAATTCGGTAACGGCCAGGGGAGACTCATCGGAGGGGTCCTGGAATGGCTCCAGGTAGGCTTGATGAGGGCACAGACTCAGGCAGGATTTGCAGTTAGTTGGGGGCAGAATTTTCTGAACTTAGGGGCTGAATCCCTGTGAGCGGGAGAGGAAGTGCTCAGTGAAAATCCTGTTTCCGCCTTGAGTAACTGAAAGACTGCAGAGGCCACGAGGGGACACAGGAAACTCAGGGGGAGAAGCAGCCTGAGATGAGAGAAGTTCAGTTTTAGGCCAAAAGAGAGAAACTCACCTGAAAAAAAAAATCAAGTATATTTTAGAAGATAATTTTAAAGGCAGTTTTAATAATTTCTAAAATAAAATGCATCCCTGGAATAAAATGTGGGCAGCATCAAGTGCATACAATGAGATCACTTATGAAAACGTAGGTCTCATTATTTAGACCTTACGTATGGCAGAGAATGCGTATCAAGCACTTCAAATATATCAATTTCATTTCTATCCCTACAAGTTAAGAGTCTTCTTATAAATGTTTAAGTTGGGATATGTTTATACAGATTTTGCTCTAAGTAGGTTTCCTCTCAATCATGACTAATTGCAGAAAAATAATATTTGAACATATTAATAATTAAGAGCCCCGTAGGGTTTTTTTTTTTTTTTCATATAAGGGAACTGAATTAATGAGGTTCCAACATATTCGATAAGCCTCCTTGAGTGTCCTGGTTTCAATTGCCTCTTCTTTAATAAGTGTTGCTTCATTCAGACTCTCCAGTTTTCTGTAATTTCAATCACTTAACTCTGTGAATGAATAAAGTTTTATCTTGTCATTTCCAACTCAGGTCACACATGGAGATTGTTAATAGGGCTCCTTCAGTAAAATGATCCTGTCAGCTTCTGTTCTCAGATAATAATGTAAACAAAATAACTGATTATTTTATAGCCGCTATGATCTTGATATGAGTGGGAGGGAAGACTGCCTCTAGGGATAAGGGAATCACAAAATAGAAGATGGCAGATATGACAGCGGGAGAGCATTGCTGCCGTTGCAGAAGCAGCAGCAGCCAGGCTCCTGGGCGCGAGTCTGCGAGCTGACCCTCAGGACTGGACAGACCCTCAGCGACGGGACAGTGGGCACCCAGAGATTTGTTTTTTTTTTTTTTTTTTTTTGCGGTACGCGGGCCTCTCACTGTTGTGGCGTCTCCCGTTGCGGAGCACAGGCTCCGGACGCGCAGGCGCAGCGGCCATGGCTCACGGGCCCAGTTGCTCGGCATGTGGGATCTTCCCAGACCGGGGCACGAACCCGCGTCCACTGCATCGGCAGGCGGACTCTCAACCACTGCGCCACCAGGGAAGCCCCTGTTTATTTGTTTGTTTGTTTTTAATGGATGTATAGTTGACTTACAATGGCATGTTAGTTTCAGGTGTACAGCAAAGTGATTCCGTTATGCATATAGTTCTCTATACATTTATATCTCAGGAGTGGGTGACTAGAAGACAACACACACTTTCTAAGACCTTTTCGAAGCTTCCCCAGGAACTGTGGCTTCCACGTGCCCCATCAGAACCAGGCTGGGTGCTGAGCGCCTCTCCCGGGGCAGCGAAAGTCCGGCCTCCACCTGCGGCAAAATTCTCATCTTCCCCACACAGGAGCCACTCCTTCAGTGTAGACGTTTCCCCTCCAAGAAAATTCTTCTCTTCTCCTTCATATGTGGTTCTTCGTGAGCCTCACCGGGGACTTGGTCCCTCAGGATGCCGTGGAGATGGCACCCTGCTTTGCTCTCCCGACTCACTGCCCGTTGCTCTTCCTTGACCCGCAGGGCTGTAATTAACACCTCTCTTTTTGACTCCTGTCACATTTCTGTCTAGCTCTGTTCCATCAGCTAAGTATGGGGGAGTCTCGGCAGCCCTTCCAGGGCTAGAGTTCACACACCGTTCTGCCTGCAGCTGGTGCAACCGTGTCAGGCAGTGGTGCCTCTCCAGCACCAGAAAGTCCTACCAGACCTTGTCTGTCGGGGGATGGAGGCTGACACACGGAGAAGGGACCCTCGGATGTGTGCCCGGAGGGGCCCTCCAGGTCACGGCTGCACACAGCCGGGGGCCCTGCATTTACGCACCCTCCCTCCAGACAACCTGGCTTCATTCGGCCTCAGGGGAGTCAGAGTCTCAGCACTGGAAGGTCCTGGTACTTCTGCTGTCCTGCGTCCCAGGGGTCCCTCGGGGGCGCTGCCCTGTTAGAGCTGCACGCTCCCCTTTCACACCAGGGTGACCACTGGCTATCTGTGGCCAGTGGTCACAGACCTCTGTGTTTAAAGCCCTGCAGGTGCTTCTGATACACACTCAAGTGTGGGAACCAGGTCATGAGAGTGGAGGTTCACAAAGTCTTTAGAAGAACAAATTAAAGGACCTCGGCCTCACCCACTGATTTAGAACCTCTAGGGATAAAGTCCAGGAAAGTGAGGCACAGCAGAAGCTCTTCAGTGGTTCTATGCCCACGAAAGAACCACTGCTCTGTGTCACTGGGTCCTGGTGGCAACTCGCCCCGCAGCCCTAGGTCTTGTCCCTGGTCTGGCCCATGCAGGGAATATTTCAACTGTAATTCGGTGCGTGGCCACCTGCTATGATACATAAAAAGAGGGCCCTCTGTCCTGCCTGGGCCCGGAAGCTATGTGGAAGGCCAGATGGACAAAACTTGGGCACCGTGTCCCTGCCGACTCTGGGTCAGTGGTGGCATACCCAGCGCTGATGCTGATATTCTGCCACGAGAAAAGGAAACTGTGGAAAACATCCAGAGGTTTCCAGATCACCCACATAGGCAGCGTATTTTTGTTTGTATTTTGGTTTCGTTTCTTTTCCAGCCCAATTGCAGTGTAAAGAGCCCTCCTAAGGCCTGTTGTTGAAATCCACCCAGCCCCGCCCCTCCCTTTGAAAGCACACTACGGTGTTTCCCCTTCCACGAGGCCGCATACCGCGGAACATTCTCAGAAGCCTGTTTTCTTTTCTGTTCTTGCTAAGCGAACAGTTCTTCAGTGGAGGAGTTTCAGCTTTTCTCCGTGTACCAACTGCGCGGGCATTGACCACAGGCCTGGGATCACTGAGCAACTCTACCTTTGTGCTTCCCTGCTGAGTCTCTGGTCTGCAACTCTGAACATTTCAGCGACATCTTCCAGCCGCATCTCGAAACACTTCGCTCCAGCCACAGGTGCTGCAGCTCTGAGACGATCTCTAGGTTCACCTGTGAGCAGTTGTGGGAAAAATCTCAGTATCCGCAGAGGGAGCAGGTAAGGGACTTTTGATCAATCCGGGCTGACTTCTCTTGACCCTCGTTCTCCTTGTAGAAAGAGGTTTTGTTTGTTTGCTTGCTTGCTTTGTTTTCTTTTTTAAGATATCAGTTGAGGCTGGCTTGTACACCAATCTCCAGCTCCCACTTTGTCCCTTTAGAGCAGTTCAATATCCGTTGCCTTAGAGAGTAATAGAGGCCCTTAGCAGCAGTGAATTCCAACTCACCAAGCACTGCACATATTTGTATTTTCTCTTTGACACCAAAGAATACTTTCCAAGCCATAGTTTATTCCCTTGCAACAGATGTCATCTTTTTTGGACAATCCTTGTGATAAAAACAAGTTCTGTCTAAGATCTGCCTGCTTTTCTGGACTAAAGGCAGGGAGATGTACCAGGAATTACACCTTGGCTCATGTGTCTAGAAGCTAGAAGAAAAAACTTAGGCTACTTCTTCCTTGAAAATTAAGGTTTTAACCATTTCTAATCAATAACATTTGCGGTTGGTCCACCAGAGACTTGCTCTCCCTCTAGATATTAGCTAAGCATAATCACTCGTATTTTCAAGTCTGAAATTTTTAATCGGACTACACAATGAGGAAGCAGTTTACAAATAACCAGGGAGAAATATGGCTATTTAATGAAATATAGAAGTTGCAAATATTTGCTGCCTCACACTTTGTGACTGTTGAGGTTTACCCCTTTGGGGGAAAGGAAGAGGATATTCATTGTTCAATGCTCACAGTTGCAGCATTTTTATTATTCTAACTATACCCTGCTCATTTCCTCTTTCTTGCAAAAATGCTAATTTCCCGTTTTGCAGATGGTATATTATGATTATATTTATCCAATTATAGATGGAACTTCCACAGAAGAAGATCTAAAGAAATGCAATGTTCCTCAGTGGGACAATGTAAGTAGCGTATTCCTTTGGGGTAAGTGCGTGCTTATGTCAAAATATTCTTGCATGTTTGAGGAATAAAAATATCCTCAAAATAAAAATATCCTGATTGACTCAACTATACAATAGTCCCAAAGTAGTTTGACTATGATGAAATAGATCTAGTACGGCACCTCACCTACAGTAAGTAGTCAATGAACATTTGAAGGAATAAATGAATGTAGCAATTAAAACGTTTAATCAACAGTTCCCTCTTTTGTTCTTAAAATGGGCGGTGGTTCAACAATATTAAGATACTAATTTAATTTGACTTTTCTCCACCCTTGTTTGAGACTTGCTTTCTGAGTCCCTGGTTAGTAAGCTAATTACCAGTCGTGGTAAATTGCTAGTCAAAGCACAGCCTGTTTGTAGAGAAGACTGAAGCCGTCATAAAATGTGTACTTGGGACACAGTCGGCCCAGATTTGGAGGCGTTAGATTGCTGAGTTCTTGGTGAGCTGAGAATCCAGGAAGGCTAGTCATGAACAAGATATGTTTGTAAGAGAATGCTTTCATAAAAAGAATCCTTTTTCTATGTTCCTTTTATTTTTAATATGGGAAGCAATTATTGTCTCATCAAAACCAAAAACATTTTACAATTAGTATTACCCCAAATTGAATAAATTTGGGGGAGCAATTAGAAGGATCACCACTAAATGATACATTAACAGGCATGAGAGGAGAAGATAGATAAATCACTCCCTCATGAAGATATCCCTAATCTAGGAATATATATAAATAAAAAAATAAGATTATTTGACCCTGGGTAGAAAATTTAGTTGGGAATTAAATTTTATTTTATCTCAGTTAAATACTTCAAAACATGTTCATTGAATTGAGAATGAATAGTCATATATATTATATATAATTTTATGTGTAGGAATAATATATTATATATGAGATTATATATAATATAATCTGTTGAAACAGAGTTACAATTTGAGAAACTTCTATCTTACTTTCTTCAGAACATCATCACACGATTGACTGTGATTAGGTCAGTTCCCCGCATTCTCTAGAACAATTCACCTATAGCTTGATTGGGCTGCAGCTTCATCCATTAACCATGATTAGGTCAAACGTCCTTGATTGGATCTTGCTCTTGTGAAACTTAGCTTCACTCCCTTTGATGGACTCGTGCTTCTCTCTCCAAAGGTCCTCAACCATCAAATGAATAACTTTCCTGGCAATAATTTGCATATTATTTATTTTATTTATTTTTACTTTTTGGTATAAACAAACTATACACTTGTTGTAAAAATAAATTAAATGGGGAAATGCACAAAAGAGAAAAATAAGCATCTATACCAAGAAAAAAATCATTCTAAATATATACATTTCTGTCCAGGATTCATATCAAGTTGGGATGGCAGTGCAACCTATTCTTTGCACATAATAGTACAGCAGAAGCATTTCCAATGCCACTACAATCTCTCCATACTCTATAACGTGTTCCACACAAAATAGAGAAAGATATAATTTGCTTTAAAATTCAGTTATCCGGTTAATAAATATTTATTGAGCTGCTACTATGCACCAAGCACTGTTTTAGGCTCCAGGCTTATATCTGGGAACAAAAGAACACACTTTTATAAAGCATAAATCCTGAGGGGTGGTGGGGAGAATGAAAAGATGCAGATATTTAAATGTAATATGACAGGTAGGCTGATAAGTGCTACAGGAAGGATACAGCAGAGAAGGTAGTACAGGCAATAGCAATGTTGATCATAGGTGATTCTATCCTGTAATGGAACTACAGGTGATTGCGTCTTTCTCCTTCTGCTTACATGTGTTTAATAAGTAAGCTTTCAGCTCACCGGATTTAAAAAACATGGATGTATACGTGTGTTTATCTTCTTTCGTTTTTCTTCAGTCAAACTTAATTTACAGTTTATTCTCCCTTTCTGCTCATAAATGATCAACCCCCCCATGCCATTTTCCCCAGGGTTGAAACCACATTCTAGGGAACTCATACAGTGTCAAGGCTTCATTGCAGTGATTGCATTGTTTCTTTTCTGTACTCAATTTACAAGCATACTTTATTCCCATAAAACAAGGATTTGTCATAGTACGGTTTGTCAAAGAAACACTTTACACTAGCAGCTGGCAGCGTTCAATTTCCTCACGGAGTGGTGGTTGCATATTTTTGTTGCCTTTGGTAAGTCACTGAGCCTTATCTATGGATACGGGCCCTCTTGGATATTTGGGTTTCAAGAGACAAACTCTTTGTATATTCTAATACGGTTAATATTGCAGTCATGGTGTAGGGCTCATGAGGAGAGCCAAAGACACCTGCATTGTAAGTGCTTTGGAAACTCTACTTTCTCTCTCTCACAGGGAGAAATCAAAGCAGGCACTGATAATATACAGGTTATTCCAATCAACGTGATGTCTTAGCTACAAGCTGGAGAGGGTAGAGATGTTCGTTCACCACACCCCACCCCGGTGCCGGGTCACAGCCCCTCCTGGAGGTAGCAGCAGTGGCGGTGACAATCCCTGGGGACAACTGGTGATGTCCCTCTGACTGACGCCTCTGAACGGGCACCCCTTCCCCAGGGCAGCTGGGCTGTGCCCACACCTCCGTCATCGCCTCTTGCCCTGGGAAAGGAGGAAGAGAGGACACAAGACCCCTGGCTGTTTCTGAACCAGAAGGAGTCACTTAAGGGGCCTTTACAGCCTCAACAATGCCCAGTAGGGGCAGGTAATTTACCCCTTCTTAGATAATGTCCTACATTTACTTTTTAATTACAGTGGCTACTTTTGTGCAAGAAATTTCTCTTCTCTTCTCTTTTGGCCCCAAATCACAAGAAAACAGAATAAGTGGAAAAGCTTTGTGAAGTCAGGAATCTTTGATTCTTGGATGCAGTCCAAGTACCTAGAATAGTGGCTGGTTCATAGCACATGCTTACTCAGTACCTGTGGACTGAATGAATAAATGGTGATTACTAAGTTTCAGGAAGAGAGAAATCCATTACATTAGTGTCATTCAAAAGCATTAAGGCTTTCGGGCTTCCCTGGTGGCGCAGCGGTTGAGAATCCGCCTGCCGATGCAGGGGACGCGGGTTCGTGCCCCGGTCCGGGAAGATCCCACGTGCCGCGGAGCGGCTGGGCCCGTGAGCCGTGGCCGCTGCGCCTGCGCGTCCGGAGCCTGTGCTCCGCAACGGGAGGGGCCACAACAGTGAGAGGCCCGCGTACCGCAAAAAAAAAAAAAAAAAAAACTCTTGCATAGCCAATAATGATGTGAAAATGTAATTGTAAATGCTTCCATTTTTATAATAGGATTATTAGCTTTTATGTACAGAATGTGAGAATCTGATTTTGTCCTTTTACAGCTGGCTGTTCAGTTGTCACTCACTGCCGTTCTATCTCCACCCACATTTCTTTGTGCCTAGAATCATCTCTGAAAGTTCTATTCTGTTACATTAATCTATTTAGTGTTGATCAAGAAACACATTACTTGATTATTTTAGTTTTATTACACATTTTATTATCTGATGAAGCTATAAGACCCCCGTGTTGCTTTTAAGATGTTCTTTCTTTTCTTTTGTGTTTATTCATCCAGATGAACTTTAGAAGACTATTGTTTTCAATTCCATAATCTATTCTATAATGTTTTGTAGTTGTATTTATTATGCAAGCTTACTTGAACAAGCATGATCTTTCTCATAGAGGTAGGGAATATGTTCCAATTATCCACATCTTCCACTATATTGCTCAGAAAATCCTGTCGTTTCTATTTTCCTTATTTCCTTGTTACTACATATTTCTTCAACAAACATTAAGAACCTACCGGATGTGAGGCTCTGGACTAGCCATTGGTGTATATCTGTGAGCTTTGAATGAGAACAATTTGACTTTCCTGTCTCAAGTATACAAATTACTGGGCAGTAGGGACGCTAAAAAAATGTATTACAATAAAATGCCATGAGTCTTATAGGGAACAAATAAAAGATGCTATGAGATCAGATACGAAGAGCACCTCAGCTCCCAGGTGGTGAGACCTGAAGGACAAGCAGGAACTGAGCATGCTGGGAGTATCACAGACAGAGCGCAAGAGGAAGGGGGAGGATGAGGCTGCACTTGTGGGCAGGGACGGATGTTAAAGAGCGGTCTGCACTGTACTGTCTTAAGGAAGTCAGAGCTTATTTTAAGGGCAATAGAGGAGTATTAGGGCTTTCAGTTGAGAAATGGCATCGTCGTATTTGCATTTTTGAAATTTTTCTCTAGTTATGAGGTCAACAATTAATTGGAATGGAGTAGGAATCGACATAAAAGACCTTTTAAGGGACCATTCAAAGATGCATGCAAGAGATGATGAGCTGGAATAGTGGCCCTACTGGCCAGTGAGGATGGAGAAAGAGGCAGGGTTAGCTAAAACGTGATTCCTAGTCGCAGAATCAAAGTCGGAGACTGTATCAGTAAAAGCATGTTTATCCCCACAGTGTAAAAAACAATAGATGATGAGAAAGCTGTATCGAAGCTGGCCGTTCCCTGAATGTGTTTAGCTTGGGAAGCCCAGATTGGCACTTTATCAGAAAGGACTTTAGACTAATTTGCAGATGAAGTACCCTGTCATCTATTAGGTTGCCTTAACTGTGGAGACTAGAAAATGAGACAGAATGCATTCTGACCCCAAACATAGGGGAACATACCCACCGGTTTAAGACAGATCTGTACTAATCTTAGCATACCCTTGGGAGAAATTTCTTAATATCCTGGAGTCAGAAAATTATACTTGACTACTTTGTTTAGCCTAAGCGTTTGAATTGTCTGGACCTATATGAAAATGCAATAAAGAAACCAATGAACAAAGTTGAACATAGTAAGAAATAAAAACCTTGACTGAACCAATAACTACCAATACATTTTTTTTAAGTTTGTAATTTTAAATGGCTTAGCTGCTACATTTTTCATCAAAAAATAATTAGCACATATAATGAAACCGACAGAGATAGTTCACAAAAAGAAACGCTTACCACGTCCAATGCATAAATCCTAAGGAAAATGCTAGTAAATTGCCTACCATATGGTTAAATAAAATAAAATTTTTTTAAAAGGGAAGAAGAAGAAAAGAAAATTGCAATGACCAAACAAAATGTTTTAAGAATGGTTTAGGGCTTCCCTGGTGGCGCAGTGGTTGAGAATCCGCCTGCCGATGCAGGGGACGCGGGTTCGTGCCCCGGTCCGGGAAGATCCCACATGCCGCAGAGTGGCTGGGCCCGTGAGCCATGGCTGCTGAGCCTGCGTGTCTGGAGCCTGTGCTCCACAACGGGAGAGGCCACAACAGTGAGAGGCCCGCAAAAAAAAAAAAAAAAAAGAATGGTTTAAAATTAGGAAATCTATTACCATAATTTATACGATCAACTAATCAGACACAGTTAAAGAAAGTGATGAAATCCAAACGTAACAGGAGCGGGCAGGAAGGTAAAGGTTTGTGATGTCAGACACTAACACGTACCGTTTTATCCAAAGGTACAACGTAGCGAAGTGAAATCTATAAAACCAACGTTAGAGGCAGACTTTTTGCAGAAGACTTTTGCCAACTTCATGCTCACATCCGCGCCTCTTGGCCTGATGCCCTCTGGCCAGCCCAGTGTAATCTGGAGTGTCCCTTCAGTGGTTCATGACCAGTTTCCACACTGCAGGTCTCCTTTAGCAAGACCACGTTTTCTGGCCAGGTGAGTTGTGGGGAATGAGATGCTCAGAACCTGTGCGCTCAGCAGCCGGGCTTGCGGCCGCTCTCAGTCCCAGCTGTCGCTCCAAGGCTGCTCCGAGGCCCTGGCTGAGGAGGTCCTGGCACCCAGCAGTGACAGATGAGTGAGCGCCGGGGGACAGCCCATCAGGTGGTGAAAGGCAAAAGGAACTAGAGCAGGCGGCATTGCATTCATACAGATCACATCAGTTTCAGGGTTGCACGATGAGCAACATCTCTGAGAGCAGAGGCTCCTTCCATACGCCACTCACGCCGGGGGCATCTCCATCCGGTACTCCAACGACTGAGTCGCCGTCCACTGGGGGGGGGGCAGCGCCCGCAGTGTGGAGCACCTTTCAAAAGACATTGGGAATTTTCCCTCCGTTTAATTTTGTATTAACATTCGATCCTACTTCGAGATAGGAAGGAGTTGAAGTAACTGATTTTCAATGCTTCAGTGAAAAGTCTGGCAAGCCCAATTAGCTCCTCCAGTCTCGCAAGATTTTTTCGGTCGGCCCAGAAATATGTCTAGAAGAATTGTGGAGAGAAATGAAGCCCTATTAATGTCGCAGTTGGTAACAAAGAGGCAAGTAGGAAAAAATCAAATCTTTACCAAGAGTGAATGTCAACCAAGAGGTTGAAATGAAGGCCGCGTGTCCAGGATATCCCTGCCATTGGTGATTTGTCAGCTCCTGCGTGTACATGGTACTCTTCTTTTACATCGTATTTTCATTTCTGAGCTTTCTGAAATGTTTGAGACTGAAGGTAACTCAATTAAAAAAGCCTTTTAAGATATCCTCCCAATCAAATATTGAAGTGACATGGAGTAGAGATTTGGTATCGTGCTTTCCTCCCAACGAGTGCTATGAAAATTAAAAACGGAAAGAAGAAAAAAAGATTTAAGCAACAAAACTAAAATAAAATTCCCCATTTAGTCACAAATTATTTAATACTTCTCCCGCATTCAGCTGTACGCACTCCCCCAAATCAGCACACGCTCCGAGTATCTTTCCTCCACCGATGAGTTGAAGTTATTATATTTGATGTAACAGCACTG
Organism: Kogia breviceps; assembly: GCF_026419965.1. Lineage (NCBI taxonomy): Eukaryota > Metazoa > Chordata > Mammalia > Artiodactyla > Physeteridae > Kogia > Kogia breviceps. The sequence continues at coordinate 109,576,475 of NC_081318.1, read as the reverse complement.
GAAGATGCAGAGATGCACTATTCTTTAGAAGTTATTTCACCCTAAGTTCTTAAAGTCACTTACATTTCACTGTAAACCTCTTTTTTTTTTCCCTTATCCCATTTCATGCTTTATGTATGTAGCAAATAATAATGCTATTTGCAATGTTCTTTTAACGAATGTGTCTTTACAAAAACACTGAAATGATAGAAAAGGCTTAGCAAAATTCAAACTGTCCACGTTGGATCTGGAAGTGGAAGAAATTATCGTTCATCTGAGACACAAGTGACCATAACTCTCGGTGGCTCCCCCTAATTACTTGCCACGGTCAAGCATGGTCTGAGGGCTCAGTCCTCAGATATTTAGAACATTCTCCTTGTCCTCATACTGCGAAGCCCCCAGTTTATAGAGGAGGCATTTGACACTCTTATCCAAGACACCTAGAAACCACCTTCCCTTTAAGGATTACTGTACTTTCTCCTACTTCGCATGTTTATGCCTATCCTACTGTTACATTTTGCTATATGTATAGTGTTTTGTTTTATTTTTCAGTCTGGCGTTAGAAAGACACAGCTCTCATTTTAATTGTACGAGTTGTTCTTAAGTATATGTCACATGTGCTTAATATCAAGGTTAAAATTTTCGTGGCTCCCTTCTATAAAATACAAGGACTTGTTGGCTTCCCACCCACATACCTCAACCTTGACTTTGTCTACAATAACGTAATATTCCTTACCCACTCTTCAAAAAACGTATTCAGAGGACTGTGTTCCTCAGAGACCACAAGTCTCTGCTACCGCCTTTATGCCTTGGTCTTTCTCCCATTTCGTTCTATGTGGTGTTTTCCCCAAACATACGGCAGCACAGCCCAGGTGGCAACTCTTACCCTTTCCAAATTCCCAAGAAAACACAACTAATGCGCCAATATGGCAGAAAATATATCAATACTGGAAACCGAGTGTTCAATTTGACTTTCAGCGTTGTGTTTGTATCGTTGGGGTATGTGGGCAGCCTCGCAGTCTCTCCTCACAGCTTGCAGAAAGCTGAAATAAGTTCTCTGCAGAGAGAGCGAAGCCCACGCACAACAGGCAGAATTAGTCATCCATGGGAGCGCGTCCCGATTCCGTCGGCGTGAAACACCCAAACCCTAACACCTCGACCCGAGTCTAGGCTCAGACAACTGCACTGGAATGGGAGTGTAGTAATAAGCACAGATCCAATCGATTATAGCAACCCGTTGGGGTGATGGCAGGGGGGAGGTGATTGCTTCACAAGGTGCGAGGGCTGTTGTCCTGTGTCTGCAGCGTCGCTCTGGTGGATCGTAAATGCGCGGCCCTTTCCTTCATTCCGCATCACAGGCAAACGTGCCACCGTGATGGCTTCGGCCGCTAAGCCCACGTGAGCAAAGCCCTCTCCATCCCAACGACTGTCTGCTCTGCCCGACACGTGCACTTCTCATCGTGCGTTCCCGAGTTGCCATTTTCCCCAACACACCCTAGCAGCTGGTTTAATGTGAGCCTGCAGGTGAAAAAACATGGGTCTTCCCTTAGCTGACTGACAAAACCAGGATTCCAGGATTCCAAGGCCAGAAGGCAAGGGCCACACCTGCAGTGGTGACCCCCCCTCTCGAAATCCAAGACCTTGTGGGGCAACGTCTTTGCTTTTATCCCTTACCTATTGCCTCTTTGCCACCAAATAATGCCATTGGGACTGTAATGTATATCAGAAACCTGGAGGAATGTCTACTATATATATATATAGTGCCAACTGCATAAGATTAGGAATATATTTAAGAGTTTAATGATTCTAAGGGAAATCTGAGTCAGGTCTTATTGCAAGAACCTTTTTACTGAGCTGTGGTAACCAAACCGGGATACCCTGTTTGAGCCAACAGGTGCCTTTTGGGTTTTGGTTTGGGGGCTTTTTATTTTTCTTGCAGGTGAATTTTTTTCATTTGCGACGTGATTGACATATAACATTGTATTCGTTTCAGGTGTACAACATTATGATTTGATACATGTATATATTGCAAAATGATCACCCCCAAGAGGTCTAGTTAGTATCCATCTCTACACATAGTTAACAAAGTTTTTTTCTTGTGATGAGAACTTTTAAGATCTACTCTCTTAGCAACTTTCAAATATACAAGAGAGTATTACTAACTATAGTCACCTTGCTGTACGTTACATCCCCATGACTTATTTATTTTCTTCTGGCAAACGCTTGATTTGAGAGACATTCTTGTGCTTCCCTCTCACATGGTCTTTTGGGGGCCACTCTGCTGCCTCCCTGCAAGTCTCTCTAAGTTCAAACGTTGGGCCAGAGTCTTGGTCATTTTTCTCAGGAGACCCCGATGCAAATATTCTTTTTAAAAATAAGTAATGGCTTTTTGCGACATACAAAATAAATGTGGGGTTTTTTGGCGCAGCTTTAAAACATTCTTTGGTAATTTTGGCCCTGATGAATTGTCCAAACTCATCTCTTCCATTACCTATGACATTTTTTAACAAAACTGAACTTCAAAAATTCCCTGAGCATGTCAAGATGTTCTCAGTACTTTCTGTGCACTCCCTCTCCCCTCGGAATAAACGTCTTCCCCTGTTCCTTGTTCTCTTCCAGACAAATGCTCACCTGATTTCTAATACTCAGTTCAAGAGTCAGTTCTTTTCTGCTTCCTTTAAAGCACCACTCTCTTTGCACAATCTGTACTACATTAGGACTACGAAGTCCTTGGACAAAAATCCCAAATCTGATTCATTCTTGTTTCTCTAGCAATTATTGCAGGGTCTGTATGAGAGCTCACTTTAGTAAGTATTTGTGGAAATGAATTGGAAACCTGAAGTGTGATCTTTATTATATTCCTACTGGCCCCCTCACCCAGGGTGTTATCCTAAGAGCTCTCACAGCTATTCCCATTCCCACAATTGATGGAAGCCCTGTTTAGATATTTGGCAAGGCAAGCACACGTTGAGATTTTTGGCTTTGGGTGCTAATGATTTCAACTGATGAGATGTTTTCATGTGTTATAAAATGAGGCATGATAAGGCAAGGTGACTGACATTACTTCTCACTTTTACTTCAGGAGACCCTAAGCTTAGAAAAGGGAACCCTTGTACACTTGATGGGGATGCAAATTGGTGCAGCCACTGTGGAAAATAGTGTGGAGTTTACTCAAAAAACTAAACAATATAACTACCATATGATCCAGCAATTCCATTCCTAGGTATATATCAAAAAAAACAAAAACAAAATTAAAAGATACATGCACCACAGTGTTCATAGCAGCATTAGTTACAGTAGCCAAGATATGAGAGCAACCTGTGTCCATCAATAAATGGATGGATAAAGAAGATGTGGTCTATATACACTGGAATACTACTCAGCCATAAAAACAAATGAAATTTTGCCATGTGCAAAAACACAGATGGAATTGGAGGGTATTAATCTTAATGAAATAAGTCAGAGGGAGAAAGACAAATACTGTATGATATCACTTATGTGTGAAATCTAAAAAACAAAAAACCCATTCTTGCCACTTTTATTCAACATACTTTTGGAAGTTCTAGCCACAGGAATCAGACAAGAAAAAGAAACAAGAGGAGTCCAAATTGGAGAAGTATAATTGTCACTGTTTGTAGATGACATGATACTATACATTGAAAATCCTCAAGATGCCACCAAAAAACTACTAGAGCTCATCAATGATTTAGGTAAAGTTGCAGGATACAAAATTAATATACAAAAATCTATTGCACTTCTGTACGCTAAAAACAAAGTATACCTAGGAGTAAACCTACCTAAGGAGGTAAAAGACCTGTATTCAGAAAACTATAAGACACTGATGAAAAAAACTGAAGAAGACACAAACCAATGGAAAGATATACTGTTGTTCATAGATTGGAAGAATTAATATTGCTAAAATGACCATACTTCCCAAGGCAATCTAAAGATTCAGTGCAATCCCTATCAGAACACCAAGGGCATTTTTCACAGAGCTAGAACAAATCATTTTAAAATTTGTATGGAAACATAAAAGACCCCAATGAGCCAAAACAATCTTGAGAAAGAAGAATTGAGTTGGAGGAATCATGCTCCTTACCTTTTAAATATACTGCAAGTTTACAGTAATCAAAACATCATGGTACTGACACAAAAACAAACACTTAGATCAGTGGAACAGAATAGAGAGCCCAGAAGTAAACCCACACACTTATGGTCAATTAATCTACAACAGAGGAGGCAAGAATATACAATGGAGGAAAGAGTAATAGAGTGGAATTGTAATAGAGTAATAGAGTGAAATTAGAACATTCTCTAACACCACATACAAAAATAAACTCAAAATAGATTAAAAACCTAAATATAAGAACAGAAACCATAAAATTCCTAGAAGAAAACATAGGCCGAACACTCTGACATAAATCGTAGCAATATTTTTTTGGATCTGTCTCCTAAAGCAAAGGAAATAAAAGCAACAGTAAACAAATGGCACCTAATTAAACTGGAAAGCTTTTGCACAGCAAAGGCAACCATCAACAAAATGAAAACACAACCTACTGAAGGAGAGAAAAGATATGCAAATGATTATACAAAATATTAAAAACAGCTCATACAACTTAACATCAAAAAAGCAAACACCCAGATTTTAAAATGGGCAGAAGACCTGAATAGACAGTTTTCCAAAGAAGATATGTATACAGATGGCCAAGGGCACATGAAAAGATACACAACAAGGTGACTCATCAGAGAAATGCAAATTAAAACCACCATGACATATCAACTCCCACCCATCAGAATGGCTATCATCAACAAGAACACAAATAACAAATGTTGGCTAGGATGTAGAGGAACGGGAAACCTTGTACACTGTTGGTGGGAATGTAAATTGGTGCAGCGACTGTGGAAAACACTTGTTCAGAAATATACATGCACCCCGATGTTCATAGCAGTATGATTTATAATTACATTATTTTATACAACAGCACTTGTTTTTACAATTGCATTTACAACAGCATTATTACAATACAAGGTATGGAAACAACCTAAATGTGTATCAACAGATGAATGGATTAAGAACATGTGGTATATATATTCAACGGAAGACTAGGCAGCCATAAAATGAATGAAGTTTTGTCATTTGCAAGAGCACGGATGGACTTGGAGGGTATTATGCTAAGTGAAGTAAGTCAGACAGAGAAAGACAAATACTGTATGATGTCACTTATATGTGGAATCTAAAAAATACAACAACCTAGTGAATATAACAAAACGGAAACAGACTCTCAGATACACAGAATAAACTAGTGGTTACCAGTGGGGAGAGGGAAGGCAGGGGCAAGATAAGGCTAGGGGATTAAGAGGTACAAACACTAAAAATAAAAAAGCTGCAAGGACATATTGTACAGCACAGGGAATATAGCCATTATTTTTAATAACTATAAATGGAGTATAACCTTTAAAAATCATGAATCACCATGTTGTACATTTGAACCATATAATATTGTACATCAGCTATACTTCAATAAAACAAAAAAGGGGAGAAGCATGAGATGGATATCTCTCTCTCCACCATGTGAGGACACATCAGGAAGACAGCCAGGAAGTGTGTACTCACCAGACGCTGGGAGAAAATCCTAGGCTTGAAGGGCTAGCAGGCTTGAAATGTGAGTTCCAGTCTCTTATCTGCCATGTTGGACTTCTATAACCTAAACACTTGTTAATTTTTCTGGGCTTTTTTGAATATGTAAATATGTGGGGGCGGGGAGGTGGAGTAAGTTATATTTTATTTCCCTTCTGCCTATACAATTGCCTGATTCACTAATAATGAACGTTAAGTATATCACATAAAGTGTTATGTTCAAATTCAAGTTTCTCTTCTATGAACTATTGAAAGTGTCACAGTTGCATTCATGGCTTGACTTGCAAATTATCACTACAGCTTTCGTCAGTAAAAAGTAGACCATCTAAAAAAAAAAAAAAAGTAGACCATCTGCCAATAAACTTGAACAGAATTGAAGCAGCTTGAAAGTGAAGCCTACTTAAATCATTTATAGACACTTTTCTCTCCTACAAATTTTAGGAAAAGTTTTTCAAAGTTTAAATAGAAAACAGTCAAAAGAGAGAAGCTTCTGGATGGCTTTATCTCCTCAGCTACTACAAGAATTATGGCAAAATTGGACAGATGCCATCCTGTAAAATTTATGTCTTGGTGAAATATATATTATCATTAAATAGGAATAATTTTCAACAAAAAAAAGGGAGTCTTAGCAAGTTGGACATTTTGGTTTTATTTAATCAAATTAAAATGTGCAATTTTATGAACTGTAACCAAATTGGACCAATTGGTGAGAAAATAAACTATTTTACTTCCCACACAAGTTAAATAAGCAAGATTTTTAAAAATTCCTCTTTCGTCCGGAGAAATCATACAAAAAAACAAAGAGAAACCCCGTAACTCTAGAGAGAGATTGACTGAGATAAGTACCAAAGTAATTTAAGCCAAAACTTACTTTTACAAAGAGTTTACAAGAGGAAAGAAAAAAAAAAGTCTTAAGTAACGTCTAAAGAAAACAGTAACTTACATAGTATTGAAATGTTTTAAAATTGAAGTGAGCCTTAAAAAAACCTTTTAACTAAAAGTTTTAAAATAGTAATTAGCTATTGAAATGTAAAATACTTTGCATCAAATTACTTTATATGCTGATTTGTCCTTCAAGATTTTAGTAAAAACTTATGAAAGAAATGGCACCTACCTGCAAATCCACGTGTCATGCAATCGCCAGTAATAAAGAGTCTCTGTTATCTGAGATCCTTCATAGGTCTAACATATTTTTGGTCATGGACTGTGTCCCCATTTCGTTTAACAGAAATTACATTTGAACTCTCTTCCTCTCTGAGACAACCTGAAATCCAAGAGCGACCACTTATCTACAGCATCTATAGCTGTAGATATTCACCCATCAGGGTGAAGATGGGTAAATAGCCAGGAGGAGGAAGCATCACCGACAGAGCCGGGTGTGGCAGGTCTTCCTAGGAGAATGCCTCTTCACGTGGGGTCTGGAAACTAGCCTCAGAATTCCCCAGAGGCTTGTTTAAATCATACTTTTTAATTGAGATGGTATTAAATACAACCATTAAAATAAAGAGAATTGGCATCTCTATAATGTTGAATTGTTCTATATATTAACATGGAGTATATCTTTATTTATTCATATATGCTTTAAAACTTGAAGAGTCTTGTGCATACATTAAACTACAATAATTGCTAGCTATTGTCTTTGTTTTTATTGTAAATATTTCACTTTTTCCTGTAATTTCTAGGTTTTTACTCAGTTCTAGAAAAATGCAACTGGTTTTCAAAACTAATCAATTACCTACAGTAACATTTCCAGAACTTTTTATTAGTTTTGTGTACTGATGCTAACCTTTTCCATCTAAATCTTATTCTTCTTTCTTGTTTTGTAGAATAGGCTTGGATTACGGTACAGTATTAAACAGCAGATATAGGACATTGTTAAAGTAAAAGAAATGACTAAATTTTCTCTACTAGATATGATTTCCTTAGGTTTTGTTATATCACAAAACCTTCACCCCCTGCACTGGAAGGCAAAGTCTTAACCACTGGACTGCCAGGGAAGTCCCTATTTTATGTTGTTCGTATCTGATTTGAAAACAAAAGTTGAACCAGCCACAAAAAAATGAATTGGGAAGATTTTCTGTCTTTTTCAACCTTACTACATTTACTTGTATAAGATAGAAATCATCTGTTCTATGAAAGTTTGGTGAAAAATTACTTTAAAAAATATGAATCCTTTCATAATGTGCATGCGTATCAAATAACCATGTCGTACACCTTAGAGGTCTTGCAATTTTATTTGCTAATTATGCATCGATAAAGTTGTAAAAGTGATACAATAAACCCTCCTCAAATTTGGGAAACATGGGAAAGTAAAAATAAGAAAATAAAATCACTCAACATGCCAACACTGAGAGTTAAGCCCTGGTAGCATTTTAGTGTATTTCCTTCAGGTCTTTTATATAACTCGCCGTTCACTCATTTTGAAAACACTCATTGAGTTTAACTGATGCTGTGCATAGTGGGAGGCACAGGGGTATCCCGGGAACAAGACAAACACGGTCCCCTCCTGGCGGAGCTCCCCGTTTGGTGACAGAGGCAGACACTGAACCGGGGTCCACAGGTGCAGCTGTGCTGTGACAGCAGGTCCGGGAGCCTGAAGTGTAGGGACATGATGCTGCTGAAAGTCCAGGGAAAACTTGGCATTAAATCTGAGGCTGAAGAGGAGGCGTTGGCTGCGGGAGAGTGTTCCACGTGGAAGCGAGAGTATGTGGTGAAGGCACTAAAGTGGGGGAAAGGATGCACGTTCGAGGGACAGGGAGCTCTTCAGATATGGCGGAGCACATAGAGTAAGGAGGAGAGCGGCACGAGCTGAGTTTGGAGACCTTGGCGGGACCTTGGAGGCCATTGAAGAGCGATGGGAAGCTGGTCCAGTTCCTTCCGCCGCAGTTGCCTGAGGACACGGGATGTCTGGATCCCTCACGCTTGAGAGGATGTGGGGGACCTGGCAGGAGGTGATGGCTTTCAGGCGAGTGACGATGAGACTGGACGAGGGTGTGTGCGTGCCGGGGTGGGAGCGTTTCTTAGACGGTGAAAGAAACTCTAATTACTTCTGTATAGTAATAACTATTCAGTATAGTTATAATTGTTACTTCAGTATAGTTTGATCTAATCAATTTCCTGTTTCTATTTGTGCTACTTTAGTGCTTCATATTTTCTATAAATGTATCGATTTCTTCTGGGTTTTTTAACTTTATTGCTGTACTTTTCATGATATTCTAATTCTTTTTAAAAACGAGTTCGTCTTGTTTATTTCCTATTTTTCATTCTGTGTTTTATTTCTTGTCTCCCCTTTTTTGCGATCAGTCTTTCTAGAAACCTTTTTTGGTTTTTGTTTGTTTGTTTGTTTGTTTTTGTCAGTCTTTTTGTGGTCAGTCTTTCTAGAAACCTTCTTTTATATTTTTAAACAACCAGCTTTCATTTCTTGTTATAGCCTTATCAGATTTTGCTATCAAGGTTATGAAACCACTTGAGAAGTATTCCAATTTTTTTTGGTTTCTGAAATAATATTTTTAGTATTTGTGTTTTTATTAGTATTCTAATGCTTAGAAGACTTCATTTGTGAAGTTATAAATTTTGTGAAGGTTTAATTATTAAGATTCTATTTCTTTACTAGGTAATAGGACTAGATTGTCTATTTCTCGTTGTGTCAGTTTTGGCAAGCTCTATTTTTCTGATAATTTGTCCATTTCGTCTAAATTTAAAATTTATTAGCAGAATGCTGTCATTCTCTGATGACCTTTCTTAATGTATCTTCGATCTGGAGATATTCTCAACCCGATTTGCAGTTCACTAAGTTTTTCTTCAATAACGTACACTGTTATTTTTCCCAACCTGTGTGTTCTTTATCTGAATTATTACATTTTTATAACCAATGTTTCTACATGGCTCCTTTTTATGACTCGTTGCTTCAAAATACAAAAATCTGCCCTTATTTTGCAGGGGATATGTATTGTACTTTTTAAAAATACTAATCCTTTCCTTCTTTCATTTTTTTCTTCATCACACGACATTGACTGTGCAGGGTATTTTCTTGGCTCTTATCATAGTTGCATTCCTTGGGTAGGAACATTCTTCTCTGGGAGATTTAACACATGTGCATGAAGAAGAACGAGTTTTAAGAAGGGAAGTGGTGGACACCAAAACCTAAATAAAACCTGAGGCACAATTGTGCTGATTTTGACTGTCCTCCCCCCATATCAGCAAGAATATATGATATTCACTTTAAGCCCTAAAGAAAGCAGCTCTGGGAAATGACGGTTTCCTTTCTTATAATCTACCTGTCCTGGAGGTGTGAAGCAGGTGAGGAAATGTAGGGGTAGGGGATCCTTGGAGCTGGTTGTTTTTGTTTGTTCCTAACCCTGGCAGGTTATTAGGACTGCCCAGAACTTCATCCCAGGTAACTTGCCTCACATGTCTAAACAACAAAAAAATAATGAGCCCCTATGGGCACATGGGGTGGAGAGAAAACTTTCTCCAGCCTAATTCCTAAACATGGAGACCTGCCCATACTTCCCCAGAGAGCTTTGGGGAGAGTCTCACCCCAAAGATCTGATCAGAACTGCCTCCTGGGCCCCAGACAAGCCCCGCAGTTCCTAATTTAGCTCTTAGATTATACTGCTCATTTGTCCAGAGCTTTAAGCCATTCCTGATTTTCCCTCCCTCCTTCCCTTCCTTTCTTCCTTCTTTCCCCCCCCCTCCCCCCGCCTTTTATTTTTTTCTCCTAGTCCAGGAACAGAGTACACATTGAAGAAACATTCAGAAAGAATGAAACGAGACTGTGCGATGCAAGACAATAGAGAAATATTGGCTACATATTGAAATGTAATGGAAACATTCTACTCACAGCTAAGATATTCTTCATAGTAAGTACCACAGAAGGACATTCTTAAAATGCAAGAAATCCTGGTACCTGTGTATTTTTAAGAATATCAGAAATTACTGAAAAATGACATATTTAACATTTTGCTTTATATAACTCCTGGTTCAAAGGAAAACTATACATATAAACATAATAAAAGCAGAAGGAAATGAATACAAATAGAAGCCAAAAAAATGATACATTCAAAAACAGAAAGACAGGACAACAGATAAATGAATTCAATAACAAGTTTTATTTTTAATCTATAAATTAGTTAATCATCTGGCAGGGATCATTAGAAATGAGAAAAATACATAAAAATCAACTTTGGGGTCTTAAAGGGAGAATAAGAAAATGACATGGGCATCAAGCTATACAGAGTATCCTACTTAAAGTCTAGGAATATGTGTGTATATCTCCCAGACTTGCCCTGGTTAGCGTTTGGCTCCCTCTCTTTTCCAGGTTGAACACTGTATTTCATGTTCTGATTTTTCCACAGCCATTAAACAGAGGCTCAAGATGGTTATCTTTGTCCTTTAAAATCCTCTGCTGTTATTCTTATATAAAAAATGTTGAATTATTTTTTAATTATGGCAATAAACCATTCTTGATAATGATATATCAGTCTTTTGGGGATTTCATTTGTTATTTTCACGTTTGTATTTTTCATCTATGTCATAATCTACAGTATTAAAATCTGTATCCTCTAGTTTTTTTTTCTGCTTTTTGTTTGTTTGGTTGGTTGGTTTTGGAGACAAGTAATCATAGTTCTGGTTTTAGGTATGTTCTTTACATTTTGTGCTCTAGAACATTTAAAGTAGCGCAAGAATTCTTGGTTCTTGGAGGCTTTAGAAATAAGTCCTTGGTCTCAGATATGTGGGTTGAATTCTTAGATGATTCTTCAAATTCTGCCATGTTTCTCAACTATCTAGTTTCTCAGTTCTTGCTTGGGACAATTCCAGTTCTCATCCCCAAATTCGTGAGCAGAATTGCATTCAATAATCTGTTTTGTCTGGTTTTTTCTAAGATTCTTTCTTTTAAAAATCTTTTTATAATTTGTTTTTAAAATAGCATGAGGCTTATTGAGATATAATTTATGTAAAATAAAATGCACAAGTACATAGTTCAAAATTCTGACAGATGTAAACACCTGTGTAATCAATACTCGAGATATTTCCATCACCCCCAAGACTTTCCTTGTGACACTTACAGTTAGTCCCCATTGCTGCCAGGCGATCACTGTTCTGATTTATGTCACTATAAATCAGATTCTCACGGAATATGTGTATGTGTATGTTCTCAATATAATGCTTTTGTGCTTTATGCATGTTAGTACATGAATAATAATTGCTTTAATTGCTGGGTACAATGCCATTGTTGGAATACACCACAATTTGTTCATCTGTGCTCTTGTTAATAGATATTTGAGTTGTTTCTGGGTTTTAGCTATTATGAATAAAGCTGCCATAAATATTCATGTGCATGTCTTTTGGTGGACACGTGTTTATTTTTCTTGATAAACATGTAGGAGTAGGACTGTTGGATCATAGAGTAGATGTATGTTAAAAAAAAAAAAAAAAAACCCACAAAGGGACACAAAGAAACTGTTAGAGGTGACGGGTGCCCTTTACCTTGACGTGGTAATAGTTTCACAGGTGCTTACATATGTCCAAACTCATCAGATTGTATATATAAAGTACATGCCGTTTTTTTGTATATGAATTGTAACTCAATAAAACTATTATATAAAAAAGAAAGTGCCAACCAATTTCCTAGAATGATTTTACTTCTGACCAGCAATGTCAGAGTTCGGTCGTCCCACATCTTTTCCAATACTTAGTATTGTCAGTCTTATCCATTTTAGCCATTTTAATCTTTATACAGTAGCATCTCATAGTGGGTTTAACTTGCATTTCTTACTGTCTAGTTACAATAAGCACCATTTAATGTACCTACTGGATAGTTTTTCTTCTTTTTGGAAATGTCTGTTCAAGTGATATGCCCACAAATGTTTTAATTGGGTTGTTTATTTTTATCAACATTCATTTTTGAAAACTTCTCCTTAGTGCCTGCAGTTATGAGTTTATTCTTTCGTGCTAATTAGTGTGAATTCTAATAAATTATTCATCATAGTGATTAATAACAACCGTATCTCATTTAATAGATGTTATAAATAGTTGTTAAATTTCAAAACTCCATTTTTGTGCAAATAAAACATAATTATAAGAAGTAAAGGAATAAAAGACCAATAATATTAGCCTCCATAAACAACCAACATCGTACATAAATATAAAACTCTAGAAAACACACTTCGCAAATCCTGCTATATCATGCACTGCTAATGACAGTACGGATGGAAAAGGTTTCAGAAAAATTTGCCCTTTTTTCACCCATGATCCTTTAAAATGATCATACCTTTGAGACTGAAATTTCACTTATAGAAATTTTTAGATATTCACGCAGAGCTCTAAAAAAGAATTTCATTACAATATTATTTACAACAGTCAATAAATTAAAGCAACTTAAATGTCCAGTACACGAAAGACGTTAAATGAACCATGCTAAGGCAAAGTGATATTAGGTTAAAAAAATCACATTTTAATAACGCAAGAGAATGTATAAATGCTGTGCATAATGAGAAGGATCATTCTCGAAGTGTGAAAAATTTTTTAAATGCTCAAAGAAAAAAGAAGAAATTCTATCTCATAGCTTTAAAACCAGAGATGAGATTGCTAACAAGAATTCTTCCCAGGGCTTCCCTGGTGGCGCAGTGGTTGAGAATCCGCCTGCCGATGCAGGGGACGCGGGTTCGTGCCCCGGTCCGGGAGGATCCCACGTGCCGCGGAGCGGCTGGGCCCGTGAGCCGTGGCCGCTGAGCCTGCGCGTCCGGAGCCTGTGCTCCGCAGCGGGAGAGGCCACAACAGTGAGAGGCCCGCATAACGCAAAAAAAAAAAAAAAAAAAAAAAGAAGTCTTCCCAACTGTATGGAAAGATAGATTTGTGATATTTGTGAGATACATCTATTATTTGCAGTATATATTAATGTTTAATACACATACATGTGATAAATATCATATGTATGATACTGAAATTTATCAGATAGGAAGTGCATGGGTTTTAGGTTCAGATGCCTGGGTTTGTGTCTTCACCTGCTACCTTGAGAATTAATTTTTTCCCTTTGACTCTCCATTAAGAACAGCAGCTTCCTAACAGGTTTGTTATAAGTACCGAAAGAGTTAATGAGCAAAAAAGCAAAAGGCCTGGAAAAAAGTGAGAGGTTATCTTAGTAAGTATTCGCAAAAATTGCTGGCTTTCATTACAGTATTATTTTTACTATTATTATTTAGTTATTACTTTATATTATTGTTATTGCTACTTTATCTCTGTATTTCCGATTGCTTTTTTTTTTTTTTTTTTTTGGTACGCGGGCCTCTCACTGTTGTGGCCTCTCCCGTTGCGGAGCACAGGCTCCGGACGCCCAGGCTCAGCGGCCATGGCTCACGGGCCCAGCCGCTCCGCGGCATGTGGGATCTTCCCGGACCAGGGCACGAACCCGTGTCTCCTGCATCGGCAGGCGGATTCTCAACCACTGCGCCACCAGGGAAGCCCCCTATTGCTATTTAAAAGCACATTCGTTATTCTCATTCTGCATGAAATGCAATTACGAATCATGCTCCATTTATTGTGCTCATTTAATACAATATGCTACCTTTTCGAAATTATGTGTAAATATATTGATGATTGCATAATGTTTCAACAATTATAGTGTCACTGTTGAACCTCCTGTATAAGAAGGATGATTTCGCAAGATCCATATCTTTTTTTTTTAAACATCTTTATTGGAGTATAACTGTTTTACAATGGTGTGTTAGTTTCTGCTTTACAACAGAGTGAATCAGTTACACGTATACATATGTTCCCATATCTCTTCCCTCTTGCGTCTCCCTCCCTCCCACCCTCCCTATCCCACCCCTCTAGGTGGTCACAAAGCACAGAGGTGAACTCCCTGTGCTATGCGGCGGCTTCCCACTAGCTGTCTAAGCTCCTAACCCACTCTTGCCGACTCTTCTCTGCAAACCACGTTTCAGTTTTTCGCTCCCAGACACTTGGCGCGGTTGGGCCCACTGGGACATTAGAGGGATTCTGGAATGCTCAGAGGGGGCAAGAACTTGCTCTCCCCTGCGCACTTTCTGTCCTTCTTTGCTTCTCTCCCCAGCGGGCTCCCGAGCAAGGCTTCCTCCCCCAGTCAGTGGCTGCCCTGCCCACAGCCGCTGGTGACAGTTTTGCCTCGTTTGCAGCGCTCCAGGGTTTGCAGTGAGCGCGCTTCACTGCCCCCTGCTCCTCGCAGACCCGGATCAGCTTCGGGGAGTTCTGGTCCCACCTGCACTGGACCCTCCGCGGAATTTCTGAAGCATCTACGCCAGCCTAGCAGCGCCCTCTTCAGAGACCTGACTCCCAGCTCCCCGAGCGTCGAATTTCAATTCTCTCCAGCTCCTCTGTCCCCGCTGTCCTGGAAATGGTACCTTCCTAATACCTTCGCGTCCTATTACTCAGTCTCCAATACTCAATTAAAATCCTTTACGTTAAACTTTGTTAAAACAACTAGCATGGTTTCTTCGTCCGGACTAGATCCTAACTGGTGGAATGGGTAAAAAGGTGAGTCCCCCCAGACTCAGTAGGGGTTTGGCTGTGAGGTTGGAACTGTCACCAGCAGTAAGCTCCCCTTGCTGTCTCCTCTCCGTCAAACTGGACACATCTGACATATTGACTATGCATTTCTGTGATTTCTGCCTTGAAGAGTGCATCCTGAAATTATTGGTCATTTATCCGTTTTCTTACTAAATAATACTGTCATGTCCTTCAACTCATTTTTTTTTTCATATTTTCTTCCTTTTATTCTGGTTCTCTTTTACTCCTTAAATGAAATCTTTATCTTTTAAAGCAGCGGTCCGCAACCTTTTTGGTACCAGGGACCGGTTTCGTGGAAGACGGTTTTTCCACGGAAGGGAGGGAAAGTTGGTTCAGGTGATAAAGAGAGAGATGGGGGGCGGTACAGGAAGCTTCCCTCGTTAGTCCGCCACTCACCTCCTGCTGTGCCCGCCAGGTTCCCAACAGGCCGTTGGGGAACCCCGTTTTAAAGTATTTTTTAATACTTTGATTTCCATTTTTCCTTAAACCAATTTCTGAAAGGTTTTTTTTTTTTTTATTCTTTTTAAAGCAAATCGACCACTGTCTGATAAAGTCCTTACTGTGAAAATACTGTCTTCTTTGGTCCCATGTTTCTAGTTCTGTTTCTCAACTTACATCCTGCTCCAGCCATAGCTCTGTCCTCTTTCCTCTCGGTTCCGTCGGTTCTCATGTGTGTTTGATTTTGCTCCCAGACGGCTTGCCCACTTTCCTCAGCACTGAGTCCCCCAAGCCCAGCCTGCATGCTCACCTGGGGGCAACTGAGGAAGGTGGGGGGAGGGGGGCTCTGCTCCAATAGCTTCACTTTGATCACACATTGCAAAGTAGTTGCTTGTTCAAAAATTATTTATGAAGTACATGCTTTGTACCAGATATGGTTCTTAGCACTGGAGACAGCAGAGTGAAGGAAGAGACAATGAACAAATACACACACGTATGTATCTCATTTTGTCACACAGAGTGTTTTATATGGATTTCTGTGAGGTAGTTAGAAGTGCTGTGATCAAGAGGGCATGTAACTGATTAGAGAGTCATGGGCATAAAAGTTCAGTAGAAACACGTAGAAAAATCCCAAATGCCTACTGGAAGGAAAATGGATCAATACATTATGGTATTGTCAATGAAACATCAGCAACAGTAAATGTAAATGAACTGCAGCTACACACAGTAATGTAAAGAAAAATTCACAATATAAAAGTGAGTGGGAGAGTTAAGTTGCAAAAGATTAAATAGTGCATAATACCATTTTTATGAAGTTAAAATATATATTTTTCTTACACACTGGCCACAAGATTCAGTACGCCTGTTATGTCTGGTGGGAGTTGCAACAGGACAGAACAGAGGAGAACTGCATGTTTAGATGTAAGTTACTGTCAATATTCTCTCTGTGTGTGAGGTGGTAACTTCAGGATGCTAAGTAGGGGAGAGAAAAAGTGAGAAAGGGAAGAGAGAGGAACAATTCTAAAAATTCTTTTAGAAGAGAGAAGTTCCTTTCTTTTCTTCCTGAAACAATTCAGTTCAAAACCCTACAGGCAGGGCTGGTGGACGTAGGTGTCCCTAGAGGGGTGGAGAGACCGGATGCTACAATGGTCCAGGAGGGGACGCAGAGTGTGGTGAGGAGGGCAGAGCCATGGGTGGGTGTTATGGACTGAATGTTTGTGTCCCCCACCCCTAATTCATATGTTGAAGCCTAACCTCCCGCGTGCCTGTATTTGGAGCTGAGACCTCTTTGAACTCTGAGGTCACATGGGTGGGGCCCTGATTCAATAGGATTAGTGTCCTTCCAAGAAGACTTGTGAACTTGTGAAGGTCATAAAGTCAAGAGAGAAGAGCTGCTCCAGAATGGAGTGTACTAACAGATACGACAATCCACTCAGCAAAGGATCTTGGATTTGATCCTTTTGTGGTAAATGACATTAGTTTGGTCAACTGGTGAAACCTGGTTGGGGTCTGAGGATCAGATGGACGTAGTGTATCCCTGATTTAGATGGTTGTTTGTGGTTATGCAGGAGAATATCTTTGCTTGTAGCAAATACACAGCAGAGTATTCAGGAGTCATGGGCTTCAGGTCAGCAGCATACTCTCTCATGCTTCAGGAATAATATTATTTGTCCTACATTTGAAACTTTTGGGCAAACTTGAAATTGTTTCAAAGCAAACAAATTTTTAAAAAGAGAGAAAAGGGAAATAATGATGGCAAGTACAGACCAAGATATATGTCTATAAAACTAGCAAAACCAATAAGCAAACCAAAAATACCATAGCTCGAGGGAAAGGTGGAATCAGCTGAAGATTATCTTAAGGTGGGTATTGGGTATATCCAATGTGTTTGTAAGCTATTGGGAGTGATACAGCAGAGATTGAAAGTCTATGTTTGTGTAAAGAAGGGTAGAGTGGCCCTTGAATAGATGAGAAGGGCGGGACTCAGGCAGGAGGGCAGGAGTTGCCATTCTCTAGGAGCACAGAAAATTAATCTACTGAAAGAAAGATAAGACAAAAATCTATCAGTCTAGAGGTAAGTGAGTTTGTAGATGTAATCATGGGATTATAGGTACGTTCTTTGTTCTATTTTGTCAGTGACATATCAACTTGTCAGGCAAGGGAGAAAGGATAAAAGAAGTTGATTGTGATATGGATAATGGAACATAAGCTGGATAAGAAGAGAAATAAAGAGATAATTAGGATGATGGACCAAGAAAAGGTGATTAGGGGGCTTCCCTGGTGGCGCGGTGGTTGAGAGTCCGCCCGCCGACGCAGGGGACGCGGGTTCGTGCCCCGGTCCGGGAAGATCCCACGTGCCGCGGAGCGGCTGGGCCCGTGAGGTCCGGAAGGAAAGGTGATTAGGTTAACGGATTGGAGGCTTTGCTGGGCTAAAGTATTGGAGAGGTCATGCTGGAGAATGTAGGAAATTTAGGGATGAATATTCAAAGAGTGTGAAGTTTGAAAATATGACACTCATCCTACTAAGTTGTATTTCATGAGAGTATCAGAAATAACATAGTTCAGTTATCTTAGGACTGGAGATGTGTCAGTGTCAGAGATGATGCGGGTGGTTAAGAATGAAAACAGTTTGGGAACAGTATTAGATACAGGATTGTGGACATGGTGCGTCTTACGAACATCATTCAGGAAGACACTGGTATGCAGGAGAATCAAGTCACTCCCATTTTTTAGTATTCATGTTTTAGTTAAATGTATAAGTAAGGGATTTAAAAATCATAAATGAATAGATTTAAAAACACAGCCAGTAAATTTTTAAAACTTTATACAGTATGATAGGAATATATTCAGCCATTTTTCTCTTCTTAATTATTTGCCCTTATTAGAAATCGGTTTATTTTACTAAGAAAAGTCTCTGTCTTGCCTATTGATTGCTGAAGACAGGTAAACAAAAATAAGGAAACATACTCATTTTGATAACGCCTATGTTGAGCCACTTAAAAATATATTTGTTAACCAAAACCGAGGAATCATTGCAGAAGTTGTGGAAATCTTTATAACACTATGAGATCTCAAAGTTAATTTATATTTTATGGTAAATAGTAACGACAAGGAATATGTTTGAGGAATAACTTGGGTCTCTTTCTGCCATTGTTTTGCTTTTATTAGAGAACACAGGGCACCAGCTGAGGACCTTTCCTTCTGTCTGTGAAGTAAGTGCAAACGGAAGGAGAGATGATTATTTTTGAGAAAAGCTGGGACTATGCTAAGTGGCTAAAAACATGAGTATTTCATCTATTGTTTCAAAGTAATTAAATCACAGAACATTAATGGTAAAATATGCACATTTTAATGAGTTTCAGAGTGCTTGTTTACTCCAGACTTATCTTTAATGTATTCTCAAAATTTCTTTCTTCCTTTCTCTTAGCCATGGTTCATTAAATGTAGCTCACAGTTTCCATAGAACCTTGCGTTTCTTCTATCTCTGTTTTTTTTATAGAGCTGAAATAGACTTTTTCCAAATTCCATTTGTTCTATTATGCTTTAGAATGTCAGCACAAATAGGTGTAAAAGCTACTTTTATAGGTCATTATTTTTCTAAATTAAATGTACAACTTTTAAGTCCAGAGTTTATGGAATTATAGGGTAGAACCAGCAGTTAAAAAGATGAATGAAGTCCTGTGCCCTTGTTTTCATGTTTAGGAGCTGTCAAAATCATCCTGGAGACAAAGATTGAAAATAAAAGCCTGGCAATCAATACTGTATTCTCTAAAATTGATAGATTTAACTTAATAAAATTAAAGAATGGCCCAATCCAAGCAATAAATTCCTAGCTTCATAAAATATAAATATGTGTTGCCTTTTAAATATATGATGCATCGCTTACATGTAGGAAAATATGCAATCTTAATTACAATTCATGAATTTTGAAAAATGTATATACACTTAACCTACACAACACAGCAACAAGATACAGTGCGTTTCTATATCCCCAAAGATTCATCAAGCTCTCTCCCATCCGTCCCCCCGCCTTGCACCAGAGAAAATCGTCATTGACTTCTATCATCATAGATTAATTTTTTCTGGGCCTGAATTATAATCATTCATTATTAAGTTATTATGTCTAATCTCTTTTACTGAACATTACAACAATGTGGTGCATTCATGTTAGTTTGTGTAGCAGAAGTTTGCTCTTTTTTATTGTGTAATATTCCATTATATGAATATACCACAATCCCCAACTCTACATTAATGGACATTTGGATTGTTTCTTATTTGGAGCTCGTAAGAATAAAGCTGCTATGAGCATTCTAATTCAAGCCTTTTAACAGACATATTTATGCATTCATACTGGGTATTTACCAAGAGTAAGACTGCTGGGGCTTCCCTGGTGGCGCAGCGGTTGAGGGTCCACCTGCCGATGCAGGGGACATGGGTTCGTGCCCTGGTCCGGGAGGATCCCACGTGCAGCGGAGCGGCTGGGCCCGTGAGCCGTGGCCGCTGCGCCTGCGCGTCCGGAGCCTGTGCTCCGCAACGGGAGAGGCCACAGCAGTGACAGGCCTGCATACAGCAAAAAAAAAAAAAAAAAAAAAAAAAGACTGTTGAATCATAGAGTAAGTGTATAGTTATCTTCAGTGATCCTGAAAAAGTTTTTGACTTGCTTGTTCCATTTTATACCCGTACAAACAGTAGATAAGAATTCTCATTACTCCACATTGAAGCCAGCATTTGGTACTGTCGCTGTTTAATTTAATTTAATCATCCTGGTAAGTGTGCATTTTCCTGATGGCAGGGCCAGGGCTAGGGTAGGCAAGTAAAATTCTACCTCAGGCACAATGTTTAGGAGGGAGGACACCAAAAAATTCAGTAGTAAAGATACATAATATTTTAATTCAATAATTTAAAAAACAAATATTAATGAGAAAAATCCATGTGGAACAAAATATCAAAAATTTAAGGAAATACGTGTCATGCTGGCAAAGATAGGGAAAAGCCTTTGTGCTTTGCCATTTAGTATAACGTTAGCAGTAGATCTTTGGTAAAAAGCCTGATGATCAGATCAGATCAATTTCATTCTATTCTTAGATTTTGTGCATCTATTGAGATAATCATATGGTTTTTTTCTTGACTATTAATTGATGTTAAAATTTTAAACCATTCTCCATTAATGTCATTGTGATATGCAAACCTATTCATACATTGCTGAATTCAATCTGTAAAGATTTTTGTAGAAATTTTATCCCTATGTTTCTGAGATTGAATACCTGTGATTTTTGCGTTTTGCCAGCTTTTGGTATCAGGTTTACATTAGCCTCATAAAATGAGATGGAAGTGTTCGCATTTTTTCTACTTTCTGGAAGAATTTGCGTAAAATTAACATTATTTCTTCCTTCAATGTTAGGAGAAATTCACCAGTGAAGACATCTGGACATGATAATGGCTTCAGCATCAATCTATTTATAGATAGCATATTCGAAATGTCTACTTCTCCTGTGTTGATTTCGATAAAATGTGTTCTCAAGGAATTTTTCATTTCATCTATGCTGTCAAATTTATTTGCACATAGCTGTTTATAATATCCTCTTATTATTGGTTTGTCTTACATTTTCTTTCTTGTTTTTTCTCTACCAGTCTTGCTATGGTTTTATTAATTTTACTAAAGTTTTGGAAAAACCAAGGTTTAGTTTCTTGGTTGGGTTGCTCTGTTGTATGTCTCCTTCCTGTTTTATTGATTTTTTTCTCATATCTTTATATTTTATTGCAGTTTGATGCAGTTTGATTCTGCCACCTTTTACTAGCTTCTTGCAATGAAAGTTTAGATCATTGGTTTTCAACATTTTCTCTTTTCTCATATATACATTTCAAGCCATAAATTTCCTTCCAAGCATTGCTTCAGCTGTGTCCCCCAAATTTGAGATGTCTTGTTTTTGTTTAATCTCTCATTTAAAAATATTTCAAAATTTTATGTGATTGCTTGAGTACACTGTAGGTTATTGAAAAAAGTTTGTTGCTTAATTTTCAACCCTCTGGAGATTTTCTAATTATCCTTCTGTTGTTAATTTCTAGTTTAATTCCACTGTAGTCAAAGATTATAATCTTCATTATTTTATTCCTTCCAAATATGTTAGGACTTGCTTTATGGCTCCCTAAATAATTTTTTTCTTTTTTGGCAAAGAATCTATGTGCCTTAATGCATTTGAAAAGAATGTGAATGCTACAGTTGTAGGAGGTGGTATTCTGTGTGTCATTTAGGCCAAATTGTTGATCAGTGTGTTAATTGTGTTGTTCTAATCTTCTATATTGTTTATTGGTTTTGAGATTGCTTGTTCTGTTATTGCGGGAGTGAGTTAAAAATCTCTAGCTATGATTTGAATTTATCTATTTCTCCTTTTTTCTCTTATATTTTTGTTTCATATATTTTGATATTATTAAATGCATACAAATTTATGATTTTATTCTTTTAATTTTTTCATTTTTAAAAATTTTTATTGGAGTATAGTTGCTTTACAATGTTGGGTTCGTTTCTACTGTACAGCAAAGTGAATCAACTATATGTATACATATATTCCCTCTTTGGGGATTTCCTTCCCATTTAGGTCACCACAGAGAATTGAGTAGACTTCACTGTGCTCTACAGTAGGTTCTCATTAGTTATCTATTTTATACATAGTATCAATAGTGCATATATGTCAATCCCAATCTCCCAATTCATCCCACCCACTTTTATCATTATAAACTCCCCCTTTTTATTTCTAGAAATATTGCTTACTATAAAGTCTGATTTTTCTGATAGTAACATAGCCAGCATAGTTGGTACCTGTCAGCCTCTAGTCACAACAGATTCACCAATTGATTACTACATAACCTTGTTTCATATGTATTTCTGGCTAAAGATCCCTTATTTAATATACATTGAACTCAAAGGCAATAGCACTATAACACACGTCTGAATGAAGCTTACCTTAATTCCTCCAGAAGGCACATAACAGCCTTCTTGACAGTAGGAACACTAGACATCACTTTAGTACTATTTTGGGGGGCCATTTAAACACAAACATTCACAGAAAAAAAAACCCACAAAAATGTGAAAAAAAGTGGCACCAGATAGACTGCAAGAAGGCCACTTATTTACTGTATGAGAGTAGAAACAAGAAGGCAGAATGTCTCCCTCTTCGACTTCTCTGGAAACCTGTGTGTTGGGGAGACTCAGATTTTTCACCACTCTGCACAGATTCACACATGACTTGAAAGCACAGGAGCATTGATCTCAGGGTTACAAATAAATTGTAACTAATAGGTGAATTTGAATATGTGAACAATGTGGATCAAGTATATATCTTTTTTCTGTCCTTTCAAGTTAAATCTTTCTGTGCTCTTATATGGAAAGTGTATCTCTTTTAAATAGCAAGGGTTGAATCATGTTTGTTTTTTAATATCTATTCTGACAACCTTTATCTTCTAATTGGAAATTTTAGTCCGTTTAAAATTAATGCAGTAATTACATTAATTTTTTTTTTTTTGGCAGTACGCGGGCCTCTCACTGCTGTGGCCTCTCCCGTTGCAGAGCACAGGCTCCGGACGCGCAGGCGCAGCGGCCACGGCTCACGGGCCCAGCCGCTCCGCGGCACGTGGGATCCTCCCGAACCGGGGCACGAACCCGCGTCCCCTGCATCGGCAGGCGGACTCTCAACCACTGCGCCACCAGGGAAGCCCATACATTGATTTTTGATGTAATTTTTGACTACAGTCTTTCTATTCATTTTCTAATTTTTTCACATGTTTTGTGTTTCCCTATTTTACCTCTCTTGCCTTCTTTTGGAGTAATTATTATTTATCTTACCTACTTTTTAGTTATATATTTTAAAAAATTTATTTAGTGGTTCTCTATGGAGCAGAATATTAGTCCTTTTCCTGTTACAATGACCTTAAATGAGTCTTGTAAAAACTTTCCAAGTAAATCAAGAACCTTACAACAGTTCACAAGAACAGGGTCCTGAAACATTTCAATAGTACAAGCCCCCAGAACATTTCAAAGTCACTTACATTCCCTTCCTAATTCAGTTCACTGCCATCACCATGTCGAAGAATAATTGGCTGCTTACAGTAAAGCTTTGTTTTAAAGAAATCAACTGAGAATTGTGTTACATTTATATTAAATTGTATTATGCAGCTCCTACTGCAGGAGACATCGCTCAGACATGCTTTTTTTTTTTTTTTTTTTTTTTTTTTTGTGGTACACAGGCCTCTCACTGCTGTGGCCTCTCCCGTTGCGGAGCACAGGCTCCGGACGTGCAGGCTCAGCGGCCATGGCTCACGGGCCCAGCCGCTCCGCGGCACGTGGGATCTTCCCGGACCGGGGCACGAACCCGCGTTCCCTGCATCGGCAGGCGGACTCTCGACCACTGCGCCACCAGGGAAGCCCAGACATGCTTTTTTTATTGTCCAACATCAGCTCATCAAACAGGAGGTAAACATTAATATTACATAAAACCTACAGAACAATCTTGTGCAAAGCTTAAAGAGCTCTTTGAAACCATACCTTTGTTGCCAAAGTAAATTATAAAATGTTGTTTATCATTGTGCAGTTACTGTAATTAAACTATAATAATTTGTAATGTAATTTTATTCTCAGATTAGATTTTTAAGTTTTTTAAATTGAGGTATAGTTGATTTACAATATTATATTAGTTTCAGGTGTACAACATAGTGATTCAAAATCTTTACAGAAATAAATCCATACACTTAATGTCAATTAATCTATGACAAAGAGTTAAGAATTTACAATGGAGAAAACACAGTCTTTCCAATAAGTCATGATGGGAAAACTGGACGGCTATATGGTAAAGAATGAAATTAGAACATTTTCTCATACCATAAAGAAAGAAAAAAACTCAAAATGGATTAAAGGCCTAAGTATAAGACCTGAAACCATAAAACTCCTAGAAGAAAACAGGCAGAACACTCTTTGACATAAATTATAGCAATATTTTTTTGATCTATCTCTTAAGGGAAAGGAAACAAAAATAAGCAAATGGAACCTAATTAAACTTAAAAACTTTTTCACAGTGAAGGAAATCATCAACAAAATGAAAAGACAACCTGTTGAATGGGAGAAGATATTTATAAATGACATGTCTGGTAAGGGGTTAATATCCAAAATATATAAAGAGCTCAAACAACTCAATATCAAAGAAACAACCCAATTAAAAAGTAGACACAAAACCTGAATAGACATTTTTCCAAAGAAGACATGTAGATATCACCTCACTCCTGTCAGAATGGCTATCATCAAAAAGTCTACAAATAACAAGTGCTGGAAAGGGTGTGGAGAAAAAGGAACCCTCCTACATTGTTAGTGGGATATAAATGTAAATTGATACAGCCATTATGGAAAACAGTATGGGGGTTCCTCAGAAAACTAATGACCTGGCAATTCTACTCTTGGATATATAGCCAAAGAAAAGAAAAACACTAATTCGAAAAGATATATGCACCCCAATGTTTGTGGCAGCATTATTTATAGTAGCTGTCACATTAGATTGATACAAGATTAGTTTAGCTTTGAAAATGATTTTTATGCTTTTTCAGCTTTTTCTATTCTCTGCAATGGAAATTTTCTGAATCTTGGTATTTTAATAACAGACCTAAAGCTACATGGTGAGGTATTGCCAAAGAGTAGAATGAGAGAGAAGCAGAGGGCATAACTAGTGAATAGTTACTGATTTTTAATCCATAATTTATAATCCATAATTTTGTAAAAAAAATTGTCTATATTATTAGTATTTTCTCCTTTTTGCATAGTTTATATATATTGTCCTCAAACATATTGAGTATGTACTTTAATTGTGAAAGCATTATATTCTATCATAGTAAACTTTAAAATACATTACAAAAATAAAAATCACTATTAACCTTAAACATCCAAAGAGAATCATTGTTAAACTTTTAGGGATTTATTAATCCAGTAATATCCATTCAATCTACTCATCTCAAAAGAATTACTATTCGTATTGGCTCTATTTTATATTATTATGGGTTTGGATTAAAAAAGCAAGTTGTAAAAAGATACATTCAATATAATAATATTTAAGATTATTCAAAAATAATGAAATTATATTCTGGGCACATACACGTATAGAAAATATACTGGAAATAAATAAAAATTATAGCCTTCAAATACTAATTAACTAATGAAAGGCAGAAATAGAAATTAGATGGGGATACAGGGCTTTTTAACTCTCTGTAACATTTCTTGGATAAAAAAGAGAGTTGAAGCAAGTATGATAAAGTATGTTTTGTCTGGCTGACAAATATGTTGTTGTTTTATTACTATTTTCTGGATTTTTCTATATTTTATCATTAAAAATGTATTAAGCAAATAAAAAAGAGCTAGTTACTGAACATACCAATTCAGTGTTTCCTACTTGCTAATGCAACCATTTCTCCCCTTAAAATTCCATCCCTCCACCCACTTTCATGAAGTTTTACTTTTGATAACTTCTTTATTTGAATGTTTCATGTATTCATTTTTAATTTTCTTGGTTAGTAAGAAAATCATTTAAGTTGAGAAAAATTTTTTCTCAGTACAGCTTTAGAAAATTCCATCTGTTTTGGCATAAAGTATCCTTACTATTACCAATATATATATTTAAACAAATACCTTACATCTTTTGGATCATTTAGTAAACATTGATTATTTCTTAATATCACTGTCAGATTCTTCATTATACATTCATATATTTCATGTTGCTTAATACACTCTAAATAACTCAAACGTATTTTTAAAAAATCAAAAAGTTACATAATCTAATTTCTGTCCCAAATGTGACAAATTCATGGAGAATTCTAATGTAAATGTTCAAGTTGTACAATTTTTGTAACCCTCAGCATTTGTTACAACATTTTCTACATTAAAAAAAAATCAGAGCACAAAAGTCAGTGAAAGCCCATAAACACACTAAAAACTCACTCATTAAAAAATAGTAAAATGCAAGTGGGAATTTTTGTTGCAATTTTTGTCCCAATTGCACTATCATATTCTTATTACACTCATGTATTCTTCAACAAATTGTTTCTAGACCACCACTGGCAAGATCACAGTTTTCCAAGTAAAACTAAGACAGAAAACAAAGTAAATTACATAGCACCTTCCAGTTTGTTGTTAGCTCTCTGTGAAGACCGTTGAAGTACTTCTTTCAAGATATTTAAATATTTTACAGGTTTAAATCATCCTACATCCCCCTCACAGAAACAATTGGAAAAACCTCACCAACTTTATTTCACACAAAACAACCAAATTTTGTATGACTTACTTCCAACCCAATTAAAGGAAAATAAATCTAAAAGTTGAAGAGTCAAAGTGAATTATTATATTAATAACTATTATATAAATTCATCTATAATAGAGTACCATCAAGAAAATTTAATTTTGTGAATGAAAAGAATATACACTTTAAATATTTCCAACAAAGAGATACCTGAAGTAGTTGACTCTTTCCGTGTGTACTATTGTTTATTCTGGGGTTTCCGATGGCCTTAGCTGCTCGCCCACTCCTCAGTTCCATTCATTCAACAAATAATGTTGAGAATCTACTGTAGCCATCGAGTTAGGTGCAGTGAACACCATCGTAAATAAGAGACACGTGGCCAATGCCCTCTTGGGTCTTAGAGTCCAGTATGAAAGAAAAACATTAAATCAACTAAGTGAGTAATTACTTATCTGGCATTGTGATATACTCTGGAAATACTTAGGAGACAGAGTGCTTATACCAAGAGGTCTGAACTGGATTCTTGGACTGCTGAGTCTCTTACACAAATCAACCCCAGGTGTCTATAAAGAAAGCAATCATACATTTGTGGGACAGCTATGTCTGAATAGATTTCTATGCAAACAAATTGAATAAACAAACTAGAAAAAAAATGAAACAACTATAGAGAAATTTGGTAAAAATACTTCGGAGGTAACCCCCAAATTCTAGCTCATAAAAGAATGTATAGCTTGAAAGATATAGCATAGGAAATAACCAATTTTTAGAGAGTTACATTCTGTGCCCTCAAATTAAATTACAAATTAAAGAAAATGGGTGTAACATATAAAAACTAGATTGTAAGACAATAGCCTAAGATGAAAGAGGGAGCAGGCTGTGATAACACAGTAACATCAAAGCAGAACTGAAGGGGCTTCCCTGGTGGCGCAGTGGTTGGGAGTCCGCCTGCCGATGCAGGGGACGCAGGTTCGTGCCCCGGTCCG
Organism: Kogia breviceps; assembly: GCF_026419965.1. Classification (NCBI taxonomy): domain Eukaryota; kingdom Metazoa; phylum Chordata; class Mammalia; order Artiodactyla; family Physeteridae; genus Kogia; species Kogia breviceps. Next base: position 109,548,624 of record NC_081318.1, on the reverse strand, counting down.
GGAAGATCCCACGTGCCGCGGAGCGGCTGGGCCCGTGAGCCGTGGCCGCTGAGCCTGCGCGTCCGGAGCCTGCGTTCCGCAGCGGGAGAGGGCACAGCAGTGAGAGGCCTGAAGATCGCACATAGGAACTGAAGACAGCCTAGGAGGCATTTCGGAGAACTGAGTTAGCAATTGTAAGTGGATCTTAAAAAGCTATTCAGGGACTTCCCTGACGGCACAGTGGTTAAAAATCCGCCTGCCAATGCAGGGGACACAGATTCGATCCCTGGTCCAGGAAGATCCCACATGCCACGGAGCAACTAAGCCTGTGTGCCACAACTACTGAGCCCATGTGCTGCAACTACTGAAGCCCGTGTGCCTGGAGCCTGTGCTCTGCAGCAAGAGAAGCCACCACAATGAGAAGCCCACACACTGCAAAGAAGAGTAGCCCCCGAGTAGCCTCCACTCGCTGCAGCTAGGGAAAGCGCACAAGCAGCACTTGTTCCTCTGCGTCCGCATCAGCAATTGGTATTATTAGTTTTTTGGATTTTAACCATTGTAATAGGTATAGGGTTATAATCATAATTTTAGTTTCATCTCCCCGATGACAAAGATGCTGTGTGTCTCTTCACACGCTCGTTTTCACTCTGTGTCTTCTCTGCAGATATCCCCTTTGCGTATCCTCATCTCCTTGCTGAGGTGTCCGTTCAAATCCTTTGCTATATTTTAATTTTGTTGTTTTCTTATTGTTGATATTTAAGAGTCTTTGTATGTTTGAGATCAAATATTGTTAAGTTCCTTATCAAATATGTTTTTCAAACATTTTTTCCAAGTCTGTATCTTGTCTATTTATTCTCTTAAGACTGTCTTTCACATGGTAGACATTTTTAAATTCAATAAAGTCCAACTTAACGATTTTTTTTCATGGATTATGCTTTTGGCTTCGTATCTACAAAATCATCACAAAACCCAAAGTCACATTGATTGTCTCCTGTTTTCTTCTAGAAGTTACATAATTTTGCATTTTAGATTTACGTCTATTATCCTTTCTTGAGATAAATTTTGCGAAAAGTATAGTGTATATGTCTAGGTGCATTATTTTACGTACAGAAGTCCAGTTATTAAAGCACCCTTTGTTGAATACTACCTTTTCTACATTGAGTTGTCTTTGTGCTTTTGTCTCTTAATGTATTTTTAATCACTGACATGGGCACATATTCCAAACCCTCTTGAAGTAGGGATGATAGATTTAGACTAGTTTCGTTATTTAATGAGCAAGTATTTATCTCAGCAATGGTCCAGGCATTGAACAAAAAATACATCCAGTTTCTAGGTATATAATGTTTTACTGAGTCGTGTTTGGTATTCCTTCCCAGGAACAACTTTTTTATTGACAGACACCAAGTTCGGAACTGGAGAAAAAATATTGAGCAAAATAACTCAGATTCTGCATCAACAGGGCTAATAGTCTGTCAGGAAAAACAGAATATTAAATAAGCCATTACCAAACAGTATAACAAGTTTCACAAGAGAAATACAGGATGATTAGGAATCAGAGGACAGTGTATTCTCGTATGAAAGGATTGGGAGCGTACAATTTTTATGTTGATTTAGAGTCACAGGGTTGGGGTGGGGACTAGAAATGGCAGGGGTGAGAGTAGGGAAGGTATTGTTCAGAGAGAGAAGATTTTGTGCTGACAAAGCTTAGTTCTTCACCAAGTCTGAGAAGCAACGTAACATTTAAATGTGTCAGTGGCAAGAGAGACCGCTAAAGAGGTAGGCAGGAATCTAGTCGTAGAAGTCACCCTAAGACTTTGCAGCCATTATTCCAGTGATCATGTTGCGATAGTGACAATATCTGATTTGCAGTTTGGGAAAAGCCTTATTACTACAGAGAGGAAAAGACATGGGGTGGTGAAGAGTGGAGGGAAACGATCACATTCGAATGTTGTGTGTGATTCAGGTAAGTGATTCTAGTGACCTGGTGTGGAAGCTAAGAATTGAAATTTGAGTAATAGTAGCAGGTAAAATCAGCAGCACTTGTTGGCTCAGTGAACACAGGGGAAAAACAAAAACGAAGGAAGCCAGATGACTCGCAGCTCTTTTAATTGCAGAGTGATTTACAATCTAAGGCCGTGCCTGAGTTAGAAAGCAAAATAAGTACAGATTTGGAGAGAAGATCACAAGATAAGTCCTGGACATGTTGAGTTTAGTGTGCCTGGGAGATATTAGAGTTGGATATTTTCAACAGTCAAGTGGCCCTAGATCTCAGGAAAGGCATCTTAGATTAAATTGCAGGCTCCGGAGTTACCAATAGTGTAATGAAATTGAAGTAGCTGAAACTGTTAAGAATTAGATAAAGAGCAAACAAAAGGTGGCATGGAACAGAGTTCTTAGCAGTACTGACATTTAGTGGAGAGTGGAAAACAGGGCCTTGAAAAAAAGATACTGAGGGAAACTGAGCAGTATCCCCCAGGGCTCTCCCAGGTGTTCCCTGTTTCTTGTTTGTAGTAAAAGGTGTTAGTCTCTTAGGCCTTCCCTTAGTTCCAAAGAGTAGACTGAAGTAGTTACTAATCAGGGAAGTGAGGGAAGGCAGAAACAAAGGAAAACCAATCCAACCAGAAAAGTAATGAGAGGTTAAACAATAGTCAATGATAAGACAGAGTCCTAGTTCTTCCTCAAAGGATAAACGTAACAATCTGATGCATATCTTGGAGTCGTTCTGCAGAAACTAAGAAGACCCCCGCCCGCCCCGGGGGGAGGATGGTGAGTACAAGCTGAGCAAAAGCACGCAGACCCCGGGCTGGCTGGAACCAGAAGGCTGATGATTAAGATTCCTGTCACCTCACCACCAACCAATCAGAAGAAAGTCATGCACCCTGCAACCCTCACCTCAAATGTTGCCTTTATAAACAGTTCCCTGAAAACCATCAGAGAGTTTGGGTCTTTTGACTGGAGGTAAAAAATCAAGAGAAAGATGTTTAGAAATCAAGGGAAAAGACGGTGAAGAATGGGGTAGCCTTCAGGATGGAATGATAAGAAATCAAAGTAGATAAGACATGAACAATGTCTATGGGTTTTATTTTGCAAGAGAGATTTAAGTCATCATGGTGAAGTCATTTCGGGGAATTTTTGTTGGCAAAATCTAGATTACACTGGATTAAGTAAAGAATGAGTGTGAGTGTATTATGTCATTTTTCACTTGTGCAAATGGATGGGTTCTTTGCACGGGAGCTGGCTGCGCTTTATAGAAGCTCTTATGGATAAAATGTATTACAAATGGGAGAGAGAGCCAGTTTAGAGCCATTCTAAATTGGCCCATGACGATGGTCTGGGGGAAAGTGATTCCAGTAGCGTGAGTGTGGAGTGAAGTACAGAAAATCAGTAAAACGGAAAAGCAGACCTGAGCAACGTGCATTGGCCATCACAAGTCCCCCAGCCATCTTCGCGTTTGTCCTGTGTCCTTTCCTTTCTCCTGTGCTGCTGTCTCGAACGCACATGTGGCCATGATGAACCATGAACACAAAGGCACATTCTGCCCTCCTGAGGCTCCCAAGAGTAGAAAGCCTGATGGGCCCTGAACCTCCGACTTCCACTGACCCTGTTGTTTACGGGACCGAGAGATGAGGTTCAATCTTGCTTAAGGTTGTTATTATTTGGGTTTGGGTTTTTTTTTTTTAATCACTCTGAGCAGAACTGAATTCTTACTGATCAATCTGTCCTCTTTAAATAATTAACTTCAATCCTGCAGGTAAGTTTGTGTCTGGTGACAGAAAGTTAGATGAGCTTTTCTTCTGATTGAGAGATTCTATTTCATATCTAGAGTGAGAACAGAGGGTATCTGTACATCATAAAAGGGGAGCTGAGGCTGAAGGTTGAAGAAGCCGGCAAAAGTCTGAAATAGAAACTGTGGAGAATGTGGAGAGACCCAACTAAGAAAATAATAGATTTGCTATTGCTGCAGTGAAAATAACATAGTTACAGGCTTCATTGAGGGCCGTTTGAGGCTGGTGAAAATGAATGTTTAATGATGTCAATTTAATGGTAATGATTTTGAATTTCTTGTTAACTTTTTATTAAAGGGAACTACAGAAAACATAAATGTTCAAATCGATAAATTATCACACTGAGGAGACCCATAGGACCAGTTCCCAGGTCAAAAAGTAGATATGACCAGCCCCCTTCATACCACTTACTACAACTTCAATATTGACTTCCAGTTGTGTGGTATAGTGATATCTGGGGTTTTTTGTAATTGTATTGAATAGTACAATACAGTACATATTCTTCTGTGTCTGATTTTTGTGCTCAAAATGTGTATGAGGTGTGTCAATTTTGTTGTCTATAGCTGTATTTGTTCATTGTCTTTGATGTCTGATATACGAATATGGCACAATTTAGTTATCTATTCTACTGTAGACTTCTGGTTTATTTCCAGTTTTGAGTTATTAAAAGTAGTGCTACTGTAAATATATTTGCACAAGCCTCTTAGAATACATATATACACATTCCTATTCTAATATCAGAATAGCTAAAACTAAGAAATTGATATTCCCAAGTGTTGGCCTGCCTGTGTAGCAATATAGGAAAACTCACGTTATTTAGTAGGAGTAGCAAATTGGTGCTACCATTTTTAAACAGAATTTGATATATCTATTAAATCTAAGGTGTACTTAACACTACAAAGAGTAATTCCCCTCCTAGGTATATATACTATATGAATGTATATATATCTATATATATAAGAGAAACTTGTGCAAATATATTTACAGTAGCACTACTTTTAATAAGTCAAAACTGGAAATAAACTAGATGTCTATCTACTGTAGAATAGATCTGTTTTCATTTCATTTGTCCATTTGTAATCATGCTAATGTGACAATATCTTAAAAATTCTTTACACTGTCTTGATATATCTAGTAGACCAAGTCTTCATCTCTCTTTTCTTCTAATCTTGCCTATTTTTATACTCAAAAATTTCCAAAAGAAATTTCAAATTAGTTTATCAACTACTGCAAAGAGATCTTGATTGGAATTGCATAGATACATATGTCCATTTGTCTTCCAATCAAAAAAGTTGGAAGTACATTCATTTTGTTTAGGTCTTTCCTTATTTCTCCCCAAACGTTTATAGTTTTCTGTATAAAGACACTTGATATTTTTCATTAGATTTATCCCTGGGTATTTGACAATGTTATTCTATTGTAAATTCTATATATTTTTTATAATTGTAATGGTCTAATCTTTATTGCTAGAATATAGCAATGCAATTGATTTGATATAGTGACCTCTTGTCCAACAATTTTTCCAGGACTTTCTCATAAATTCTGACAAATTATCTTCATATTTTATATTTTCTACATATACAATCATATCAACTGCAAATATTAATAGTTTCAACCTTTTTTATCCTTACCTATTTTATTTTTCTTAACTTAATGCATTAGCTAGTACCTTCAGTACAATGATGGGTGGTAGTAAAGATTGTGGAAACCTTTGTCTAATTCACAAACTCAGAAGTATGCATTAAGCCTTTGTGATTAAATATGATGCTTAATACTGATATTTAATAGATATTCCTTGTAAGATTAAGGAAGTTCTGTTATATTCTTTGTGTACTAAAGGATTTTTTACAATAATCATAAATGGATATTTAATTTTATCATATTTTTATTAATTTATCAAAATGGTTCACAAAATGAGATTCAGGATTTAAGGTGGTAGCATTAGAAGTTGAAAGTAACCTTCAGAATTGACTTGACTCAGTAACTAAAACTTGGATTTAAAGATGGCTTACATTCAACAAAGTCAAAAATGATGAATTTCCTTAGTATAATGTGGAGGAAGATAGCTAAATGTTTAGAAACATAGGTGTCCTGTATGTATTTATTATATGAAACACATTAACCTTCCCACTGTTCCCTATGAAAGATAGGAAGACACCTCTTTCATGAAGACTTTGGCAAACACCTTTGTGAAGTGTCACCAGCTTCCATGAAACCAGCGCCATGGGGTCAGTGTTCTGTAGGGCATCATTGTAATGAGCTCCTTTTCTGATGGGAATAATTACCTGGTGGCAGCACTCAACCACAAAAATACAATAATAAGCCAAAGGAATGCTATGGTAGTCAAAGGGTCTTGACCTCTAGGGATCTCTGGTTGTGGCCAATTGATCATGAGAGCACTAGAAATAAAATGAATGACTACTCTTTCAGAGCACTATTCAATCTGTACAACTCGGGAGAAAAAAAAAAAAAAAAACCTTTATGTCTGATGAACAGAAACATGACTTCGGTCATTATCAAAAGAATTTTTAAAAATCCTCTCACTAAGTTTCCAGACACAGGTTAGATCACAGATGGAACCTCGGTACACACTAAAGTCATGCCAAGCCCTTTCCCAGATGTAACTGTGTTAGACAGAACATGGCTCCATCAAATATAGAATTCTGGACTGTTGCCTTGGCACCTCCTCATACGCATCTCATGAATACTGCCTCAAGGCCCTAGTGTATTTTTTATTTAGTGTTGATGTTTTGAACTAACTCCAGTGTTTCTCTCAAACATCAGGCTCTTTATCCCAGAAACACAATTTTAATTTACTACTGTTGGCCTTTGGAGGAGCCCAGAATACTCCAATACTTTCCTCTTAAAAACTCATTGTAAGGTTTAACAAGACTTCCCTTTTCATTCAGTCTGAATTTTACAAAAAGGCTCACGAGTCAAAAATAGGGATAAATGACAATAAAATAATAGCTAGCTTTTACTGAGCCTTTACTGTGTACATGGCATTTTCCTCACAAGGTACAAAACAGGAACTCTTATTTATGGGGAAACTGGGTGACATCTACGGATGACAAGTCACTTCACTTGCTTAAGGATGTAGAGATAATAAATACTGAGGGGAACCTTGCACTCAGTCTATAACACTCAATAATTGGGAAACGTGTACTTAAAAATGTAAGGCTAGTTAAATGTTTATACATTGCTTTTGTTTCTTGAAAGCTTTTCAACAGCATTATTATAAGTTATTATTAACTTTCCTTCAACTTGTAAATATAGGCAAAGAACCATGGACAAGTTTGAAATTATAGTCTCTACCAAAAATTGCTGGCTTTCTTGTATTTTGGTTTTCTTTCCCCAAATAATTAACAGTTGTACAAAAATAGGTGTAGAAGGTAGTTATTCATGTCTAATCAAACCCACAGAATTTTTAATGAATAAAAAGCATATGTTAAAATTAACATCACAAACGCTGTGTTTCTACTGCCGCATACCTTTGAAGCAAGAAGAAACAATCTGGAGGTAGTAGATTCAGTTACAAGATCCTCAGCTGTCTTTAACTCGTGGTTTCTAGTTACAGATCTTTTACTATGGGATGGACACATATCATTCATGTTAACCTTTTTGCTAATGAAGAACTTACGAGACACAACTTATATTTGATTATTAGCCCATTTTAAACTCTCCTAAGAGAAAAAAAAATGGATCTAAGGGTTCATGAGTTTTGGGAGGGGCAAGAACGGGGTAGGGGATTAAGAGGTACAAACTATTACGTATAAAATAAATAAGCTACAAGGATATATTGTACAACACAGGGAATATAGCTGATAGTTTAGAATAACTATAAATGGAGTATAACCTTTAAAAATTGTGAATCACTTTGTTGTACACCTGTTGCTTATATAACATTGTACGTCAACTATATCATAATAAAAATAAAAGGGTCCACGGGTTTGTAGAGGGCATCTAAGTGGATCGTGATATTAACTTTCAGAGAAAATGTGAAGCTTACCTTTGCTCTTTCCAGAGGTCACCTCTAGGCCACACATTACAGTTTTAAAATGACATAACATGACCTCATGAATAACATGAGTTCTAACTTCGTGAACTTCAGTTCCAAAGTTACATAGAGCTCCACAGAATATAAGTTAGATCTAAGTAATTTACATTTTAGTCACGTGCAAAAGGAAAAGATAAAGGGAGAAATCCCGCGCAGAAGTGTAAAATGAACAGGAGTCATGTGAGGGACAGTTAGAGTCCATATAAGGCCACCTGGCTCTTTGAAATGGTTGATCACTTCCAACAACCATCAGTATCCTCTCTCTCTGAATTGTTTACTTTATAAGACACGAGATACGAGACAACAAGAAGTTGTATACAGGAGATTCAGAGACTATTCTGAGAGTCTAAAAATTCAAGTGACCTGTGTACTAGTGTCTAGGAAACAGTTTGGATGCAATTAATTTAGTTTTTAATGGTCACTTTTTCAGTATAAATAGTAGAACCTAGAGCATGAACAACAAGGGGTTTTTTTTGTTTGTTTGCCTTAAAATATTTAATCCTCTGCCCTCTAAGCATTTTGGAGCTGAGAACCTGAAGAAATAAGGTCCTGATTTGGTTTTTGGGACTCTAGTGAGTATACTAGCAGCCCTAGTCCTTTGCATCTAGAATGAGTTGTTTGGATTAATTCCTTACTGAGCTCCATTCCGGTTCTGAAATTCACTCATTTTGTGAAGAAACGCTGTGTGCATGTCTGAAAAGAATATTATACATGCTGTTTCTTCTGTCATTATTGTGTGTCCTTGACTCTGTCAATCTTCGGAAATTCAACAATGTGGAGGATACTGGTAAACACAGCATTACCAAGGCTTCTAGAATTCAGTGGAAAACAAATTTTAAGAGGTCATCTTTAGTTGATATGAGTTAGCGGCTTTCTCCTGGACACTTTCTTCAGTTGAAATAGAGTTTCTTTGGATTTTTAATATTGCTTCCATATTTAAAGACTCTGTAATAATTCCTCTTATTTCCCCAAGTGAGAAAGAAATAATACAGGCATTAGGTTACAAATTAAAAATTTCCTCAATACCCTGAAATATTCTCTCCTACTCAGTTTTGAGCTTCTCCAAAGAATGTGTTCAAGACCACAGAGGGATGCATTTTAGGTGCAGGAATGGAAAAGTGTGCTCAGCTCCATAACCCAGTGAGATGCCTGCAAGAGAGGTGAAGAAATGAAGCTTATGCCTCCAATCCCTAAGGGTGATCTTCCTATTCCATAGTTGGCTTTATTGTAAAGGTTACTTCTAAATAAAATGCCTAATTTTGTGTCTTCCAATTATTCCGAAAATGAAAAATTTTTACATTGGGCACTTAAGCCCCAATTTAGGAGAGATGATGAAAATGTAATATGAAATATCATTCTACCGTGAGCCTATGGCAGTGAAATATGGTGATTCCCCATTAAGTCCAAGATGCAAAAATGCCCCAAAGCCTTCTTAGGAGAAAGAAATGATATCGTCTATAATCACAGAACTTGAAGAGACCCCTCTCCAGTTAGCTCTTGGATGGATCAATGGCTCTGAAAGCCTTTGTAAATGCCTACAGATATAAAGGAGCAGTATTTGAAAGACAAAGATAAACAAGTTTTTATACACACACACACACACACACACACACACGCACACAAAGAATAAATCACAATCAAGATACCAAATGCAGGCAATGGAATGAACTCAAACTGAGGAAGGAGTATATAATCATTTATATTATAAATTTTAGGGGAAAAGCAGCTGTGACAATACACATATTTAAACTTTAAAAAGAAAAATAAGAAACCAAAAGCTAATTTAACGCGCGCGCGGGCCTCTCACTGTCGTGGCCTCTCCCGTTGCGGAGCACAGGCTCCGGACGCGCAGGCGCAGCGGCCACGGCTCACGGGCCCAGCCGCTCCGCGCGGCACGTGCGATCTTCCCGGACCGGGGCACGAACCCGTGTCCCCTGCATCGGCGGGCGGACTCTCAACCGCTGCGCCACCAGGGAAGCCCGCCAAAAGCTAATTTAAAGGGCAAGAACACAACAATAAAAATGAGATCATAGGATTTTATTTTTGGAGCATCTATTTCATAAATAAGTTTTTTTTTGTTTTGTTTTGTTTTTTTTTTTGCAATACGCGGGCCTCTCATTGTTGCGGCCTCTCAGTCGTGGAGCACAGGCTCCGGACGCGCAGGCGCAGCGGCCACGGCTCACGGGCCCAGCTGCTTCGCGGCACGTGGGATGTTCCCGGACCGGGGCACGAACCCGCGACCCCTGCATCGGCAGGCGGTCTCTCAACCACTGCGCCACGAGGGAAGCCCCATAAGTAAGTATTTTTAAAGACGAGATATGCAATCATTTTTATAGGATAAGGCATCAGCACCTTCTTCGGGTAGGAAGAAATGGGCAGGAAACATATCTCCCATATCTGGATGCAGACAAGTTGTCTTTCCTGGTAAGTTACTTCCAATCTTGCCGCGAATATATATAGTGTTTTACAGGGACTTATTTAAAATAATGGGCCTTAGTCTCAGACCTGTGTCATCTGATATACTGGATGTATTTGGGTTTTAATTCAATTTTCTTATTTCAAACTGTTTATACAGAGACGCTTTAATAAGGCAAATGTTCTAAAGGAGATAATACAAATGTGTTTAGAAGCACTATTTACAGTCCTTGAGATGATGTACCAGATATTCAGATAAAATTTTGGGTCTACACTGGCAGAACTGAAAAGAAAATATATATCGGCACTTTTCGTAAGGAAAAGAGCATAAATCCTTTCCCCATTTTATCTTCCTTCTTTCTTCATTTCTTGCTTTCTTTTTCCTTTTTTCCTTTGTTCCTTTCCATCATTCCTTTTCTTTCTTTCATCGCTTAAATGCTTATAATTTTCTGTTTGAAGTAGCCTGATGGTTTATCTGTCCTGTAAAAATTGTCTCACACTTTACTTTTCACATTTTTCAACTTATTTTTATTGTACTTCTGCAGTTACAGTGTCCAAGTTCCCCTCACAAGGAGATGAAGTGCTTGGCTAAATTAATTCAGAACTTCCCTTGCGTAAAATGGATGCCCTTTTCTTTACATTGGACACTGTTCTGAAAGCAGATAACCTTCAAGTCAGGTCATATTCATGACACAGTAATCTCATGTTTATGTCAAATGTTCAAAAAAAGCTAAAAGCTTGTGATAAACACTGAACACGTCTTGTTAGGCACACAATCTAAAGCTGGAGGTGATTAACCTGAGGGTCTAATACCTGCAAAGTTGGGTTTACTTTTCAGATACTGTGTAATATGGGGCACGTGGATTAACTTGGATTTTTTTTTTTCCTATATTGTGAACACATTCTCCATGAGAGAGTGTTTGGGTATAAAAAGATTTATTTTCTTGAAATGACATCCTTCAGAATGTCATCCTTTGCTCAACAGAAGGCCACGGAGTCTTGCTGGCCTAAACATGAACAGATCTAAAATGTCCTTCACGACTTCCTCCACATCTTATATTCTGCCACACACCACACTGAAAAATAAATATATCTTCAGAAAATAATAATATTGTTCTGGAGCTACTGTGCCTTCATTTTCTGATCATTTAAGTTACTGCTGTATTCAGCAGGATAAGAGGTTTAATAATCCGACAGTAATTTTTTTTCTGGTCAGTGAAGGAATTAGCCAACTACAAATTTTATAGCAACAAGATGAAAATGCATATACTGCATTTTAACACTGTTAAAATTGTTAACACTGAGTTATATTTCTAAATAATACCGAAGATCTGTGGCAGAGTTGCATAGAAGGAAGCGTGGGAATGAAATATCTGGTACCGTGCTCAGATGGCAAATGATTTTAATTTTGTTAAAAAGATTTAAACGCACTAACGGTTAGACTTCATATGCACAGAGTCTTTAAGGAGACAGACACTGTTTTTAGATTCTTAATAAGAAATAGACTATATACATCTCAAGTCTTCTCCAGGGAAGATAGCTGGATTTGTTGCAAATCCTAAAACTTACTGTGCTTTTTCATCCTAAAACAATATTCCTTATTAATACAATCTTAGGGAACATTAAATCATTACTGTGTCAGGCAAAAAAAAAAAAAGAGCAAATAAACAAAACAAAAACAGACCTTGCAATAAAGACCTTAATGGTGTTTAAAACCTCTCCTCCACTCCACAATACAAATTACACGTGAGATGGAGGCTGGGAAGGCGGAGCGGTATACGAATTAGCAAAACAATTTAAAAGTAAAAATAAAAGTAAACGTGCTCTGGGTCTTCTTTCTGGAAAATTCTCTCAAGATGTGACTTTTTGTACTTTACGTCTCTTCCATTCACCAGCGAGGGTGGTACGGTCCCTGCACGAGCTGCTTCTCTTCCACTAGAGGCTGCTCGGCAATAAATTCGTGTGAAATAATAGCCGGCGCTCATTCTAGTTAGCAGTTAATAACTGGTTAACAGACATTTCCCTCCAATGGCTGTTTTCATCGCCCCAGAGCGGCGTCTTTCGCTGCCTCCCATCCCTCCCGTCTTCGGCAGAGCCCCAACCTCCCCCTCCCACCCCCAGTCCCCAGGAGCCCCGCACCGCGGCCCGCCCGCCGAGCCTCCGCCGAGGCGAGAAAGGGTCAGCCGACCGGCAAGAAGCGCTTGGCGAAGGAACTATGTCGCCGCTCTCCGGAAAGCGAACGTAGACGGAGCGCGCCGCGGCACGCACGGAGTTAAAGGCGCCGCGGCGCGGAAGGGGAGCCGGCGCGAGCCCGCGAGGTCCCCGCCCCTCGCCCGTCCCCGCGCCACGCGCCCCACGCCGCGGGCTGACGCCGGACCCGCCGCAGGAAGCGGAAGGCGGGCGGCCGAGCGGCCAGGCACTGCCCCGCGCCGCGATCTGGGTGTGCGCGCGCAGCCCGCCGGAGCCCAGCCCGCCACCGCGCCGGCGGCTCCCCGCTCCGCGCTCCGGGCCCCCAGAGCCAGTCCGCGCCGGCGAGCAGCAGGATGTGCGCGGCGCCGCCCCCCGGGCGCTGAGACCGAGCCCGCGAGACAGTGGCATTCCTTTCTTTTAGGGCTTTTTGGCTGTTGGCTACACTGATGTGACGACCCCCACCCCCCTTTTTTTCTTTTCTTTTTTTTTTTTTTTTTGGAACGATGGGGATCTTTTTGGCGTATGTTGGATTTGTTTTCTTTTCCGTTTTATATGTACAGCAAGGGCTTTCTTCTCAAGGTAAGTCTGTGCTCACTGGCAAATATACATTTGCTTGCGCTGTGAGTGTGTGTTTGTGTGTCTTGTCTGTGTTCAAAGAATGGCCAGGCAGATGTGGTGAGGTTCTCAGCAAGTAACAGAGGAATAGTGTTCTGTATGGCATTTTTCTTTAAAGTTTATTGAATAGTAGCCCTGCTGGATTTGAGAGCAGATCTAGTTGGTGCCCGACAACGAGGTGGGTTCCTCGGTGAGCACAGACACAGGGTTGTGTGTGTGTGTGTGTGTGTGTGTGTGTGTGTGTGTCCCCCTTCTATCTGTGTGCACAGGGTGACTACTCGTGCATACGTAATCATCGCAAACAGAGCTGGGGATCGGGGACTCTCCATGGCCAGCTCTCCTCCTCGATGTAGCCAGTATGAGCTTAGAGTTTCCTTTTTCTGGGTCCGTGTGACTTCGTTTGTCTGTGTGTTTATCAAAGGACAGACTCCTCTGAGGGCCCATAAAAAGGCACGACTTGCATTACAAGCAGCAGCAGCAGTAGCCTGCTAAATCCAGTTGTTAGGACTTCGCAGGCTGCAGTGACCATTTCAGCACCATGAACAAATCACACCTCTGCTGTCAGAGGACTGCATCGCTTCTGCAAACAGAAATGCCACACTCTTCCTTCCAGCTTGAACGGAAGAGTCCTTTTCAGATCACAATGTCTTCTTAACATCTCCCATTTCCTCTAAGTATAAATACGGTTCAATTTAATAGAGATCATTTTGGGATTTTATAAAAAAATTTTTTGGAAGGAGACACTGATAGTGCCTCGCATTGAAAAGTGGGGGCAAAGTGCATCCACCCCGAATCGGCCCTGCAGCCCCCTCAGCCCTCCTCCCCGTGAGTTCGCATTGTAGCTGTGCACTTCCTTCGGCCACAAATCTCTCCAAGACTTTTGGGGAATCATCAGCTCTTTGCAAAATATTTCTTGGACAAGATAAGAACAACCATCCCAAAGCATTCCATGTTGGAGAAGTGCCTTTGGGAGAGAGGAAACATATTTTTGTGAGTTTCACCATGACTCCATGAATCTTGCAAACTAGCAGTGTCAAGATGGGTAATGAAAAGGCTGGGGAAAAATGTCTCTAGTGACTTAAGAACAATCTTTAATCTGAACCAAGCCCAGGTGTGTGATTCTTACATCCCACGGTGTATGACAGTTTACAATACAGTTGCTCGATGGGAATACGAAGGTTAATTTGGAAAGAAATATCCACAGCTTAGAAAGTGTGCAACTTGTTTCACTGCTGTAGCCTTTGAATCACAATGGCTAATAAGTGTCATGATATATCAGGAATGTAAATTTTGACAAGATAATCATGATCCCTTCTCTATTAACGTGAAACGTCCAGTTAGTCATAGATTGTTTAGAAACTTGGAGGCAGGAGGCTCTCCTCTTGTATCAGCTTGACAGATTTGTGTATAATATACTTCACTGAAACCCTCAGTGAGTTTTGGGGAATACTGCAGTCTGACGAAAGGTATTTGTATCTAACTGTGGGCATCTTGGCTAACAGAGGGGAGTTATTGGCAAGCTTGTTAAACGTTTCCATTATCTGGACTTGATCAAAAACAAAATGATTTAGGCACCACACCAAAAATAAGACCAGAACGAGGCAAAGGAGAGGGGGTTGGGGAGCCTCTGGGAGGTCACAGAGGGGGTTTTGATGCGTTTTTTATTTATTTATTTTTAAGTCGAAGGAAAATGTAGTGAGCTCTCAAGAGACGCTGTCAAGAGTGGGGTGTATATTCCAAAAGGGTGCGTTTCTGTTTTGCAGCGAAATTTACCGAGTTTCCGCGGAACGTGACGGCCACCGAGGGGCAGAATGTGGAGATGTCCTGCGCCTTCCAGAGCGGCTCCGCCTCGGTGTACCTGGAGATCCAGTGGTGGTTCCTGCGGGGGCCGGAGGACCTGGACCCCGGGGCCGAAGTGGCCGGGGCACAGGTAGCGGAGTCCCGTCGCCTTCGCGTCCGTCCCACCCACTGACTTAGACCCCTGAGCGTCCAGTCGGGGTCGGGCCCAAGATGATGCCCGGGCGCCCGTGGGGAGCCCCCTGGCTCTCTCGGCAAGGAGGACGCCCAGGGACGCCAGGGGCTGAGCCGCGTGCCCTGCTTCTCGACACCACGTTAAAACCAAGGGAAGGCATGCTGTCCAGGCTTTCCCGGTTAAAGACTGGGAATAGCCTCCTCCTTTTCGTACGGGTCATTGTGAGCTGTCCGTGGTGGCACTGCCGCGTTGATACGTCCCCGGACACTCCGTGTCCCCTTCGGGACGGTGGTGTGAGGACAGGACTGATGTCGGTGTTTCCATCACCCCCGTCCTCCACCCCCGTCGGTTTGTCTCACCTCCGCCGTAATCAGAGGGGAGAGGGGAGAGGGGGGGAGGGGGGGGAAAGAGGGAGGTGGGGGGAGACGGAGGACGGGGAGAGAGGGAGGAAAGGGTGACAGGGGAGAAGGGGATGGGGACTGACGGAGGGACCCGAGGCGACCCAAGTGGAGAGGCGGCGGGGCGGGGAGGAGAACAGAGCGGGAGCGGAGGGGCGGGGAGACGAGGGTCTGAACGGAGGTGCGCGCCGATCTGCAGAAGAGGCGGCGGCCGTGCGGGGGCGAGAGGAAGCCTGTGGAAGGGACCGCGGGGAGGGGACGCGGGCCGGGGACGACGCAGAGGCCCGTCCCGCAGACTGGCGCGCCCCGGGGGCCCGACCCCAACGCAGCCCCCCGAGTTCCCCGGGTGCCCCCGATTCCCCACCCTCCGGAATCCCAGCCTCCGCGGTCCCCCGCCCCGGAATCCCCACTCTCGGGGGTCCCTAATTCTCCCGCCCCCCAGTCCCCACCCTCCGGAATCCCAGCCTCCGCGGTTCCCCCCCCCGAATCCCCACTCTCGGGGGTCCCTAATTCTCCCGCCCCCCAGTCCCCACCCTCCGGAATCCCAGCCTCCGCGGTACCCCCCCCCCGGAATCCCCACTCTCGGGGGTCCCTAATTCTCCCGCTCCCCGAGCCCCCGCCCTCCGGAGCCCCCAATCCCCGCTCCCGAGTCCCCGAGCCCGGCCCCCGGGCGGCCCGGGGCAGCGCCCCCCCCCCGCTAGGTTTGCACGGCCGAGGGCTCAGGCCGGGTCCGGTCTGAGCGTCGGTGTCCACCCCCCCTCCGCCCCCCCGCAGACGGAGCTGCTGCCATACCGGGACCCGGACGGCGACGGGACCAAGATCAGCGTGAGTGTCACCGCGACGGCCGCCCTCGGGCCCGGGGGCACCAGTTAGGGAATTTCAGGTTTTCAAAAGCCTATTAACTTACAAGCCCCTGAAACAGGCAACTCGCAGACGCAGGACGAGAGCCCGCTGTCTGTGTCGTGTCTTACCTCACTGGATACACACACACTGAAGCAGAGTTCATACAGTAAAATTATTTCTCTTAATGACGTAGCTATTTGAACAATTACTAGGGAGTCATTTTGCCACCCAAAGAAGTGTGTGAGACTTTATTCTTGCTCTTATTAACAGTTACATAACTGTTAAAGGGCTGCGATGCTAATAATATCCGTTCAAAATTATACCAGTAATTATCCTTCAATAGCAAGTAAAACACTAACGGTACGAAAATCTTCCCCGGCTGAAAAAAATTAGAGCATCCAACAGAGTGTTGAAGTTGTAATGAAAACAGCTCAACGTCAACGTCATTCATAATGCATGCAACGTATTTCTAATGCCAATGTTCAAAATCATATAAATGTAAATATAAAACCGAAAGCCAATATAAATATAAAAACATTATTGGAGGAGGTTAACCTGTTGATAATACAGAGATGTATTTCTACTCTTCTGGTTATTACTTTTCATAATTGTGAGTGAAATTAGAAAAAAAAAATCTTTTTTTTTAACTACACCTCAGATGAAGCCATCTAGAATCATTTTATACTGTGCAGCTGCTCAGCTTGTTGATAATTAGTAAACAAGTTACTATTACTAGAAGTAATATATGTATAAAGAATCTAAAACTCCAATGACCCACATTTTAAAAAAGAAATTTATTCTGAGGCTATTATAACTAAAAGTGTAAGAATGTATTATACTAATAAAATCAGATTCTCTAATCTAAATGTATAATCTCAACATGGAAGAAAATATCAAACAAAAATAAGATACAAACCAGAAACTCCAGTTTCTATTCATAAACTCACGGACTTTGTAGACCCTTTCAATTCAATTATTCTTATATCACAGAAACTCTTGTTTTCTGACAGTGCTAGAAAAGCTTTATTGGTAAGATCCATTATTAACGATGTTTTTCTTAAATATTTCATTTTTCATATACACATACAATTAGATAGATTGTTTATTTCCTATTCAACTTTCATCCTTGACCCATACCCCAACCCTCCAAAGACCAGTGGCGAAGCAGCCTCACACATCTTGACCTAGGGGAGCATGCAGTCAGATGCGTAGCCACGCACACAACTGCCTACAGTATTATCTGTGCCCAGAGTTCATATAATCTCATAAACTGCAAAGAGTTCTAGACACAAACTGAGGTAGAAAGCAGTGTGTTCCCAGTTTACCCGCTGTGTGACCTTGAACATATGTCCTAAACTAGCAGTTAATTTGAATTCTCAGGAGAGCTTTCACAAAATACTGATATGAGCTTTGCCCCCCCCCCCAATATGCACACAGTGTTTCTACATTAATCCAAATGAGAGCATTTTCTAAACCTCCTCAGATGATTCTAGCGGGCAGGCAGTCTTGAAAATCACTGACCCAAACCCCCTAAGCCTCAGTTTACTATACTGTAAAGTGGGATAATAATAATATAAGCACTTTGAGTACCCCAACCTTAATCGGAGACCCAGCTGAAAATATATTTGAAACTATCGATTCCCTTTATTTTTACAGTATTAGTAATATTCATATGTGATTTTTCATACACATAAATGCAAACTTATGGTTCAGATGTTGGAAACTATTTGTATATACAACTCTATATGTAAAAACCAGATGAACACTGCCCAAATTTTCTTAATTACTTATGGCTATTTGAAAGTGTAAGGGCCAGTAGAGAAATAACTTTATGCCTTCCTCACTTCTTATCTTTTGAGATTATCCAAATCCTTAAATCTTGAATGTCTTATGAAGTCCATCATTCTGTCAATCGTGGATTATATATGATATATATCAAATCTAGTTCTGACAAAGATGCTTATAGAGACATATCTGTTACCTATTATAGAATTTTATGTATTTTACGTAAGCTTATATATAATCTTGCTCTTAACCTGGCCTATAAATTATTGGTAGAAATGAGAGTCAATTTCTATTTCGAAAATCAAAGCAGCGTTTAACTGACGGCATCTCAAGTTCCAGTGGCACACAGACCCTATGGTAGCAGGGGGTATGTACTCTGAGCCATAGGATTTCAGGTGACATTAATCTCCTCCCTAAATCATGCCACCCTATGACTCTAGGTCAGACTGCACCCGCAATCTGTGAAAACAACGTTACTGTCCAAGTCTATTTTGTCAGTCCCTTTAGTAATCATCCCAAAGTGGGGATAAGAGCGCCTTCTCACTTAAACTCAGTCGTGACCAACAACATGTCTTTTTGATCTCTCAAGAGCAGCCGCCAGGGCTTCCCTGGTGGCGCAGTGGTTGAGAGTCCGCCTGCCGGTGCAGGGGACACGGGTTCGTGCCCCGGTCCGGGAAGATCCCACGTGCCGCGGGGCGGCTGGGCCCGTGAGCCGTGGCCGCTGCGCCTGCGCGTCCGGAGCGGCTGGGCCCGTGAGCCGTGGCCGCTGCGCCTGCGCGTCCGGAGCGGCTGGGCCCGTGAGCCGTGGCCGCTGCGCCTGCGCGTCCGGAGCGGCTGGGCCCGTGAGCCGTGGCCGCTGAGCCTGCGCGTCCAGAGCCTGTGCTCCGCAACGGGAGAGGCCACAGCAGTGAGAGGCCCGCGTACCGAAAAAAAAAAAAAAAAGAGCAGCCGCCAGCAGTGAAGAAGTGAGAGAGGCTGTGTAAACCATACCCTCAGCCTCATTAGGTCCTACTTCATTCAGCTGAGCTTCCCAGGCAGAGGCCAGTCCCCTGAAGGGAACATGGCGGAGCCCGTCCCACAGCCTGGGAAATGGGAACCACAGGCTAATGGGATCTGGCCCAGCTGGACCGAACTAATGTCTCCATGAGCTTGTGAGTCCAGGTGTTAGTAGAATAGGATAAATAAGGTCTTCCAATTCGCCTGCTGAGAAAACAAAAAGCTTTCAGCCTGTGGCTGTGAGACCAGTGAGAGAGACCCTTTCATTTTCCCGCATTAGCGAGCTCGGGACGAGGTGCTGGAACGCAGTCTCTTGACGTAGCGCTTTATTTTTGTACTTGGCGATTTTTCAGACAGTGAAAGTCCAAGGCAATGACATCTCTCACAAGCTTCAGATTTCCAAAGTGAGGAAAAAGGATGAAGGCCTATATGAATGCAGGGTGACCGACGCCAATTACGGAGAGCTTCAGGAACACAAGGCCCAGGCCTACCTGAAAGTCAACGCCAACAGCCACGCTCGGAGGATGCAGGCCCTGGAGGCCTCGCCCATGTGGCTGCAGGACGTGAAGCCCCGCAAGAACGTCTCAGCCGCTGCTCCGGGCAGCGTGCACAGCTCCACCAGCCAGCGAGTGCTCTCCACGTCCAGCCCTCAGGCGGCGGCCAAAATCCCCAAACAAAGTCCACAATCAGGTATGGAACCCATTTTACCCCTCACAGACCCTGCACAGAAAGATGGTCAGAGTAGACAGATGTACGTATGACGGGTTTAAAACTGGAGGCCTAGCTCGGTGGAAATGAGGATGAGCTATGAGAGCCAGGGGGGCCGGCGTTCTCAGAGGGTGCGACCTGCCCGTGAGTCGCTGGCAGTGCTTCACGTCCAGGGGATCTGAGAGCCGGACTTCTTTCCCTTCTGTGTTTACACACTATAAGCACAATAAATCATGTAATGTTCCGGTGCATTATAAATGCATGTTTATTTTCTGCACGGATTTATGTGTCGATAATGGCCCAAATTAAGAGACTTTCACTTAATCAGCATGTAAGTGAAAGAGACCCACTCCATTTTCAGGGACCCCGTAGCCTTAAGCAGGCCCGGTCTCCAAGGGCTTCTGATTTTGGAGGAGAAGCTTCAGCTGCCTGTGATGAAAATGATGATGATAATGGGAGGAAATGGGGGGGGGTGGGGAGTGAAAGGCAGAGAGTGGTGCAGAGATAAGGCAGCTCCTGTCGGTGTGGCTCCGATGCCAACTCAGAAGCTCCGTCAGGCTGAGTCACCCGCTCCCTAAGTCAGCTGTGCAAGTTAACGCCGCTCTGAATAGCATTAATTGATGCGCTCATTCAGCCAATGGAAACTCACTGAAGTTTTAACCTTGGGATAGGCAGCACCTTACACCACCCCAGACTGTTCTGTATTTCACTAACACACTTGACGTAATATTATAGGATGAAGGGAGCATAAAACCTTTACTTTCTCATCTTTAAGTTTTTCCCTGTATAGTTTATCTTTGAAGAATTATTGACACTACTGTTGGTAATAGAAAATTCTATTGCTACCATTCAAATTCTTTTTAGCCATTACATTCAAAAAACCTCATCATTTTATCAGGATGATATTTATATATATATAAATATATTTAAATATATATTTACATTTATATGGAGAAATATGTATATATATATATATATATATATATATATATATCTTTAAATCCTTATTTGTAAACAACATTTTTAAAATAATGTGTGCCGCTCTAGGTTCCTCCTTAGGCTTCATGTGCTAATGGAGATGACTTGTCCTGAGCTTAACTCAGGGTCTCTGTGAGTTTGTCCTGCCTTTAAATGTAGGTGAGCAGCTATCCCAGCGTGCCTTGGTCATGGCAACTTATGTCAGTCTGATGAATAGACAGCTTAGCCTCTCTGAAGCCAAATTTGTGTGACTTTGCCTTATTTTCCTCTTTATCATCTCTTTTATATCCCAAAGTAAAGAAGAAAACCATAGCTAGAATATGTGTGTATATATATTCACACACACACATATATATATATACACCCATACACACACACACACACACACACCCCTAATGATTATGATTTTTGTAGCCATTCTTTGGTAAAGATTTTATATCTTTGGAGACATTGCCCTCCTCCCTTTCATACCATCAAAAGAAGAAGCTAGACACTATATGCAAAATTACAGAGTACCCTCAGCCGACAGTTTACAACCTAATTGGTGAGGACTCCAAATCGTGGAATTGAAATTATTAGCCTACCTAGAATATTCCAAGCCAGAAACCGTACGTCCATTCTGTGGAATCAAACAGACAGGTTACCTATCCCAAGAGAAGGATTCTAAGCATAGAATGAAATGTTCTAGTTCTACACTCTTTTATGTTTTGGATCGAATAACATACTCTAAGAAGATCTATTTTACTTTAGTCTCTTTCTTAGTATTGTGATTGGTGCTAAGTGGTAAACTCTACACATCTTCTAACAATTTTCAAATAAAAAGCACTGCTCGTTTTCCACCACATCACCAGCCTCACTCATTGCATGTCCTAGAGGAAGAGTGAAAGGAGACGGGATGCTGACTCATGCAAGCCCGTATCCATTCAAAGTCATCTCCACTAAAACTTATCTGCTATAGCAAAGATTAATCTGAAATACAGCAACATCTTTCATTTCTATTTTTTGCTACCAGTGAATACTGGAAAATACTTTATATACATTTAACATTTTCTAACTTCTGGTGCAGAAGCTAGGGTGGCCCAGCCACTAATTTTATTCATGTGTAAGTTTCTGCGCTTGCACAGTTATTGCATAAAATACCATATTGGGGATGGATATTTATGTCATATTATATTTCCTGTAACACCCACGTCCTGATTAATCATTTCACTTTATAATCTTTCCGGTTATATTCAAATAAAGCTGATTTCAATACCCACGCTTCATTTATTCACTCTCCATCCTTTCAGGAGCTTATATGCCAGGCACAATGACACAAAAATGGAAGACATACTTCCATTCTTCAAAGGGTTTATATTTTTTAATGTTTCCATTTGTGAGAAAACAAAGTATTTGTAAATTCCATTAGCCATGCATCTTTCTTTTCTTACTCTGTTAAAGGCAAGACACAATGAAGACACAAAAATTAAAATCTTGCCTTTACAGGCCAAAAGCTATGCTAGTCTTTTTGTTATTCTCACTTCATACAGGGAGGCATGCGTCATCTGTGGTATACATGACACTGTAATACAACCTGTTACCAAAGGCTGGTCTGTCAGCCTTTTAGTTTCATCATAGTTTTTGACTTAGTTGGCTGAACTATTTAGATTGAATACTCAACGCTTAACTCATACTTTTTTCTGTCAGAGAACTTCTGTGTCTCTAAGAAGGAAAAGTATTCGCTAAAAATAACTCTGTATGTATACACATATATAATGTTCAGATCGTCATAGAATTACCCAGTTTTCCTAAAGCAGAAATTTACATGAAAAAAAGATGGAAAAATAGTCCATTGCCATCTGCATATCACAAGATAAAGAAAAGATTTAACTATCATTCAATATAGCTACTTTCACCACATATTTTTCCAAAAGCTAGTGAGCCTGTGACTGGATCTTTATGATATCTCTCTTTAAATTCTTTTAATCCTACCTCCGGTTGATAATCCACAATTAGAAGCAAAACAATGAAGGAAAATGATAAAGCAAACAGGTAGAACTTGGCTTTTGCCATCCCTTACTTGTTTCTTTTCTCCAGCTCTTTGTCTGTACCCGTAACTGACATTGAAGGGTGTCCTGTAGGTGCTTTGAGGGTAGCAACTCCTGATTCCAGCATGAAGTGGTTTAGTTCCACCTGCACAGCGAACAGATGCCCAGATACCTCGATAAACTACACCGTTCTCTACGTGTTTCTTCCTATCTCCTGGAGAACATCTACTCCTTACAGAAGCCAAACATCCCCTCCACTCACCACCCCCCCACTTCCCTTCCTTTGTTTCCCCCCCCATCTACGTTCCCTTTCTATGGGTCCTCTCCCCCAACCCTGGCCAACAGGCCAACAAAACTGTGACTACAGCCCCGCCCCGCCCCCCGAAGGTCACACCTCCGCCCTGTCTCTGCACCCCTGGACATCCCGTCTCCCCTTCCCGTGTCCCAAGTCCTGGGGGCCGGTGGGGGTGGGGGCGGCTCTCCAGTCTCCGGTCTCCTAAACTCCCCTCTGGCCGCTGCTTGTCGGCTGTTAGTGTCCCCTCTCTTTGTGGGCTTCTCCTAAATTCCCCTCTTAAATGTAGTTCTTTTCCCGTTCTCAACGCCCTGATCTCATCCCTTTCTGTGGTTTCGACCGCTAACGTGTCCTTAGAAAACGTACCAGTTGATATTCCGGTTCTGATTTCCCTCTGGAGAGCCGGACGAGAGCCCCCCGCTGCCCCCACCGTGCCCCCCACGTCTGTGCCACGAGCACAGTGCGGAGCAGAGCCCCTGCATGTTGTTGACAGCAGCCATCGACGCGTGGCGCCTCTTTCCCCCCCTCCCCCGGCCCCGAGCCTGGGCTGGCCTGTGACCACCGTGACGGTGAGATGGGAAGGAGTAATGCCACCCCAACCAACTGCAGACCTACCCCTGTCCAAAGGGACAGCCAGCCTCTGCTGTGGCCGCTTAGAGCCAGCCACCGAGTGGAAGTGCCGCTGCGCTGCCTTGAGACACGTTGCTGACTGAAGCCAGCCTTTGACTTCAGCCCCAGCTGACTGCCCCCGCCCTCCAGACTCCTGAGAGATAATAATAAATTGTTGTTTTAAGGCACTAGGTTTTAGGGTGGCTCGTTTCACAGCAATAAATATTCAGGTCAGGCCCCTAAACTCAAATATTCAAAATCAAATTGATTATCTTAGCTTTCTCACCAAAAAGAAATATTCTTCCTCCTATTGTCTTCGAATTGCCTGTTTCCTCATTCAGGTCCCCACAGCAGTTTGTGTACACTTAACTTTGAAGCCCTCATTGTGTCTTACATTATCGTCATTTTTCCCTGGGGCTTTTCTCCTTTTAATGCTGGAAGTCCCACTTTCTGGGAGGCCTGACCCTCAGGCAAACCAGGGTAGGTGATCCACCCTAAAGATAACTTCTTGGCTACAAAGGTCACCACTTCCTTCTGCAGTCCTCTAAGGGCCTAGAACACGCGGAGCTCATGTGTGGCAAGAAAAGGAAAAGAGAGAGGGCCAGTACGTCTCTGCTTTTATCTTCTTGTTCTTATAATTATATTTGCATAAATAGATAATATTGCCACTATTGCAAAAATGATCAAGACTCCTAAACAGTGTTTCTCAAAGTGCAGATGTCCTGTGCCAGACTTACCAGGGAGCTTGTTAAAAATTCGTATCCCAGGACCAATTTCCGAGTCTAGAAGCAGAAATATGCATTTTTATGTGCAGTCAATTATGAGAATCATTATCTCTAAAGAGTTCTTAGGGGTGAGAGAAAAAAAAAAGTTATTATTTACTATGAGATGTGTGTGCCTGTGTGTGATGCTACAGAATACACTTTTAGAAACCGGTCTTTTGCTATTATTTTTTTTCCAGTAACGTGATGGACTTTTGTGAAACTTTTCTTCACTCCTGTGATCGACAGCTGGCACTCATAAGAAAACTGGCCACGGTTAAGGGGTAGTTATGTTTCTCTGTGTAGTTGCTCAGCAGGAATACTGATTCTCTGAACTCAGAAATACGATGATTGTGTTTTCAACATGATGTGAACCTGAGCATTCAGAGGCAGCTGCTGCTACAGCTGCTAGAAGCCAAGGGCTCCTGAAGCGCCTCTATGGCTGACAAACGTGGCAGCTTTCCAAAAGTGGCCAAAGTTAGCAAGAAGGATCGTAAGGACAGATTTCAGAGCTGGTGAGGGGAGGGAGATAAGGGGCTGAGGGTCATGCAGGAGATTGTTTTCCTGATTTAAAATACGAGGAAATGGTGCACGGCGTCCAGGTAGAGAGCCACTTGTATAATCTAGACCTCCATGTTGATTTTGGTTTAAATGATCCAACTTGGCTGTTTACACAGGCTCAATTAATTTGATCGTTGTAATTCTATCAGTTAAATGGCAGCTATGTTAATCGAGCATCTATGAATAAGGTGAAAAATAGATTTGAGGCAATGCTTTGGATAATACAGGCTAAGGAATCTGCTAGAGCTATGTTTGAACCGGAATTATGTAGATTAGGAGTCTATACTTGCTAAATTCTCCTGCAAGCTGTATTTAACTTAACTCATTGAAATTCAGTAACTGGCTGGGTCTGTAAAACCAAGGCTGTGCTGTGTGCTGGAGGGGTTTTTCAATGCGTGGCCACCTTAGGGTTCCTTCAGGTTCATATGAGATTACTAGGAGCTCTGTGATCCAGGAGCCATGAAGCAGAATTTGCCAGTGTTTTAAGGTCTTGTCTCGAATGATTTCATGATCCTTGAGATTTCAGGAAGCTTCCAGAGGGGCAGTTTTCTGGGTAGAGGACCAACGGGTTGAGAAGTTGCTGGAAAGACCTCACTCTGTTGGTTAAAATAACAAGCGTCCTCCAAGAGAAAAGAAAGGCAAAGGCTCCTTCTCCCAAGGAACGCTGCTGCCACCTATAGCCTGACACAGGTGCATTCATTTCAACTGCAAAGGGGCACAAATCCACTGGAAGATGCCCCTTAGATCTATCTGCAGGGGCCTCTCACCAGTACAGGGGGTGGACACAATTGTTAAGGAGAGAGACTGTTCACACCTCGTGGCCATCACACAGAGCTGCGTGTACTTCCAAGTCCTCGTTTATTAAATGGAAACTGTAGTATGATTCTCACAGAGTTTTGAGGATTAAAATGAAATTACATACATAGAGAGCGTGACACTGATCAACTCTCAATAAGTGACAACTAGCTGCTCTATTAATACGACTATTACTGCATGTGCTTATATACTGTTATTATTAGCAGCAGCAATGAAATGATGAGAGTAAATGGTCTCCACCACCTGGCTCTACTGTGGCGAATATTTTCCTGGTTGGCTGTGTGTAGGTGACTGAGTTAAAGGAAGGAGACTGGGTCTTCATCCCTGACTTATGTTTTATTGTTCATAATTTCAGAGCTTCCTTTTTTCCTTCTATCACAATGATGTTAATTGATGATAAATTGTCCCCTGCATAACGTAACTACATACCACACTAGCCACCAGCTGTCTTGCCTAAGGCTGTAACCAGATGGTTAACTTTATTGGTAAAAAATAATAAAATTCCAAAGGATTTTTAGGACTCTGAACTGTGTGACCTGAATAAAGACTGTGTCTTAGGAAGCTGAAGTTTTACACACTGGCTGCTACCGTAATTAAATTCAAGCTTTCCAAAAATACCCTTGGATGTTCTTAAATCACAAAATAGTTCAAGATAATATAACTGAAAATATAAACATGTGAGAATATAAACGTGAGAATATTATTCAAAGCTTTAAAAAGAGAGAAAAACAAAATGGATTTAGAACCTTATACTAAGGATGGCATAGTTTGTGGTAGTAGATAGATACAGATTTGACTCCTAGATTCACTCTCTACCAGCTCGTTTGTTGAGTGAGCTGCACACAGAATCTCAGAGTCTTTATATGTAAAACTGAGGCAGTGACACGTGTGCCCCAAGGGTCGCGTTAGCATTAAGTGACATGATGTATTTGAAATGTCCAGCAGAGTAAACGTGGCACGGGAGTGAGCTTTGCCCCTTATTAGTTCTTGTCCCCTTTCCCTTCCAGATAGTAAAGTATATCATCAAATAACCATGAGTTAAGAGGGCCATAAAGGAGCAGAAATATGAATAGAGATGAAAGGAAATAAGAAATGTGGAAGCTCTAAAATTGGTAAGAAAATATCTGATGAATTTAAAATGTAATAACTAAGGGAGGATTTATTCAATTAATAAATAACAAATAGAAACATATTATTACAATTTGTGATACATATCCAAATGAACATCGATTAGTTAAAGAGCTGAGCTAAAAAGAAATATTCGACTGGGCTTCCCTGGTGGCGCAGCGGTTGAGAATCCGCCTGCCGATGCAGGGGACACGGGTTCGTGCCCCGGCCCGGGAAGATCCCACATGCCGTGGAGCGGCTGGGCCCGTGAGCCGTGGCCGCTGCGCCTGCGCGTCCGGAGCCTGCGCTCCGTAACGGGAGAGGCCACAGCAGTGAGAGGCCCGCGTACTGCAAAAAAAAAAAAAAAAAAAAAAAGTTACAAAATATACGAGTGAAAATAACATTTTACTATAAATAACTTAAAACATTTGTTTGATTAAATCAAGTGTAACTAATAAGTGATATAACAGACAAGGAAATATTTGTGTTTAATATTCAGGAAAAGAAGGGAAGATGTCCATTTTGCAGATGCACTCCAGATGACTTAGAGATATCCGATGTGATCAAATAATATTGATAAAGTCAAGGTAAAGATAAAATTAAATCAATTTTCCATATGACAGCAATAACCCAACAAAGTATTTGTGGCATAATATATAATCCTGCATCGTAGTAACAAGAAAAAGGTATGGAATATCTTATTTTTTAAGGCAGTAGCAAATAAGTAGTATAAAGATGAAAACCATTAGAACACTTTGTTAAGAGTTTAGGTTTGAATAAATGAGTAAATATGGTGTTTTTGGATGAACAAGCTCACCATTATAAATATGTCAGGTTTTTCAAAAGTATTTGTAGACTTACTGCAGTCCCAGTCCAATCCCTAGTCATTTAAAAAAATTTGACACGTATAATCTTGGCAAAGATTTTACAAATCAACATGTGTCAAGCTTACAGTACTCAGGCATTGTGCTGTATCATTACTTGCCAGGTGAATGGTACTTCCCTTCTGGAGGAAAAGATAAGTCACAGGACTTGAGATTGTCCCTGAGACGATGCTCCTGGGAGGAAATTCCAAGGAGCTCAGGAGAGAGGCAGACCCAGACCCAAGAACAGGGATGTGTATCACAGAGGTCTGCCCGCAGCCGGAAATACTCAAAGGGCCAAGAGTGGTAGGGAAGTGTTGCAGGAAACAGGACAAAACCATACAGTGAGTATTAAACACCTTCTACAATCATGTTTTCAAAAATGTTTAATGAAATTAGAGAACAACCAATATATAATGTGAAAAAATATAGGATACAAAAAATATAGGATACGAAACTTTAAAGTGAAAAAATAAAGAATATATAATATAATGTGAAAAAATATAGGATACGAAACTTTAAAGTGAAAAACTAAAGAATACTAAATTTTAAATCTATCTCAGATATGTGCGTATAAAAATGACAAGAAATATATGAAAATGTCCATCAAAAGTCAAGATATCTTAAAATTTTTAATTATTTGATTATTTTCTTTGTACTGATAACATCTGTACATTGATAATTCATTACTTTTGTTTTAAGAAGAAAATAATATTATTTTAAATTTCCCAAATTTAAAAAGAGGCCAATGACAGACATCTCCTGAGAGAGAAAACAAACTAACAAACAAAATATGTTCAACAGATAAACAAAGAAAGGCAAAGTAAAATAAAGGTGTGTGATTGTGAAGCTCATGACAAAAATATACATACATGCGTGTACACGTGTGCATATGAAAATTGAAAGCACTACCATGAAAGTGGTGTCCTCAGAAATGGCTAGTAGCATTGAAATTAAGAACATTATATCTTAGTTCCTGGGAGCTGGGTGGAGAATGTGACCATCAAATGATTCTTTTTGTTTTTCCAAACATAAAGGGTGTGATCTTGATAAATATATTGATAAAATAAATCCAGCACGTATAACGTGCGTAAATACAATGTCATGCAGTCATTTTCCTCTCCATTGTGTGACTCACTGAGCCCTCAGTTTGGAGGGAGCTCAAAGTGACTGCACCATCATTTATAAATCAATACACTGGGAGATTTATAAATGATTATTATGTTTTATTTCATATGGCTGCTTCGAAAAAGTCTGAGAGAGCATTTCTTCATGAATTCAGAATCCTGTCTGCATAGAAATGTAGGTTCCACTCTCAGTGCTTGAATTAAAGCAAATTGTAAAAGCTAGGAGCGCCTCTTATCAGCTTCCTTAGGACACTGTCCTCACCTGTAGCGGGATAAGTGCTGTGGATCACAGCTCCTCAGCAAAGCCATCCCGCTTTGGCACCACTTGTCCTCATAGTTATTCTTGAGTTGAATGTGCTTCTTTAAGCCCTCAGACAAACTCGATACTTCAGCGACAGTGTCAGCGCGGCGAGGCTACACGTGTGTGCGATCTCTAACGTGGGTCTGTGATCATTCCAACAAGGTGTGGATGAGTATCTACCTTCCCATTATGCATAAAGAGTTGGATCGTTAGTAATGAAAACATACCCACAGAAGGCACATGTAGACTGTGAGTAAATAGTTTCAAGCACCTTAGCAGCATTCATTTATACACCAGTAAATGGAGTGCCCTTAATGAATCATTCTTCTTTATGCGTTAAAGCAGTGATTAAATATATGTTGCATTCAACTTAATTCTTGGAAAACATTTTATTTGTTTTTCCATGAATTTATATTGTTCTCCCATACCACTCATATTTCCGTATATTTCTAAGAGGCAGAATTGAGAAACTTTAGAGTCTTCTGGAATGAACACTCTCCAGCTGAGATTATGATGCAAATCAGTTTATAGCGTCAGACAGAACTGGTTCTGAGTCTCAGCGGCCGCCATGTACGCACCGAGCATACTTCGTGTGTTCTAGAATCCCTCTCGGTTTCACTTCCTTAATCAGCAAAACGATCATATAGCAGCCTCCCGGGACCGTGGTCAGAGGTAAAGAAATATTAGCTGCTGCTGTCCTAATCATCACCCTGTCTGCACCAAGATCAGTTCCTACTTGAATAAGTGAAATTACAGTGAAAATGTGCTGTTTTGAGAGATGCACTGTGTGGCCTTAGCAGGCAGGAGGCGGCATCATTTTTTTTGCCCATTCTTGAGTCTCTGTAGAAGGTAGGAACCCTGAAAGCCCGCAGGGATTAGCTGTAGGCAAGAAAGTCTAGAACATTCTGTGGTGAATGGGGTGTCACCCATGCACCTTGTCACCTAGACCCTGTGTATGTGGACAGCTGCACTCGGCTCTCTCAGCTACAGTAAGAGGCCTCGGAACTGAATAGACGTGTAAATTTGCTGACTAAAGGAAGGCGGGAAAGGAAATTTAAACAACTGCTGCCGACATGCCTGGGCAAAGTAAAACAGGTGATTTATGTATTAGGTCAAAATGAAGCCTATTTCTTCTAAAAAATGGGTTTCTGGAAGAAATCGGCCTTGGACCCAGAAGAATCTAATAAAAAGATATTCTTTTCAAAAAATTATAGAATAAAATCATCCTATTACTTGACCTTTCCCCTTAAGTCATGATTTAGTATGTGCAGACCTGAATAAAAATTGCGTTAAAAGCTAGCTCAGATTTTCTCACACAGCTCTTTTCATACCTTAAGCTGGCATCTGTAATGAAAGAGAGGTAAGTCAAAGGCCTGTCCTTCCCTAGAGCTGTAACTGGACACTCCATTCGTTATAAGCTTAGCCTCTTCACAGGCAAAACAATTATTTGAGCCGTTGCTTCTTTTATTATTGGAAAACTTCCATTCTTAGGTTTGTTCACATGATAAGCATCACGAATATTCACTTCTACAAAATAAAGATTCTGGAGTCAGACCAGGGAGCCACAGCAGGAGAGAAATTGTGTTCTTTCTCTTTTCTTGCTCCTTTTGACCCTACCTGATACTCAAACAAGAAAAGAGAAAAACCTATGAGAATCGTACTTAAATCTGTAGACAGGTGCCCTGAATTACGACTCTTCCGTATATCGACACCAAGAGTTGTGCTCACGGAGGAGGAAATTAACCCATCGCAAAATAATCCCAGCCAAGAGAAAGAGGATATTTGAAGAGCTGGCAAGATAAGAGATGGGATAAATTGCCTAGTTAGTTGTCTTAACGTTCTACTTACTTCTTTGAACTAAATACCCATATCCCGTATCTTTTCTGGTGGCCAGCAGCTCTGGCTGTCTTTCTGTCCTGTCACTAATGGTTGCACCTTGAACATCAACTTAACCTTTCCTGGTCCCAGACTATAAAATTTGAATTAAAAGTTTAGAAAAGAGAAGTTCATGGAAAGGAGAGCGCATGCAAGAACGGTGGTGGAACCACCTCTCATTCAAATATTTAAATGAATTTGGAGGAACCTTCGAGATTTAAAAGACTACAATATGAAAAGTTCAAAATATTATATCATCAGACATTTGCCACACCATATGGAGGAAAACAAACTTTACTTATTAATGTTTAGGAAAACAAAGAAGCTGATAGTGTTTTCATATTCAATATTTATCAGTTCAGACTTGGGGAAAAGAAGTTTCCTAATTTTTCTCCAAAGTGTGTTACAGCCAGTGCCTTTTCGCTGAAAAGATAAATGTACACTTAAATAATAGCTTCACATCTTGATCTAACTGGTGCGGAGACAGTGAGGCAAGGTTGCTTGCCTCAGGGAGTTTCAGAAAAAGCACATTCAGACTCTGAGTTGATCTGACTGCATTGCTCTTTCTTCGTTTCTGTACCTTTGCTTTAGTACCTATTAACCGTGTAACCTAGGGTGAATTATTCCATGCTGCTGAGTTACATTTTCCTGACCTGTCTGCTTACTACACTGGGCTGACGAGAGGATGAACTAAGACAGCGTATGCGTGTAACACGTATGCATATCCCCTGACATAGCAGGTACCCAGTCCACTGCAGCCATTTTGCAGATGGATGTGAAGGAGAAGAGGGTGCAGCTGCGTTCAGTGTGCCCCGTGTCTCCCAGCCTCACGGCTGTAGATGCAGGAAGGACACGGCAATGTAGATGGAAGGTGCAAAAAGGAGCCAAGTTCTTACATCAGGCAAGACAGATGAGGGCCAGGCAGGCTTTCCCGGCCGGAAGGCTGTGCTGAGTTAAACAAGGCAGGCGGATGCCAGTGATTCTGAGGGTGTGGTGATCAACTCCTTCTCCACCTGATCGCTGAGGACGCCGAGGTCTCGACTCTCGAGAGTTGTGATCTGTGATTTGTGATTGTGAGTTGTGAGATTGTGAGTTGTGTTGTTGTGGATTCGTTTTTGTTTTGTTGTGTTGTGTTTTTAAGAAATAGATGGAATTTTCTGTTATTCTCTGAGAGAATAATTATACATACCGAAGATAAGATATTTGAGGCGTTTCTGTTTCCTGTTTCTCCTTGGCCAAACTCGCTTGTCACAGACACTGTCTTGGGCCATGCCTGATGCCCACGTCCCAGTGAGGGGAATGTGATACGCTATCACATGAAGTATGAAAAGGGCTGAAAAATGGAAGCCGAGTGTCTGCACTCATTAAACTTCTAAGAAGACTTCTTAGACTTTTCCATTTGCAAAATGGAGCAAATCCTCCCTCCCCCAACCTTACAAAGGCATGAGAAATTACACCTGAGAGAGCACTGAGGAAACGTTTAAGCATAAAAACAAATGAAAGGCATCATTATTAAGTTGAAGTCAAAGGACATTATGAAATCACATTCCGAGTCAGAAATCTGTAGGTTCTATTGGGCTGCTCTTCATCGAGGCATGTTATCTGCACGTTTTCTTCCCATAATTTAGATAATAACATTTCCCTTTCTTCTTCACAGGGTGTTTTGTGTTGGGGACAAAAGTTTAAAAACTCAAGGCATTGTTTTAAACTTGGAGAATAATAAAAAAATTGCTAAAATTTCACCCTTGCCTTTAAGGAGCTTATAGTGTAATCAGTGAGGCAAGATACGAATATAATGAATTACAAGTCAATGTGAGCCACGTTAAGGCCACAAGAGAGGGAAAACCAGAAAACAGAGGAAGTTCAGAGGAGAGAGAGCTTACAGCTAGTCGGTGGGAACAGACACAACGGAACGCAGCTATGTGAGGGCAAGAGTTGCTTAAATGCATGATCGTGTTAGGGGATAAGAGGTTATCCTGCTTGGCTTGGGCATAGAGCAAAAGGAAACCAAATAAAGCAAAACAGATAACCAAACACAATGTCTGGCATACTCATGAAAACATATATATAAAACAATATGCAAACAATTATGACGCTTATTTTAGAAAACATCAAAGAAATATCTTATTGGGGATTTCAGAAGTGAGTGGCTGCGGAGGAAATTGGAACTCAGGGCTCCTGATTGCAATCCTCAATCTCATTGTTTCAAAACAGTAAAATGTTTCTCTTCGTAAAAATGAGACTAGAGTGTGACGCATGGCCAAAGTTTGCATCTTACGAAAAACATTTGCTTAATTTTCTCTAGAATAGACCATAACACGTTTGATAAACAGTAATATTATATTCAGAATAGTGTACATCTGAATGGAACTGACGCTTATTTGTTCAAATTACACAGGATAAATTACAGCATTTTAGATTCTCAGATTTCACTGTCAAAGGCTTGGGGATTACAGTGCTAAAGGAGCACATACCCCTTCATTCCGGGCATAAATAAAACCTAGAAAGAAGAGCAAAACAATCAGTGATTTGATGCCACAACAGATTTGCTTTAGAATTTACTGTGTAGGAAAAAATATATATATTTGGCTTGACAGAAATAAATTTCATTTAATGAAAAATATGCTAGGAAATGCAGGTGCCTAGAGTGGATGAATGATTACAATCTGGAAAAGAAAAGTGGTGTGGTGCCGTGGTTTATTGCATAGCTGATGGCTATTCAAGTTTTTGACTTTAAAATACTCTTTACAGCACGTCACTGGGTTTGTTTCCAGTTATACTGCTCATGTCAATTTTGTTTTCACTTGCACATACTGGCCGGACACAGTGTGATAGGAAATGCAGGGTTAGAATGACGTAGCTGTTCCCTTCGAATCTCACAGGAATGATGGGCGTGTCCTGTGAAGGGTTGATTAGTCAAGAAATGAGCCGCATAATTCACAGTTTCAGCAAGTTCGAGCCCATCTGCAATGTCCGTGCTGAAAAGGAAACCATTATTTCACAAAACATTGTTTCCTAAGAGCAAGTCAGTTTCCTTGGTTTTATTGTTTTTAGCGTGTTTGAAACCTTTATTCGACATCAGACAGACTGTGTCAAGTGCGGTGAGCAATTCAAAGAGCCATGTAATCATTTTCTTTCTTTCTTTCTTTCTTTTTTAATTGACTGAATCCCTGTCAAAGGGTCTCTCTGCAAAAGATAACAAGGGCATATATTTTAATTTTGGAAAGCTCTGATGCTAGCGGTCCTACATAGATTTTATATGTTTTCCTTGCATGATCTTTGTACTTAGAGCCGCATGTGGACTGTACCTTTCCTTTTGCAATTTGAACCTCGTCACCCAGCTTGAGTGAAGCAACAGTCTCCAGAGACCCACCACTAACCTCTGGGTCCTCAGTCATTAGGTTTCTCTGTTAAATACATGACTCACCTCCTGAACGAAGGCAAATCGATGATGACACTACCGTAACCTAACTGAAAACAGGAATATGAGTCCGCTAAACAGCCCCTTTAGAGCCCAAATATTTACTCCACAGAGATTTTTTGAGAGCGTGTGTTTTCACCACAATTTCTATCATTGCCAATGTGGACTTGAACATGATTCAGATGAAATATTCAAAAGATTGAGTTTTCCTACCCTCACCCCCTTCAAACCTTTTTAACCTTTCTTAAATTCAAAGAAAAAAAAAAAAAGAAGAAAGAAAAGAAATGCTTTGAGGCCCATCACATTTTTGTTTTCTCACTAATGAAGGTATTAAATACATCATTTGTAGCTTACTGGATAAAATATGTAAAGAAAAATGCCAAAAGACTATTTCATTCTCTCCCTTATGTAGTCTCAGAGCGCTTTCACAAATCTCCAATTCTTGATAGCGCTAACTTTTCTTCAGATTTTAAGGATAAAAAGTTGAGAAGGATCGTCCTCTAAAAGCAGATACCCCCACGCACCCACTCCAGAACCCACTCTCCAGGCCCTGAGAAGCCCTGCTGCTGTAGGTTTGGGTTTTATCTCCTGTGGTTTTAAGCTCGCAGTGGTAAAACAGGGGATTTGGTTTAGACACCCGTATAGCAACAGCCAAATAACTCTAGGGAATGATCCTCAAAGAATTACTTGAGGGAAAATTATCTGCACTTGTTCCTCTAAGTGTTCCCAACTGTGGGATGGCGTGGCTTGAAAACAGACAAAGCAAACAAGACCACTTCCCGGGACTGAAATACTTTGTATGTGTTGTTATTTGCAGTGCATGCCAAGACATTCATGGGCACCAGAGCCAAGCTGGCGAGCTAATTAAATATATATATGTATGTGTTTAAAACAGCCTAATAAGGAGCATTGGAAATCTTCGAGATGAGCGAATATCTTATAACTTCTTCCGCAGGTGCGAGGATAGCTACAAGCCATGGACTTTCTGTCCTGCTTCTTGTCTGTGGCTTTGTGAAGGGTGCTTTGCTTTAGTCTAAAGTGCTGACTTTTTTCCAATATCACTTTCTCTTCTTAAAGCAAAGAGCAAATCGCCTGTAAAATCTACGGAGCGGACAGCAAAGTTGACCCTAAACTCCAAGCACCACTCTGCACCCACTGTACTCTAATTACCTACACAAGGAGCGCCTGCTTTCGGAAACAAACGAAGAGGCTATCTCACTTTGTTCGTAACATTTTCTTGGGCAAATCACCGATCTTTTATTTCAAGAGAATTAGTGTGAAGTGATAGAACATTTTCTAATAGCAAGATCTATTTTTTTTTTTTCCTTTTCTTTCGGCTACTCAAAGCATCATCTCACTGACTGCTCAGGGGTTGGCCTGACCGTCATCGGGTATAGCGAATATTTACTACAGATACCACTGATTTCCTACTAAAAGACCCATTATCTGCGGGAAGTAAGCAGAGATCAAAAGGCTACAGAACATAAACGATCATCAGAGAAAACTCCTGTCTGGGGGCAAGAACACAATTTTCAACACCGCGAGTCAACAGTGAAAACGTTTTAAATAAGAAATAATAAAAGATCATTTTTTTTGGAATTTTTCCCCTTTTCTTGGGTTTTTCTCCTTTTTTCTTTGATCGTAGTTCTTGTTCAGTATGGCAAGTGCTGATTATGGCCAATCTCTGTCAATCCTAGGAGGTTTATATAAAAACATTTTGAGTGTTCTATATTTCAGTGCATTTTAATTCATTTTGCGATTCTTGTATATGCAAATGATAAATTCTGTAAATTGCTTATAGTATGTGTAATATAACTTCAAAGTAGATAGACTATGAGCCTCATGCAAGCTGATTTTTATCATTCTCTGTATAAATATATACCAAGAAGTATCTATACGTTGGGTCATCCACCAACTTTTTTTTGGAGAAAACATGTTTTTCACTTATTCCTAGATTGTGGGGATTTTGTAATGCATTGTTTCACTTCCACAGGTTTGACAGTTGCAGATGGTTTCTGTTGCCCTCTGCTTCCTTCTGGAAAATGCGTATTCAAAATCGTGTCGGTCTCTGATAAATGAAATAATTTTGCTGTGTGTATGCTGTGCTGAAATTTGCTGTTCCTTTATATGTGTTGTTTATTGCGGTTTGCGGATCTTTTAACTCTGAAGAATGTAAGCCCTCTGGTTATGACAGCCGTTCCTGTATTTTCATCATCATCATTGTCAAAAAACAATGTCGCGACGAGAAAATTTGCCTTGGAAGTGAATATGGGGTAGGTGAAGTGGTCATCGTGAATCGCTAAATTCATGGAAGAACACTTCTTGCTGTGGCTAAAAAATGCTGCTTCCTTTGACCTTTATGAATTTTTGTAGCTTTGTCATTCTGTTATTTGCTGCTAATTATATTTTAATGTCTCCTAATTAAAAATTAAAATTCGGTTGTTGGCTAAATATAATATGCAAAAGATGACTGCAGATCCCCGACTAAAGAAGATAATGTGTTCAGTTTTCACTACTTAAGTGAATTATAACTTTAAATATTCCATTCTTATTTTTGGCTTTATGATAGTTCAGACTATTTTATTTAGAACCTGTTTTCTACTCTGGCAAAGAATGATAGGGCAGGACTAGCAATGTGTTCCATGTATACTATGGAGTAGATATGGTTGAGATGGAAATGACCTAAGTTTTCCTTCCAGAGAGATTCTTCCATTTTCTTTCATAACAAACCAGAAGCTCATCTCTATAGGACCGTCAGCACCAAGCCTAAGGTCCTAGACTGAAGCTTGAAGGCAATGAATACCTCTGCTTTTCAAAGGTAAATGCATTGATTTTCTGCAATTCAATTACAAGCAATGTGATATTTTCATAAATCGTTGACATTATCTTCTGAGAAATAGTGTTTCATGCTAAATATTTTATTGACATTTTTCTTGTTCATTTGGTTTATTATTTCAGTCTAATGAGAAAAATAAATAAAAGATTTGATTGCACTATTTTATTAACCTAGAAAAATTATTTTCTTTCAAAGTTTAATGCCTAAAACGCATAAAATAATAAGACAAATATTATTTATTAAGTCTCTCTGGACTCTAAAGATTTCATACATTCACTTATAAATAAGTATACTGATTCAAATTCAGTCAGTCTGGGAAAATCCACCATGTAATTTACTTTTACCCAAAGTTCAGGTCATGAGATTGGTCAGTTCTAAAGCAAGATGGACATGTATCTCTGTATCAGTGATGTTCACCGTGCTCGCTTGTAATAAAGGACATTATGTTGGTTGGGAAGAACTCTCATTACACTCGTTGTGTCAGGGTACAGAATGACAGAGATTTTTTTTGTCAGTGTGCTACCAAGAGTCCGACTCGCTAACTTCTTTGAGAAAGAACATGGCATACAATCTGTTTCTCCAAACTAGAAAATTTAAAGTGGAATCTTAAATATTGGAACAGAAGCTATAACAAATTAAAGAGACACCTCGTTCTTCTCACCATATATTGTCCCTCTGGGACTATTACTTGGTGTGTAACCATAACTATAGAAACAAATAAAGATCAAAAAATAAATGATTTGACTTTCTCAACCTTGATTTCCAAGGTTAAATGATAAATATTTCTATAAGAGGGAGTCACAAAAAGTTCAAATTGCTTACGTGAATTCAAGTCAAATTCTTGAGTTCTTTCTCAAAGACTTACGAGCTGCTTACAAATGAAACAATGCAAATGAAATCACTTGAAGATAAGATAACAAAAATTATCTAAGGCAAGAGCTGTTAATCTGAGTTAGTAAATAAACTCAGTGGACTTCATAAACCCGCTGAAACTACATGCATATTATGGAGATGTTCCTTCACATTCATTGATTCTGAAAGTGACTAAATTATGACTTTCTGACCTAAAAGAAGAATGTTTGGATGCTTCTGAGCACCTAAAAGGTCCTACTTATTATAATTTTGAACTAGTTTACCTTGAAGTTCTTGGAGCAAGACATATTCAGGGAACCATCATATATATATGTAGGCAAAGAAAACATACATTTTTAAGTACAGGAAATTTTTATTAAATTTCTCATGTATAACATGGAATAACAGATATGGGATGACGTTCATTGAATTTTTAGAATGAATGTTAAGAGTTTAAAATATGATTTTACAAAATATTCACAGGGTACAAGTCAAATAAATAGTGCTGGTATTGATCATATATAAAAGACAAAATATTTAATTTAACTTAGTGGTAAATTCTATGATAAAAATAATTAGGGCAAATATAATCTGTCTCAGATAATACATAAACTCTAATGATTGCATCTTGGAATTAAGACTATGAAGCTACGAAATATGTATTACGCCCAACTAATTTTAATTTTAGAACTTTTCATTAATAAGGGGAGAAGTCTATTATTCAGGAAGTGTTACAGACCTCATGGTTTCAGGGATGGAATAGATAAGATTGTTTCCTGTATCTAGGGAGAGACAGACAGTAAACATTCAAAAACAAGAAAATATAAGGTGGCAGTAAGTTCCAAGAAAACGCAGTAGGATGACAGAAAGGAGTTTGACTAGGAGTGGTCAAGCGAGGCTGCTCTGCGGAGGTAACCTTTGAGCAAAGTTGAATGATGAGAGGCCAGTCAGGAGAGGATCTGGGAAGAGAGGCTCCAGAGGGAGGGAACTACTGGTGCAAAACTCCCAGTGTGAGTGCATCCAGGCTGCTGGGCGGGAGGGAGGGCAGGGGTGTGGGAAGTGAGTGAGGGTCAGAGGAGCCAAGGGAAAGCCAGATAAGGCAGAAGAGCCGAACAGTGCCGTGAACATTCCAGTGTGAGCTGTTGTTCTGCCGTCAGGACACAGGCTCTCCCTGGAGCCCACTTCTTATTGGGAAGAGTTTAGCTTGTAAGCAAGACTTCCTTGGGAAGCAGTCAAGTTATACTTTTGTAGAGAAGCTGCAGGGCTATATTAAGCATGAGGGAATCGAACTCAACATTTTAATGCTTATTTAAAATTGATAATTTTGAGGAGGAAAAGGAAAAACTGAAAGATAATCAGGACTGCTTTTTGTGTAGCACTGAGCTAGTTGTAATAATTACACATGTCATTCGAACTAAAAACATGAGTGTGAGTGTATGAATTGAAAGTGCAGACAGATTGAAAGAAAGGAGACTTGCCTCTAGACACTTGTTGGTAAACATTGTGATTAAAACAGTAGGAGGGGGAAAATAATCTACACGTACCCAGAAAAAAGTAAAAAAGTGATCCAATAATCAGAAAAGAAGAGCTTAAGACTTCTTTATAATACAAATCCCAGAAGACAATGGATTAAAGAGCATAATGGGGAAAATATGATAATAAAATAGTTTTATACTTAGTTAAGTTATATTTTCATGGTTAAAGAAATAAAATTATTCCGAGGTAGGCAAGGCTCATAGAAAAAATAGCATGTATGTACTCGTGAATGCTTCAACCAAGATAGGAATCAAATGTGATGTTAAAAATAAATAGGCATAGTATAAACCGTCTACCATATGAGCTTTGACAGTGTTAAATCCAAAGAATCATTGAATATTTTATTGTATTTCACTGTATATGAATGAAACAAAAGTTTCACAAAACAATATTTACCCTTATTTTGTGCATGCAATGAAATGCACTCTAGTATTTTCTATTTTGTTCTGTTTCTTTTTTGTTACCACTTGTCACAAAACATTAAATTGATTTTACAATGCAAACTTTGGGGGGAAAAAACCCCACATCACAGGTGTATTTTATTCCAAAATCTGATACAAATGGCAAGCCTAATTAAATGACAGTATATAATATCAAACAATAATTTGAGCTCTGAACTCTTATTGTGCTCTTAGAAACAACAGGCAGTTAGAGACGATCCAAGGGAAAAAAGAATGCATTCCCTGTCTCTCCTGAAGTGGCATGGCTCGTGTTGCGGGCAGGAGAGTAACAGGGCGGTTGTACGTGTCTGTGCGCTTCCTGTTCTGTTTTAGGTCCCTGTCTTTTTCTTTGCTGGTTTATCTGAACCCCCTTCCTGTTTGAGATATCCCCAGCCCCTAGTTACAGCTGATGAGGTCCTCCAGAAGACGTTTCCTTCTTCAAAGCTGAGAAGGCCACTGGAGAGCGGCGTGCCAGCACGTGGAAATCCACTCCCAGGGTTGGCCCCAGAGACCCGGGAAGTGGTGGAGGACATCGAGGAAGTGGTATTTACCCGCTAGAGCAAAGGCATGTGTGGTGACCACAATAAGAAGCACCCCCAAAAAGGTAACAAGAAACATCGGACCCCGTGTGGAATAGTAAGTTAATTGTGGGATCTCCAGGAGGAACTCGAAGGGCAGTCTTCTTGAAGTCACACCTGATTCGTGTGAAAGCTTATAAGAAAAATCCTTCATTTCTTGAAAACAGAGTTTCGAGCCACGACACTGAAGTCACAATCCTCATCCAAACGCATCACCGGAGTCCGATTCACTGAAGCGATCACTGGCCTCAACGGTGATGCTTCCTACGCACACTGGTAATATTTCTCTCAGCCTCCCCCAAAGGGAACCAAGATGCTTGGAGAGTAACTGTGCATCGAAGAAAGAGGAATATCCAGACCGTGCTGTGTTACCAGGCAGACCTAATTCTATATACTGGGGCCGCTGGGGTGCACTAGTCCGAGACTTAGGGGGCTAGTGATTAATAAGATATTTGTCATAATCCAACGTTGGCCTATGGAGACCACTATACCCACCTGCAATTGTTTCCCCAGCTTCTAAAAACACAGTTGCTATGCATACATTTAGCAGTGAAGGAAAACGCTGCACATAAGGTGATGGCTATAAGTTCTTAAAGGACCCTGGCGTTTCTCCTCTTTACCGAAACAGTCAACAAAAAACCATGACAGAGTAGTCAATTTTTTTAGATGACAGTAATGAGTTACACTACTAAAGTCACGGATGAAGCATTTCCCCTTTAGTCTGGTGTACAAAGGATAGCTGAGCCTTGCGTCTGGGTTATCACAAGCATAATTAGGTGCTGAGTGCAACTGTAGCCGCTGCTCCAAATTTGAGCACTTACTGGAACAAATTAGCAGAGCTCCAGTTAATAATTTGGTAATTTTCTACTTTATTGCAATTAGAATCAATTACGGGGATATTTTTTTTACCTGGCAGGGATGAAAATACTCCTTTACCATCTTGCCTCAGAGTTCCACCGATTCTCCAGGGCTGGAGAATCCATTAGTTATCCTCGCCAGCCCCTCAGACATCCTGTTGCTCTATTACAGTGAGGACAGCATGATGGTGAGATCTGGAGGTCAGGAAGAAACAGCACCCTGGAGGCCTTCATAATATACATATACTCCACAGGATGGAAGATAAACTCTATACAAAATTTAAGGCCGCGATAGCTTCAAGCATACCTTTAAACATTCAAGGAAGCCATAATCTCAGTCTTTCGCAAAGTATTCCAGTAAATGGAAAAATAAGGGTTGCTCTCAACTCATTTTATGAGACAAGCATTACTTTGCAAGGAAACCCAACCATGGAAGTGGGAGGAAGGGCTGTTACAGGTGCTATAACTCATGAACGTAGGTGCAAGTCATCCACAGGACAAAAATGAATTCATAAATATATAATACAGTATATGGAATGAACATGGTTTATTTCAGGAATGCAAAGTTGGAAAAACCAACAGTGGTCTTGGACTGTCGTCCCCAGAAGCAGATGCTGAGACCAGGATTCAGGTCTAGTTGGTTCGTCTGGGGATTCGTGGGCCATGAGTAAAGGAGGAGGTTAAGACGAGAGAAGGCAGGCTGTGCGTCCAGCCAGCTACCATTGCAGAAACTAACCAAGCGGTGTAAGACACACCTCAGAGTTACCCTCACGCGCAGAGGAAGGTGGAGTCGTTAAATACCAGCCCCGCCAGCAATCAGTTGAGGGTGGCCGTCCGTGGGGGAGGAAGACGGTCCGGGGGTTCATTTCCAGGCCCTTCAAGCCTGCGTTGCGCACAGACAGAACAGCTGTCTGCACCTTCCGAGGCAATCTGCGGGAAAAGGACGGCAG
This sequence comes from Kogia breviceps, assembly GCF_026419965.1. Classification (NCBI taxonomy): domain Eukaryota; kingdom Metazoa; phylum Chordata; class Mammalia; order Artiodactyla; family Physeteridae; genus Kogia; species Kogia breviceps. The sequence goes on along the minus strand of NC_081318.1, from coordinate 109,506,094 downwards.
GTGTTAGCAGTGAGAAATGAGCTCGAATACACTGAAGCGCTGAGGCTCGCTGGATGTGGACCACGGCGGGTTCTGCTGCCACATGAACAAAACAAAAGGGAAACGATGCATTTTATCTCAGGAGATGAAAGGAAAGGCATCTGATGAAACTCAACATCCGTTCATGATTTTAAACTCTCAGAACACTAGGAATAGAAAGGTCCTTGCTTACCCTGGAAACGGGTATTTTCAAAACTTTTGTAGCAAACACCACGCTCTATTATGACACTGAACACTTTCCCTTTATAGTTGGAAATGGGAAGCCCACGATCCCACGTGTATCTACCAGATAAGAATGATCTTAGAAGCATTTTAATGATCCATAGTTGGGAAGAACATAAATAACCATTAATGGCAGATTATATAAATAAATGGCATGTTCATAAAAGGATATACTGCACAGCAAAGAAAATAAAGCAACCAAGGCTATTCACAACATTATGGGTGAATCTTAAAGCCGTAATTGATAGTTAATTGATTAAAGACATAAGGGTATACATACAGTAGTAGTCCACTCATACAAAATTCAAGAATAAGTAAGATTGAATCAGTGTCTGAAGTGTGCTGGAAAATTCCCTCCAGAATGGAAAGATTTGTCACACCTTGTCCTTCCTAGCACTAAGAAAGAGTCCCATGTTTCATGGATTTTGAAAACAACACATTTTACAGTCTTGTGTGCTGCTCTTACTAATTTACTGAGTGAGCTGAAAGTTTTCCAAGTTTGAGTGTAAACCAAAGGAAGAGTAGAACTTTTACCTGGTCCAGGCCACAACGGAAGTAGCTTTGCCCATTGACCCTTATAACCCTATAGGTCCCACCATGTTCAAAGTGTCTCGTTAGTTTCAGGACTCTCTTTGAGGCCTACTGAAACTCTTTCTAGGAGAATTATTATGAACATCAACAGACTTCTGTAAGAAAGCCATGCCTTCTCTGACAAGTCACTCATCTCCTTTTAGGAAACCATTTACCACTGTTCCCTGGTAGAGATTAAATAAAGATGGGACACCAGGCGATTAAGCAACCTCTCAGGATTTAGCAATATCTATAATAAAGTCCAGGATACCACAACAGTGCCATCAAGTAGAAGTAAGAAAGTATCTAAGAAGGTCCTGAAAATACAAGTAATTGCATAAAAATGTCACGCCCTTAGTTTCCCTATTCCATCAATCCTCTGTCAACCCACATTATAGTGTCATGATGAATTAGTTCTCCATAAGGAAAAAGTTTAAATTCGACTTAAGGATAATTTTGCAACCAGAAAATTCTCTTCGTTTAAGATACCTAGAGAGCATACAAAATTTGACTTGAAATATCCAACTCGGATCCTTGACAATCAAAATTGTATATATGCCTGTTTTACATATGAGTATATCAGATAGTATAGGATAAAGACAACATTCCTAATCAACTGAGAAGAGAGTTGTTCTATAAGCAATCCTGGAATAATTGATTAACTCTTTGGGGAAAAAACTCAAGCAAAATAAAGTGAGGAAAGAATAAATTAAAGGGCAGTATAAAACAAAACTTATGTCTAAAATTTCAAAATCAAAAGAAGAACTAAGGGAAAAAAGACTTCAACATACCTGAAATGCCCAAATCAATATCCTTTCCATAATTTTTAATCTTAAATCAGTAAGCAAAAGAAAAACAAATCAGTTTTTTAAAAAGCAAATAACCAAAATTTTTCAAGAGAAGAAATATAAATAGCCAATATACATGAAAATATTCAATGTCACTAAAAATAAAAGAAAGCGATAACAAGAGCAATGCTTTGTAAACATAAATCTGAATTTGAGAAAAATGGATGTTTTTAAATGTTTTATTATAAAACAAGTAAGAAATTGTATAAATGATATCCTCGGCCCACGAAGGTAAAAATTACCATTTGAATGAACCAGAGGATTGGAAGAAATAATAAACACAAAAATAATGAACAGTATAATAGAAAAACCTTAAAGCGCAGATGTAAGAGATCGTTGTTTCAACAAGTAGTAAAATAGGCAAAATTCTGGGTGATAGACTCAAAAAGTGTGGAAGAAAATAAAAGGTTAAGTCTTACAACAAAAGGTGAGACACAAAACATCACCCAAGAATGCAACATATATGTCCACGATAATCCATAGTAGGTTCAGTGGCATAAAAAGCTTCCAATGGCAACTGGTAACCTCAACTTCCAATTCAAGGAAACCACTGTCTGTCACATGATGGAGGCATGCCTCCCTCCAGAACCAAAATCGCCAAATGAGCAGAGGTGGAAAGGGATGGAAAGCAAAACTCCTGTGGGTGGGTAATTACGTATAATAGTATGAGGAACCACTTTCACTCCCAGCCTTGTTTCCTGCACCCATGTATGCCGGCTTTGGGAAAATCAGGACCACATATCAGATGCTGATTCAGACCATATATTATCTTTCTGGGTGTTGATACCAATTAGGGTATAACTGAGTCTTCAGTAGACCATGTTGTTGTCTACCGCTGCTGCTTCTGGGGGATGAGGTGTGTAGTAACATTGGTGAATTCTGTGGGCGTGCATCCTCTAGCGCACTACTGAGGGATAATTCCTTGATCAGAGGTAAGGTTGGGATGATAGCGCCAAAAGAAGAAAACCCATGTGCAGAATGTTTGTATCTTCCACACAGAACAAGTGGTATCCTCTCTGTGATGGAAAGAATCCAATGTAATCAACCTACTACCAAACAGCTCTTCCTGGGAGTGGCGCCGTATCAGGGGCTCAGCACCGGTTTCCACTATGGGCAAGTTAGTTAGTTAGGTCCTTGGCCAGAACAGACTTTGTATGGGGAACCGCAGCCACTGAGCCCAAGCGTATGTGTTAATATAAGATGAACTAGGGTAAGATAATAAAGATTGTAATATGGCTAAGAAAATAACGATCACCTCTACAGTTAATAAATGATATTTGATAAAGTTCAAAATTCTTTAAAAAAAAAAACTTGGTAAACTTGAACAGCTAATTTTGTATTATTTCTGATAATATAAAAATAAGAAACAAAATCTGGAAAGAAGACTGTATAAATTGGAGGTAAATAATTATCTGCTGAAAAAGCATAAGAGGGTAAAGTGCCATATCTTAGGGCCAGTAATTGACCATAATATGGTAACAGGTAAATGTTAATATACTAAAACAGCATGTACTTTCCTCTATGCCAGTTAGAAACACCTAATGGAAAAGAAATGCATTCACATTGAGAACACACACAAATAAGACTAACGAATTAAATAAGAATAATGATATCAAGAAAGATGCCAAACCTAAATGAAGAAAACTCAAAAAAAAAGCAAAACCGAAGGCACAAAAGAAAATTAATCACTCGAAAGCATACCATGTTCCAGAATGATTCTTCATAAAGACAACAATCCTTCCCCAAAGTATGCATTTCCAAACATATCCTAGCTAGGGTTTGGGTGGGGGTTTTTCTTCAGATGAGGGGGTTGGAATTTTGCCAAATTATTTTAAACTTAATCTTGGAGAAGAAAGGAAGGAAAATAGCCAAAGAAAATATTTCAAGAGTCATGAATGCAGAGTTAACCTCCCAGAAAATGAAAGCACAATAATTAAAATAATGTGGTTTGGGTCCTGATATTGACAGGAAGATAAATGGAACACAATCAATGTTCCAGAAAGTACTCAAGTGTATATAAAAAAATAATACATGATAAAGGCGATATGAACAAGCAGCTGGGAAAGTCAAATTATTAAATCAGCAGTTATGATTGAATTCACGAATATTTGACAATTAATTTGTGGATTAGACAATTAAATGGAAAAAAGAAGGAAAAACTTGGTAAAAAAATTTAAGCATAAAAGATTAGGAAAAACAATTATACAGTCAAGTAATCAATAGATAAAATATATAGAAATAAAAAATTTCTGTAACATAACTTTTGAAAAGTAACAACATGGAAAGAACAACAGCAAAAAAGAAGCAGATGAGTAGATTATATCCTTAATATTTAAGCAGATAGTAAATATGGAAGGAAGGCAGTAACACCCCAGTTGGAAAATTGGCTAAAGAAACAAATAGCTATTATACAAAAGAAAAAAAATATTTAAATTAATTTTTATTGGAGTATAGTTGATTTAAAATATTATGTTAGTTTCTGCTATGCCGCAAAATGAATCAGTTACCTCCACTCTTGTTTTAGATTCTTTTCCCATATAGGTTATTACAGAGTATTGAGTAGCATTACCTGTGCTATACAGTAGGTTCTTATTATCTATTTTATATATAGTAGTGTGAATATGTCAATCCCCATCTCCCAATTTATCCATCCCCCCACTTTCCCCCTTGGTAACCATAAGTTTGTTTTCTACATCTGTGACTCTATTTCTGTTTTGTAAATAAGTTCGTTTGTACCATTTTTTAGATTCCACATATAAGAGATACCACACAGCATTTGTCTTTCTCTAAGGGATAAAACAACTGGTATGGAGGAAATTGAAATTATAAGAGAAGACATTTTATAAAGCTATGCAACCACGGAAGAAATATAGACATTACATACCATTTCCATTCACTCAGTATTCTGTATATATTTCTCATATATTTCTCAGATGATTTTTGAGATCTGGTATTGTGGAATGTCCAAAGCCAGACCAAATTTTATCTCCGTATTGGTCAACTGCTTTTTCCCCCGAAGCTTTTAGGACTTAAAAAAAAAAAAGTCCTTAATGTTGAATTTGTTGTGAAGGTATTTCTTTCTCACCTAAATTATCTCTTCAACCGTAATTCAAATATCATCATTTTCCTTGCTGGAAGATAAAAGTTTTGAAATCTTTTTGTCAGAAAAAAACTGCTTTTAGCTTTAAGTCTGAGCTCATAACAGATCCCAAAGTGTGCAGGAAAATATATAACCACACTGCCAAACTAAAAGGCACTTGTCTGACAACAAACAGTGTGTAGACAGTCCTCTTACCTGTTTTCACAAAAGCTTCCAAAAGTGATTTGCCCAGGTCCTGGCGCATAGTACATGAAAAATAAATATGTCCTTCTATATTGTTACTCCTGATGACGAGGTCACTTCAGGGAATGGTTCAGATTTCCATTTCTGTTGTGTCAACATAAGGTTTATTTTCTGATAAGGAGGTTAGTCTACATCTAGGGAAGCACAATACAAATGATAAAAAGGGTGACTCAAGTCAACGCAATACTAAAGAAGAACAAAGTTGGAGGACTGACACTGCCTGACTTTGAGACTTATATAGAGCTACAATAATCAAGACGGTGTGATACTGGCAAAAGAATAGACAAATAGATCAATGGAGCAGAATATAGGACCTAGAAATGGACCCACACAAATACAGTCAATGATCTTTGACAAAAAAGCAATGGAAATTCAATGGAGAAAAGTTAGTCTTTTCAATAAATGGTACTGGAACAACTGGACAGACACCTGAAAAACAATAAATACAAGAACTGGTGTTACACCTTTCACAAAAATTAACTCAATGTTTCTAAATGTAAGAGCTAAATGTGAAGCACGAAACTATAAGTCGTAGAAAAAAAAGAAAATAGATGACCATAGATTTGGTGAAGAACTTTTAGATACAACACCAAAAGCATACTCCATGAAAGAAAAATTGATGTCAAATTTTACTAAAATTAAAAACTCCTATGAAAGATATTTTTTACAAAAGACTGGAAAGATAAGTCATAGGGACTTCCCTGATGGCGCAGTGGTTAAGAATCCGCCTGCCAATTCAGGGGAGCATGGGTTTGATCCCGGGTCCAGGAAGATCCCACAGGCCGCAGAGCAGCTAAGCCCGTGCGCCACAACTACTGAGCCTGCGCTCTAGAGCCCACGAGCCACAACTACTGAGCCCGTATGCCACAACTACTGAAGCCTGTGCACTCTAGGGCCCGTGTGCTGCAGCTACTGAACCCCGCGCACCTGGAGCCTGTGCTCCACAACAAGAGAAGCCACTGCAATGAGAAGCCCCCATACGAAGAGTAGGCCCCCTCGCCGCAACTAGAGAAAGCCCACGCGCAGCAACAAAGACCTGACACAGCCAAAAATAAATAAAATTATTTTTTTAAAAAAAGGTAAGTCATAGACCAGGAGAAAATACTGGTAAAACACATTCCTGACAAAGGACTCGTATCCAAAATATACAACAAGCTCTTAAAACAATAATAAGAAAACAAGTAACCCATTTAAAAATATACAAAAGATCTGAGGAGACACCTCACCAAAGAAAAATCTATTGAAGGAAACTAAGCATAAGAAAAGGCGCTCAACATCATAAGTCATTGAGGAATTCCAAATTTAAACAATGAGATACCATTACATACCTACTGAACAGCTAAAATTCAAAATACTGACTATACCAAACGCTAGTGAGGTTAGGGAGAAACAGAAACTCTCATTTATTGCTGGTGGGAATACAAAATGGTTACAGCCACTTTGGAAGACGGTTTGACAGTTTCTTGCATAGCTAAATATAGTCTTACTACATAATTCAGCAATTACACTCCTCGCAATTACGCAGATGAGTTGAAAACATATGTCCCCATAAAAACCTGCACATAAATGTTTACAGCAGCTTTGTTTATAATTGTCAAAAACTGGAAGCGACCAAGATGTCCTTTAAAAAGTGAATGGGTAAAGAATTGTGGTAGATCCAGGGAATGGACTATGATTCAGTGATAGAAAGAAATTTGTAATCAAGCCATGGGAAGATGGAGAGGAAACTTAGATGTATATTGCTAAGTGAAAAAAAGGCTGCTTACTGTATGATTCCAACTATATGACCTTCCAGAAAGGCAAAACTATGAAGACAGTAAAAGATCAATGGTTGCCAGGGACTTAGCAAGAGGCAGGAGAGATGGAAGTACAGGGGAATTTTACTGCAGTGAAACTATTCTGTATTATACCGTAGTGCTGGTTACATGACATTGTGCATTTGTTGAAATCCACAGAACTGTCCAATGCAAAAGGGATCTCTACTATTAAACTCTGAACTTCTGTTAATACTAATGTATCAATATTAGTTCACCAATTGTTACAAATATACCACACTAATGGAAGATGTTAATAATATGGGAAACAGTGGGAGAAAGAGAAAGTGTATCTTATCTCTCTGTACCACCAGCTGAATTTTCTGTAAACCTAAATTTTTTTCTAAAAACTACAATCTTTTAATTTAAAAGAAAAAGTTGACTCAGATGCTTCAAAATATGTCAACACATTTTACTGTGTTTCCAAAAAAAAAAAAAAATCAAGATACTCATTGAGGTCAAAGATTGTGGTAGGATTGTAATAATCATTCCACAATTACTTGTATGTCTTTAAAACTGCATGCCAGTGTTACTGAGTCACGAGGTCAGTATCTTCAACTAAAAATCAAGCCAAACAACAATTAAATCTTCACACACCAAGATGCAAAATATATATTAAAACCTTACACTACTAAAACTTTTATGGTGAAGATAATTAAGCAAAGAAAACTATAAAGCAAGCAATGAGCCCTTAAAGCACAACACTGTATGTATTTCCACATCATGCAGTTAGGAATTCCTTTGCTATAAAATTTTATTCTGCCTGCATCTCAAATTCAAGGGTTTGAACATGTGAATCTTAGATCTTGAGGCAGAAGCTAGTAACACATGTCATAAGCCCCCATGAGATGTATATCTGTATCATTAATAGCTGTATCCTCTTGACTAGAGTAAAAAGGCAATGCTTGCTTGTAAGCAAAGAGAAAAGATGGGAGGGAGAAAAGAAAGACAAGAAAGATATAAAATGAAGATGAATTGATGAGGTCTTTAATGCAGATGCCGGAATTTATTCTCTGAGCCTGATGGGGCTCTGAGTGTTTTAACACCAGCCTTTTGACAGCCCAGGAACTTTGGGTAATCATAATGATAAGTCAGATTCTTCTGTATTTAATTTATACTTCAACTTTCTGAGACTTTGCAGAAAGTGTTAGGGACACCATTGGTTGCCTTGGAACTGAGCTCATTTCCACCTCCATCTCATGCAGATTCTTCTTAAAGCATCTGTTTTCTGTATGTGTCGCTTTAATTACAGTTATGAATAAGGCTGACATATCTAAAATATTTTAATATACTAAGACAGGAATGTCCTTTTTTTTTTTTTTTCATGAGAGCACCGTTTCAGTTTTAAATTGGCAAGAACAGTACATTTTCTCAAATTCGTCAGCCTGGACACACACCTGTTCCTAGCATGGTTGGATGATCAGCACTGGAACATTATTTACATGCTTGTTGTGATGCACGCTTGCATTTTATTACCTATGGTTTGGGGCTAGTGAATGAGAGTGATTTGTACCAGCTTCTAAAATCACACCTAACTGTAGAGATATGAGATATGCTTGCAGATGACAGTGACACATTTTTCTGTTACATGTGAATTTGATCATCCTTCTCCTTACTCTTTCAGGGAGTAAGGGGGGGCGGGGAGAGAAGTTTCATTAACTTGAGAAGAATGTGTGTTTTGGCATTCAGAAATAAAATTGCAAAGATAAGAATATGCTGTTGGCATTGGACAACAACAAAGGCAGCCCTGGGAGACCAATCTCTGTAGGAAGAAATTCAATCAAAAATCTCTAAAAGCAAACTGTTAATGACATTCATCGGATGAGAACGAGGAGAGAGAGCATTACTGATGCCAGAACTAAACTCTCAGCAAAATCAGACTCTGAAATAGATACTGATATTCTACTGTTCATTCTAGGTCCTGTGCTGCTCTCTCCACAATATACAGAAGAGAATGTAAAGACTGAATAGCTTCATGAACTGTGGCCACAGGGCATTAGCCTATATATTTTTTATAATGTCTACATACTTATTGTAAACCTCGAATAAATTAAGGAACATGCACACAATTATAATTATACACAAATGATACAGCGTGCATAGTTTGGAATTTTAAGAAGTCACTTAATTCGTTAAAGCCAGTTGGAAACCAGTGAATGCCTCCAATGAATGCACAGTATGACTCTGTTCAAACCTTTTCAAAATCTCTCATTTGCTAGTGGAGCATAAATTAGGTAAAAAGGCAGTTGGGAGTCTCGGAGACCTGGATTCAGGCCACCCTCTCAGTCCCACCCCGCAAGGATTCTTCCCGGATAGCCTCTGGTCCCGCCAAAACCATACTCACCACCCCCCAGTACACTGCGATCCACAAACACATCACTCAAGCCGCAGGCGTACACACCTCAGCCTATTTCTAAAGTATCTCTGCCCAAATCACACCTGCCCATCCCACTCTTTTCCAGAAGTGGAAGGTGCTTTGGGAACATGTGACGATTATCCAAGGCTATAATGTTCACATGTTCCTCACAACTAGAGAAGTGCTGCAACAAAGGAAATAAATACAAACACTCATAGTAAAATCGCCCCTTCCCTCCATTTTCAGCAATTTCATCCCACATCTTGTCGCCTTTCCCTGTTTGTTGGTCTGCCTTCCCCACTCTCTGACCGTCATTCTCATTATCTTAAGCTTGTTTGTACGTAAGGCGTCATCGTTATTCGGTGTATTTCAGTTTAGGTTTCTTTTTTTTTTTTTTTTTTTGTGGTACGCGGGCCTCTCACTGTTGTGGCCTCTCCCGTTGTGGAGCGCAGGCTCCGGACGCGCAGGCGCAGCGGCCACGGCTCACGGGCCCAGCCGCCCCGCGGCACGTGGGATCCTCCCGGACCTGGCCTCGAACCCGCGTCCCCTGCATCGGCAGGAGGACTCTCAACCACTGCGCCACCAGGGAAGCCCTAGGTTTCTCTTTTAGACACACAGACGTCAGGGAATTCAAATGATGAGGCCATGACTGTGCAGATGGGGAAAGACGGGAGTCTAAGACACTCTGCTTCCCAAACTGGTGTCTTTTCTCCCGTACGTGCTCCTTTCAACAGAAACGATGCCTCTCACCGGAGAGACAGCACGACCGTGTGATGAGCCACTTAAGCTCCCTGGTCCCCAAGTTCCTCGTCTGTCAGTGGGAATTGTGAGCTCTGCCCCGCCTACTTCACACGGCGTCTGCAAGAAGCAACTAAGATAACGTCTGCGAACGAGTTTCTGAAGTGCTCATAAAAAATGGCAAGCGCCATTTCATTATCTTCACATGGGAGACGGCCGAAGACCGCCGGGGTTCAAGGTACCAGATTCCGCCACTGACCGCCTCTGTTACCTGTGACACAAAATGAAAGCCCTTCGGGCCTCATGCTTTTTCCAAGTACGACACAAAAACATGCCGAGCTGAACGATCACGCAGGTTCCCACTAGGGACTGAATCAAGGTTTGGCTTAAACCGATGTCTGATTCACGTTCTCCCAATTTCCGATAGCCCTTGAAATATCAAAAGAAGTACCAAACCTGCCAAAGATGAGGCATTTATGAATTCTTAGAAACATTTTTTCAAGAGCACAGTACCTTAGGGTTTTGAGTAAGAAAACCCAACTGTGCCTACATTAAACTGCAGTCTCGAGAGAAAGTTCCCAAGTAGTGCCTGTGAAGAGTAGTGAAAACAAATTCCATTTTCAAAGACTCAGACTAGTAGCTACTGTGGTGCCAGAATTAGTGAGGATTCCATACTAACTAAAGCATCAGCAACGCTGGGTTGAGGGTGGCCCTCAAAGGTCCGCCGCACTCACGGACCCACCCTCCCTCCTGGGTACAAGAGCTGGGCTGCGAGCGCACGAGCAGTAAGTCCTCTGCTGACCGGTGGCTGCTATGCGGTGGCTGGAGAGCTCTGCTCCCCGAGGCACGGGACCCTGTCAGGAGAAGATGGACAGAGTTCTGATGTCCTGGTGAAAATAAATAAGGGAAAACGTCATTTAAAATGGAGCCAGGAGGCCCTGGAGAGGGGCTCTCACGCAGGCAAAACCAACAGAAAGAACAAAGGTGCGAAGGACTGTGGGTATAGTATTCTTTATGTAAAATTCTCGTCTCAACTTCTTGTCTGTGTCGATAAGAATGTTACTTCTCTTCTGCTACAAGGAGGGCATCTTTCACTTGGGATTTCATCTCCTGCTTTTGAGGAAAGGAAGGAAGGGCCCTCCCTGGCCCAGCAACAAGGCACTAACCACCCCTGCGGCCAAGGAGAAACTGCCCCAACCTTGAACTCTTGTTCTCCTCCAGTGAACTTTTATTCAAAGCAACCCTCCCTACGTTCCCCCTAAAACTTCATAAAAGCTTGCCATGCACTTTGTCTCTCTGGACTTGCCTTTGGCTTGCAGGTCCCAAATTGCAATTCTCTGCTATTTCCAAATACACCCATTTTGCTGTTTATAAATAACCGGCTGGTTTATTTTGAAGGTTAACACTAGCAATCTGGGAACTATGGGTTTTCACCTCTGCCACCATCTCTTCAGTGTCAACAAGCAAGCCAGGTGGCCGTGAAGGATGACATCATCTCGATGCAGCAGGACCACATTAGATCGATCCCTGGACATTTACATAAAGTCTTTGCTTGTCCAGCAGCTGCAGACGGGAGATGGGAATTCATGAAGGACCAGGGCGGATGTCAGAAGGGCTGGTACCAATCCCAGTAAACTGAGAGCAAGTCCTAGGCGTTGACAGAGCTCAGTTCAAGTTTTGCAAAAGGAGAAAACTCATGTATACAAAGATTAAGAAACAAAAGGACCAGTGGATCAAGATGGCAGAGGAGTAGGACGTGGAGTTCACCTTCACCGACAAAAACGCTGAAAGTACATCTACAAGTGGAACGATTCAGCCGGAACAGCTACTGAGCAGCGACGGAAGACCTCAGACTTCCAAAACGACAAGTAAACCTCCACATAACTGGGTAGCACAAAAGGAAAAAGAAAAAGCAGCAATCTGGGTGGGGCCTGCACCCCGGGGAGGGAGCTGTGAAGGAGAAAAGGTCCCCGTGCCTCGGGAAGGCTCCTCTCCAGCAGAGAGGTTAGACTGGACGGAGGGGGAGCTTCGGAGCCTAAGAGGAGAGAGCAGCAAGCGCTCCGTGGAAGGGAAAATGGAGAGTAACACGAACAAAGGCTCAGCACCTGCACCCTGTGCTCCCCAACCTGAGATGCCCCTCTGTCCGTGAGGATGGGGGCCAGCTGCTGAAGCTCAGTCCCGGGGAGAGGACCAGGGTTGGGTGAGGAAGCAGCCTGAAGAGCTCAGGCCCGTGGTAGCTGAGGGTGTACCAGGAAGAAGCCCGGGACCGCCAGGGAGGCAAGGCGCCGTTACCGGGGGGCACGTGAGGAGAGGGGCAGGACCGCCATAAGCACTTCTTTCCCTATGAGTGCTCCCAGGCAACAGGGCCCTGCCTCCAGGAACTTAAGGGGCAGGCTTGAGTCTCCGCTGCCATCTTGGGCTCCAGAGGCAGGCGCTGGAAGCCTCTTCCAGACCCGCGGGCAGATGGCAGGCTCTGCCTTCACTCACTGACCCGGAAGGGCACAGACAGCTCCATCCACTAGAAATTCCACCAGAGGACACCAGGACCTGCCCCCACTGTCTGAGGAGTGGGCAATGGTTGCTGTAACTGCATGTCCCATATCATGCCCCACGCTGAGAAGAGGGACAGCAAACATGCAAGCTAAAAGCAGTCCCCTGACTCCAGAAAAGAGAACACAGCAGAAGGACTTACGCTCATCTCCTCTCATGAAAACACCAAAATCACAACTAACTGCTGAACAGCCATCCATAAAAAAGACTAGAACCTACCGCAAAAGATATTTTACATTCAAAGACAAAGAAGAGGCCACAACAAGATGGCAGGAAGGGTGTGTTCTGCAACGATCAAATCCCACGCCCACTGGATGGGAGATCCACAAACTGAACAATCATCGTATTGCAGAGGTTCTTCCACCAGGTAAGAGTCCTGAGCTCCACGCCAGGCTGCCCAGCCTGAGGGTCTGACATTGAGAGGAGGAATCCCCAAAGCATTTGGCTTTGAAGGCCAATGGGGTTTGAGGGCAGGAGTTCCACAGGAAGGACTGGGGGAAACAAGAGACTCCAATCTTAGAGGGCACACACAAGGTGTCATGTACACTGGAACCCTGCGCAAAGCAGTAACTCCACAGGAGCCAGGGATGGACCTACCTATGCGTCTTGGAGGGTCTCCTGGGGAGGTGAGGGTTGGATGTGGCTCACTGGAGGTGGGGGCAAGGACACTGGGGTCAGAGGCCCCAGAGAATATGGATCAGTGTGAGCTTCACCAGAGGTCACCAGTTCGGCATCAAGACCCAGTCCTACCCAACAACCTACAGGCTCTGGTGCCGGAACAGCCCCGGCCAAAGAATCAGCAAGATAGGAACATGGACCCACCCATCAGCAGACAGGGTGCCTAAAGCCATCCTGAGATCACAGCCACCCATAAACATGTCCCTTGACACGTCCCTGCCCACCGGAGGGACAAGACCCAGATCCACCCACCAGTGGGCAAGCACCAGTCCCTCCCACCAGGAACCCTGTGCAAGCCTCAGAATCAACCCCACCCACCAGAGGACGGACACCAGAAGCACGAGGAGCCACAATCCTCCAGCCAGGGGAAAAGAGACCACAAACACAGAAAGTTAGACAAAATGAGACAGCAGAGAAACATGTTTCAGATGAAGGAATAAGGCAGAAACCCAGAAGAACAGCTAAATGAAGAGGAGCTAGGCAATCTACCTGAAAAAGAATTTAGAGTAATGATAGTAAGGGTGTTCCAAGATCTCAGAAAAAGAATGGAGGCACAGATTGAGAAGTTACAAGAGATGTTTAACAAAGAGCTAGAAGATCTAAAGAACAAACAAATAGAGATGAACAATGCAATAACTGGAATGAAAAATACGCAAGGAATCAATAGCAGAATCACTGGAACAGAAGAACGAGTAAGTGAGATGGAAGACCTAATGGTGGAAATCACTGCCAAGGAGCAGAATAAAGAAAAAAGAATGAAAAGAACTGAGGACAGTCTCAGAGAGCTCTGGGACAACATTAAATGCACCAACATTCACATTATAGGGGCCCCAGAAGGAGAAGAGAGAGAGAAAGGGCCCGAGAAAATATTTGAGGAGATTATAGCCAAAAAATTCTATAACATGAGAAAGGAAACTCTCACTAAAGTCCAGAAAGTTCATGGAGTCCCATACAATATAAACCCAAGGAGGAATATGCTGAGACAAATAATAATCAAACTTGCAAAAATTAAAGAAAAAAATATTAAAAGCCACACGGGAACAGCAACAAATAACATACAAGGGAACCCCCATCAGATTATCAGCTGATTTTTCAGCAGAAACTCTGCAGGCCAGAAGGGACTGGCACAGTATATGAAGATGAAAGGGAAAAAGCTACAACCAAGAATACTTTACCCAGCAAGGATCTCATTCAGATTTGACAGAGAAATCAAAAGCATTACAGACAAGCAAAAGCTAGAGAATGCAGCGCCACCACACCAGGTTTACAACAAATGCTAAAGGAATGTCTCTAGGTGGAAAAGAAAAGGTCACAAATAGAATCAAGAGAGACACAAATGGGGAAACTCACCAATAAAGGCAAACATAAAGGAAGGAAATCATCCACACACAAATATGATATCAACACCAATAATCATGACGAGGAGAGTACAAATGAAGGATATTGGAAAGGCATTTCAGATTAAGAGGAGCAACTTAAAACAATCTTGTTTATATATAGTCTGCTATATCAGAACCTCATGGGAACCACAAACCAAAAATCTACAATAGATACACACACAAAAAAGAAAAAGCAATCCAGACACACCACTAAAGGTAGACATCAAATCACAATAGAGGAGAACAAAAGAGGAAAGGAAGAAAAAAGAACTTCAAAAACAAATCCAAAACAATGAACAAAATGGCAACAAAAACATTCATATCGATAATTTACCTTAAATGTCAATAGATTAAATGCTCCAACCAAAAGACATAGACTGGCTGAATGGATACAAAAACGAGACCACTATATATGCTGTCTACAAGAGAACCACTTGAGACCTAAGGACACAGAGAGACGAAAATGATCACTAGCCACCATAAGGGCACAGTGTGACTTACTAAATTATCCTGTCGACTGGAAATTAACAATTGACCTGTGGGTCCCTTTTTAATAAGAACATCCCTCTTGGTATTGATTTATGGAGAGCATTATTTCCTGTTGCAATATGAGTAGTAATAATTTTTCCTCAGAGGCACCTTATGTTTTTAACAGTTCCTATAACAAATGAGATTTTAACAAGGCAGGAGTGATTTTATGTGATTGGAAGTGGTTTGTCATGCACTGGTGATTTGTTTAATTGAACACGATCTAGAAGACTCCAATATTATAAATATGCACCAGCAACAACTCTTGAACATGAATCTGAAACCAGAAATGGAGCCTGAGGTGATGGAAACATTGGGACATTTTTTAAGTCATGCATGGAAAAGACACCCAATTTTAATTCGGAGCCATTTAGAAACTCCCCAAAACATCTTCAATCACCAAAATAGTACTAGAATGTTGCACTTTCCTAGCAAATATTTAACTTATCTATGGGTCGATTGTCCTGTGTGGACAATCAAGCTTGACTGATGCTCTGCTTCCTAACACAACTGTAATTTTCTGCCTTACTCAAGAGCCAGCCTCTCTGCTGTCATTCTGGTTTCCTGATCACTTCCTTTACCTGTAGGAGGCAGTCTCATTGAAATGGATGAAAGCATATTTTTCAGGCAGATGCCCTGTCAATATCAAACTTGCAAAGAGAATACCAATTTTATCCACAAGCCATTATCTGCGGTGTCATGAGGACTGGGTCCCCATTAGGAAACATGGATTAGGTCCACCCATACTACACGTCATGGGCAAACACAAACTTGAGCTGGTGGCTACCCAGTACTTATCAGAGGCTTTGTTGAGATAATCCACAATTCAGGGGAAGGACTGCCAACTTCCCCTGAAGATATTTGCCCTCCATCGATCTCTAAGTCAAAGAAAATCTGGGGGCTGCATATTTGGACTGTGTCACACCTGCCACAAGAATTCTTGCTCGTTCTAGCTCACTTTAGCGCGACAGCATATACATCTAATGAGTGTCAGTATGAAAACTAAAGAAGCTATAAACATATTCATAGAGCTGATATAAATGATTCTGTCAAGGATCATTTTAACTGCATGCAGTGATTATCCCTGCGAGGACGTCCTCGTCAGAACTCATAAAAGACTCGTTGTACACCTTGCGAAAATGTAGTTTACTTTCAGGAAACTGAATTATGTAATTAACAGATTTTCCTTTTGCTTTGTCTATTGAAAAGCTTACGGCTGACCCAGTTCATTCCATTTTGCCTCGTTCTTGGCACCATTTTATGTTTTCACATTCGGTTTATTTTCTTTTTGTCACTTCCAGTTTTAACGTTTATGATTTACTTTGATTTTAGTTTCCTCTGAAGGTGCCATAAATCTCGTACGTGGTATGTGTAAATAAATAGTAAGGCCACTCTGTCCACCTAAAGCTACTCACACTGTCAGGACAACTCCTGAGCAATCCAGTTAGAAACCGGCATCTGCCTCCTATGGTGTGATTTAAATTCTTATTAAACAAAACAACAAAAATGAAATTGCATTGATCAAACAAGAGAAACTTTGCTGACCATGAAATGGCTTTTTCCTGAGATAAGTAGGCAAATGGGAATAAAACAATTTTATAGGCAGAAAAATAACCGATGCCTACTCATCGTCTCCATTTTATATAAATAAAGGTAATTTTTATTTATGAAAAATGGCATCTCTTTAACAATTCCCTAGAGGTACCCGACTTCTAAAGAATTTTTCTTGAAGAGATTCTACATTGGCAAAAATGCCTTGAGATGGGAGATTCACTTTATTTTATTTTGGGGGGAAGGTATGTATTTTATTTTACAAGGAAAGTCCAATTTACTTCATAAAGTGGCTGTACCTTCAGAGCAGCATGGCTGAGAATTGCCATCACTCAGCGTCCTTGCCAACATTCAGTATGTAGTCTTTTTTTTTTTTTAATCAACATTAACATCTTTATTGGAGTATAATTGCTTTACAATGGTGTGTTAGTTTCTGCTTTATAACAAAGTGAATCAGCTATACATATGCATATATCCCCATATCCCCTCCCTCTTGCGTCTCCCTCCCACCCTTCCTACCCCACCCCTCTAGGTGGTCACAAAGCACCGAGCTGATCTCCCTGTGCTATGCAGCTGCTTCCCACTAGCCATCTATTTCACATTGGGTAGTGTATATATATATGTCCATGCTACTCTCTCACTTCGTCCCAGCTTACCCTTCCCCCTCCCCGTGTCCTCAAGTCCGTTCTCTACATCTGCATCTCTAGTCCTGTCCCACTCCTAGGTTCATGAGAACCTTCTTTGTTTAGATTCCACATATATGTGTTAGCATCCGGTATTTGGTTTTCTCTTTCTAACTTACTTCACTCTGTATGACAGACTCTAGGTCCGTCCACCTCACTACAGACAACTCAATAGGTGGGAGATTAACTTTAAATCATTCCCAGAAACCAAGTGAAGAAACGTTTCTCCCCAGCTTTACTGAGATATAATTGACCTACAACATTGTATATGTTGTAGGTGGTGAGCATACTAGGGTCTACTCTCAGCAACTTTCAAGTATACAATATGGTATCGTTAACTATAATCACTAAGCTTACATTAGATCTCCATAACTTATTCCTTCTCTAGCTGGAAGTATACACCCTTTATAACAGCAGAGAAGAGCAAGTTGTGTTACCTGCTGCCGTCTCGGGTACAAAGATGAGGAAAGAGAAATTATCATTGTACTTGGAAACGTAAAGTTCATAGAGGAGCTTGTCAGGTGAGGTTTTGGTGGAGCAGTAGGAGTACAGGTTTGTTGGAATGGGTTCAAGAGAGAATAAGAGAACGTGAAATGGAGAAAGGAAGTACAGGAAATGTTTTCCAAACATTTTTCTCAATAAATGAACCCGGAAGTGGGACATTGCTGGAGGGAGAAGGTTTTTTTTTTTTTTTTGAAGCATACATATATGACAGTGGAGATGGTCCAGTAGTGAGGAAATTATTGATACAAAAAAAGTAGATGTTTCAAGTGCATGCTTGAGTCAGAAAGAGGAAACAGAAATAACTACACAAGTGGAGGAGCCAGTTAGGGGAGCACCGAGCAAGGCAGAAAATGTCTATACAAATGCAGGTAGATTGGTGTGGGAACTGTGAATGCTCTCACTTAATGTGTACATGTCTCATAGAAATAGACACAAGAGGAAAGTCATCACTTGAGCGTGAAGAGAGGGAAAGAGACTCCTGTGAGAGAGGCAAGTCAAAGAGATAAGGGAGATGTGATATGATTGGCAGGAAGCCCCTAGAACTCTTTTAAAGTGCACTGGTCATGACTGATGTGAGAAGCACTCAGCATCATTGTATGTCTTTCTCTGGCTACTTTCCCTTCATGGTTGCAGGTACAGTGTCCGCGGAGAACTGGAATCCACTAGGTGTGAGATTTTGCCGAGAATGAAGAGAAATAGTGGCCAAGGATCTGGAAGTGATTACAATGATGGACCATGAACTCCCACCTAGGGAAGGAGGGAAGTGAAACGTGAGTGGAATCTGAAGGACAAGTTCGTGGGTCGATTTACTGGAGGACCCATTGGGATGAATGAACGTTGTTGAAAATGGCGGGTAGAGAGAGTGAGCTGGGATGATTTGGGGTGGTGGTCAGAAAGTAGAAGGCTTAAACTTGAGGTTATGGAGGGGCTGCAGTTATTGCTAATGACAACAGTGAAAGTAAAAACCTGAGGGCTGGTACAGAGAGGGGACAGGTGCATTGACTGCACGTGGAAATCTCCAAATGAGAGGCCCCAGGGTGTCGGAAACATGTCCTACGGGAAAACTGACATAGCAAAATGGACGACTCGTGAGTTGTTAGGAAAAGAGGTGACAAACTAGCTAAACTATCCCGGGGATGAGGGATAGCAAGAAATAAGAATGGCACGTGATGTACTGAAATAGCATGAGCTTCCGAGTATCTTGGGTTCTGTGAGGAGGAAGCCGGGGCAACGATCTGGAAACAGAAATGAGAAGCATTAAGGACCCCTATTCGTTACGTATTGTTGCACAACAACTTAACTCAAAGCCTAAAAGAACGGTAATCATTTACTATCCTTCATAGTTTCTGTGAGTCAACTCAGACAAGCCGTGACGGGGACAGTCCGCCTCTACTCTGAAAGGTCTGGGGCCCCGTCCAGGAACATAAAGCCTAAGGGCTGGAATCCAGGACATTTCCTTCCCTTCTAGCTGGGACTGTCGGCTGCAGCCCCCACACGTGGCCCTCCCAGTGGCCTGGCTTGCGTCACAGCGTGATGGCAGGGTTCCCAGGGGCAAGCACCCGCTAAGGGACAGGGAGCCAGGCAGCGGAGGTATTTGCCCTGTATTGTCTCGCCAGTGCCTCTGCCACCTCCTAGAGACTGAAGCAGTTACAAAGGTCCATCCACACTCAAGAGAAGAGAGCTCAGACCTCACATCCCAATGAAGGAGTGTCAACATCATTATTGTACGAAGAGCAGGGATCAGACGTCTAACGATGTGGTCATCTTTGGAAAACGCAGTCTGGCACAGCCAACCGCCTTAACTCTAGGATGAATTGTAGAAGTAGGGAAAGAAAACATCTGCCATGTAAGAGGGCTTCGGGGAAAACAGGAAATGTAATTACATCAAGAAGCTAAAAGAGGCAGTTGAGTATGTGGAACATTTGGCCGA
Organism: Kogia breviceps; assembly: GCF_026419965.1. NCBI lineage: Eukaryota > Metazoa > Chordata > Mammalia > Artiodactyla > Physeteridae > Kogia > Kogia breviceps. The sequence goes on along the minus strand of NC_081318.1, from coordinate 109,486,361 downwards.
CTCTAGACCCTGGAAGGATTTGTAAGGTTGAGGAACTTGAAAGTCTGACTCACAACAGGAGATGTACAGCCATACAGAGGTAAGAGTCTGGGTGATAAAGGATGGTCTAGAAGATCTGGGCTTCTTTTGGTAATGGAGATAAACAGAGATGCAGCGCGGGATGGAATTAACCCTGAGGGTGATGAGTCCTGAAAGGGACGGAAGAATTGGTCTTGTGGGGACAGTTGGGGCCCACTGGTGGTTAACCCAAGCCGTGAACAGGCGGTACGAACCCAGCCAGAGGGATGGCAGTACCAAGAGTACTCAAGGCATTAGAAAAACGATTAGGGCTTCCCTGGTGGCGCAGTGGTTGAGAGTCCGCCTGCCGATGCAGGGGACACGGGTTCGTGCCCTGGTTAGGGAAGATCCCACGTGCCGCGGAGCGGCTGGGCCCGTGAGCCATGGCCGCTGAGCCTGCGCGTCCGGAGCCTGTGCTCCGCAACGGGAGAGGCCACGGCAGTGAGAGGCCCGCGGACCGAAAAAAAAAAAAAAAAAAGAAAAACGATTAATATAATCTACCTTATTAACAGATAACTATGAGGAAAACAGTATACTGACCATAAGAGACGCTGGAAAAGCACTGGATAAGATGACACTCGCTTATGACAAAAAGAAAGCACTCAGCAAACTAGGAATCAAAGTGAATTTTTTGAACCTAATAGTGTAACGACTAAAGGATCCCCAGCAATTAGCCTACTTAATATTAGAGTGGTTGACACTTTCCGCTTAAAGTCAGGAACAAAGTGTTAGCAGGTGTCAGTGAAAGACACCTGCTAACACTGTTTAGTCATCAATAAAAATTTAGGTATGAAAATGAATAAGAGGTTTACAATTAAAGGAAGAAAGAAAATTGCTATTTGCAGATAATTACAGATAATTTGATTGATTACAAAGAAAATCAAAGACTCCACGGAAGAATTATTAGAACAGTTACCACTAACTTTGGTAAGTTAAAGATCAATATACAAAATTCAATAATTCGTCTATGTACGAGCAATAACCAATTATGAAATGTACTCTTAACAGAATACATTTCCAATAGGAAAAAAAAAAAAAGGAATACCTAGGAATACTGAATACCTAAGAATGTATCTAAAAGAAATGCAAAGCTGTTCAAGAGGAAATTATAAAACATTTTATTGCAAAACATAAAGGAAGATCTTAAAGTGGAGAGATTTATTCTGTGTTCGTGGATGGAGAGACTGAATATTGTAAAGATGTCAGCGCATCCCAAATTCATCTATTCAAGTGTTCACAGAACTTGGTCAAATTTAAAATGAATGAAAACTGATCCACATGAAAGATCATGATTTTGGAATTTCGGAACATCAAGGATAAAGAGCAAATCTTAAAAGCCCCCAAAAAGAAAACTGGTCACTTTGCAAAGGATTGGAATCAGTCTGTCATCTGACTTTTCAGCAGCTCAACAGAAGCCAGGAAACAGTGTAGCAGTGAGTTCAAAGTTGCAAAATCTCACAAAGAAGAGGAAGGAGGAGGGAAAGAGAGGAGGAGGAGGAGGAGGAAGAAGACCTTCTGGGACTTCCCTGGTGGTGCAGTGGTTTAGACTCCACACTCCCAATGCAGGGGGCCAGGGTTCAATCCCTGGTCTGGGAACTAGATACCACATGCATGCCACAACTAAGGAGACAGCGAGCCACAACTAAGGAGCCCTCGAGCCGCAACTAAGAAGCCAGCGAGCCACAACTAAGACCTGACTCAACCAAATAAATAAATAAATAAATATTTTTAATAATAATAATAAAAAAGAACGCCTCCTATCTACTCCACCTCAGGAAGATACTAGAGAATATACTTCACTGGAGAAAAGTAGAAAATAGGCCTCCAAAAATGGGAAGACATGGGATTTGTGGGGAGAGAAGGGAAGGAAAATCCCAGGAAAGCAGCTATGAGATTTGCCGTAAGTTTTGCTGCCAAGAAAGAGCCTCATAACCATTGTGCCTAAATCGGTGGTTCTTAAAGAGCAGCCCCCAGTTCACTTGAGAACTTGTTAAAAAGGTAAATCCTCAGGGCTCTTCCCAGACCTACTGGATCAAAATCTCTGGCATTGAGGGTCCCGCCATCCATATTTTATCAAGCCCTCTAAGTGTTTCTGAAGCAACACAAGAGTGAGAACCACCGACCCAGTGTGCCCTAATACGCAGCGGCCTTTCAGATCACAACTGCTTCCCCAAATTCTGCAACAGGCATCAAACATGGATCTTTATTTTTTAGTGAGTTTTATTTTTATTTTGAAAACAGTACATATTCTGTGTTGACATCTTGGAAAATATAGAAGAGGATAAATGAAAAAGAAAAAAATCGTCTACCATTCCACAATCCAGAAAAAAAGTGTAGCAAATTTATATTTATTAATTATATTTATTCTATATAAATACATATATATGTACCTTTGGATTATGTGGTAGGTACATTTTACACAGTCTTTTCATTTAATATTATGTAATGAGTGTTTTCCATGTTATTGAAATATCTTCCCCAAACCTATTTTACTGGCTGCATATTTCATAATACAGTGGTAGTGTGATTTATAAAAATGTGCTTCTATCGATGGAGACTGACGGTTTCTCTAAACCGTTGAAGGAATAAATAACAATGCAGTAAATGTCATCATAGCTCTTTTTGCAGTTTTGTGTCCCATTTACAGGCACAGACCTTGTGTCAGAGAGACCTTGCTGTCACTCCTGGATTTACTACTTGCAGGGACTTCTGCGTGTTAATTCACCGCTCGGAGTTTCGGTTTCCTCATCTATAAAAATGGGGATATTATTACGCTTCGTATAGAACTGCGGTGAGACCCGAGCAGGATGGAATGCGTAAAGCACTTAGTACAGTACCCATCTGAAACTCAGGCTAAACCTGACCCCTAATCCCCGCTGCAGGAGATTACAGCCACGGGGAAACAGCCCGGCTCTGCTGTCCCACCTGGCTGAACACGTGCTCTCTCTACACCCAGCAATTCTGCCCCAGCTCTGCACCTGCGCACAATGACACGTGTACAATGGTGTTCCGGGCGGCATTCTTTACAAGAGCAGAACAACTAAAAACAGCCCCCGCGTTCATCAGCTAGACCAGGGGTCCCCCAACCCCCGTCGGTGGACCGCCACCGCTCTGCAGCCTGTTAGGAATAGGGCGGCACAGCAGAAGATGAGCAGCGAGCTAGCGAGCGAAGCTGCGTCTGCCCCTGGCCATCCCCCGCATTGCCGACTGAACAATCCGTGCCCCCCCCCGATCCGTGGAAAAATTTTCTTCCACGAAACCGGTCCCTGGTGCCAAAAAGCTTGGGGTCCGCTGAGCTAGACAACAGATAAACTGTGGTCTTTTGCACAATGGGATGTTGAGCGACAGTAAAAAGAAATGAATTATAACTAAACATAACCACAGAGATGAGTATAAGAAACTGGAGAAAAGTGAAGAGAAAAAGGTACTATGTACTATTAAAAAAAAAAAAGAATGCTAAGGAAAGTGAAGCTGCAGTAGTAGCAGGTGGTAATATCAGTGGTAATAATCCTGGTCTTATAAAGTCTTAAAACCAAATACGCTGGGTCAACACTTGGTTTGGTTAAGTCTTTTGTTTTCCCTTCTACATTTTTTTTTTTTTTGATTTATCATCTAACCATTGATTTATGAGACTGGCCATCACATCACATCCCTCCCAGCGCAGTACATCCGCCATGACCATTTAATAGGCAGAAGGCACCGCAGCGTTTTAATTTGATTTTCTTAATGTTAACAGTGTTTTAATTTGATTTTCTTAATGTTAACAGCGTTGAGTATTTTTAGTGGGTGTAATCATTCTACTTCTTAGCACTAAATCTGTCCAAATACTTTCGTTACATTTTCAGTAAGTTTGGTAGTTGAGCTGACTTCTGAAAGCAAACTACTAATTTTTCCATGGGAAGCATGTGGGTGCTGAGGTCAGGGTGGGAGGTTCACTCCAGGTAGAATGAACCGTACAAAAACTACAGAGGTGTTAAATGTGCAGGTTCTGAAAACGGTGATGTCTTTGATATAACCCCAGGGAGTGCAGGATTTTAGGAGACAAGAACGGCCCAAACGATTGAGGGCAGGCTCTTTTTACGCGATGGTAAGTGTTACAAACTTTGTTTATAAAGTGTTCTATAACAAACTTTGATAAATGTTTATAAACATTGAAAATTATTTAATCAATTAACTTGCATATCAGATTTTGTTTTAGAATAAAAACTGGTGGTAGTGAAGAGGACAGGTTGGGACGTGAAGACAGGAAGTATCAGGGCTGTGAAACCATCTGGTGGAAAGGAGGTGTTGGCTGAACAAAGCCAGTGGCCAAGAAGTGAAGGGAGTGAATCCAGGGCCACTTCAGACGCAGAATTAATAGGACACTTGAGTGATTAGAGTTCAGTGCTCAGTGAATGTTTAGCACTGAAGTTCTCACCTCAGTCAAAGAGAATGGGAATTTTGCCCTAATGATTAGAGAATATAAGAAAGGGAAGAGCAACTCAAGTGCGTATGTGGTTTTTTACGATTTGGGGAGGATCTTTGCTGCCATTTTCCAAGTTGTCCTACTTCTTTCTTACAATCTATAGTGCTCTTGACAATCCTTTCAAATATTGCTCTATGTCTGAAATTTACTTTTCTCACCCCAAAGAGGTTTCTTCTTTTCTAGTGCTGGAAACGCAGCTCCTATTCTTTACATCTTCCTTTGGCTCCCCAAACATCGTCTTCATCTTACCTTAGCACCCTGAGATGTATCAATCAACGTATGGTCGAAATCACCTTCATCAAGGGGCCCTCATCCAGGGGCTTCCTTGCTGTCTGTCTTGTAGATGGGCTTTTCCAACAGGGAGCAGCAACAGGAGAGAGAAAGAGCAGAGAGGATTGTGGGGGGGTAATTTCCCAGGCTCCCCATCTCCCCCGCCCCCCACCCCGCCATCTCTATCTCCAGGCTGGTTCTGAGATCCCAGGAACTTCTCTTTGCCCTCCTCCCCTTGCTTCTTCAAGGCTAGAGGTAGGGGTGGAGCCCCCATCACCCACCCCTAGCCCAGAGCCCTGCACTCTCCCTCTCGGTTTCTCGGTGGGATACTCTCCCCACATCTATGAAAATAGTGCCTTGATTACACTGTTGTCAAATTGCTCAGATTGAGTGTAACATCTGCTTCCTGCTGAGAAGTTAACAGATACAGAAATTGGTACTGGAAATAGCTCTAGGAAACAGACCTGCAGCATGAATTCCGGGATTGGGCTCCTCTCCTCGCCCTAGGGAAGGGGGCAAGAGTAGGTGCCTGCATCCGGGGACTCATGATTATTCAAATTCAAGGAGATGCGGTGAAGGGTGAGTGGCTGGACCGTCAGTCCGCTGCAGCAATTAGTCTCCATGGAGATAATACGGATTCAAAGACTGTGCCATAGTTGGCTTTTTTTCTGATCTAGAACAGAGCTTCTCAATGGGTGGCGGTTTTGTCCCCCAGGGAAGCTTTGGCAACGTCTGGAGACAGTTTTGATTGTTACAACTTGGGGCGGGGTTTACTATTGGTATCTAGAGGGTAGAAGCCAGTGATGATGATAAATGTCCTACCGCGCAGAGGAAAGTCCCCGTAACAAGGAATTCATCTGGCTCAAAATGTCAGTCATGAAGGGGCTGAGAAACCCTGCCCCAGGGGGAAATGGAAAGCACTGAACATCAGAGAACTTGAGCAGAAATCGGGAAGTCTAGGTGACAGATTAACCGAGAGCCTCGTCTCCTGGAGTTTGGGGACAGGTAGGGCTGAAGACCGAGCCAGAGGTCTGATCGTAGGACTGCAGAGAAATAATCGACCCTGACAAGTTTCATCCATACCAAGGCGAGGGTCCTGCTGAGGAAGCGTGGAGCCCTGACACATGGGACAGGACTGTTTGCGCCAAAAGAGACACGGCAGGAAACACTGGACTCTCAAGTCTTTCTGAAACTTTTGCAAGCGGAGAGTGCCCTTTAACTTCCACAAAAGAAGGAGTCAGTCTCCCCTTGTATAAAAGTCTATGAGTGACTTCACCTAGGCCAGTAGCCCCACCAACTGCTAACAGTTCTCTCCATAGCACACCCTCTACCCCATGCCTTCAGGCTGATAATCACAGTTAGGCTCCAATGCGGACAGGACAAAGAAGTACCAGGTCTGCTCTGAAAGCAGACATATACCCCCCAAAACTACAGGATTAAGCAAATCTCTATTGGCAGGAGCCTGGAAGCACATGAAAGGTAGATTCTGAGTGTGTCAGACCAAGAAGGATAACGTGTAATGTTTGAGCAGGCCCTAGTCAATAAGATGTCTACTCTCACTGCAGGATTGGGGTTTGATGTGTTTCCTCAAGCACCTGGGGGGTGATATAGGCTGGGTTGGCTTAACTGAAGCTGGAACTCAACAGTGGTTTATGGTCTGTGAATTCCAAATACTGCAACTTCCCTGGCGTGTTCTAGCAGAGATTTTTCTCCTCTCAGAACCACCTGGGGAACTTAGCAAAATTACAAAAGCCTACTCTCTCCTGCTCCCCTCTACTGCTCCAGAGCAGCAGTTAAACTTCAGCCTTGTCAGAAGCACTGAGCTTTCAAAATTCACAAAGCCTAGGTCCCAAGCAGATCTAATGCATCAGAATATCTGTGGGTGGGACTCAGGGCCTATCAGTGCTTTCTGGAGCTACCCACCCACCACTAACTTCACTGAGAGAGTAAACCACAATCAAATACCTCCTTTCTAGGGCATCTAAGAGACAAATGCCCCCACTGTATAGTTTAAAGACGCTTGGGTCACCTGTTACATCCACGTTTACCTCACCCTTTTGGTTGGTACAAAAGGAAAGCGGGTCACAGATCTCCCCTCGCCAAAGGCGGTCACTGAGCCTCCAATGTGACATAGCTCGGTTAGGATGGCCAACCTGCCACCTGATGGCAAGCTGTCACCTTGGACCCCTTTCATCGTGCAGGGAACAGTGACTTGTCTTCACAGCGATGGGCACATAGTCTTGGTAGAAATTAGTCTTTCTCGTCTCCACTTCCGCCGGTGCCACTATTTATAGACTTACAGAGTGCCTCATCCATCAACATGTAAACACGCACATATTGCTTCTGTGCAAGGAACTCACTGTGTGGTGAAGTACGTGTGGCAGTGCAATTCTGCTCTTACCTCCGGCCCCTTATCCCAGAAGCCGAAAGTTCCGTTTTTACACCAGTTGGGAGACAGTACTCTGCTAGACAAGGTACTGTCTTAAATGATGCAGTATATTCCTTAACCAGTGGCTAGTATGTTTCCATATCATGCACTGTCAGGGTAGAAGCCAAGGCATGGAGGTAGGAGTGGTAACTAGTCACTAATAAAACTCCTGATGAGTCAATCCCAGTATGTCTGTGTCTTTATTTCTGTTTTGCAACTAAGATCATCTACACCATTTTTCTAAATTCCACATATATGTGTTAATATATGATATTTGTTTTTCTCTTTCTGCCTGACTTCACTCTGCATGACAGTCTCTAGGGGTTGACATAGATATACACTATTGACACTATGTATCAAAGAGATAACGAACGAGAACCTACTGTATAGCTCAGGGAATTCTACTCAGTGCTCTGTGGTGACCTAAATGAAAAGGAAATCCCCAAAAGAGGGGATATGTGTATAAGTATAGCTGATTCGCTTTGCTGTACAGTAGAAACTAAGACAACATTGTAAAGCAACTCTACTCCAATAAAAATTAATTTTAAAAAAACATTTCTTGGACAGATTCTTAGTATGGCCAATATAGCACTATTGTTTCGAGTGTATATGTTCTACAAAACAGACAGTAATTTTTTTTAAAAAAACCCTTGATGAATGTTTGCTTTCATCCCTCACAATCTCAGCCCAACGGGATGTAGAGGGAGGGGCGCTTTCACTGGGGACCAAAGTCACGGTTTCACGATTTGGAAGCTGAGGCTCATCCGCGGCCATTTTGGACCCCTCCTTATCGCCAAAACCACAGACAGAGAAGGAGCCGGCTCCCTTATCAGATGTGATTCCTCCCGCTGGGAGTGCCACTGCACTGTGAGGGCACGGAGCTTCTGTATTCGAGCTAAGAGATTCCTCATCACTAGAGAACCGGGGCCCCCCAATGAAGGTCAGACCTCGAAGAGCTCCCGGCCCAACGAAGTGAAAATCTGGGGCACCCTACCAGGCGAAGAGGCTACCTAGACCAGGTGCTGCGAGGGTGTAGAGAGAACATAGAATAGATGGGAAGGAAGAGAGCAGTGGCTGCCGATGTAGGCCTGTGACAGCTACGTAAGCGGGGACCATAGCAGTTCATCTTCATACTAACTGTTTATTCCTTCCCTTTTATTCTCAGGCCCCTCGCTTTAGCTAATGGTACAGGCTTCCGGTAGGAGTATGTCTGTCTAGACGTCTCTCAATGATGGCGTGTTAGCTGTCGGGGTCTTCTGTGTTTCCTATGCTGAGGACATGGGTTTCTCACCTGGATGAAGTACACGTGTGGAGGCCAAGGGGCCAAAGGAATGGACCGGATGGATGTCTTCTATCTACCCCTCCAGGCCTCCTGTCCACCTTCCCATAGGCGCCGGTGCCCTAGGAGGCTGGCCAGTCACAGCTGAACCTGTGACCCCTGGCTTCCAGCTGAGCTCGGACAACAGGAGGATTGGCAGGAGATCAGAGGGAGGAAAGGAAGTCAGAGAGTGAGGCAGGGATTTACTCTCCTGGTTTCCTCCGACCCCGCAGGGATGCGTGCACTGGCTTCCCTAGAGGTGAAGGGCCCTCCACACAGGCTTCCTCGTCTCCGGTTCCGGTTAATTGCCTGTACATTTGCCCCACTAGATCCAGTTCTCCAAGGCAAGGCACCAGCCTCTACCCTGCCCACACATTTCGGACAAGTCTCTCTATTAAACCCACCTCAGATTACCCAGTTTCAGTGTGTCATCTGTTTTTGCCATGACCCTGACTGATACAGTTCCTCTTTTAATGAGATTTTTCTTTCTGTGCTTTTTCCTAAAAAAAAAAAAAAACTTAGGAATTTTTAATTAAAAGAAAAGTTTCCAAAAACAAAAGAAAACTCATTTTGAATTTTTTTTTTTTTTTTACGTTTTGGGGTGATAAAATTCTAAGTAGCCCTGATTTGGATTGCAGTCTGCCATATTACACTTTAAATCGCTTTGATTTGGAATTATATGCCCTAGAATCAAGGTCATTTACAAATCTATTTTGCCAAAATCAGAAACCAGGTTTGAGCTTCCCAGTCCCCTTATTTTAAGGGAAATATTGTAACAAACTGAGCATAATTGTAGAAGGAAAGTATAGAAACATTTTTCTTGCCTGTGTAGATCTAATTTGCAAACCACAAACAATATTTAAGCCATTCATTTGCGCACATTTGCTCAGTTACTGCAGTCACTTCAATCAGAACCACAGTCCGCTCAGTGAGCTGCTGCCCAGCTGAGGATGCCAATTCAGCTCCCTGTTCTCGGGAGCTGAGTCAGGCTTCCTAAAGAATCTTTTAACAAGCTAGCCAAAGAAATTAGCACATTTTATTTCTCCTCAAAAATATTCAAGATCTGAATATAGGCAAAAATAAATACATCTCAGGATGGGATTGATGAAATAAGCATTCAAAAGAATGTGATATTTAATAAGGACAGGACTGAAATTATTTCTGTCATTTTTCCAGGCAGCAGTATACTTCAATAGTTTGTGCTTGGGATTATGCACTTATAAAAACTATTTAATTACTGACTATACTTCTTCTTAGTCATAACTTCAAGGGTGTTTTTCAAACATCTGGATATGAGAATGTGATTCTTTTAGACTCAGATTTCAGAAAGCCCCCAGATTTTAGAACAAGATGTTAGGTGCAAAGTACTTCCACAGCGTCAAGTGAGACAGACACTGAACTCAGAGAAGGAGCTGAGAGAGAGTGGGGGGTAAACAGGGTGAGGAGCACTGCATGCCCACGAAGCTGGTAAGGGGGTCCTGAGATGCCCACTCTGGCGTACTAGCATTCATTGCCGAAAGCAAGGCGTGTGAGCTTTGCGGCATGTTAGAATCACCGGAGAGCTTTTAAAAATTTCCACCACTGGGTTTCACTCTATACAAATTAATTCAGCAGGTCTGGAAGTAGGACCTAGCTGTCAGTGGTTTTTTGTCTGTTGTAATCCCAGGTGATTCCTCAGTGCAGCAAAATTTGGCAACCACTGCCCTAGGGTTTGAGGTAGCAATAAGGACCAGATATCACCCATCCTTGACAAGACTAAAGGCAAAATGTTTCACTGCAACTGATTGAACGAAGGGAGGTGATGGGCGGGGAGGCAAGAGTGCCTGCATTTTCTTCTGGATCAAGCAAAGCCTGCCACCCAGGAAGGGGTCTGCCCGGGGCCCATCTGGAAAAGGACCCAGCCCAACAGGGCTCCCAGCCAGGGTTGAGGCCACCCAGGATAAAGAGGCCTTGCCCTGCTGAATGCAGAGTGGAGGGCAGGGCAGCCGAGTGGCTACCAGAGACCTTGCGTCAAGAGGACCACTCAGAGCAGCCTAGGAGTTAGCAAAGGTGCTGCTGCCTCTGATGTCAGATTACAACAGTCCACGTAAACTGTCCCCGTCCCTTTGCCTCCTCTCCCTCTCCACCCCTCTCCCAGTCACCAAGAGGCAGCAAGCCGTGGAAAAGGTCACAGAAAAGCTGGCACAGAAGGAAGCTGGCCACCACCTGCTCCCCACCGCGGGCGGGATATGAAGCAGATGTGAGTCAGAGTGTGCAGAAACCTGAACTTGAAGGGACATTTGGACGTTTGATTATTACAGAGATAGAGGTTTCCATTACTGAGAAGGGACTGTTCTTGGAACTAAAGATACAGAGAGGAATTTTATTATCTGAGAGTAACCCAAAGTTTGGAGTTCTTTCCAAGATTTTATCTGAGGGGCAGGGGAAAATGATCCGGAAGTTGGGGGTCAAAAGGCAATGGGCAAAGAATAAAGTTTGCTTCTGTTTTGTACCCTTTCAAGCTCAGTTCGCTCAGTAAAATGTTCACCTCAGTGTAGTTGCCGGTGCACCAGAAAGAAGGACGATAGGAAGACACTATGACCCTCCAACCACCTGCTACATCATCAGATTCCAAAACTGAGGCACGTCTCTCGACCACGTGGGAGGTACTTGCTCAGAAGGCCAGCGTCCTGATCTCTCTACTCGGCTGCTGCTGTTAGTCGCCGGCTCAGAAGCTGGAGCGCGCAGCAAACGACAAAAACGCCTGAAATTGACCAGGGTTCTTTACATCCCGAGAGATGTAAGCTCCCCAAGAGGACCGCACTGAGGGCAGAAACAGAGAGGCAGAGCATCTGCTCCAAGGACACAGTGCTCCTGAGCCCGTCAACCTGTGGCCCCGAAGATTCTACAGCAGCGCCTCAAAGCCCCACTAAATGAACGCCTGAACAGACCACTGGTGTGTCCAACTGGGCATACAAACCAAACACTAATCACAGAAAATGCATTTAATAAAAGTCAGCGTTTGCTTCTGTAAAGGAAAAAAAAAAAAAACCTACCAAATGAGGGAAAAGGTAAATTTTTAAACCTGATTAGGGATATCTACAAAATACCTACAACATGCATCATATTTAAGTGTGCTACTTAGTGCTGCTATAAACATTGGGGTTCTTGTATCTTTTCCGGTTAAGAGTTTTCTCCAGATATTTGCCCAGGAGTGGGACTGCTGAATCATAGCAATTCTATTTTTAGTTTTTTAAGGAACTTCTGTACTGTCTTCCATAGTGGCTATTATTTTTCTAAAAGGTCTATGGGCCCTTTTTATATCTGATGGAAAATAATCCTTTTACTGCTATGTATAGAGATATGTTTCTATTCTTTTCTTTGATTTCGTTTATTGTTTTTTCCTATCCAGAAACATTTGAGTTTTTGATGAAGTTCAATTTATCATTCTTCCCCTTTATAGCTTTACCAAGTAAGGATTAAACGCACTCACATTTTCTTGTGGTAATATGGGGGTTCATTTTGTGATTGAAGTTTTTAACCTGTCTTCAATTTATTTTAATATAGGAGTCAGTAGGAATCAAAATTATATTTTTTTGACTAGAAGTCAACACCAGCCGTTTCCTGATTAATTTGCCCCTTTCCCACTCAGGTGCCGAGATACTACCTTTACCGATATTAACATATATATATATATATATATGCATATACATATGTCCACTTCTCTTTTAATATCACTAGTTCCACCTGTTTCACTTCCTCTCACTACATTTCTTATTACATATTTACTGGAAACAACTTTTGAATGAGCTTGTGTTCTCATCACACATTTTTAAAAAATACTTTTGGTAACATTATAATAAAGTTGACATCTTTGCAATATAAAGACTTATTTGTAGACTTAAAAGGCATTTGAAAGTTTCCTTCATAATTTCATTTCTAGACTTAAATCTTTTCTGTGGTTACTGGGTGACTTTTTTTTCTTTAATTTTTGTCTAAGAATTCTTTGATTTGATGGCCTTAATCTTGAACCCATAGGCTTAGAAGACTTCTAAATTGCTTTTACTATTTTTTCAGTTAATTATCTTGGGTTGCATACTGTATGCTAACAAAGATAATTCATACACCTTTTTATAATTTTATTCACTTATTTCTTTTTCTTATCTGTTTACATATCTTAATAACCAGAATAATTTTAATTCTAAGTGGTGGTAATGGATATCATTGTCTCATTGCTCAATTCAACATGAATACACCTAGGATTTTCAAATAAGAATTATTACTCTATATTTAAATTCTATATCTATATCAATATCTATCCGTTTCTATTTTAATTAGACTTAATTTTTACCAGGAATGGATGTTGAATAAGTTTCAAATGTATTTTCATCATTCATGATGTTGGAGATAATCATGATTCTCTCTTTGGATATATTAAAATGACAGATTATATCAATGTATTTCCTAATATCAAATGCTAATTGCATTACCATTGTGAACTTCATTTAGCTATGGCATATAACTCTTTTGTCACACTGCTAATTCTGAATGTTAACATTTTATTTCAAATTTTGTAACAATATCAGACTAACTAGCGGCTTGTCAAATTCTGACATAATCGTTTTTTCTGGGTTTATAAAAACAGCTTGAAAGATTTTTTTATACATACACACATTCATACTCTGGATTTTGTAGCATGGTTTATGTAGCACTGATATTTCTAGTTTTTCAAATGTTTGGTCAGTTTCCACAATGAATATATCTCAGACTGTGTAAGTGAAAACTTGTGGGTGGTGGGCATGGGTGTGTTTTTTGTTTTTTTTCTTCTTTGTGTACCCAGACAAGTTTTGGCGTCAAGTTCATTCTAATCTCATAAATGGGATGAAAAGTGTTCTCCCTTTGTTCTGTGAAGGAGTTTGGGATTATTTAGTATTTGACCGCTAGAACTTCCCTGGTCCTACTGTCATCTAATTGAAAACTGCTGATTGAATTTCAATTAACTCTTGATTAAATCTCTTTAATGGCCGTATCATATTACCTATCATTTCTTCCTGAATCGAAATAAATGAAATGCAATCACTTCTCACAGCTCCAGTGCTGCCATCCCATTGAGAGACTTAGAGACGGCATCTTCTCTCACCTGGTCACTGCCTTTGTGTCTGCTCGCTACCCTCGTTTCTCCCTGTCCTCCCAGAGCAGTACTGTATCTGTTGTCCAACGTGGCACTAGCTAGCCACGTTTGGGCACTGGGCACTTAAACTACAGTTAATGTGATTGAAAAACTGGCTCATTAAAGTTAAATTTAAGTTGTGTTTGTTTGTTTGTTTGTTTAGCATCTTTATTGGAATATAATTGCTTTACAATGGTGTTAGTTGCTGCTATAACAAAGTGATCAGCTATATGCACACATATATCCACATATCCCCTCCCTCTTGCGTCTCCCTCCCACCCTCCCTATCCCACCCCTCTAGGTGGTCACAGAGCACCGAGCTGATCTCCCTGTGCTATGCGGCCGCCTCCCACTAGCTAGCTATTTTACGTTTGGTAGTATCTATAAGTCCATGCCACTCTCTCACTTAAATGTAAGTAACTGCAAGTGTCTGGTGACAAGAGACTTGATGGCACAGCCTTAGCGTCTTTCTCAAAAGAGCAGCCAGAATGAGCCTTTACAAATTTAAGTCAAACCGGAGGATGCCACTCTTCTGCTTGTATCTGTCGATGGCTGTGGATTGTAATAGGATTCAAAGCAAAAGGACTTGTGGGGCGTACAGCTTCCTAAGGACCTGGCCCCATCACTCTGTCTCTGATCACATCTTTCATTAATCTTTACTGGAGTTACTCTTTCACTCGCCTCCCTTTTGCTCCAGACATACTGGCGTTCTTGCTGCTTCTTGAACAAACTCGCCAGACATAGTCTCACCTTAGGGCCTTTTCACTAACTGTTCCCTCCCCCTGGAGCACTCTTCACCTCGACGTCTGCCTGGGCAGCACCCTCACCTCTTCAAGTCTTTGCTCCAATATCACATCCTCAATAAAAACTATCCTCACCTATCAGCGTCCTTGAGCCCTTTCAACTACATCCCTTTTAACTACATTTTCTTGTTTTTTTTTTTTAATAGCATTTATAATCTTCAAATGTATCATATAATTTTATGACTTATTGTGTTTGCTTTATTGTCTGTCTTCTCCCATCAAGGCTCTGGGATGTAGGCGCCTCAAGGTCAGGATTTTTTGCTGTTTTGTTCACTGAATCATCTCAAAAATCAAAAACAGTATCAGGTAAAATCATAGCTGCTCTAAAAGTCTCTGTGGAACGAGTGAGTAAATGAGCATTTTTATAAGCTTTGTTTTCTATGAATTTATCTAATTCATACCATTCTGTCATGGGGTAGATTTATTCACGACATCCTAAATTCGTCACCTGCTTAATCCCTGTCGCATCTGCAGGGCGCCTCTTTTTTCATTGCTAGTGGCTGGCTTACTTCTTCCTTCATCTCTTTCTCTTAAGTTCTCCCGAGGTTTGTCTCTTACTCATCTTTTCAGAAAACCAACTTTTGGCTTTTTCTATACTCCTATTAGATTTTTGTTTTCTATTTCATTAAGTTCTGCTAATATCTTTATGTTTTCATCCTTACAGAGAGTTTTAAATGGAAAGATTAGCTCCTTACATTTTAGGATTTTTTTTTCTAGAGTAAGAGTTTACAACAGTAAATTTCTAACTATATCCTTAGCTGTATCACGTTTTAACAAAAAGTATTTTGAATATCATTCAGATTTAAGCAATTTCTAATTTTCTGGCTTTTTCTCATGAGATCTTAAGAAGTTCCAGTTGTCAGGAAGCTTGAAATTAATCTTTTGGTGGTTGTTTTCCAGACTAATTTCACTACATTCAGGGAATGATTCTATGTTTCCAATCATTAGAAATGTTTTGCACATAGCTCTTTGGCCTTTATTTTGGTCACATTTCATAAATGCTTTATGGTTTCTTGAAAATAATGTGCATTTTCCAGTTGTCAGGTATAATATCCTATATGTGGCTATTACTAAGCCATATTAATTATCCTAGTCATATTTGTGTCCTTATTGATTTTTGGTTACTTGATAATTTGTCAATTTCTAAGAGATGTATGTTAAAAATCGATTACACTTAAGTTAGATCTATTAATATCTTGTCTTTTTTTTCTATTTACACTTTGTATCTTTTAAAGTCACATTATTATTTACATACATTTACCTTTATTATTAAGTAGTGAACATTTTAATCCCTAGTAATGAGTTTTGATCAAACATCTATTTTTATGATATTAAAATAACATCTAGTTTCTCTCATTCATATTTACATGGGATACTATTCCTCGGTCTATAACTCTCAGTCTTTTTCCTTATGCTTTACATGTGTTATTGGGAAATACTATATATAAAGATTTTTTTTTATTGCTTTAACAATTTTTGTATTTTAGCTGGGGATTCTAGTTCACGTACATTTAATATCACATTGATGTATTTGGGTTACTTTGTTTTATTACATGCCTGTATTTGTCCCACTTTTTCTACCTTCCTTTTTGGCCTTTTTTTTTTTTGGCCTTTTTTTGCCTTTTTTCATTTTGAGAATTTTTGTAATATTATTTCATTATCTCATGTTTTCCCTTTATACTACATAGTTTATTATTCCAGTTCTAATATTTTCACAATTATCCTAAAGTTAATCAATGGTTTTATCTTCAGTTTTCAAATCCCAGTGTATAAAAGAGGTTTAACTACAATCACCTCCTTTCAACTGCTATGCGATTCTGTCCAGTATATCACCTATTCACCATTCCCCCACTCTCTAAACTAGTTATTTTATTTTTGTTTAATTAATTTTACCAATGTTTTTACCCATATCTTCGTTCATTATTCTGCTTTGCTTCTTAGACTTTTACCGAGGCTTTCTCTCTGACATACATTCTCTAGAATTTCCTTTAACGGTGGTCTGATAGTAAACGATCAGCTTTTGTCCTGAAAATGTCTTTCTTTTACCCCAGTTCTTAAAACAAAACACATTTGTATTCAGTGCATAAGTTTGGCACAGTTATTTTCTTTTACATAATAAAGATATAACTTTACTCATTCCTATTTGTGAGCTGTTGGCTGGAAGTGGGTCACTCTTGTAGGTAATCTCTATTGATTTTTCAGTTGCTTTTAACATCTTATTTTCCTTTGATATTCTTTCGTTTCAATGTCAGGATAGTGATAAGAAGGCTGTTCGCTATAAAGTCTTTTTTGAAGAGGTATGAATTCTTTACTTGGACCTTTGTTTTAATTTTAGAAAAATAAAAGGAATGGCTTCTAAATTTTATGAGATACCTTTTCAGCATCAATGGATATGATTGTATTTTTTTCTCCTGTACTTTATTGATGTAATGGATTATTTGATTCATACTTTCATATTTAACTACTCTTTTATTTCTGTATTAAAACCTACTTATAGTGTGTTTGTTACTTTCTGAATTCATTTCTGGGTTCTTTTGCTAACATTTTATTTTAAATGATCCGTTTTCTACTTATAATTGAGATTTTTTTATAATTTACTTTAGATGCTATCATGATAAAATTTTACTATTAAAATTTTACTGGCTTTGTAAAATGAAGCAAAAAGATTTTGTATCTTCTTTATGGCCTAGGATAGTTTCAATAGCATTGTCAGTCTTTAATTGATTACTTCAAGTTCAGCTGTGAAAAGACCTGGTCCAGATGTCCTCTTCACTGGGATATCTTTTATTACCTCCTGAATTTCTTCTACTCTTATTGGTTCATTAAAATTTTCACTTCCTCTTGGGTAATTTTGGTAATTTGTATCTTCCAGGAAATCATGCTATTTATCTTGGTTTTCAAAGTTGTTACTTATACATATATATATATATATGTATCAGAGATTCCAGATTTTTAAAATTCCTCCTTTATGTTGCAGTCTTTCTCATCCCTCATGGAGTCGACATATCTATTTTAAATCCTTTTGCTTCCCTCAATATACTTGCAAGTGGTGTATTTATTTTATCAGTATTTTCAAAGAAAACTTTGTGATGATTCATTACAAATGAACTGTGTTGTTGTTTGCCGTTTCATCAATATTTGATTCTTCTATACTAATTTCCACATCTTGATTTCTTTTAGTAAATGATGTTGTTCTTTCAAAATTTTTTATTACTTAAATTACTTTATTTTCCTTTTTTTCTTCTTTAATAACAAAGGCCTTTAACAGCATGAATTTTCCTGTAACTACAGCTTTTCCTGTTGCATATAGTTCTGTATTAAATAGTTTCTTTTTATTTGATTCTAAATAGTAATTCCCTTAAGTGATTAGCATTATTATCAACCTATCAACCATAATCTTAACTATTAAGAGGTCAGGACTCCGAGTGATTTACAGTTTAAAAGGCTTCTATGCCAAAAGAAAAAGAAACAACTTTACAGTATGCTAATTAAAAATATATATGCTTTAAAAATCTGACCTGCTCTGGTTGGGAGGGACACAGCATAGAAAAATAATGTGCATCAAATTAATTACCATGTAATAACTTCAGACAAATCTGAATTCTCAAGAGTAAATAGCAAACAAAACAAAGTGTTTTTTAATTGATAAATGTTTACCCACCATTAAGAAGAGGTTGAAAATATTTCAATAACTGTATTTAAGTCCAGTTGTAGTAAACTTGTATTATAAAATTTTAGGAAGGAGACAAAATTACCATAGGACTGTGTCACTAAAACACACTTCTCAGTCCTTTTCACTGAATTAATAAAATAAAATAAAGCAAAAAAAAAAAAAATCTAGGTATATCAAGAGGATCTTGAAAGTTGCCTAATTTTAGATTTCCCATTAATGCCAGTGTGTGGGAACTGAGTTAGAACCGGTTTTATTTAGAAAAAGTGAAAGAACACGCCATGTTTGTATTTCTAGTGTAATGGGTCAAAATTGTTCTATCTATACTCTCCCTTCCCCGTTACATAATCTCATATTACCACGACATACTTAGGAAAAAGACAATTGTATTTACTAGTAAACAAAATAGAATAATAACAAGTTGCTCTTACTCCTCCAGTTAGAAAGTGCAGTGTCAAAGAAAGTAAGTAGGAGAAAATACATGAATAAAAATATAAGCAAACACATGAAAGTTATTGAAGAAAACAGGTTGAAAAAGGTTATACGACAAATGCCTAAAGGTAAACACATGTCTCAATATTAGAAGACTAACATAATAGTAATATTGGTGTCCACGGAAGCCATGTGTGATTGTCCTTAGAGATGGAGAGGTGGTATATGTAGAGGTGAGGGATATAAGAAAATTAAATCTCTCTTAGCAGGAAGGAAGCTGATAAGACTGTAAACTGGATAGGTGTGCAAAAGTATGATAGGTACGCTATTTAGGTATATAAAGTTAAATACCAGAAGAAACAGCTACACGTGCTGAATGTAGCTGCCACCGAGAAGCAGGAATCAAGAGTGGGAAGGAATAAATTAGGAGACACCTTTCTTCTTTGATAAGCCCAGTAATTCAATTTGACTTTTTAAAAATATGTACAAGTATTGCAGTGTTAAAAAATTAAATGAAGAGATTCAACAGACATATGGAGCATAACTTCAATTATGTATTTATGTGTATACACACACATGCACACTCCTGCATTAAAAATGCTATCAGAGAAATGATGGTGTGCTCACAGTTTTATCACAGAATAGTGGAATTATGGAAAATATATTGTATTCCTTTTACTTTTTGTATTTTGAAAATGTTCTCTACTGCTTAAAGACATGTTTATATCTAGAAAAAAAATGTTTTAAATTAAATCTGCCCAGTACACGCATGCACCGTATTAAGTGCTGGGGATGCTAGGCTGTATACGAGGCAAACAACCACCAGTGAAGATGGTACCCAGATTGATGTCTCCGGATGATTGAGAGGCAACTCACTGCTCGCCGCCCCCCCACCAGCCTTTCAATCCATTTACTGTCTTGTCTTATTTCTTTGTCCTATGTTACTCCGGGGGTGAGTGGAGGAGGTCACCAACTGTGTCAGTACTAGATTAATAAGGGAGCAAAGGCAGAAAGATCCTGAGAATCGTTGTGTGTTACACACTTTCAAATGGTTCATATTTCTACCCATAAAGCTGTGCCGGCTACTCATATTCTAAGGCAAGAATGCCTCTACCACAATGCATTATTTATATAGGAAGATATTTTGTGGTAATATTAATTTTATATGAACTCCCCATGTTTTAATCATTTTATTCTTAAATATATGTTCATCCATATGATTGCTTTTATGTGAGATGCTCATTGTATTGGCTTTTATTTCTTACTAGGTGTAAGATACTTTTAGGTAAATGTCATGAAAATCAAATCCTTACATTGTAAGAAAAACGGAGTGCAACAGAGAAACAGATGGCTAATGGGCTGTGACTCGTCACAAATGGGTTCCAAGCCGCAAAGCAAAAAGCTATCAGTGGGCTTCCCTGGTGGCGCAGTGGTTGAGAATCCGCCTGCCGATGCAGGAGACACGGGTTCGTGCCCTGGTCCGGGAAGATCCCACGTGCCGCGGAGCAACTAAGCCCGTGAGCCATGGCCGCTAGGCCTGCGCGTCCGGAGCCTGTGCTCCGCAACGGGAGAGGCCACAACAGTGAGAGGCCCGCGTACCACAAACAAACAAACAAAAAAAAAGCTATCAGCAAATAGGAAAATGTACCTGGACAAAGGCCTGGAGTTAGTACACAGGCTGATTTTAGACCATTTCAATTCTTTTTTTCCTGAGTGACATGAACAATATGATAGAGTCACTTTGCTGAAAACAACTGAACAAGACTGGCAAATGCATAATATTTCAGACCATGAAATCCAAGTGGGTCCAATCACAGATAAATTTCTCATGACTACAGAGAGGTTATTGTAGCTACAAGTCCTGTTCTCCCCTCTGTGATAACTAGTGAATGGAAGGGGGCCAGGTTTGCAGTGTAATCTACTCTAAGCATGTGTTTCCAGATAATTTTTTTGAATTAGAGGATTCTCCTGTGATTTAATTTCTTCTCCTTTTCATACTCTTGACAAATGCCTTTACGAAATCTCTTGACAAGTGATTTTATGCATTGTTTGGAAGTGTTTCTGCTATGATGGTGAAGAGTTGTAGAGCAATAAGAAACACAAGCGGTCCACCCGGTGGGCAGGGTAAAAGGAGCTATAATCTTGGCTGGTAACAGTAGCACCACTGTGTATGAAGTATGAACTCATGCCTTGAAGAATGTGCTCTGAAAGGTGTGGGTCAGATAGAGAATTTACATATGGAGGCTGAGAGCCCTTTCAGGGCAGCTTCAGAAGCCTGAGGTTAAGTTGAGAAAATGAGTCAAGAAACAGCCTGTAGTCGAAAATCACAGATGTGATCATGGACTCTACAGAAAAGTGAGTGAGTCCAGGTAAACACTCAGCTTTACCCACTGCCCAGAGAGTTTGTGTCCAGTTGAATGTATAGGTCTTCCTCTTTCCCCTAACAATGCTCGTTAGTCACGGAAAATGGAACTTGGCCTCATAGCTGGGTCTTTTCTCCCATCCTCCATCTTTCTCAAAGCAACTTGTGCCTGCAGAGGGCAAAATGGATGGGAGCCTGCAAGGTCTGCTGTCACTAATTCTGAGTGAGGGGGAGGAAGCTAGGAGGAGTGCGGATTGGGCCCTTTCCCGGACAAGCACATAGAGACAATAGGCCCCTCAAGATGTACCTCCCAGGTGACCAGAAACCCCTGGGTTTCAAGGACACCGATGATGGGGGTGACTTGAAAACTCTCTGAGGTCTTTTATTGTAGGTATATTTTATCTGTAGATTATCCTGAGAAAAATTAAATCTTTACATTAATGCATCTTTTTATTATAAATATAGTAAACAACTCCATTTACTTAAACCTTCTTTAATCTTAAATTAACGAATATAATTTGCTCCTCGAGGCAGCTTCAAGATGGCAAAGGAGTGACGTGGAGATTGCCTTCTTCCCCACAAATACATCAGAAATACATCCACACGTGGAACAACTCCCACAGAACACCTACTGAACACTGGCAGAAAACCTCAGACCTCCCAAAAGGCAAGAAACTCCCCACATACCTGGGTAGGGCTAAAGAAAAACAAAGACAAAAGAATAGGGACGGGACCTGCACCTCTGGGAGAGAGCTGTGAAGGAGGAAAAGTCTCCACACCCTAGGAAGGCCCTTTACTGGTGGAGACGCGAGGGGGAGGGGGGGGCTGGAGGGGAAGATACAGAGCCACGGAGGAGAGCGCAGCAACAGGGGTGCGGAGGGCAAAGCGGAGAGATTTCTGCACAGAAGATCGGTGCCGCCCAGCACTCACCAGCCCGAGAGGCTCGTCTGCTCACCCGCTGGGCGGGCGGGGCTGGGAGCTGAGGCTCGGGCTTCCGAGGTCAAATCCCAGGGAGACGACTGGGGTTCACTGCGTGAACACAGCCTGAAGGGAGCTAGTGCACCACAGCTAGCCAGGAGGGAGTCTGGGCAAAAGTCTGGACCTGCCTAACAGGCAAGAGACCATTGTTTCGGGGTGCACAAGGAGAGGGGATTCAGAGCACTGCCTAAACGAGTAGGGGGCAAAGCGGAGAGATTCCCGCAGAGGATCGGTGCCGACCAGCACTCACCAGCCCGAGAGGATTGTCTGCTCATCCGCGGGGCGGGCGGGGGCTGGGAGCTGAGGCTCGGGCTTCGGTCGGAAGCCGGGAGAGGCCTGGCGTTGGCGGCGTGAACACAGAAGGGGTTAGTGCACCACGGCTGGCCGGGAGGGAGTCCGGGAAAACGTCTGGAGCTGCCGAAGAGGCAAGAGACTTTTTCTTACCTCTTTGTTTCCTGGTGCGCGAGGAGAGGGGATTCAGAGTGCCGCTTAAAAGAGCTGCAGAGACGGGCGCGAGCCGCGGCTATCAGCGCGGACCCCAGAGACGGACATGAGATGCTAAGGCCGCTGCTGCCGCCACCAAGAAGCCTGTGTGCGAGCACAGGTCACGGTCCACACCGCCCCTCCCGGGAGCCCATGCAGCCCGCCGCCGCCAGGGCCCCGTGATCCAGGGACAACGTCCCCGGGAGAACGCACGGCGCGCCGCGTGCTGGTGCAACGTCACGCCGCCTCTGACGCCGCAGGCTTGCCCCGCCTCCTACCCCTCCCTCCCCCGCGGCCTGAGTGAGCCAGAGCCCGCGAATCTGCTGCTCCTTTAACCCTGTCCTGTCTGAGCGAAGAACAGATGCCCTCTGGTGACCTATACACAGAGGCGGGGCCAAATCCAAAGCTGACCCCCGGGAGCTGTGCAAAGAGAAAGGGAAATTTCTCCCAGCAGCCTCAGGAGCAGTGGATTAAAGCTCCACAATCAACTTGATGTACCTACATCGGTGGAAAACCTGAATAGACGATTTATCCCAAATAGAGGAGGTGGACTTTGAGAGCAAGATATATTATTTTTTCCCCTTTTCCTCTTTTTGTGTGTATGTGTACTGGAGTAGCAATTCTCATATCAGACAAAATACACCTTAAAATAAAGACTATTACAAGAGATAAAGAAGGACACTACATAATGATCAAGGGGTCGATCCAAGAAGAAGATATAACGACTGTAAATATTTATGCACCCAACATAGGAGCACCTCAATACCAAAGGCAAATACTAACAGCCATAAAAGGGGAAATCTACAGTAACACATTCATAGTAGGGGACTTTAACACCCCACTTTCACCAAAGGACATATCATCCAAAATGAAAATAAATAAGGAAACACAAGCTTTAAATGATACATTAAACAAGAAGGAATTAATTGATATTTATAGGACATTCCATCCAAAAACAACAGAATACACATTTTGCTCATGTGCTCATTGAACATTCTCCAAGATAGATCATATCTTGGGTCACAAATCAAGCCTTGGTAAATTTAAGAAAATTGAAATTGTATCAAGTATCTTTTCTGACCACAACGCTATGAGACCAGATATCAATTACAGGAAAAGATCTGTAAAAAATACAAACACATGGAGGCTAAACAATACACTACTTAATAACGAAGTGATCACTGAAGAAATCAAAGAGGAAATCAAAAAATACCTAGAAACAAATGACAATGGAGACACGACAACCCAAATCCTATAGGATGCAGCAAAAGCAGTTCTAAGAGGGAATTTTATAGCAATACAATCCTACCTCAAGAAACAGGAAACATCTCGAATAAATAACCTAACCTTGCACCTAAAGCAATTAGAAAAAGAAGAACAAAAAAAAACCCAAAGTAAGCAGAAGGAAAGAAATCATAAAGATCAGATCAGAAATAAATGAAAAAGAAATGAAGGGAATGATAGTAAAGATCAATAAAACTAAAACCTGGTTCTTTGAGAAGATAAACAAAATTGATAAACCATTAGCCAGACTCATCAAGAAAAAAAGGGAGAAGACTCAAATCAATAGAATTAGAAATGAAAAAGGAGAAGTAACTACTGACTCTGCAGAAATACAAAACATCATGAGAGATTACTACAAGCAACTCTATGCCAATAAAATGGAAAACCTGCAAGAAATGGACAAATTATTAGAAATGCACAACCTGCCAAGACTGAATCAAGAAGAAATAGAAAATATGAACAGACCAATCACACGCACTGAAATTGAAAATGTGATTAAAAATCTTACAACAAGGGCTTCCCTGGTGGCACAGTGGTTGAGAGTCCGCCTGCCAATGCAGGGGACACGGGTTCGTGCCCCGGTCCTGGAAGATCCCACATGCCATCGAGCGGCTGGGCCCGTGAGCCATGGCCACTGACCCTGCACGTCCGGAGCCTGTGCTCCACAACAGGAGAGGCCACAACAGTGAGAGGCCCATGTACCGCAAAAAAAAAAAAAAAAAAAAACTTCCAACAAACAAAAGCCCAGGACCAGATGGCTTCACAGGCAAATTCCATCAAACATTTAGAGAAGAGCTAACACCTATCCTTCTCAAACTCTTCCAAAAGATAGCAGAGGGAGGAACACTCCCAAACTCATTCTATGAGGCCACCATCACCCTGATACCAAAACCAGACAAAGATGTCACAAAGAAAGAAAACTACAGCCCAATATCACTGATGAACATAGATGCAAAAACCCTCAACAAAATACTAGCAAACAGAATCCAACAGCACATTAAAGGATCATACACCATGATCAAGTGGGGTTTATTCCAGGAATGCAAGGATTCTTCAATATACACATATCAATCAATGTGATACACCACATCAACAAACTGAAGGATAACAACCATATGATCATCTCAATAGATGCAGAAAAATCTTTCAAGAAAATTCAACACCCATTTATGATAAAAACCCACCAGAAAGTAGGCATAGAGGGAACCTACCTCAACATAATAAAGACCATATATGACAATCCCACAGCCAAAATTGTTCTCAATGGTGAAAAACTGAAACCTTTTCCACTAAGATGAGGAACAAGACAAGGTTGCCCACTTTCACCACTATTATACAACATAGTTTTGGAATCTTTAGCCACAGCAATCAGAGAAGAAAAAGAAATAAAAGAATCCAAATCAGAAATGAAGAAGTAAAGCTGTCACTGTTTGCAGATGACATGAAACTATAAATAGAGAATCTTAAAGATGCTACCAGAAAACTACTAGAGCTAATCAATGAATTTGGTAAAGTAGCAGGATACAAAATTAATGCACAGAAATCTCTGGCATTCCTATATACTAATGATGAAAAATCTGAAAGAGAAATTAAGCAAACACTCCCATTTATCATTGCAACAAAAAGAATAAAATACCTAGGAATAAACCTATCTAAGGAGACAAAAGACCTGTATGCAGAAAATTATAAGACACTGATGAAAGAAATTAAATATGGTACAGATAGAGAGATATACCATGTTCTTGGATTGGAAGAATGAATGTTGTGAAAATGACTATATTACCCAAAGCAATCTGCAGATTCAATGCAATCCCTATCAAACTACCAATGGCATTTTTCACAGAACTAGAACAAAACGTTTCACAATTTGTACGGAAACACAAAAGACCATGAGTAGCCAAAGCAATCTTTAGAAAGAAAAATGGAGCTGGAGGAATCAGGCTCCCTGACTTCAGACTATACTACAAAGCTACAGTAATCAAGACAGTATGGTACTGGCACAAAAACAGAAATATAGATCAATGGAACAAGATAGAAAGCCCAGAGATAAACCCATGCACATATGATCACCTTATTTTTTTTTAAAACATCTTTATTGGAGTATAACTGTTTTACAATAGTGTGTTAGTTTTTCCTTTACAACAAAGTGAATCAGTTATACATATACATATGTTCCCATATCTCTTCCCTCTTGCATCACCCTCTCTCCCACCCTCCCTATCCCACCCCTCTAGGTGATCACCTTATTTTTGATAAAGGAGGCAAGAATATACAATGGAGAAAAGACAGCCTCTTCAATAAGTGGTGCTGGGAAAACTGAACAGCTACATATAAAAGAATCAAATTAGAACACTCCCTAACACCATACACAAAAATAAAATCAAAATGGATTAAAGACCTAAATGTAAGGCCAGACACTATCAAACTCTTAGAGGAAAACATAGGCAGAACACTCTATGACATGAATCACAGCAAGATCCTCTTTTACCCACCTCCTAGAGAAATGGAAATAAAAATAAACAAATGGGACCTAATGAAACTTAAAAGCTTTTGCCCAGCAAAGGAAAACATAAACAAGATGAAAAGACAACTCTCAGAATGGAGAAAATATTTGCAAATGAAGCAACTGACAAAAGATTAATCTCCAAATGTACAAGCAGCTCATGCAGCTTAATATTAAAAAAACAAACAACCCAATCCAAAAATGGGCAGAAGACCTAAATAGACATTTCTCCAAAGAAGATACACAGATTGCCAATAAACACATGAAAGAATGCTCAACATCACTAATCATTAGAGAAATGCAAATCAAAACTACAATGAGGTATCACCTCACACCAGTCAGAATGGCCATCATCAAAAAATCTACAAACAATAAATGCTGGAGAGGGTGTGGAGAAAAGGGAACCCTCTTGCACTGCTGGTGGGAAGGTAAATTGATACAGCCACTATGGAGAACAGTATGGAGGTTCCTTAAAAAACTAAAACTAGAATTACCATATGACCCAGCAAGCCCACTCCTGGGCATACACCCTGAGAAAACCGTAATTCAAAAAAAGTCATGTACCACAAAGTTCATTGCAGCTCTATTTACAATTACCAGGACATGGAAGCAACCCAAGTGTCCATCAACAGATGAATGGATAAAGAAGATGTAACACATATATACAATGGAATATTTGTCAGCCATAAAAAGAAATGAAATTATTTGTAGTGATGTGGATGGAAGTAGAGTCTGTCATACAGAGTGAAGTAAGTCAGAAAGAGAAAAACAAATATGGTATGCGAACACATATATACGGAATCTAAAAAAAAAAAAGATTATGAAGAACCTGGGGGCAGGACAGGAATAAAGACGCAGATGTAGAGAATGGACCTGAGGACATTGGGAGGGGGAAGGGTAAGCTGGGGCAAAGTGAGAGAGTGGCATGAACTTATATATACTACCAAATGTAAAATAGATAGCTAGTGGGAAGCAGCCACATAGCACAGGGAGATCAGCTCCGTGCTTTGTGACCACCTAAAGGGATAGGTTAGGGAGGGTGGGAGGGAGACGCAAGGGGGAGGAGATATGGGGATATATGTATATGTATAGCTGATCCAGTTTGTTATAAAGCAGAAACCAACACACCATTGTAAAGCAATTATTCTCCAGTAAGGAAGTTTAAAAAAAATTTGCTCCTTACAAATTTGGAACATGTTTTGTTAATTTTTTTCTAAGTATCTTTCTGTTCTTATTGTTGCTGCTACTATGTATGCCAATTGTAAAAAATAAATTTCTAACTGTATGTGTCTGGCATACAGAAATATAATTGATTTCTGAAAGTTAATCTTGTATTAAACCAAATAATAAAACTCTTATTAATATTAATAATTTGTCTATAGAATCTTTTTTTTGGCCATGCCATGCGGCATGTGAGATCTTAGTTCACCAACCAGGGATCAAACCCATGCCCTCAGCATTGTGAGCTCGGACTCTTAACCACTGGACATCCAGGGAAGTCCCTATAGATTATTTTTTAAGCAAACATTCTAATGGTGACAATTATATGTCTTCCTTTTCAAGATTCATACCACTTATTTATTTTTTATCTTAATGCACTGACTAGTATATCCAATAAAATTTGGAATAGTACTGGTGATAGTGGACATGACTGTCTTGTTAAAGGGAATGCCTCTAAAATTTCACAGAATGTTTTTGTAAGTTTTTAGGTATTCTTTGAAAATTAAGAAAATTTCCTTCCCTTTGTAGCTTGCAAAGAATTTTTATCACAATACATTTTTAATTTGACCAAATATTTTTTCACGTATATTTATAAAATCAAAAATTTGATGAATTATATGATGAATCTTCTGATGTTAAATAATCTTTGCATTCCTAGAACATATACAACTTGGTCATGATATTTCACTTTGTATTCTTTGTCTGTTATGTTTTTAATACTTTGTTGCACAATTTTACATTTATGCTTATAATTAAAATTGGTTTCTAATATATCTTTTATGGACTTTCTGGATTTAACATAAAGGCTAAGCTTAAGTCTTAGAATGAATTATGGTGTATTCTCTATGTTTTCCATTCTGTGGAAATGTGTAAGGCATTGAAATTATCTGTTCCTGAAACATTTGGTAGAACTCTTCTGTAAACCATCTTGAGTTTTTGTATTCTTTTTAACAAGATTTTTCAAACACTGATCCAATATTTTTAATGGTTATTGATCATTCAAATCGTATATATTCTTGAGTCATCCTTGTAAATTATGTTTCTAGGAATTTGTCTACTTTATTTAAACTTTAAATTTAACTTTCTTAATGATATACACACATAATTCAAAATAATGTACACATTTATAAAAAGTTATGCCTTCTGAAACCTCAGTCTCAACTCTTTCTCAATACTCATTCTTTACTCCTTGCCCCCAAATATTTACTTTTATTAATTTTTAAATTTTGTCCTGTGTTTCTTTTTGCAAATACAACGTATACAAACGTATTTTCTTATTTTATTTATTTCTTGCAAAAAAATTGTTTACGAACTCTGTATACTGTTCAGCACTGGTAGCAGCTCAGTACATGGACCCTCAGCCCAGGAAATGGATTAAAGGTAGAAAGAGGGGTGTGGTCTGTCTTGGTCAGCAGCCTTGTGGAATCTAAGTGGTGGTTTGGAGTAGGGGGCCTCCCACACATTCCCACGTCTCATCTTGAGATGAAGCAAGCCATCACAGGCCTCATTTTCTTTCTTGTTTTGAGGATTTTATAATCCTTGAATTTTTGCAAGAAGACATATAATGAAGAAAATGTTACAGGAGAGAGGAGTCAGTGGGCAGGGACAGCACCTTCAAGGGGCCACTGATGCCCTGTGGAGGGAGGGGTGCCCAGCTCCCTGGTGGGCACTATCCTTGTGTACATGACAGTAAGGCGTGGGGAGTCAGAGCGAGATACAAATGAAAAGCACAAGATCAAACCCGTTAAAAAACAAACTCATGAAAAAAAATAAAAATTAAAAAAAATAATAAAAAAATTAAAAAATAAAAAAAAAAACAAACTCATGTCTGTGACAGGCAGGTTAATGCTCCTCTATTTCCCATCCCCCAAAATATCTACACCTTTATATGTAGAATCTGTAAATACGGTAGCTTACATAGCAAAGGGGAATCACAGTTGTAGATGGAATTAAGGTTGCTAATCAGCTGACTTTAAATTAGGGAGATTTTCCTGGATTATAGAGGTGAGCCCACTTAATCACAAGAATCCCTGAAGGTCGAAGAGGCAAGCAGAAGAGATTCAGAGGGAGATGCAGCCACAGAAGATCCAAGGGAGTTCCCTTGGCAGTCCAGGGGTTAGGACTCGGCACTTTCACTGACACGGCCCCAGGTTCAATACCTAGTGAGGGAACTAAGATCGTGCAAGATGTGTGGGACAGCCAAAAAAAAAAGATCCGAGTGAGGCAATGTGAGAGTCAACAGGCCACTCCTGGCTTTGAAGGTGGAGAAAGGGACCACCAGCCCAGGGTGTGAGTATCCTGAAGAAACTCAAAAAGGTAAGGAAAGCAAGTCTTCCTTAGAACCCCAGAAAGAACACAGCCCAGCTGACATCTTGATTTTAACCCAGTGGGAACTGTTTGGACTTCTAACCTAGAGAACAGTAACAAAATACATTTGTGTTGTTTGAAAGTGCCTACTCCGTGGTAATGTTTTTATGACAGCATTGGAAAGTAATGCAAAATCCTGTTCATGTATAGAAATATCCTAAAGTAAGCTTCTTTATTTTGTGTTTGAATTCTAATTTGTATTTCTGATTTATTAAAAAAAATATTAATCCCAAACTCTGTCCACATATGATTAAGAAGTGTGCGGCATGAAAAGTTAGATTTTGCATCTGATGTGGGTGTTCCTCACCAAATTCAGGCAACATGCTGAGTGATATGTATCCAAGATCACACAGCCAGTGGGGAAAATTGAACTAGAATTTTGAAAGCGGTCTGTTTAGCTCAAAAGTTCGTGCTCTATGACTTTGGATATTTGCGTAAATGTTAGCTTATCTCAGATCAGGCTATATTCATGACATCTTTCTCTTTCTTAAATTAAAAAAAACTTTTATTGCAGTATGTTGATTTACAATGTTGCGTTAATTTCTGGTGTACAGAAAAGTGATGTAGTTTTATATACACATGTATATATTCTTGTTCGTATTCTTTTCCATTATAGTTTATCACGCTATATTGAATATAATTCCCTGGGCTATACAGTAGGACCTTGTTGTTTATCCATTCTATACGTAGTAGTTTTTATCTACTAATGCAAACCTCCAGATTTATCCCTCCCCACCTTTTCCCCTTTGGTAACCATAAATTTGTTTTCTATGTCTGTAAGTCTGTTTCTGTTTTATAAATAAGCTCGTTTGTATCATATTTTAGATTCCACATATACAGGATATCATATATTTGTCTTTCTCATGACATCTTTCTCTTGATCAGAGGTCATGATGGTTCATTTCATGTGCCAAATTGACCAGACCACGGAGTGCTCCAATATTTGGTTAAATATTATTCCGGGGTGTCTGGGAGGATGTTTCTGGATGAGATTGACATTTGAGTCGGTAGACGGAGGAACACAGGTGGCCCTCCCCAGCGTGGGCAGGACTCAGCCAATCAGATGAAGGTCTGAATAGAACAAAAAGGCTGAGTAAGTGAGCATTCCTTTTCCTGCCTGACTGTCTTCAAACTGAGCTAGGGGTCTTCTCCTGCCTCGGGAATTGGAATCGGACTGGGACTCACACTACAGTCTCCCCTGGGTCTCCAGCTTGCCAACTGCAGACCTTGTAGTATGGCTCTCAGGCCCCATAATCACATGAGCTAAGTCATATGTATATGAACCAGTTCTGTTTCTATTGGTTCTGTTTCTCTGGAGAGCCCACAATAATACAGAGGTAATCTAGGATAAACAGGTGGATTGGGGGGAGCCTATACAACTCCTACTAAACTTTTCTGCAAATATTTTTCTGTGTGAATGTTGGCATAGGTATTTTTCTGGGTAGATATCCATAGTTTTCACAAGATTCTAAAAGGATTCTTTCATTCAGTAAACGCTGAGAAAGGATGTGATAGACTCTGGTTCCTTTTAAATTTTGTCAGGGACGTGAATCATGTGTTTTCTACATTTTACCTTTTGTTTTTAGTAACTTGAGGCTATCAAAGACCTGATATTTCAGAGAAATGGCAGTGTTCTATTTTGATTTTGTCCTGCTCCATGCTTTTTCCCTTCAATCTACTGTCAGAAACATAGATTTATACTTATCTAGTTTGAGCTTATAGTAGTAGGAATTGAAAGTGCTTTGAGAACATCACGTTAATGAGTCCTATCCAGATTCTCATAGTGTTCTTATCGTTTCTTCTTGATCTGATGGGAGAAATATAGAAAAATAAATGCAGGTAAGTGACCACCTCCATTCGGGTGTCTGAAGGGGCTGGGAGGCACTTTTTCTAGGGATTTTCCCTGCGTGGCAATATGGGTGTGGTACACACAAAAGTACCACACTCCTGTGTTTCATGATGCTATTTAGACGAGATGCTTCTTTCAGAATTGATACTGTCAGCCCCGCGTGGGATGCACCCAGAGGCTCCGCTGTCGGGCCTCTGCTCCCTAGCTGGGCCTGCAGGCTTCCTCCCAGCTTTCTTCTCTCTCCACCTCCTCCTCAGGCTTATTACCTTCTCTTAGAAGGGGCTTGTTCCTCAGCTCTGGGTGCCTTCAATTTGACTCCATTGGCAGGAGGGGAGAAGAGATTCTTTCACCTTCCTGAAATGACACTTATTTCTGATTTCCAAAGTTGCTGAAGATTTCCCCCCATGGTAACAAATCTTGTCAGTCATTTTAATGAGCATTTGGCAGGAGACAGAGTAGCCAGGACCTCGCCACACATACTGTCTTCAAACTGGCTTTCTTCCCGTTGTTATCAAACCTCTGAAGCCAGGCAATAGAAATTGCATTTATTCAGCAGGATCCCACCTACATGGGAGAGAGAGTATGCATGCCGCTGTCACTATGAAATACTACCAGACGACTCCTTTTTTAGGTTCATATTTCTTCCCTAGAACTTGACCTCTAAGCAGGGAGACTCTTGTAAAGCTAGTTTTCCTCACCTTTGCTCAAGAATAGTAGCTGTCTGAAGTAGGGTCTGTTCAAGCAATGGAATCTTGATTGTCTTTTATGTTATCTTTGGTACAGGTTGAAGGCTTTATCTTTATCTGTGTCATGATTCCAATAACAAAACAGCTCTAGCTAACATATAGTGACAGGTAAATCATCTAAAAACGATTCAACAAAAAGTTCTTTTCTGTGGTGATTACCTTTCTTAATAGTAATTCCTAAACCTGTCCACTTTAATGATTCATGAAATCACTCCCTAATAGTATATAAAACATGTATCTTCAAGAATTTCAAATTTTATTGTATCTATAAAACGAAAAAGAAAAGCTCTCTTCTTTCCTCTCATGCCGTGAAGAAATAACAGTTCAAGATTATGCTCTCCATAAAATAAATAAAAACAGAAAAACCCATACAATGGAAATTGATTCTTTTGTCATTTCAACAGTGGCAATAGCCTCTGAATTAGGATAGGTAGGATATTGTACAGCAAAACTACTTGAGAGGATTCAGTCAGGACGTGGAAAAAAAACAGAAAAGGTTTTCTCATCTTTACAATGGTTTTACATGATTTTATAATATATTTTTATATGATTGTCGTATGCAAAATATGAACATAAATGCATATTTGACCAACAGATGCTGAGTAATATCATTCACAATGTTTAAAATCACAGAAGAGTCAGAGGAGACAAAAATCTAAAAGTTTGGCTAAATAAGGTCTTCCTGTCTTAAAAACTAAAGGTCATTGACCCAACTAAACCTTATTCTGAGTTTATTACATAGCAGTTGCTCTTCCATATTCTGTAGATTTAAAGACCAATAAGATTCTTGGCTTGCATGCAGGGAGATAAAGAAGAGAAGCAGGGACAGACACGTGGATAAATAATTGTAATAGAATATAATAAGTAAAATGATAGAAGTATGCAAATTCTGCACTGATACCACACAGAAATGAATAACTAGCTGGTTAATTCTGCTGGAGAAAATACATGTCAGGGATGAGCAAAGGAAAAGGCATATCAGTTGAAGTGATCAGCTGATATGACTGGATTGAAGACAAAGTTTAGATGACTTGAAGAAGTATAGAGTTCTTAGAATATTATTCTGAGGGGAGAGGGCAGGAATGGCAGGTAACATTTCAAAGGATATAGGCAAGGCCGGGTCGGGAGAGTTATGTCAGAAGGAGTCTAAGTGATGGGAGCTGTCAGTGGACTTTAATCAAGTCATTGATTTAGCCATACATGCATTTTATTATAGTATGGAGACTGAACTAAAGGCCAAAGAAGTGGAACAGAAGGCAGAAGTATTGGTTACTAGGGCATTGCTATATCCTAAATATGAAAAGAGGAGATTCTGCAATAAGATAATAACTCCGCAAATTAAAAGACAAAATGGAATTCAGCAATGAGAAAGCATTGTAAGCACGAGGAACTAAAAAGATTTCTAGGAGTTCAACTTGAGAAATTGCATTAGCAGTCTTACCATTCGCAGAAACCAGCACTATAGAAAGGGATGCTTGTTTATTCGGAGAGATGATACATTAATTTGGGAATTACATTAAGCAATCTGTAGCACAGCCAGGTACAGATGTGTTTTGCCTTGTTTTTATTTATAAATCTGAATGAATGTGTTTATTTTCTGGAAACTTGTACTTTGAGAAAAATAATATATATTGAAAGCATCTATTTATGAATCATAGTAAATGCTTTTCTATTTTTTTCCGTGGTAATGCATGACAATACTTCATATAATAACAGACACTAATCCAATTTGAACTGCATGATTTCAACTCGACGAACATTTATTATGAACTTCTGTGTCATAAAGAATATGCTAGGGCAGTAGAAATGCAGAGATAATTAAGAAATAGTCCGTGTCCCCAAGGAGCATATTGTATAGAGGAAAAAAACATAAAGTGACCAAGGATTCATTCAAAGTTTTAAGAGCTGTAGAAAGTGCTAAAGAATCACGAAGGTGCAGGGCTCAGGGGAGGTCATGGGTGATCAGGGTTTCCTGGGGCCATACAGAGATGAGGTTATAATTTCTGAGATAATCAAGACTCCGAGTCTCTAAATCAGGAAGTAAGTAGGGGAGAAATTGTCAGCCCTCTTGATCTTGATTCCAATGTTCTCTCTATCATGAGGAAGCTTGGGTGTGCCAAGAGGGGTGGACTATGAATAAGTTTATTTAGAATGCATGTCCATCTGGGAGAGTTTTTTCCCATATTCTGGCATCAAACTCCCCATTAGTCTGATGTAGTAATGAGTTTGCATCTGTTTACTTGCTTTCACAGATATTTTAGTGGAAGATTTGTAAAGGCTGCTTTAAAATACTATTTTTTACACTGAATACATAACTTTTTCCCCAGCACTATTGAAGTACAGTTGACAAATGAAATTGTAAGATATTTAAGTGTATATCATGGTAATTTGCTATACATATTCATTGTGAAAAGATTTCCACCATCTAGTTAATTAAACACGTCTATCACCATACATATTTACCTTTATGTGTGTGTGTGAATACTTAAGTTCTACACTCTTAATAAATTTCAGTTATATAATACAGCATTGTCAGCTATAGTCACTATATTTTACATTAGATCCTCAGAGCTTATTTATCCTATAACTGAACTGAATGTTTGTACCGTTTTACCAACCTCTCCCTATTCCCAGACCCTGGCAAACACTTTCTACTCTCAGTTTCTATGAGCTTGACTTTTTTTAGATTCCACATGTAAGAAATACCATGTACTATTTATCTTTCTCTTTATGAATTATTTCACTTAGCATAATAACTTTAACATCTATCCATGTTGTCTCAGCTGGTAGGATTTCTTTCTCATGGCTGAATAATATTCCATTCACATCCTCTTTATCCATTCTTCCATTGAAAGACATTTTGTTTCCATATCTTAGCTATTGTGAATAATGCTGCAATGAGTATCAGAGTTCAGATAGCTCTTCAATATCCTGTTTTCTTTTGCTATGAATATATACCCAGAAGTGAAATTGCTGGATCATATGGCAGTTCTATGTTCAGTTATTTTAGGAACTGCCATAGTGTTTTCCATAGTGACTGTACCAGTTTACGTTCTTACTAATAGTGCACAAAGTTTCCTTTTTCTCCACATCCTTGACAAGACATCTCTCTTATCTTTTTGATAATAGCCATCCTAAGAAGTGTTCATTGATATCTCATCCTGATTTTTGATTTGCATTTTCCTCATAATTAGTGATGTTTATAATATTTTCATGTACTTGGCCATTACACCCATTATGATAAAAATTCTGCAGAAAGTGAGCATAGAGGGAACCTACCTCAACATAATAACGACCATATATGACATATCCACAGCCAACATCATACTCAATGGTGAAAAACTGAAGGCATTTCCTTTAAGAAGAGGAACAAGACAAGGAAGCCCACTCTTGCCAACTTTATTCAACATCGTGTTGGAAGTCCTAGCTGCAGCAATCAGAGAAGGAAAAGAAATCAAATGAATCCAAATTGGAAAAGGAAAAGTAAAACTGTCACTGTTTGCAGATGACATAATACTATACATGGAAATTACTAAAGGTGCCACCAGAAAACTTCTATACTTCATCAATGAATTTGGTAAAGTTTCAGGATACAAAATTAATACACAAAAATCTGTTGCATTTCTATTCACTAACAACAGAAGATCTGAAAGACAAATTAAGGAAACAATCCCATTTACCATCACATCAAAAGAATAAAATACCTAGGAATAAACCTACCTAAGGAGGCAAAAGACCTGTACTCCAAAACTCTAAGATGCTGATGAAAGAAATCAAAGATGACACAAACAGATGGAAAGATATACAGCATTCTTGGATTGGAAGAATCAAAATTGTGAAAATGAATATACTACCCAAAGCAATCTACAGATTCAGTGCAATCCCTATCAAATTACCAATGGCATTTTCCTCAGAAGTAGGACAAAAAAATTTTTTAATTTGTATGGAAACTGAAAAGAGCCCAGATAGCCAAACCGATCTTGAGAAATAAGAACAGAGCTGGGGGAACCAAGCTCCTTGACTTCGGACTATACTACAAAGCTACAGTAATCAAAACAGTATGGTACTGGCTCAAAAAGAGACATATAGATCAGTGGAACAGGATAGAAGGTCCAGAGATAAACACACGCACCTATGTTCAATTAATCTATGACAAAGGAGAGAAGCACATAAAATGGAGAAAAGACAGTCTCTTCAATAAGTGGTGCTGGGAAAACTGGATAGCTACATATAAAAGAATGAAATTAGAACATTCTCTAACACCATAAACAAAAGTAAACTCAAAATGGATTAAAGACCTAAATGTAAAATCAGATACTATAAAACTCCTAGAGGAAAGCATAGGCAGCACATTCTTTGACATAAATTGCAGCAATATTTTTTTTATCTGTCTCCTAGAGTAATGAAAATAAAAACAAAAATAAGCAACTGGGATCTCAACTGGGACCCAATTAAACTTAAAAGCTTTTGCACAGCAAAGGAAACCATAAACAAAATGAAAAGATCACCTACAGAATGGGAGAAAATATTTGCCAATAATGCGACAAACAGGGGATTAATCTTCAAAATATACAAACAGCCCATGAAGCTCAATATCAGAAAACAAACAACCCAATCAAAAAACGGGCAGAATTTCTAAATAGACATTCCTCCAAAGATGGCATACAGATGGCCAAAAAGCACATGAAAATATGCTCAACATTGAGCATTGAAAACATGCTCCATATTAGAGAAATGCAAATCAAAACTACAATGAGGTACCACTTCACACTGGTCAGAATGGCCATTATCAAACCATCTCCAAACGATAAATGGTGGAGGGGGTGTGGAGAAACAGAAACCTTCTTACACTGTTGGTGGGAGTGAAAATTGGCACGGCAACTATGGAGAACAGCATGGAAATTCCTTAAATAACTAAAAATAGAGCTACCATGTGACCCAGCAATCTCACTCCTGGGCATAGATCCAGAGAAAACTATAATTTAAAAAGATATATGCCCCCCAATTTTCATAGCATCAATATTTACAATAGCCAGGACATGGAAACAACCTAAATGCCCATAGACAGATGAATGGATAAAGAAGATGTGGTATATTTATACAATGGAATATTACTCAGCCATAAAAAGAATGAAATAATGCCATTTGCAACATGGATGGACCTAGAGGTTATCATACTGAATAAGCCAGACAGAGAAGACAAATATCGTATGACAATGCTTATATATGGAATCTTAAAAAAACGATGCAGATGACCTTCTATACAGAACAGAGACAGACCCACAGACATAGAGGACAAAGTAATGGTTACTGTGGGGTGGGGGGCGGAGGATAGATTAGGAGTTTGGCATTGACATAAACACAGTACTATGTATAAAATATATAGCCAACAAGGACCAACTATATAGCACCGGGAACTATACTCAATATTTTGTAACAGCCTATAAGGGAAAAGAATCTTAAAAATCTTAAAAGAAAACTTAAAAATCTTAAAAAGAAACTTAAAAAATTTTTTAATCTTAAAAATCTTTAAAAAAATCTTAAAAATATCTTAAAAAATAATATATATATATACAGATATGAATGAATCACTTTGCTGTACACCCAAACTATCACAATATTGTAAATCGACTATACTTCAAGAAATAAATAAATATATATATTTGTATACATATGAATATATATTTATATAAAATGGTTGGGAAAGATATATCATGAAACATTAATTATTACTATGTCTGAAGTAAGAGAATTTAGCTCCTTTACATTTTCTCTACTTTAATAAATTCCACAAAACATATGTAACATTTTAAGAACCATAAATTATGCAAAGAGAAAAAAATAGATAACATTCCTATGAGCTAGCAATCACCAGTTAGAAATCATTAACAATGACAGAGACAATAAATAGATATGACTAAACCAAATAAAATGTGCAGTGCCTACATTAACATTTTAAACACCTTAGTAAACATAGATAAAATTTACTTGAGTAAGAGAAAGATTAACAATCAAATAATATTGTGTCAAGGAATCCATAAAATTAATTATAAAACTGGAGTATGGGGGCTTCCCTGGTGGCGCAGTGGTTGAGAGTCCGCCTGCCGATGCAGGGGACACGGGTTCGTGCCCCGGTCCGGGAGGATCCCACGTGCCGCGGAGCGGCTGGGCCCGTGAGCCGTGGCCGCTGAGCCTGCGCGTCCGGAGCCTGTGCTCCGCAACGGGAGAGGCCACAGCGGTGAGAGGCCCGCGTACCACAAAAAAAAAAAAAAAAAAAAACCCAAAAACTGGAGTATTTGTGATTACGATTATATCATATCTTGCAAGGAAAAATAAATCGGGGCACATGAAAGAAGACTGGCAAAGCACTGAGAATTGTTGCAACAAGGCGAGAGGTTCATGGGGTCTTGACTCATGATTTTCTCTGTTATGAGGCCATGAGCAGTCAAGCTCTCTGGGATACTCGAAGTGAATACATAATCTTAAATAAACGTTAGGTAAACTAACAAATTCATAAAATAATCCATTCAACACAAAAATTTACAGACAAAAAGTCCTGAGGTGTTTTGGGAGAAGTAGATAATAAATATCCAAGCACAAAAAAATGAAATAGACTGCAGACCCAAGGGCTAAAATAGGTCAATAAACCCAAGAAATGGTTCTTTACAAAATTGAAACCTCTGGAAGAGGAATAAAAATAAAAAGGAAGGATTTTACACAACTTGCATATTTTTTCACAAATTACGCTCCACATTTGTATTTTGTTTATTTGGGTATTAACGTCACAAGGGGGAAAACCGACAATGAAAAGAAATGAAAGCAATCACTGATTCTTCAGCAGTGAGCTTTCATCAGCAGTCCTTATCTTCTTTCCTTTCATCTCTCTCAATACACACGCAAAACATATTAACCAGTCTGCTCACAGATTTCATAAAAAGTGGCTCATTATCTCTTCTATTAATAGTTGCCAGGTTTTTTGAATCAGGAGTTGGTTGTT
Organism: Kogia breviceps; assembly: GCF_026419965.1. Taxonomy (NCBI): domain Eukaryota; kingdom Metazoa; phylum Chordata; class Mammalia; order Artiodactyla; family Physeteridae; genus Kogia; species Kogia breviceps. Next base: position 109,446,979 of record NC_081318.1, on the reverse strand, counting down.
CAGAATTATTAATATTTAACTGTGTTGTTTTCTCCCAGTAGAAACCAAGTTTGGAATAATAAATATGAGAGAAGCATACAGAAAAGCACATGGAGATGACCATTTTACGTCCAAGAACATTTCTAGCTCTCACTTAAGCAGTGCTATTCTGTGTCACTTTAAATATGGTCTTTCCCATTAAATCAATCTTTTTCTTCCCATCAACCCCCTCACACCTTCCCTTGAAAAATTATACAGCCTAAGTTTCCTCAGGCTTCCTTTAATTTTGCTATCTATGCAACAAATTCTGCAGTTTGCCTAAAGCCTGTTTCTTCTTGATTTCTATCAGGCTATTGTTCCATCTACCTGAATGTTGTTGAAAGCACTATGCAACTGTTATTAACGTAATAAAGTCCATAATTCGACAGTCATTAAATCCTCCCTTCCCCAGTTGAGGACCCAGACAGACTATTGAATCATCAGCAGGAACAGCCTGCAGTCCTGCCAGGCTTGATCTCAGCAGTCAGCGGATAAAAGTAAGTTGACATTTTGTTGGGGATTATTATAATGGTTTTTATCTCTCTACAGAAAGCCTTTAAATTGCTTTTACGTGTAATGGCAGTAAGGAAATGCAAGGAGTATTGTTTTATTTTCCTTGTCTGTTTGTGCATCACTTCTCTTTATCTGCTGGCGGATTCCGAAACATCCCAACTCTTCCTAAGACTGCCTCTCTGTCCTCTTCTATGTCTGTGGTAATAGCTAAGGAAGAATCTAAGAATCTGAAGTCTTCCTCAATCATTAGACTTAAATCTATTAACGTATTTTTGGGTGCTTGAATCTTAAAGCCATGTGTCCAGGATTATGAAGTTAAAGGAATTAGGCAACTTTATGTATTATTGGAACTTGTAGAAGAAGAAATATGCTTAGCAGGACCGAGATGAGGCTTCCATTGCTTTGGACATAATATGCCTGAACTATCCCTGCTTTAGGTACCTCTGGGGCCAAGATAGGTGTGAGAAGACAAAAAAAGGTAACAGGAGACTGCTTGGGTCACCTTCCATGACTTTCTTTCCTTTCTCCCCTTTCTGCTCCTGCAGGCAGAGCAGCTGTGACCCCAGAATGCAATTTACCTGGACCCTTTTCCCTTAGCTACATCACCAGCCTAACTGGGATTTGGTTTGCTTTTGCAGCAGAGCTTCTCAACTTCAGTACCATGACATTTGGGGCCAGGTGGTCTTCGCTGTGGGGCTGTCCTGCCCGTTGAAGGATGCTTAGTGGCATCCATGGTCTCCATCTACGATGCCAGTGCACCTGCAACCTGTCTCCCAGGTGAGATGTGACCCCCAAAAACATCTCCAGGCATCTCCATTGTCTCCTGGAGGCAAAACTGTTCCTGGCTGTGAACTTCTGTTCTACAGAGTGGTGGAATCATCTCACGTTTTTCTCTTCTCATCTCGATTGCTCTACCATATCTTTAACCACTTTTAGTATGTCAGTGATACCCGCAGCTCTAATAAAGATAAAGGAAATTCAGAAACATCTTCTCACGGATGCCTGGGCCAATGAACAATAGGACCCTGGTATGATATAAATCTGAACTCTGGGGACAGCCAAGGAGAATCTGAATAAAGAATTCCAACTACTGGAGAGTGAGGAGTTGATCTTTTTTCAATGAAAACAACAACTGTTTGTTGAGTATCTGCAAAGCATAGGGCATATTCCTGAACAAGAAAAAAAATCCATTCTTACAATTTACGTCTTAAAGCCTTATTTTTATCTTTGGTGTGGGTAAGAGCTTTCTGGCAATGACTAGAAAACATCTAACACCATTTGAAGCCAATGAAAATTCTAAAGATATAAGCCAAGTAGGGAGAGAAATACATAATATGACTACACAATTAATACTTGTTGCAATTATTTTATCATGAGTCTAACCACTACGCTGTGAAATCCTTTTTTGTACATTATTACGTGTGATTCAAATTAACTTTTTTGGTGATTTAGTTAATTTTAATACACATGTACTTAATCCGCAGGGTTCATGGCTCTGATAAAGGGCTTAAAGAAACCCAGTAGTAATCCACTGGGGTGGTGACTCTCTCTCTCTCTCTTTGAATGCATGCAGATCAACTGCAGATCTTGTTAATGATTCTGATTCTGTAGGTCTGGGTGGGGCTTGGGATTCTGTGTTTCTAAGACGCTCCCAGGTGGCTCAACCCTAGGTGTGATGGTCCAAGCACAGCTCTACAAGCAGCCAGGCCCTCAGGTTCTTTGACCTAAGGATCGCTTCAAAGTTTCACAGGAGTGTCCTGAGCTGTGCCAGTTCTCAGGAAGGGAAACATTCAAGTTTTAATTCAGATTTCAAATGAAAATGCTCATCTGCAAAAGATGTTGAAAACTCCTCCCATAGCAAAAGAAACACGAAGAGAAGGCAGCTTCCAGAGCTGAAGAATCCTGAAGGAGGAGACCCAGGGGAGGGGCCCTGGGACAGAGAGCCTGAGGGCTGCTGTCCTGGGAAGCCCCTTCAAGGGACAACAGGCAAAGGCTCCCATTCTCTGAGTTCCAGATTAGAATCGGAGATATAATGCAAAAAGCCACCGTTCTAGTGAAACCAGAAAACGGATCACAGGAGGAATTTACAGAAGGCAACTCAAGTTAGCTCATCACAGGGGCAACCACATCTGCTGAGTGCAAAGGAACCAGACAATTATACGAAGAGCTACTGTCCATTATCTACATTTTATTGCGATCAACCAAATATAGTAAAATTATATATGGATAGTTCATGTTCCAGGATGTGGGTAAAAATGTTTTCAGCAAGTACCATTGTCACGAAGTTCTAAGGTAAGCAGCTACAGCAACTGTATAAAATATATAATAAAATAAATAAAATTACATAAAGTATATAACTATATCTATATCTAATACACACATATAATAAAATACTCTATAAAATTAAGTTTTGCATTCTTTTATGAGATGGCTAGTCAGGTGTGGCCACCAGAGATGCTAAAGGAAAAACAAAGTTTAGGATACTCACAGCTCCTAGAGGCAGGAACGCAGCAAGCCTTGCAGGGCCACTCAGGGGAGACATCTGAGCGGCTAGGAGACAGAAGTCAGAGCAAGGGGAAGGTTTAGGCCACGGCCTCAGGGTTTTTGCAGGAAAGGCAAGGCAGGGTGAACGGCAGACTAGGACTGGGTGGTTGTTGCGCTCAAAGCTGTAATGGTGGTCCCTAATTACCTGGCACCTGGCCCTGGGATGATTAAGGCAGAGGGATATGACCTCCAGGGGTGAACAGGCCAGATGGTGGGGGTCTGGCTCCGGCATTTTTGCAAACAAAAGGTAGTCTCCCAGCTGGACCCTTTGCCATCTCTAAGTTGGCTAGCCCGGGAGGTCAGTCTCTCCCCAGACAGAAAGCGTTTTCAAGACATCAAAACATCATAATATACAGAAACTTTTCAATGTGTACAATGCAAATCACTACCTGGATAGTCCAGCTCCTTCTCAGAGCCAAGCATTGTGTCTTCAGAGTGAGCAGGGCCTCCTAAAACTACCCTTTGGCAAGGTTCCGTGTAAATGCAGCTCAGTCTTTACTAAGAATTCTCAACAATACTTTCAATGCATTCTAAAGATATAGAAATAAAATCTCATTCCTATATGTCCATATCCTATTTTTCCCATTAAGTTATTATTAGCATGCAGCCAAATAACCGTCAGCAGAAAAAGGCATCAGATTAATTGTGGTGTCCCTTTGATAAAATTAGACAATCATAGACAACATTTCTCTTTGCTGTCTTACCTTCTTTAACATTTCTGCAGTTAGGGTTGGAGGTCTACACCCAACCTGTGGTTGTACAGGGACCAGGAACAGTAGAAAGCAGGGCTAGAAAGAGCGGAGGGAAGCACGTCTGGCAGAGCCTGTAGGGCGTCGAAGAACATGTGGGTCCTACGGTCCTTCCCCCATGTCCTCTGCCTGCCTTTTGTCTGTAGAAAAACTTTATCCAGAGAATAATTCTAATCAGAGAAATTTTTTGAAAAATGCAGAAGCAAAGAAAAACAGTCAAACAGGACAAACTAATAATAGTTGAGTCATTGAACAAAGTCGAGGACCTTTAGTTCCTTCTCAAGGGCTATAGAGAATATTCTGGGCCACGTCCTTTGAGCTGTCTTGCACATACGGAAAGCCCCACCAGGCGGAAGAAGTTAACTGTAGGCTAACTGCGAGTACGTAGACCCCAGCCTCGTTGGAATCAGAGGTTGAAGGTGCTGACTCCCAGTTACCTCACGACCAGCTAATCAGAAGAATGTCCATGACTTCTTTGGAGAAATGTCTATTTAGGTTATCCGCCCATTTTTTGATTGGGTTGTTTGGTTTTTTTTTTTTGATATTGAGCTGCATGAGCTGTTTGTATATTTTGGAGATTAATCCCTTGTCAGTTGCTTCGTTTGCAAATATTTTCTCCCATTCTGAAGGTTGTCTTTTCCTCTCATTTCTGGTTTTCTTTGCTGTACAAAAGCTTTCAAATTTAATTTTTAAAAATAAATAAATAAAAATCATGAAAAAAAAGAAAAGAATGTCCCTGAGTTGATCACGCATCCTGCAACCCCCTCCTCAGCACGTAGCCCCTCCCTCTTTTCCCTATGTAATCCCTGAGAAAAACATGAGGAGTGGGGAGTTGGTCCTTTGGGACATAAGTCCGCCTTATACCCAGGGTTGCCAGCTTCCTCAGTAAAGCTCTCTTTCCTTTTACCCAACACTTGTCTCTCAGTATTGGATTCCTGAGTCATGAACAGCTGAACCCAAGTTTGGTAACAATATGAGGCTGATTTTCCCAAAGGAGGGTAGCTGGCTGGGAAAGAACTTGTCTGTCCCAGGACCATTGGACTGCTTGATCTTTGCACCCTCTGAGCCTCCATTCCCTCTTCTGTAAAATCAGGGTATTTGATAAGATGATTCTTAAAGTATCTCTCAATTCTATATTTGATGATTTTAATGCCTTTAATAGTGAGAAAATGTACGTGGTAATGTGTCCTCTTTGCACACCACCTAAAATGGGATGTGATTAAATAATAAAATGTCAGTTTTCAACTGCACAGTACAATTTTTTTAAATGCATTTTGAGACAGGAAGATTGCTCTAAGCTTTCATAGACATTAATGTTTTAAAAATTATTCTTTTCTCACACGTTGCCAGTAGGAATAATTTATTCCTGGGCTTTTTCTGCTGGCATCTCTGTGACCTTGTTCCAAAATATCACATTATCAGCACGTTGAGACAAGTATCCTGAACCCAGAAGCCTAAAACTTAATCAGACATTTAATACTGAAAGGAAAAAAAATCAATAAAACAAATTTACAAGTTCATATTTCTAGCATCTTATTTTTTTAAGTTCTTAAAATGTATATAAATTAATTTTCAGAAGCATAAACTATTCTTTTATTGAGTTATTTCTAATCTTCTGGCATACTGTTGTTACTCATAGAGTTGACAATAAAACATCATTAAAATGCATTGGGCTTCCCTGGTGGCGCAGCGGTTGAGAATCCGCCTGCCGATGCAGGGGACACGGGTTCGTGCCCCGGTCCGGGAAGATCCCACGTGCCGCGGAGCGGCTGGGCCCGTGAGCCATGGCCGCTGCGCCTGCGCGTCCAGAGCTTGTGCTCCGCAATGGGAGAGGCCACAACAGTGAGAGGCCCGCGTATCGCAAAAAAAAAAAAAAAAAAAAAAAATGCATTAAGTTAGGAGATCAACCTCAACTGTGCCTGCTTTACCCCCCCCCACCCCAATTAAATCTAACATTTTGGTGCATGTCCATCTTTCTAAGTTCATTGTGTCATGCTGTCAACACTATAAAACATCATTCTGTACTCTGATTTTTCATTAACGTATCATAAAGTATCTGTACAATTGAGGAAACTGCATTGCATTTTTATTAAGTCGTCATGGCAGTAATAGCCAACAGATAAGGACACAGCAGCATCTTATTTGCCTTCTTCTATCTTTAGGGAAATTTTAATCCGCAAGGATCCAACCTTGTCAGGTATTTTGGTGGAAAATGGATAAGTCCTTCTCAAACAGCTGACCTGCGATTCTCACCTGCTCCCAAGGGGGCAGAGGCTCTCTGAGGTCTTAGCCGTTGCATCTCATCAAGCCTGGGGAAAGACCAGCTTCTCATAAAACTGAACTCATTCTTATAAGGGGACCTACTTACAGCCACAGACTCGGTGTGATCCCTGCTTTAAACTAAACTACTGGGGGTTTTTCTTTTTGTGGTCAAGGCCTTCAGGAAGCTCCTGAGAATGTAGACAGCTGGGCTGATTTTTAACGAAAGCAGCATGCATTTTCTACATTGAGGGATAAGTGTGACACAATGGAAAATAAGAGATAGAGAATAATAGCATAGGCTTTTAGATTTACAAAAATTTTATGGCAAATGGTGGCTTCCAACAAGAGTCTTTCTGCTATCACCACAAACTCAATTTCCACATCCAATATGTAATTATATCAGGCTTGAGAATAACTAGAAACCAGTACTGATCATGGTGGCTTTAAATCACCATTTGTCTACATAGATCTTGATTAGCAGCAGCACTATCAATTATTAAATGTCAGAATGAAGTCATGGAAACAAATATCACATAAGGTTGATTACCGTGACTAGTTTGGCTCAAGTCCTGAGTCCAAAATCCAGAAGGCTCTGAAAGTATGAGAGGAAACATCCGTGATGACAACCATCATAATAATAATTCATTATAATATTGAATCTGTTCAAAATATGTTTCCATGCGCATATTATGCATATAAAATGCAACTAACCTATCACTCAGAAGAGCAGTCATTGTGAACCTACCACGTGCCAGAGGCAGTCAAATGCGGAGTGTACTTGGGTGAACCAAATACAGAAGACTTCTTGCCTTCTCGTCGGGGAATGATGTAAAGAAGAAAACAATAAGCTAATAAATAATTGCAAAAGGTGATAACCGTTATGAATAAAATCCAGAGAGAACTGTGGTAGAGGGCTGGGTTGGGGGAGATCAAGTCCAGTCTAACCAAGCCTGGGTGAGGAGACCTTTCCGGGCAGGTTTCAGATGTGCAGCCACGTTGAGCAAGAAGAACTTGGCTTGTTGGAGGAAGTGGAACAAGGCCAGCTGGGCTAGAGCATCACAGCTCAGGGCACCTGCTGTGTGAAGGGAGCAGGGGAGCTGGTCAGCTGCCAATCGTGGTCAAAGCGGGCCCTGGAGGCCTTGTTAATGGGTTTATTTCACAAGAAACAGACAGCAGCTAAAACACGCAACCTGCAGGAGCAACATAATTGAGTTTAAGAATTCGACCAGCCCCTCTGACAGCTGGACGGAAGCTGCCCTGCGCGTGCAGGGGCTCAGGAAGGGGCTGCGGACGGGGCTGGGCCGACGTGGGAGGGCAGTCCCAGCGGGAGGCGAGGGTGACGGAACAACGGTGGTGATGCCGAAGAGGAAGGAAGGGGATGGATTTAATACTCGTGTCTGGGCAATATTTTTAAAATATCAGTTTTTTATTTCTTGTCCCCCAGCCCCAACCCTGCCAATTTTAAGTGCATGATCCTCTCCGGGCTCATCGCCTCGGGGGAATCAGAAATAGTCTGTTACTTTCTCTCTCTTTCTCCTTGTTTCCCAAAGCCTTAATTAAGCCCGATAAGAAAATGATGTTTGGTGTATCTTTGAAGAATCATCTCTAGCAACAGACAAGTACTCTCTTGTTTCTTCTACTAAAATGACAGTCCTCCTGTGATCCGCATCCCAATCACCTTCCAGCCCTCACGTCGTTTCTCAAGTCCCGTTCACCGCAGAACGTTGTAAAGGATTGTCTACGCTCCCTCACTCTTCTTTCTCGTCTGTTAGTCTAGGTCACCTCTCCTCGGTCAGGATCCTGTCTCTCCTTCTCTCCCACTGAGCTCCCTCGTGCAAAGGGCTACGGAATTGCCCTGCTGCCCAATGAATTTTTGGAAAGTTTTATTTAGAAATACTCTTTTGTCTCAGCTTCTATGACCTCTCACTCTCTGGACTACCTCTGACCGCACTGGTCAGTCCTTTTCAGTCATTAGCTAGTTTCACTCCCTCTGTTTGACCTCTAGGTGGCGAAAGACCACAGAAATGTGCCCTGGGTCCCCTTCCCTATGGACACACACATTTTCCCTAAGGAAGCCCGTTCAGGGCCAGGGCTGCAAGCATCATCTCTTTGCCAACGACTCTCAATTCCACATATTTAGCCCTGGTAAATTCTCTTCTCCCCAGCCCCACGCATTCAACTGCCCACTTGACAGGTCCACATGGATGTCTAGTGCACATTTCAATCCTGTCACCCCAACAAATCTCCATCTACCTCTCTTTCCCTCTTAGTAACAGCATCCTAGCTACTGGTCCCACGTGTTCAAGGCAAAAATCTCGAAGATATTTGGACTTTTCCCTTTCTTTCACTTACCACATACATCTAACCTATCAGCAAATCCTGTCGACCTTACTTTGAAAGCAAATCCTATCTCATTCCAAGTCTCCTTTACAATGACTCCAGCGTAAATCCAGAATAATCTTCAGAAATATGAACTAGATCATCTCTTTCTGCTTCAAACCTTTCAGTGACTTCCTGGACCACAGAAGATGGAGACTAAACCCCTTGCCCTGGCTTTGGTGCCTTGCACCCTGCAATGCCCCTCACCCCAAGCTCCAGCCTCTCTGAAACTTGTCAAGTTGGTCCTCCTTCAAGGCGTTTGCTCTAGTTATTTCCTCTGCCTGAACTTGTTTCTCAGGTCTTCCCATGACTGATTCTGGTTTTATTCAAATCTCAGCATCACCTCCCATGTGACGTTCCATGGCCATCCAATCCGAACAGCCAAAGAGGGCAGTTCCCATCTGCCCACCAGGCCCCCTTAATCCTCTGCACAGCACTTACTCGAGCTGACATTTTTGCAGTACTTGCTGGTTTACTGTCATCTCCAAAGCGCTCCCTCCCTGCACCTTTCCAGCCAGAATGTAGCTCTGGGAAAGTAGGAATAATGACTGTGCTGATCACCGATGCATCCGCAGCACCTGGAACAGTGCCCGACACATGGTGAGGTCTCAGCAACATTCGCTGGATGAATGAGGGCTGAATGACCCCCAGGGGTAAACTCATCAGGACGTAGAAAGGAGGAAGAAACGGAAAGATGGAGAGATGTGAAGAGAGCACAAAAGTCAGGAGGGTCCAGAGAGACGGTCGGGCGGCCGAGCAGCTCCCGGGCTGGCGGCCTCCTGCAGCTGCCGGGTGGGGTAACCACACATTTCCAATGTTCAGTCCGAATGAGACAAAGAGCCCAAATGGGGTTAAATGAGTTATTGCCCCGACACAGCAGGCAGCAGCAGTCGCACGTTTGCATCGGGTCCTTCTCCCCCAAAGTCCCAGGAGTATGATATGGAGGCCAGGTGAGTGCTACACCCACAAAGGATGTGTGTCACACTCAAGGAGCTCCAAGGCTACGTGATCCTGGTCTTGCATGGGTAGGAGCTGCTAGGAGACCAGGCCCTCCTCCTTTCTGGAGAGAGACGATATCTTTATTGCTCTGGAATGTCTCCAAGGAAAGATGTTCCTCTCCGAGGAAGGCACTGTCTTTCTACTGCAAGCCTGTCTCATGCAGACATCCTTGAACAAAGCTCTCAATATCCTTTGCTCACGAGACATGCATAAACCCCAGACTATGGAGAATTATCTCTCAACAGACGGGTCCTTGACCTGATTTGGGGCAGGACCTCTTAGAGGCAGACAATTCTAAGGCATATTTGGGAGAATGGAGAGAAGAAGGGATCTTCACCATCTCCCAGGGAACAGTACAAGGAAGGCACAAAAATCTTCCTCATAAAAGGTTTAGAGCTGCACAGCGTCAGGAATTTTGGAGCCAAAGGTTTCCCTGCAAGGGCACCAAACTGGGTCCATAACGTTGTTCCCAGGCTCTCACACAGCCCCCAGAAGCAGCAGAATATTATTCAACACACTGGAAGACACGGGAGAGGGGCGGCCAAAGGTGAGGCTTCGGTGGTGACTTAAAAGAAACGTTGAACCTTCTCACCAAATGGGAAGTTCATCCCGCGGGACAAATGAGTGAAGGATCGGAACCCTTTACTCAGCACCTTCAGCACCTTCATTCTATGGAGGAGTCCAAGGAGATCCTAGAGAGAAAATCTCTTCTTGGATCCCCTTCATGACGAACAAGGACTTTAATCTGCTATTTCCTCCTGGTGTGTAACTGGGAGGCTGCTTTGGGCTGCTGGCTTAGCAACCTGTCAGCAGCTCTGGGGCTGCCATCTTGCTCTGTCGCCTGAGCCACCACTGTTCACATCTCTCGCTCTGTAATGTATTTTTATTATATCTTACAAAAGTGTCCGTACGGAATGCACTGAAAATAAAATCGAAAGGGAAAAGAACCAGGTTCTTCACCACAGATAGCTCGAGAAAGTACTTGTGTGGAGCAGTGCCGTGCAGCGGAAGTTTCTGCAACAACAGAAACGCTCCCTTCCGGCACCAACCCCACGCGCAGCCCCTGAGCCCCGGGGATGTGGCTCCCGAAACTGAGGACCTCGATGCTCCCACCTACTTCGTTTTAAATACACTTAACTAGCACACAGGACTAGGGGCTGCAGAATTGGACAGTGCTTGTCTGGTGCACAGACAGTAACCTGACACCCAGGCTCCACTCCTAACCTGGTCTGTGACTCAGCCTTTCAGAGTGTCGACTTCCTCATCATAAAATGAGGGTAAACTAGAATCTATCGTGTAGTGAACGTATGAGGCTTCATGGAATCATCCGTATTGGATGTTCAGCACCTGCCTGGGGTGAGGCTGGAATGGTGGAAACGTGGTGACGGTGACGGTGAGGACCGCAGAGACAGAGTCCAGGGGCCTGTGGGAGGGTTCAAGGGAAGGGCGAGTGTCTGTTAGGTGAGAGAAGGGGTGAGCCGAGCAGCACGGAGAGGAAGTTTGGGTGATTCTGGGGAGGAGAGTCCTCGTACCTCGCTGAGTCTGGGAGCGGAGCGCAGGGCTGTGAGAGGGGACAGACCTGGTCCTGATGGTCTCTTGAGGATGCCAGGTGCTCAGCACCAGCGAGAGACCCAGACTTCAGCTGCTTCCTTGCCCTGAATACAGCGCGATGCTCTCCACTGCGTCCAGGTCACTTACCACAAGTCAAAACACACGCATTTCTGACATATTTATCCAATAGTCTGGATCAAATCACATATTTGCCTAAATCAGCTGAAATTTATATCAAAATATGTTGTTTTATATATATATATACACACATATGTATATGTACATATACATACATATATACATATGTCAATATATACGTATATATACACACATACATACACACACACACACACACACACACACACACACACACACACACTATATCAATCTGGGTCCAACCAAGAAATGCACATCACAACCTAATTTAAACCAGGAAAGTGGGCTTCCCTGGTGGCGCAGTGGTGGAGAGTCCGCCTGCCGATGCAGGGGACACAGGTTCGTGCCCCGGTCCGGGAAGATTCCACATGCCGCGGAGCGGCTGGGCCCGTGAGCCGTGGCCGCTGAGCCTGCGCGTCCGGAGCCTGTGCTCCACAACGGGAGAGGCCACAACAGTGAGGCCCGCATACCACAAAAAAAAAAAAAAAAAAAAAAAAAAAAAAACAGGAAAGTTTAATGTAAAAAAACATGAAGCGATTTTCAGGAAATAAGACAGGGGGGTAACAGCTGAGACAGAAAGAGAGCTCTCAAGGGCACCCTAGAGCTTCAGGAGACCCAAAGACAGACACGAGCGGAAGGTGCTCAGACCTCAGTGAAGAAAGTGGGACAGCACCGACTGGGTGGGAGGGGAGTTTGCTGGGCTTCCCCGGCCAGAGCTGGTCCACAGTCACTGAACCGATGGGAACCTCTTTCTGGGGCACAGGCAAACTGAGCCCAATGGGTAGGCAGGGAGAGTTGGGGGGTGCACTGAGGTCCGAAGCACACAGGGTCATGTCAGGAGGGCCACAGGAAACCACCCCCAGAACGCAGGCAATCCAAGACTGGCAGGTGGCAAGCGGGCAGAGTCGGGCGTCACGTGGATGCGCTGGAGAGACCTCCATGCCAGGACGCCAGCACGTTTCTGTGCACAACCTGGGCCTGGGCAGCAGTGGGCCCCTCCAAGGGACAAAGGTCAGGCAGGCAGCCAGCCCGGTGTGCCCACGTGCAGGGCTAAGGAGATGCCGCAAGGTGCAGCAAGCTGGGGGGTGGTCCCGTCCTATGCCATCTGCAGTTCCTGACTGCACAGATGCTGTCCACGTCAACAGCTTTGGAGAGCAAACAGCAACAGAATGCTGGAGAGAGCCACACCACGCATGCACATAACCCTGGAGAAATGGCACTGCTGAGCAGTAAAGACAAGACCAGATACTTGTCCCGCAGGGCCTGGCAACGAGCCTTGAGAGTCAGGAAGGGAAATTCCTTCCTTCTGCAATGTCTCTCCAGCATCTTCTATGGACATCATCAAAGCAAGTGGCAAAAGAAAACTATTTCTCCAGATATATGCCTAGGACTGGGATTGTTGTCATATGGTAGCTCTATGCTATTTTTAAGGAATCTCCATACTGTTCTCCATAGTAGCCGTACCAATTTACATTCCCACCAACAGTGTAGAAGTGTTCCCTTTTCTCCACACCCTCTCCAGCATTTATTTTTTGTAGAATTTTCATGATAGCCATTCTGACCAGTGTGAGGTGACATCTCATTGTAGTTTTGATATGCATTTCTCTAATAATTAGTGATATTGAGCATCTTTTCATGTGTTTGTTGGCAATCTGTATGACTTCTTTGGAGAAATGTCTACTTAGGTCTTCTGCCCATTTTTTGATTGGGTCATTTGATTTTGACATTGAGCTGCATGAGCTGTTTGTATGTTTTAGAGATTAATGCCTTGTCAGTTGCTTCATTTGCAAATGTTTTCCCCCATTCTGAGGGTTGTCTTTTCATTTTTTTTACGGTTTCCTTTGCTATACAAAAGCTTTTAAGTTTAATTAGGTCCCATTTGCTTATTTTTATTTTCATTACTCTAGGTGGTGGATCAAAAAAGATCTTGCTGTGATTTACATCAGAGAGTGTTCTGCCTGTATTTTCCTCTAAGAGTTTTACAGTATCTGGCCTTACATTTAGGTTTTTAATCCACTCTGAGTTTGTTTTTGTGTATGGTGTTAGAGAATGTTCTAACTTCATTCTTTAACGTGTAGCTGTCCAGTTTTCCCAGCACCACTTGTTGAAGAGACTGTCTTTTCTCCATTGTATCTTCTTGCCTCCTTTGTCATAGCTTATGTGGCCATAGGTGCGTGGGTTTATCTCTGGACTTTCTATCCTGTACCACTGATCTATATTTCTGGTTTTGTGCCAGTACTATACTGTTTTGATCACTGTAGCTTTGTAAAACAGTAAAATACACAAACACATGGAGACTAAACAATATGTTACCAAATAATCAATGGATCACTGAAGAAATCAAAGAGGACATCAAAAAATACCTAGAGGCAAATGACAATGAAAACACAACAATCCAAAACCTATGGGATACAGCAAAAGCAGTTCTAAGAGGGAAGTGTGTAGCAATATAATCCTACCTCAAAAAACAAGAAAAATCTTAAATAAACAACCTAATATTACACCTAAAGCAACTAGAGAAAGAAAAACAAACAAAACCCAAAGTTAGTGGCAGAAAAGAAATCATAAAGATCAGAGCAGAAATAAATGAAATAGAGATGAAGAAAATAATAGTAAAGATCAATGAAACTAAAAGCTGGTTCTTTGAGAAGATAAACCAAATTGATAAACCTTTAGCCAGACTCATCATGTAAAAGAGGGAGAGGACTCAAATCAGTAAAATGAGAAATGAAAAAGGAAAAGTTACAACAGACACCCAGAAGTACAAAGGATCATAAGAGGTTACTACAAGTAACTATATGCCAATAAAACAGACAACCTAGAAGAAATGAACAAATTCTTAGAAAGATGCAACCTTCCAAGACTAACCAGGAAGAAATAGAAAATAGGAACAGAGCAATCACAAGCACTGAAATTGAAACTGTGATCAAAAATCTTCCAACAAACAAAAGCCCAGGGCCAGAGGGCTTCACAGGTGAATTCTACCGAACATTTAGAGAAGAGTTAACACCTACCTTTCTGAAACTCTTTGAAAAAAATTGCAGAGCAATGAACACTTCCAAGCTCATTCTATGAGGCCACCATCACCTTGATACCAAAACTGGACAAAGATACTACAAAAAAAGAAAATTACAGGCCAATATCACTGATGAATGTAGATGCAAAAATCCTCATCAAAATACTAGCAAACCCAATCCAACAACACATTAAAAGGATCATACTCCCTGATCAAGTGGGATTTATCCCAGGATGCAAGGATCCTTCAATATATGCAAATCAATCAATGTGATACACCACATTAACAAATTGAAAAATAAAAACCATATGATCATCTAAATAGATGCAGAAGAAGCTTTTGACAAAGTTCAACACCCATTGATGATAATAACTCTCCAGAGAGTGGGCTTAGAGGGAATCTACCTCAACATAATAAAGGCCATATATGACAAACCCACAGCCAACATCGTCCTCGATGGTGAAAAGCTGAAAACTTTTCCTCTAAGATCAGGAACAAGACAAGGATGTCCACTCTCTCCACTATTATTCAACATAGTTTTGGAAGTCCTAGCCATGGCAATCAGAGAAGAAAAAGAAATAAAAGGAATACAAATTGGAAAAGAAGAAGTAAAACGGTCACTGTTTGCAGATGACATGATACTATATGTAGAGAATCCTAAAGATGCCACCAGAAAACTACTAGAACTAATCAAAGAATTTGGTAAAGTTGCAGGATACAAAATTAATGCACAGAAATCTCTTGCATTTCTATATGCTAACAACGAAAGATCAGAAAAAGAGATTAAGGAAACAATCTCATTTACCATGCATCAAAAAGAATAAAACATCTAGAGCCTTTAAAGAGCTCTTCCTTCCTCTGCCCTCAAGCACCAAGCAGGGAGGGTAAGGGCCTAAGGAGTGGGTGGCAATACAGGTGGGGCCTGGGCCGGCAGGCTGGCTACTCCGAGGAGCTGGGGCTGGACCTCCACACCCCGCCCCCCCCACCCCCCCCGCACCCATGTGAGGGGGCAGGGCACCCTGATCTCTTAGAACCTCCAAGGAGAGGCCAGCAGTCTGCCTGTATCCCTAGGGCGCTGGAAGCCATGGCCTGTTTTCAGCAAGGAGCCAGGTACTTACCTTGACCTTGACTTTATACATTCACTGTGCAAACGGGGATTGAGTGCCTGAGAGGCAGGGAGCGCTGGAGTCAGAGCTGTGAGACAAAGAGTCACACCCTGGGCTCCCAGAGTTTACCACCCAGCAGGAAGACAAACCTGAAAGAATAATTTGTGGTGCTTGCTGCAGAGAAGAGAACTGGGCTGTATTACAACGCAAGGGGCTCACTTAGTTTGGGTGAGGGTTCAGGAAAACTGCTAAGAGGGGGTTGTGGGAGAGAGGCTGACGAGTCAAGACGGGGCATGAACACTGAAACAGAGTAAACTATGCGTGCGGGACCCCAATCCAGGTCTCGACATCAGCCTCGAAGCAAGAAAAATCTGCAGATTTCCCAAAACTGGCAAACAAACAAACAAACAAAAAAACACTAAAAGCTAAAAACCTCAAGCAGGAATGTGGAGAGTGAAATAAAGGAAGCATGAGCAGAGAAATGTAAAATAAATGCTAGGACCAAATCCTACAACCCCTGTAGAACATACCCCAGAGGCCATTTTTTTCTAAAGGCAACAGGAAGATATAAAAAGGTTCAAACAGTATCGAGTTGCATTTTTAAGAGGTCACTGACTGCACTGCAGAAACAGGTCGAAGGGAGGTAAAAGCAGATGCAGAAGCACCGGTTAGAAAGCTGTCGTCCGAGGTCAAAGGAAGGGTGACTTAGATGGAATCTGGGAAGCGGGGGAGGGAGGGAAGGGAATTTCTCAGGTGGCTCTGGACCTGGCAGACGCTCCATTACTGTGTGCTGAATCCTTGCCCCTCGCACCGCTTGAGAGCGGACGTTACAGCGCCTTTCACAGCTGAGACAGAGTTCAAGAGGCCGAACGCAATGCCCAGGGTCGCAGGGGCCGGGTTCCGGGCGCCTCGCGTGAGCCGCGCGGACCCCCCAGGATGGCCCGCGCTGCGCTGAGCAAGGAGCGCGCTTTCCCGATGCTCCGCGCCTGCGGACCCCGGGCTCTCGGCAAGTGTGAACCGGTTCTGCCCACGGCCTGTCCCGCAAGGGAGAATCCCCACGCAGAGCAAGTGGGAAACACGGAGCTCGTAAGGGCTGCGGGCGGACACTTGACGCGGGAGCTGGATTCTGGGCGCCCGGTCCCTGGCCGCCTGCGGCAGCGCCACCTGCACCCGGGCTGCTCGAGGCCCGGACGCCGCCTCCAGGGCAACAAGAGCCTGTCCACGCAAAAGACTGTCTCAGCCGGATTGGAGGGTGAGGGTGATCGGTAAAGCGAGAGGCGCGAGCAGAGGAAGGAAATCAAAGGGAAGACGCGCTCAGCCGGCTCCGCGCAATGGAAAGTCTACAGCGCCTGATCCTCGGCAAGTGTGTGAGCAAAGGGCGGCCCTCCCTCCGAGTGAGATGGGCGAGTCTCCTGTCTGTCTAGGCCCTGCGACCAAGGCTGTGACAGGTCGAGCACGGTCGTCAGCTGGGGTCCACGGACCCATACACTTAGGCTAATTTCTGACACAGGAAAGTCCGGAATCTCAGTGGCTAGAAACAAGGCGTTCCTTTCTCACATGCCCCATGGAACGCTCCGAGAGATGATTTAGGGGCACAGGCTGTTCCGTCTTTGTGCCACCTTCAAAATGTAGCCTCCAAGTTCACCGCCTAAGGGAGAAAGGAATGATTCGGGGGGCGTATAGCTCTGTGCACATGGTAGGTGGCTGGCAGTCAGCGACACGGCCTGGCTAGCACTCACGTGTCGGGGGCGTGTCTAGCTGTGTCCCCCGCCGAGGACAAAAGACGGACAGTGGACTCTAGCCGACTTGTCCAGACCCCTCAGCCACCTGAGCGCCTGTCTTCCCGTTTGTGGAACAGTCTCGGGCCCTCCCTAGAGAGGCTGCCCAGAGTTCCAGCGGACACTGCATCCCATACGAGGGCACGGACCTCCCAGCAATTCCGCTCCATCAGGCCCCGTGTGCCTGTTCCTGGTGCCGCAACTTACAAACGAGAGGGACTGCTGAGGCTCTCCTCCCACTCGATATACAAGCACAGGATGACTGCGGTAACACCGCCCCCGGGGAAAGGACAGGGACACGCCAGTCACTGACCCACAGGGACACCGGGACCCTGCAGGACAAGCATCGTCAAGTCTCTGCCCTGTTTGGGGGCCCCTGGTCAGAAGTTCCAAGGTCTGTTCTTCTCAGGGATCCCTGCCCTGGATCTTCCTCCTTGGAAGGAGGAGGAAGATTGTGCTCCTTACTTGACCTGGGTGTTGGAGGGGGGTGGGTATTCTTTCAGAGGCTCTACATAGGCTTTGGGTCCCACTTTCTATCTGTCCATCACCTGGTCTTTTTAGACTAGTTTTGTAGTTTCTCTGGCAATATAATTTCCTCAGAACCTCAGAAGGTTTCTGGTATATTTGCTTCCAAACAGTTCCATATGGTTGTAACCACACGCTAAGCATTTCTGTACACCAGATTTGCAAATCTACATTTTTTTTTTGCTTTTGCTTTCTCTTGCCCTTGCCTATATCACTTTAACGTAACAGCCTAACTGCCTGTAACAGTTTCTTAATTTGATCATCGCCACGAGGCTGAGTCATAACACGGCTTTGAAGCTTAAAGGCTTTTTTACTCCAATATCTCATTTCCTACTGTTTGTGTTCCAGAAGCAGATGGAATTTCCAACCCTTCACGGACTCAAGTTTCTGGACTCTCTGCTTACAAACTAGCCAGTTTTCTCCCGAGTTCTTCTCTTTCTTTTAACAGTGTGCCAACACAGCCAATTGTAGCAAACCCACATGAACACTTTGATTTTTTTCCAATCACCTTTGCTAGAGTTGCCAAACCATGATTCTCACAATTTACTTCCAAAGAGATTTTCCGGTAATAATTTTACTAACTATTTTCTCATAGATCTCATAGATCTTTCTTGCCACCTGACTCTAAGTCAATGTCAGACATCAGATTTTTGTTATTATAGCCTTTCAGAGTACCAATATTTTTATATTAGTCCTGGTAATTTAATTGCTGTACCAATTCTCAAATCTCAGTGGCTTAACACAATACGTGTTTTTCTTCTTCATATCACAGTCCAGTCAGAGTTGGCTGGTTCTCCTCCAAGCAGTGACTCAATTACCCAGGCTCCTTCTACCTGTGGTGTCTCCATATTCAACATGCAGCCTCCAAGCTTGCCCCCCGAGGAGGGGGAGCTTCGCATGTGCAGCGCAGAAGTGCTGACATCACGCCCAGCGCATCCCACTGGCCAGAACACAGCCAACACCCAACTCACTGCGCGGGCTCTGGGAGGCCGTTTTTCTGTGTTTCCAGGAAAACAAAAAAGACAGATCTCAGAGAGCTCTGGCGATCTTGGCCACACCGTTTATAATAATCCCGGATGAGTTCCTTTAGTTGCTTCACTCTAGAAGCTTACAGGTGATATATAATAAAGCAAATAAATGGGAATGAGAATTTCGTACTCTGCAGAGGCCATTTAGATGTGAAGAAAGGTCCTGTCAACAGTACTAGTAGAATACAGCACAGTCAATGGATTTGTGTGTTGCAAGGCTGGCGGGGCAGGGCGTGTTACATTGTCGAATCTTTACATTGTTACATCTGTTACATTGTCAGTCTGATGCTCATACATTACTTCCTGTCATAACACATTCGGCATTGGTATTCCAAACACTTCCTAAGTGGCTGCTTAGAGCTAGGAAAGGGATCTAGGAATGCAATGGTGCCGGAAGCCGTCCAGCATTGCCAACTATTGCCTGAGCAAAGCTCGGCGAGAAGTTATGGCATGAGGAAGCAAAGCTCCTCTCCTGGTGGGCGGCGGAAAGCATCTCTTCTGATTCTAGGAAAATTCTTGCTAAAAACTGAGGGGGTTTCTGGAGGGTTTAGGCCAAGAAGATGGAAGTATTACAAAGCAAATCCCCCTCGGTACGAGACCACAGCAACCCCTGTAACCACAACAGTAGCTATACCCACTGTAAATAATTTACTTTGGAAAAAAGTCCCTTGGTCAGGCAACAAAGGAGTGTTTCAATTAAGGAGTAGAAGTTTAAAGGAAGAATTAGATGAGCTATGGCCCATAGAAGGAATAAGGGATATAGAAGGGAAGCAAATAGTGGGGTATTATGTACAGGATGCCCCCAAATGGTGGATTATGTGGCATGCCCCCTCTCCGGTATATTGGAGGAAAAAGAGAGAAGCGGAAGGACTTTACTGTAAATATTTTACGAATGAATTATATGTAACTATGAAAGTTAAAATTGATTGCCTTACGTAGAAAATAGAATTGTATTTTCGCACAATGTGTTTTGAACAAGGTACTGAGAATACTGGGACACAGGCCAATATATGATGTTAGCTTAAGTAGAAAAGAATATTTAGCTTTCTAGACCTAAACATCCTGTTTGCACGAAAAGATCTTAAGACGGAACAATGCTTGCTAATGTTTCTGTGTGGGTGTAGAAATGAAGTAATGAGTCAAAAACAGGAGTTACGTAGAAAATGCTGATGCTATTGTTTAGAAAATCCTATATAAGAAATGATATGTCAAAAATAAAGCTGTCAGAAGCTTAACAGAAGCTCCTGCACCTACCCCCTTGCCCCGTCTATTTATTTATTTTTCTTGCCGACGCCGTTGCCTCCATCTCAGGGACCCCTGGTTCTGCCGGGGCTGGACCTCGGTACAATGGTGAACAAATTCTTTCAGTCCTCGCTTACCTGGTGTTAACGTTGTAACACAGGAGAGAAGTCACACAAATCACCACCCACTTAAATAGTAATTGATTAATTTAGTAAATAATATGCCTACAAAGTACAGGATAATGTACGAAAGTAAAAAGACAGACCTAGCTTGGGTGTTGATAGAGGTTCTAAAGCATTAAGCTGGGACCTGAAAGATTGGCGGCGGAGCGGGGGCGGGGGGGTTGGTGGCGGGTCCTCCGATGAAGAGATGGGAGAAATATCAAGGAGTCTGGCTTTTACACTTGCGTAGAGTGGTGCCATCCTGGGACAGGGAACACTGCGTTTTCATACAATAGCCTTGGATGGGAAGATCATGGTTTCATGTGAGAATACATTGAGGCCAGGTTAACCTGGAGATCTCCAAGTGGAGACGTCAAGCAGACAGGTGATATCCTAGGAAAGAGCCCACTCAGAGACCGGAAACGGTCCTACTAGACCTGTGGAGGATGTACCTCACCACCAGTGCCCTGAATTCACCATGCATAGGGGAGGCTCATGGCGTTTTAATGTTAGGAAAATTAATTTGAAATGGGAACATTCTCATTGGCAGCCCAAAGATTTTGTTAAATAGTGAATCATTAATGCAAGTAAGAAAAGTTTCCCATTTTTAAGTACTTCTCAGATCTGGATGGCAGACAGCAACATCCCTATGAGAAGCAGCCACAAGAAGCAACTGGCCATTTGAGGGACCAGGATTCCTTAATGGTAACAAGAAAATGCCCAGTGAGGGAAGGAGGCAAGGCAAACGGATTCTTTTTCTCCATTTTTCTTTTGCCTAGTTGATTCAGTGCCTTAAGCAGAAAGCACTGATCTAAAATTCAGCTCTTCGTTCTTTTAAACACGTACCTTTATTAAGAAATGCGTGTTCTTTGTAGGTTCTGAATATGAGTAGGTTAGTAGGAGCGCATGTATTTTAACTCATTTGATGATGACTAAAGCTTAGGACCTGGTGTCTCTGAAAACCTGAGGAAATGATTGGAAACGACTCTTCAGATGAAGGCAAATGCATGGAGAGAAACCTGGCTGGAGGTCATCACACAAACAGCCAGCACAAGCTGCAACAAGTAAGAACAGGCGCCCGTTTCACTTTCTCAGGTGTGCGTTGATGAGGAAAGGTGGAACAGTTTTCACTGCTAACCTCTCAAAGGAAGGAACACACCATGTTAATTTCATTCATTGACGAGCGAAAAAGTGGGGGCGGATTAATCACTTCTAATGGCAGAAACATTTTCTTTAAATGCTAGTTTTACAAAGAACTGGAATTCAGCGAAAGAGAACTCTGTTCTTAAGAGAATGCGCGCGCACACACGTTCGCGCGCACGCGCACACGCGCGCGCACACAGACACAAAACCGAACTCCCCGCAGGAGTTAGGATTGCGGGCTGTACACTTTCCAAGTCGTTTTCAAAGGTGCAGTGACCATAAGAATGGCACCTGCAGCTCACTCTCCGAGCGAAGCTGTATCGGGCACCTGTTAATCTAAAGCCGTGGCTTGAATAATGAAAGAAATTAAGTAAATGCACCTCTTCAATTATATTTTTGGGCAGTGGATGCTTTTATACATATCATACAAACAAAACAAACATTAGAGACCAAATTCACTTTTTGTGGCACTTCAACAAGGTAGCATCAAAAACCCCCAAGGGGATGAAGATTTGGGTGTACCATTTTATTGGCTGAAAATGCTTTAGATGCCCTGGCATACAATAAGGTATGTATCACCAGGGAGATTCTGAGCTTCGTCTTTACAAATAGAGAAGATGGAAAAGTAAGTAAAGTACAAGTTACAAGGATTATATCATGTTTGGTTCTCCAGACCTCATACTGGAAATATCAAATTATCAAAATCCAGAGGTGGAGCGGTAGGTATCCAGCTAGACCTGGAAGCAAGATTGCTGCAGAGGTGAAAGGGCATTGAGAGAAACGTTTCTCATGTGGTCCAGGACTCCCAAAAAGTTCCTCTGGGAGTGCGGAGTTTCTGTAGGTGCTGTGCCCGGACCAGAGCCTGGCTCAGAGAGCACAACGGACCCCAAGCAGAGAACCCAGCGTGGCCATGAGAACAAGCTACTACCCATGGCATAAAACGAAAACGGCGCTTTGTTGGTGACCTCCCTCCTGGAGACCAGGGTGCCTGATTGGAAGTAGCAACTACCAGAAAAGGCCACGTGGAACACCCACTCAGTAACCAAGATCCACACGTTTTTATCTCCTAGCTTGTCCACGTATATGTATTTTGTTCTGATCAGAATAATGGAAACTTACACGAAACTTACACAAAACCCTACTAATTTTATTTCATCTCCCGACATGCTACGAACACTCCCTCTAGCTTCAGCTTGCTGATGACAAAGAAGGGCTCAAGGAAGACGAATTATAATTCCATTTCCTTCTTTTTTCTTTTGCAGCGGAAGTGGTTGGCTGACGTCAGAAAGTAACAAGAATAAGAAAGGCTTCCCTGGTTGCTCCTGTTTCTTAGAGTGCAAATGCATTCTTTCTCCATTCAAAGCAAATTCGAAATCGGACAAAAAGTGTAACCTCTTGGGGCTGTCAGTGCCCTGCTTACTCAGACACAGAGGTAACCTGCTTGAGACCTGGTACCTCACTGAGTCCCACCGAAGGCCCAGCATGGTGGGTCCCTGGGACTTCTGTGCCCATGGGGACTCTGATGTTCTGTGGGATTGGGAGGGGGGAACAGCAGACTCACAGACTCTGTGTATCTCCCCTCCTCGCAAGCATGCCCCATCGGCCCATCGGACTTCACTGACAAAACACAAGTTCAGAGATACATTTTTAAGACTCTCCAGATGGCAGCAGCGGAGCATAAAACCAAGCACAGGACCCTTCGGAGAGTGGGCGCTTCTGAGGGGGTGCCATTACCGCTGTCCAGGCCGCACACCCCTGCAGCTTCCCTGCGGGGAAGACTGTTAATGATACCTGGAATCTTGGCAGGTGTGGCCCCTATAAGCCAAATGCAACAGGCAGGTCAGACATAGGATGATGCCCTGTGGGAATTTCTACCAGGCATCAGAGGTTTTCAAGTTTTCTGTCTGCCCACTGTGTCAAAGAACCAGGCTGTAGAGTAGGAAAAGATTGCATTTCAGAAGAGATATGGGAACATATGTATATGCACAGCTGATTCACTTTGTTGCAAAGCAGAAACTAACACACCATTGTAAAGCAATTATACTCCAATAAAGGTGTTAAAAAAAAATGGGGCTTCCCTGGTGGCGCAGTGGTTGAGAATCCGCCTGCCGATGCAGGAGACACGGGTTCGTGCCCTGGTCCGGGAAGATCCCACATGCCGCGGAGCAACTAAGCCCGTGAGCCATGGCTGCTAGGCCTGCACGTCCGGAGCCTGTGCTCCGCAACGGGAGAGGCCACAACAGTGAGAGGCCCGCATACCGCAAAAAAAAAAAAAAAAAGATGGCATTTCAGCAATAATAATAACAGCTGCTCCTTGTTTAGCCCCTATTAAATGTCTGCTCCCTCCTGAAAATTGTACTGAGGAATGTTACCAGTTAACCTGCCCTTAGCAACCTTCAGACTAGATAGATCTACCAGTATGAGAATGACTACATGATTTAAATTTATAAAAACTTGGAATGAAAACCTCTGTGCTTTAGCAATGACTATCTCTAAACAGTAGATTTAAAAGTATATATTTTTCTATTTCATTTTACAAATTTTCCACACGGAGCTTGTGATTTTTATAATGTGGGGGGAAGTTCTGCTATCTTCTAACGAGGCACAAAGCTTCCTGACATACGAGCACTGGCTCCTTCCCTTCTGCAGAGCTGGTATTTCTCTTGCTGTGAATCAGTACAGCAGCCTTAGACAGAATAACAAAACTCAGGCACACTTGGAGGCTGCCTTCCCTTTTTATGGTCCCCGCAAGTCAGCCAGCAATGATAAAGGATGTCTGAGTGCTAAGAAGATTAGAAAACAACAGTCTTTCTTGTAAAGAGAAGTGGGGATAAAAACAACAACAACAAACAAAAAAAAGAGGGAGCTCGCGCGGCCTCCCCGCTCCGGGGTAGGGAAAGCTCGGTAAGCATGTGTGAAATCACATTCAGGATTTTCCCGTTTTCTCCCCGTCTGCATTTGACTAGCCACACGGGTTTCACTCTACATATTAGAGCTGTCCATGTAAGATTTATGCTTTGTAGAGAATTTGGAGAGTTTGGAATCTCGTTGAAATCCATCCATGCACATCTCTAGCAAGCTCCGCCAGAGAATCGAAAACATTAAATTTATGCAAAGTGAGGAAGCGGCTATGATTTCTTTACAAGTGATGGTCGGTGTATTGCCTGAGGTGGAGGCTCGGGTCTCCTCACTGAGCCAGGAACAGGATGAGTAACTAGCATGGACACCAGAACTTTTAGACTCACCCCCCTTGCTGCAATTCTCAGGTCAGGGGCTGGTTCTTGAAGTTTTGGTTTTCGATTAAGCCTCCTCTCTTTGCAAAACCACCCACCTACTCTGACCCCAAAGCCTCCCGAAGGACAGGCACCCGAAGGCTGGTGCTCTTATGAAGCCTTGTACTTCCTGGACCTCACGATCTCTAGACAGAGTCCGCCTCAGTGGATAAAATCAGAAGGACGGAGCCGACGGCCACGGGGCAGTTTGGCACGTGGATCGGGGAGCTCACTCCAAAGCTCGCGTCAAAATGAAAACACGCACAGCGGGCGCGTCTCGCCGCAGCGGTGGCGGTAGAGTGAGGACCGCAGCTCCCCGGCCGCTTTCGCCCTTGCAGCCCGCGCCCCCTAGGGCTTCGCAGCCAAACGGGCAGGGAAGGGTGGTCACGGGACAGGAGTGCGGGCAGCTCTTCCGGGCTGGCCCCAAACCCTTGCAGCGGCTGGTGAGCACAGCCAGGCGGCTGCACAAGGCCCGTGAGGACGGCGGCCG
The DNA here is from genome assembly GCF_026419965.1 of Kogia breviceps. Lineage (NCBI taxonomy): Eukaryota > Metazoa > Chordata > Mammalia > Artiodactyla > Physeteridae > Kogia > Kogia breviceps. The sequence continues at coordinate 109,422,047 of NC_081318.1, read as the reverse complement.
CCGCTCAGCTGGCTCTGAACGGCTGTGCCTCGGAGACCCTCCTCTGCCCGGGGCGCCGCCGTTGCCGCGGAGTTAGTTACGACACACCTCGGGGACCATTTGGCCTAACAGTCAGCTTTCCCTAAAACTTGAGCTATTGACCCAGAAAGAACCGTTTAAGTTTGTTTGGTTGTTCAGAACATTTAACGAAACAAGTTTCCTTTTTAGAAAATCACCGAATGGAGGCAGAGAGTATGGAGATTTTATAGGAGCCGTTAAAAAAAATGAGCAATGTCGTTGATATGCTATCTGAGAGTATTTTATAACCCCAGCTGCGGGCTCAAGTTGAAGGTACATACTGAGAGGTTTACATTTGCATGAATCGTGTATACTTAACACTACTGACCTAGAACAGCCCTGTGGTGTGGGACCAATTCCGCTTTTGATCAATTTCACATCATCTTCACCTGGGTTTGCATAGAGGACAAGCTGGCCACATTTCGCCTTTGTCTTAATGCTTTCTGCCTCTGTGGATGTTTCATTCTTTTATTAGTGACAGGAACAAGATTGCTTACCTGGGCAAGTGCCTTCCCCTTCCTCTCCCCTCTCCCGCTGGACACGTCCGCTTTCTTTATCCACCGAGAAGTCAGTGCAGCTCCTTTGCGGCCTCTCGTCCGGTGGGAAGAAGGGAAGACGTGGTCTTGGAGGGAGGCTGAAGGACAGGGGACATGTCCTTATGCACATGTCTAACGTCATCATTACTTTGACAGGACTGCTCTGCACTTGAGGCCGTGCGGCTGAGCTGAATGAGACAGCATGTTCCCATACTGCCCTGTCTCCTTCAAGGTCATGACCACGGCCTCAGTGGCCCCTGTCGTGCCGAACTCCCTTCACGCACTTACTCTCCCTCTCTCCTTGCTGACTGCTTATTCTCTCTGTGTTGCTTCACACCTCCCGCGCCTTCCTCCCATCCTCCTTCTCAGCAGCCACCTGGCTCCCTTCCACTTAGAAAACAAAGCCGTTAAGGGAGGATGCCCACAGCCCCCTTCTTCACACTTACCCGCCCACCTGAATCTGTGCCCACAAAGTCCCTGCTTTCTCTCCGATTACAACATTGAGGGCAACGTCTCAGCTTGTTCACCACATCTCATTTCCTCTTGCTTACTCAATCTCTCTCTCTCTCTCTGTCTCTTTGTCTCTCACTCCCCTGCATCAGTAGTTTTTCCCACTGTGCTGGGTCGCTCCCTAATTTTGCAAACACTCTATTACCCCTCCCATCAAAAGCAATCCTTCTTTTGACACCACTGTGCCTCCCCCTGTTGCCTGATTTCTCAGCTCACTTTTACAGCAAATCTACTCTAAAGGGTTCTCGCTACTATACACTTGCCATTTCCAACTTCTCTCTTTCAATTCTCTCCCAAATCCATGCCAATCAGATTTTTGTCCTCTCCACACCAGTGAGCTCCATGTTGCTATCGGTTTCTCGTAAAGCCTACGGAAATTGACCCTATGGATCTCATGCAGTTGAGATTCTTCCCAAGTTCTGAAAATGACCTTTCTGTGGCTCTTAATTTTTAGTGTGGTGAGTTTATGTCTTTTGGTAGGAAGTTAAGGGTGTTGACCTCAGGAGCTAGACCTTAGGTAACATTTAAAATAAATCCTTTAGACTATATGTCTCTTTTTTTTTTCTTAACTTGTATTTGAGTGTTCCATGATTTATCTTATCAAAACACTTTATGGACACTGTTGCCTTAATTTCAACATTCGAGTAAATCTCAGGGTCTGTTTTTATAAATATTTAGAATATTTTAAGAATATAAAAATATTTACAAAAATTAATTACACTCAGAAAAAATGGATAATAGCTCAATTGTTATTTAGGAAAATAAATATCGCCTATCAGACTTCCTGTCTTTGTTACCTTCTGTGTCTGTGTTGAATGTTAAAAAGCAGGGACAAAAAAGAACAAAGTGCTGATGCTGTTAGTTAATGGTGTTCTGGAAGTCCGAGCTAATAGAAAATGCCCCATCAATGTCAATAAAAACGCCATCAAAGAAAGGAAATTTACAATATTTTCAGGTAATTTACTCATTTATTTAATAGTTCTTGAGACGTTGTGCCAGGTGCTATACTCATCTATCTCATTATCCCAAAAGGATGAAGGGAAAACTTTGTATGTATGTATGATGGCTTAAGATGGTGGCAAGATATAAAATAATACACGGACATCAGCTGGTTTCCTATTAATATTCTAGCAAAATAACCAGTAGGAAAACAGAATGGAAAAAGACACCATTCTCATGATACCTACCTCAGTGCAATCCTTCCCATGGTGTGGATCACGTCACCCACACCAGGCTAGGGGAGGAGGAGTACAGATTCCAGAGACCCCCAGGATTCCTGACTCAAAATCTCAGAGAATAGGCCAAGGATTCTGAAATTTTAACCTATTTTAAATAGACCCCCAGGTAGTTCTTTTGTTCTCTAAAATCTAGGTTCCCTGATGCAGTGAATAAGAGGACATGGTGTGATTTTGAGCCAATTGTTAAACCTAGTTAGGCTTCAATTACTTTATCTGCAAAAAAGAAACAATGATAATACCTACATCATAAGGCACTTTGGAAAAATAAGTGAAATAAAGTAGGTGAGGGGTTTAGGACACTATAAGTACTCAGTTGTTATTAGATATTAGTATTAAATATTGAAACAAGAATATGAAAGACATAGAAACAAGCTTGAGAAGGAAGGAAAACAACAAAATTACTTAGGAATACTTCTAAAACTCATATAAACGGAGAAGCATACTATGTCCCTACTGGTAGGGAAGAGAAGGAGAAAGCAATATTGTAAAGAAATCCATTTTTCAAAGTTGATTTTTAAATTTCAGGTAGCTCTATACAAAATACCAGATAGACACTCTTCAGAAATCAACAAAATGAAGCTAAGGGTCATCTTGAAAAACACGCAGTGGAGAAAAAGTTATCCAAACCTTACCTCACACAAACACGAAATGCAAAGGAAGCATATAAAAGGCCAATTTCATTGCCAGGCATCATAATGTAAAGTTACAATACATTTAATAATATTGTATCATTATCAAAATAGGCAGGCACATTGATGAAACTGAAGAGAAAATGCAGAAATCTATCTACGAACATGATAACTTAGTATATGATAGAGTTTGTATTTCAGATCAATGGAGAAAATAGGAATTATTTAAGGCATAGTAATTGGATTATTGATTCACTAGTTAGAAATAAAGCTCACTCAAAATTCATTTCAATATGGATTAAAGAGTAAACTTAAACTATGAAAAAGAAAATTGGAGTTTACTGAATAAGTATGTGCTTGGAAGCATTCTGTATATTATGTTTTATAGAAAGAGAATATAAAATATCAGTGAATTTAGGAAGCCAGGCTTGATTAGTAAAATGTAAGAAGAAATAGGCAAGATAAGAAGAAAGAGGTGGTGGAATAATTATGATCTGTTGATCATAAGAAGGTAAGTCAAGAACATTCCAACAAGTGGGGAAACATCTGGCTAAGATGAAGCCACGTCAGCACCACTGATAGTTGCTTAGGTTACTGGATACTCTCACCTTGCTAATGATATAATGCTGTAATAATTAGCAAACCTACAAGCAAATCATTATTCAAAGGCAATAAATAAACTATTAATCAGGAATGGAACAGCAAGCAGAGCTCCAGAGAGTTCTGTGATCAGACCATTCTGAAAAATGCACTGTACTATCTAATATGGTAGCCATAATCTGCTTCCCGTATCTCATGCCTTAGATGGGCCTGTGACCCGGCCTCTGCCATCTCAGCAGGTTCCCACACCTCCTGAAACCAGGGACCATTTTAATTTCATGAGCGTCCATAGCCAACAAAGGACAGCCACGAAGGCACTCCCCTCCACAGTGGATGTCAGAGATATGCTCTTCTCCTAAAATTCTGATAATCATATCGACCTTTAGAAGGTAGCAGCGTTTTACAAGCTCTCAGGGGACATATTTAAAGAGTGGGTGCGAAAGACACACATGAGAGAGGTACTTTAGCATATCAATTTCCTAAAGGAAAAATGACCCCTCCAATCAGTAAATAGGTGCAAACTTTCTGTAAGTCAATTTGATAACAGGCCAACAATTTTGGCAGTATGCACATATTTTGACCCAGCAATTTTACTTTTTTTTCATTGTGTTTTATTGTAGTAAAATACACACAAAATTTGCGGTCTCAACCATTTTTAAGCGTATGGTTCAGTGGTATTGATTATATTCAGAATGTTGTCCAACCATCACCACCATCCATCTTCAGAACCCTTTTCATCTTGTAAAATTGAAATTCTATAACCATTCAACAATAACTCCTCATTCATTTCTTCTCCTCCCAGTCCCTGGCAACCACCACGCTACTTTCTATCTCTATGAAGTGGAATCATACACTAGTTATCTTTTTGTGACTGGCATATTTCACTTAGCATAATATCTTCAAAGTTCATCTATGCTGTAGCATGTTTCAGAATTACCTTCCTTAAGGCTGAATTACATTCCATTGTACATATATACCACATTTTCTTATCCATTCATCCATTGATGGATACTTGGGTTGTTTCCATGTTTCAGCTACTGTGTTAATGCTACTAAGAACCTGGGTGTACAAATATCTCTTTGAGACCCTGCTTTCACATGGAAATTATATTTTTATTTGGGGGGAGGAGCCACCATACTGTTTATCACGGTAGCTATACCATTTTACATTCCCACCAACAGTGCACGAGCATTCCAGTTTCTCGCCGTTTGTTTTCTGTTTTTTGATAGTGGCTATCATAGTGGGTGTGAGGTGGCAACTCATTGTAGCTTTGATTTGCATTTCCCTAATAAATAGTGATGTTGAACATCTTTTCATGTGCTTATTGGCCATTTGTATACCTACTTTGAAGAAATGTCTATCCAATTCCTTTGCCTATTTTTGAATCAGTTGTTTGTTTTTGTGTAGTTGAATTTTAGGAGTTCTTTATATATTCTGGATATTAATCGCTTATCAGATACCTAATTTGCAAATATTGTCTCCCATTCAGTGGGTTGCCTTTTTACTCTGTTGATAGTGTCTTTTGATGACAAAGTTTTAAATTTTTCAATAAATTCAATTTGTCTATTTTTCCTTTTGTTATCTGTGCCTTTGGTGTCATACCCAAGAAATCACTGCCAGATCCAATGTGCTGAAACTTTTGTCCTATGTAGTCTTCTGAAAGTTTTATTGTTCTAGGTTTTACATTTAGATCTTTGATCCACCTTGAGTTAATTTTTGTACATAGTGCTAGGTATCCAACTTCATAGTTTTACATGTGGATATCCAGTTCTCCCAGCACTGTTTGATGAAAAGATTGTCTTTTCCCCACGGAATAGTCTTGGCACCCTTGTCAAAAATCATTTGCCCTAATATGCAAGGGCTTATTTCTGGATTTTATCCTATTCCATTGGTCTATATGTCTGTCTTTATACCAATATCACATTGTTTTGATGACTGTAGTTTTGTAGTAAGTTTGGAAATGAGGAAGTATGAGTCCTCTGGTTTTATTCTTTTTTTCAAGATTGTTTTGGCTATTCAGGGTCCCTTGAGATTTGAGGATGAGTTTTTCTATTTCCACAAAAAACATCATTGGGATTTTGATAGGGGCTGCATTGAGTTACTATCTAATGGCTTTTCATTTCATTTTGCAGGACTCCCTTGAGCATTTCCTGCAGGGCAGCTCTAGTGGTCAACTCACTCAGCTCTGATTTATCTGGGAATGTCTTACTTTCTCCCTCAGCTTTGAAGGACAGTTTTGCCAGATGTAGGATCCTTGGTTGACTTTTCTTTTTTACTTTTGGAACTTTGACTATATCAGCCTATTGGTTTCTGGCCTCCAAAATGTCTGATGAGAAATCTGCTGATAATCTTGTCAAGTACCCCCTTGCATTGATGATTCACTTCTCTTTCTGCTTTCAAGATTTTCTCTTTGTGCTTGGCTTTTGAAAGTTTGATTATAATCTGTAGCAGTGGGCCTCTTTGATTTACCTTGTATGGAATTTGTTGAGTTTCCTGGCTATTTATATTAATGTTTTTCATAAAATTGGGGAATTTGTCTTGCATTATTTCTCCAAATATTCTCTCTGCTCTTTATCCTCCTCTCCTTCAGAGACTCTGACAACATGTCTGTTGGTGCCCTTGAAAATGTCCTGCAGGTCCTTCAGGCCCTGTTAACATTTTTTCAATCTTCTTTCTTTCTGTTCCGCAGATTTAATCAATTTTATTGTCTTATCTTCAAGTTCACTGACTTTTTTCTTCTGTCTGCTCAAATTTGTCTTTGAATCCCTCTAGTGAATTTGTCATTTCAGTTATTGTATTTTTCAGCTCCAGAATTTGTTTTCGGTTTCTTTTTAAGTTTTGTGTCTCTTCAGTGATATTTCCATTTTGTTCCTACATTATTTTCTTGACTTTCTCATATCTTCCTTTAGTTCTCTGTGCATCTTTAAGGTAATTGTTTTAAAGTTTTTATCTAAATAGATCTTCCATCAGGATTTTTTTCAGGAACAGTTTCTATTGATTTTTTTTTCCTTTGAGTGAGCCATATTTTCCTATTTCTTTGTATGCCTTGCAATATTTTTGTTGAAAACTGGACGTTTAAATCTAATAATGTAACTCTGGAAATCAGATACTTTGCCTTCTCTATGCTCATTGTTATTTGTTATTGTTTTTGTTATTTAATTGTTGTTGGTTGTCTCTGTGCTGAGGCTCAGTCTGAGGTGTAAACTCAAGGTCTTCTCTTAGCCTTTCTGGGCATGCATAGTTACTTTCTAATTTTCCTTGTACATGCAGGGTTTTTTTTTTTTTTTTTTTTTTTTTTTTCAGTACGCCGGCCTCTCACTGTTGTGGCCTCTCCCGTTGCGGAGCACAGGCTCCGGACGTGCAGGCTCAGCGGCCACGGCTCACGGGCCCAGCCACTCCACGGCATGTGGGATCTTTCCGGACCGTGGCACGAACCCACGTTCCCCGCATTGGCAGGCAGACTCTCAACCACTGTGCCACCAGGGGAGCCCCATGCAGGTTGTTTTTTGAATGTCCTAGTCTTTAGTGTGTGGTTCCTAAAAGGGGAAAGAGAGAAAAATGATAGGGTGGAGTGGAAAGGGTTCCGGTCTTTAAATATTCTGGAATCCATTTCAGTAAGATAAGGGGCTCACAACAGTGGTGGGAGATACAACAAATGGCTGCCCCCTCTTTTTCTTTACCTCTGTGATCAGAAGGAGCGATCAGCAACCAGAGCACAGACACCTGATGTCTGTGGACAGGGTCCTTTTCGCCACCCCTGGCTCTTGCAAGCTGTGTGCAGGCTGCTTCAGGAATGTGCGCCCAGCTGCCTGCCATGTGGTTGGGGAGGGGGATGCGTGACTGCTACTGTGCTAAGCACGGACGTTGACTAATATTAACGGTGCTTTCTGGTCCAAGTCTTCCCTTGGAAGTTGCAAACCTTTAATAGACTCCAGACTTCCACAATAGTTACATCAAACAGATTCTGCCAATGCAGTTGTTGTCTAGGTGGGAAGACAGATTCTGGTGCTTCCTACTCCACCCTCTTTCCAGAATCCTCTGTTGTAATTTCACTCTTACTAATTTTTTAAAGAAAATAATTGGAGCTATTTTAAAAGATGTTTATATAAGACTGGTCATAGCAATACTATTCATTGCAAAAAAATGAAACAAGCTGTGTTTCCAAAAATAGAAAATCATTCAAATAAATTATGGCACATTCATAGAATACAATATGATGACATTAAAATTATGCTATAGATCAAGGTTATTAAGTAGAAAAATACATCATGTACATTGCTAATTTTACAGAAATCAGGTTAACTGGTTCATAAAACATTAAAAATAGTATGATTGACTTTTTGTAAAATAAATATGTGTGTGTGCGTGTGTGTGTGTGTGTAACAGAGGCTCAGAAAATTGTAATTTTTTTGCATGAGAAAGTCAAAATCCACCTGTATTTTTGTTGTGCATGAGACACTTAATCGCGTGGAGAAGAATCAATTGCATTTCCCTTGTCATTATTTAGATGTAATTCAGGTTCTTATTTTAGAGGAACATTAGAACAGACATTTTGTTTCTGGTTTAGCACAGACTAAGAAATAGCTCTAAAATATTTTAGGAAAATCTCACTCATAACAATGTAAAAGTTAGAAGAATGGGGCCAAGAGAGTTCTTATGAGAAACAGAAGAGAAAATCTCTTTCTTCTTTTTTGAAGTTCAGCATTATGAGAAAATTCCCCATGGCTGAAGTCACCATGCAGGTAGCTACCAGAGGCCCTTTACAGAACACTCATGTGTGGGAAGTAGGAAAACAGATGGGCCAACTGTGCTGAACACCAGGGCATTTGGTCCTGGGCAGCAGAGGGTCCAGGCTCAGCAGAAGGCTAATGCTATTGGCAATCTTCTGACTGACCCTGCTTATCACCCCTCTCAGTAACCCAACTCATTCTGGGGGGAAGGCACGGTTCTGAGTGCTGGGGAGACAGCAAAACCTATGAGGGCATGTGTGTGTGTGTGTGTGTGTGTGTGTGTGTGTGTGTGAGTGTGTGTAGATACACTGAAGGAGTTCTGTGGTGACGTACAACATGAGAAAACAAGAGCAAAAGAGAGAGACACAAAAATTGCAAACCGTAATTTTCTCAGAGTAACTGACCTCTCTGGCAGTGACTCTTCTGAACTTGCTGGCTTGTTTTTCTAGACCTTATTTATCTGTGTGTTTCGGAGAAAGTTTGGAGCAAAGCCCGTTACACCACAGATTACTCTCCCTCTTCCTAATTTATGCAACACATATAAGAAATACAATTCCAAGTCATTTTTTCATGATCAGCTCACAAAATGGTTGAGGCAGCTTTGGGGCAAATGATCTCTATTGTTTATTCGGCGAATTGGTTTCTTTTCTCCCTTATTTCTGTATTTTGAGAGTATTTATTCTTTCGGCAGGAACGTTTTGAGAATTTCTGCTGACTGCTTTTTGAAATTGAATCCTCTGGGAGCAATACCAGAGAGAGATAAGCTTCTATGTTTCCACCTCAATAAATTTTATAGGTTTTGAAAAAATACGGTCAGGACACCCCTCACATTCCTGCTTTCTTGAGTGTGGGAGAATAATGCAGTGGAAGGTCCCTGCCCAATGCACGTGTGCCCCCGGCATGGCATTGGCTTTGTTCCTTATGCTCCATGAATAATTGTCTAATGAACTCGTTCACCCAACAAGCATTAAGTGGTCACCTACAATATTCTAGATATTCTAGGTGCTGTGCATAAAGCAATAAATAAAGTTCCTCCTTTGATGTAGCTTATATTCTTGTCTCCCCAAAAGTGAACCAACAAAAAGATAAATGGGCAGCTGGTGAGAGAGAGGGTACAGGGAGAATAAAGCGGGCTCAGCACAGAAGGAGTATGTTTTGTATGAGGGATTCAAGGAGCGACAAGCAGGCCAGCAAGGCAAGAGAAAGGTGAGCGTGAAGACGAGTTGGGGACCGGGCACCTGTCTTTCTGGGTGGTGATAAACCACTTTGCTGTTCTTGAAATAGCTGCAAAGCCACTTGAGAGATTTAAGCAGAGGACAGAGAGGATGGGACTTGCGTGTTCGAAGGCTCCTTCTTGCCAGGGTGTGGGGAACAGACTCTCTTGTCTCCCAGGTTGGTTCACTGATACTTCTGTTCTGCTCTCTATCCTAAGAGGGATGGCAGGGAGGCCTGGGCTTTGCAGCTGCTCCGGATTTCAGTTAGGTTTAGCTTTGCTGCTTCCTGTCAGGGTTAGCCAGGAGAGGCTCCAGGAAAGACGGAGGGGGGCAGGCCGAGGGAGAAGCTAGGTCTTCCTCTCCCTCTTTGTCTCTTCCAGGCAGCCAGAATCCACTGTTCAGATCCCGCATGATTCTAGGTTTTTCTTACTACACTGGCTTTCGGAGTCTGGAAGCATCATCTCACCCATTTGTGCCTGCAGCCCTCAAGGCATTTCCCCATTCACCTTCTCAGCCATCTCTATGAAAGCAATTTCCTGTATAAAAGTCCCTCTATTTGAAATACTTAGAGTCGTTATTATCATCCTGTTGGACCTTGATGGATACAGAGGCAATTGCCTTAGTTCAGGCAAGAAATGATCATGGTTGCACTAGGATTTAATGGCTAGAGACAGAAAATGAAAAACGGAAAAGCAGACACAACTCAGGGATCAAGGGGAAAACTTCCAACAAGTTATAATTACTCTCAGAGAGATACAAAAATATACTATAAACATGAAAGAAGAACCAGGTGCTATGATAAAAAGAAAAAGCAAGGCAAAACTATTTAAAATTGGAAACATGATAGGTAAAACAAAGAATTCAATTCTATGTACTGAAGGTTTATATCCTCCCAAAACTCGTAGGTTGAAGCCTTAAACCCCAATATGATGGTCCTAGGAGATGGGGCTTTGGGAGGAAATTAGGTTTACATGAGGCCATGAGGGGGTTTAGATTAGTGTCCTGATAAGAAGAAGAAGACCAGAGCCTTATTTCTCCCCCCACCCCGCCATGTGAGGACACAGCAAGAAGATGGCGGTATGCAAACCACAAAGAGATTGACCAACAAATACCAGATCTGCCAGTCTGCTGGCATCAAGATCTTGGACACCAGCTTCCAGAACAGTGAGAAACTGAGTTTGCTGTTTAAGCCGCCCAGTCTATGGTACTTTTGTTACAGTAGTTTGAACTGACTGAAACAAAGGGATTGACAGGGAAGTCTAAGAAACTCCCAGAAAGCAGATCAAAACAACAACAGAGACTAAAATTATCAAAGGGGGAAAATCAGGGACTAATCTAGACAGTGGAGAGGACATTACTGAACAAATAATACCATTTTTACTCAACTTTCAGATCTGTAGGAAAATGGCAGCTGTCCGATTTCAAATCTTCCCACGCCCCCTCCCACACATGAGCAATTAAAAGCACACGGGAGCTACACGTTCAGCAGCACTAGGAAACACAAGACTGCTACAACCTTCAGACCAAATTCCAAATGCCACACAGCTTCCACCACCACCAAGCCTTTGAGCGTGAAAAGCATGGAGGGGGTCATAAGAGAATGTGTACAAGCAGAGAGGAGCACGGGGGAGGCAGAAAAGCTGAACAAATCACCAAAAGCAGTGACAAAGTACTGAGCATTGTCACGACCTGAAAATCACAGAGAAAGACTTCGAATGACTGGGACTAGAACGGTAGCCATAAGGGATCAGCGCTTCCGTGGGAGAATCAGCTTCATGGAAAAGGGTGGTGCCTCTTGGAAACATGCTAGAGAACAGAAAGAAGAGACAGGAAGGGGAATTAAGTCTTCCGGTGGAAGAACGGTGTGTTAATGTCATATGTTTTAACAACGTAGAAAGAGTGCAGCTAAAATGGAAAGAGAGGGGGAAAGCAGAATAAGATCGCTAATTGTTCTACCGGTAATAAGCAGGAGTCAAGGATACCTCTAAACTATAGATGAAATAGTAAAATGTTAACGAAGAAAAAGGATAAATTAGGAGCACAATAAAGAAAACTTCTAGATAATATATATTTTGCTAACTACCTAGTGAAATTATTTAAAAACAAGAAAGATATACCAAAGAGAGAAAAATCCCAGTAAAACACACACACCCTCATAACTGAATTCTGCCAGCAACCACGTGAGCTTAGACAGGACCCCAAGCTCTAGAAAGGAACACAGCCCAACCAACACCTTGATTGCAGCCTGGGAGACCCTAAAAGGAGCCACCACTGTGCTCCTGACCAGTGGAAACTAACTAGGAGGTCTTGAAGTGTGGTTGTTTTAGAAGTGTACAGGGAAAATAAAATAAAACTGATATTCTTACATGTACAAAAAATACTATTAATATACATGGAGTAAAGATATTAGCATATGTGGGAGAAAATTAGGTAGAAATAAATAGGTAAAGAAATCAATTCATCAATCAGAAGTGAAGGGTAATTAACACTAACAATATGTTAAGGATTTTATAAGAAAGGAGAAATTTTTAACCACATGGCTCAAAAGTGCTTTTAAATTTTTTCAATTTTTTATATTTATAATATAACATTGATGTTGATTTAACCATAAATTATAACGTAACTGTGTTAGGTGATGTGGCGTGTAGGAGAGGAATACATGAAGTCCACACGTTAGGTCTAATATGAATAAACCAAGAAAAAGAATAAAGTATTTTTTAAAAAACACCAGTGGAAGCAGCCTAAGTGTCCATCCACAGAGGAATGGATAAAGAAAATGTGGCACATATATAAAACGGAATATTACTCAGCTGTAAAAAGGAACGAAATAGTGCCATTTTTAGAGACATGGATGGACCTAGAGACTGTCATATAGAGTGAGGTAAGTCAGAAAGAGAAAAACAAATATTATATATTAACTCATATATTTGGAATTTGAAAAATTGGTATAGATGATCTTATTTACAAAGCAGAAATAGAGACACAGACGTCGAGAACAAATGTATGGATATCAAGGGGGAAGAAGGGGTGGTATGAACTGGGAGATTGGGATTGACATATATACACAACTATGTATAAAACAGATAACTAATGAGAACCTACTGTACTGCACAGGGATCTCTACTCAGTGTTCTGTGGTGACCTAAATGGGAAGGAAATCTAGAAAAGAGGGGATATGTGTATACCTATAGCTGTTTCACTTTGCTATACAGTATAAACTAATACAGTATTGCAAAGCAACTATACTCCAATAAAAAATTTTTTTTAATAAAAATTTTAAAAATACCAGTGGAATCGGCTAGAGGAGTTGAAGTGGATCACACCTTGGGAACAGGTCTGAGTGGAGGGAAGAGGTAAGAGGAAGTACCACTGTTTTTTATAAGACATTACAACACTTTTGCTTGAACTGCAGGCAGATGAATTTTTCATTACATTTCGGGTTAAGCAACTATGCTAGAGCTGCCTTGTAATGGTTCATTTTCATGACTTACACTTTCAGGTTTATATTAACATTTTCATCATTTTACATTTTACATTTTCCAGAATCTGGCATGTCAGTTAGTAAACAGCCATTATTAAAAGGTGAATTATTTAAACTTACACGTAAATAAATTATACTTAAAAGGTAATAAATACTTAGAACTCATCACTTCCTAGTTATTTTACTATTGGTATGCTTTACTACTGGTACACTTTGGGGTTATTTATGTCTGTCTGACTTGATGACGGAAACTCTGCTACAGAGCATCTCTGCCCAGCTCCTCACTCCTGACGTCACGTTGACAGTCTAGACTGGCCCTGATGGAAGTATTCACAGCATGGAAATTAGCAGATGCTTCATTTCAGAGCTTGATTTATGGCATTTTTATTGTCTAAACATCATAAGTTGATGAATAACATGTTAAGAATGAAAATTTAAATTTTGCCCTGTCTGTAGCTGCTATATTGTAAACAGCACAAAATGTCTTAAGAAATGTTCATCCGGTATTGGAAAACTACTATTTAATTCTTCAAAGAAACCCCCATGAGGGCAGTTCCAGCACACAACTTCACTGTTTCACATTTGACTTACTTGTTAACACAAATGAAAACTGATCAACCAACATTCACGTCACAACTATGCTCACTTGTCAATTGCAAACATAAATTGGCTGATGACACAATAGTTCGGCAAATTATCAGTGAAAGCCTTCTGTGAGAGTCAATTGACTATTTGGAATTTACAATAAAGAATACACTACCAAACGTAAAATAGATAGCTAGTGGGAAGCAGCTGCATAGCACAGGGAGATCAACTTGGTGCTTTGTGACCACCTAGAGGGGTGGGATAGGGAGGGTGAGAGGGAGGGAGACGCAAGAGGGAAGAGATATGGGAACATATGTATATGTATAACTGATTCACTTTGTTATAAAGCAGAAACTAACACACCATTGTAAAGCAATTATACTCCAATAAAGATGTTAAAAAAAAAAGAATACTGGGCACTCTATTATTATTTGTAAATTAATGCTACACATCCTTTATATCAATAGAATCTATAATAAACTTTTGTACGTAGATAATGCATACTGTTTTCTTATTCAGAAAGCCAGTTGTTAAAATATACTAGCACATTAAAAAGTTAAAGTATAATTCATTGAGATCTATTACAAGAAGACTGTTTCCTCACTTTTCTCCATCTAGAATTATGAATAATTTTAAATAAATTTAAATAAATAAATTGGTACCACCTTTTCCAAAATTAAAAACCATGAGACTCCAGGTTGAAAGTGACCCACAAAAGATCAAGCACAATAAATGGATGCTGACATAGATCAAGTCCTTAAAAGCAACTTGCCTTATGTTTTAAGAGCCTTGAAAGTACTGAAAAATTTTACCAAATAATTATACATTTAAACATATTTCACAATGGAAATTATTAGACACATAACAATATCTACATAATAAGATACTCACATTATTATTTGCAAAAGCAAAAATTGTGAGAAAATGAATATTTAATTGTTAAAGTAATTATAATACACCTATGTGATAATGAGATTTGCAGATAGTTTTTATGAAATTAGACTCATTTATAGTATAATATTAGCAATGCATAAAAATAATGTATAAAACTCAAATATGCGAAGAAAAATGAATAGAATTTTTTGGAAAAATTTCAACATACTTATTATTATTATTGGAATATATGGGTTTTTTAAATTTTTGCATCTTTTCACATATCAGTGATTTCCAAATTTCTCCACTAGCATTTTCATAATGAAGAAAGTATAAGGATAACATAGAAATATTACAAAAGAAAATGGAGTAGGACATTATTAGACCTTTGGAGACAGAACTTGCTATATTCAGAGACTATGAAATGATGAAAGAAATTAGATAAACAGGAAAAAGACATGAATCTAGTGATTCATATCTTATAAGGATATGATATAGTAAACAAGCACATGGGAAAATGCTCAATCTCAGATACGAGCAAAAAAGAAAAGCAGTGTAAAATTAGTATAGTAAAGAATAAGACAATATATGGACAAATAAAATGAAACAGTAACTTAAAAAATCTTTGGAGTAAGAATTGGAATGAGTCCTTTTGAAAGTATATATATGCATTGCGTGTGTATGTGCGTGTGTGCGTTTGCATGCATAAGCACAGACATATACATATATATACACACCCATCATTCCTAGTCATTGATTGAACAACTCCAGCTCTAGATTTCTACACTAAGCACCCAATTCCAAAACAGATAATGCTTTCTCACAATGCAAACCAAAATATACCAACAGGAAAAAACAAAAATATATAACAGGAAAATGGCAGGTTGAATCACATGCACACACACGCACACACACAAACATACACAGACATATTCACATATGACGGAAATACTATAAACCCAGTTAAAACTGTGTTTAAAATGTTTCATTAAAAATATTTATAGGGCTTCCCTGGTGGCGCAGTGGTTGAGGGTCCGCCTGCCGATGCGGGGGACGCGGGTTCGTGCCCCGGTCTGGGAAGATCCCACGTGCCGCGGAGCGGCTGGGCCCGTGAGCCGTGGCCGCTGAGCCTGCGCGTCCGGAGCCTGTGCTCCGCAACGGGAGAGACCACAACAGTGAGAGGCCCACATACCGCAAAAAAAAAAAAAAAAAAAAAAAAATTTATATCTGAATGGAGAAAAGTACACAGTTTTATATAAAGTTAAAGCACAAAATTTTACAACCATGTAAATAAAAAAATAATAGTTAATATTCATTAAATACTGTATGTTGAACATTGCTCAATGCTTCATACATTTAATTTTGTTCAATCCTCACAACTCTATGAGTAGGTAAAGTATTGCCCCAATCTTATAGATTTTGGAACTTCATAAACTAAAAATACATATAATAAAAACTGAAATAGGGGCTTCCCTGGTGGCGCAGTGGTTGAGAACCCGCCTGCCGATGCAGGGGACATGGGTTCGTGCCCTGGTCCGGGAAGATCCCACGTGCCGCAGAGCGGCTGGGCCCGTGAGCCGTGGCCGCTGAGCCTGTGCATCTGGAGCCTGTGCTCCGCAACGGGAGAGGCCACAGCAGTGAGAGGCCCGCGTAACGCAAAAAAAAAAAAAAAAGAAAAAAGAAAAAAACACTGAAATATAACAAATGTTAAAAAAGGATTATGTTTTAGATTATGAGTTTTTCTTAATTTTACTTTTTTGTATTTTTTGCATATCTATAAATGAGAATCTATTGTTTTTTGTAACTGGGATAAAAAGCAATGCCCTTTATTTTTTAAGTAGGTTAAATAAATACAGTGAACAAACAATAGGAAAATGTTTGATCTCAGATACCAGCAACAAAGAAAAACAAGTGGAGAGGTTTGAATAATGTAACTGTACGATAAAACACATGACTTGATCAGGAGGGTCAAGAACAAGTATATATTGAAATATCATTGATATGATAATATTTTTAATGCCTATCAACTGTATAAAAATATTTAAGTTACATCCAAACAAGATAACTTCCAAATCAAACAAAAATAAAACTTTAAAAATCTAAAAAGAAACTCTACAAGTAATAGAATATTTACCAGATCTGTATCATGAGAGCAATCTCAGCTTTGAAACAGTAGAAGAAATCACAGTGGGATAAACTAATGTATTTGAACATAAAATATTTATAAGCTACAGAAGGAAGAAAACAAAACCACCTAAAAAGCAACAGATTAGAAAATATTTTTAATATTACAACTGGGAAAGAATCATATTTTTAAAATGTAATTTTATATTTTTAATTGATCTTTGTATTAACATCCCATTAGATATCTGGGAAAAGATTAAAATATTTCACACAAAACTGTGTAGAGGTTTACAAATAATAAACAAAACATGAGAGAATATGATCCTAAATAATAACCAAAAATGCTAATTAGAGCAATAGCTGAGAATCTTTCATTTACTTAATAGCAAAAACTATAGTATAAAAATGATATAAACACCCAGCGGATGTAATTATATTGAAACTCGATTATCATAGCTCACTTCAAATTTTACAGTGTTTTAAGAAAATGTTTTAGCACAAAACAATCTCACATCACTTGATTGTCTACTTCCAGGTAGAGGACTTTGATTTTATGAATTTATTCTAAACCCAGTAAATTTAGTCTCTCACGCTCTTCTCACAGCCACTCTGAAAAACAGGTATTACAATCCCCATTTGGCAAAAGAGAAAGTTAAGGCTCAGAGCAGCGGGGTATGTCGTCCAATGCACTTATCAGAACTTTAATTCTGCTTGGGGAGATTATGTTTCTTCCACTGATAACATGCAGTCGGCAGACCGCAGGCTGTCACGAGGGAGGAACAGCGCTGCAAGCAAGCATCACTCCTTGTATCTGTTAGGTCCGCCTGCCTGCGTGGATTCACATGGCTTATCACTTACAGCAGACACCAAACAGCCTGGTGTCAGGTCCCCACGTCCTTAGTTCCACGGATGACACTGAACCAGAGGGTCCAGATGACAAGCAGCATGCAGGTCACTGGCCGCCGAAGAGCCGACTGCAGCCCCGTGGCTTATAGCTGCAGCCGTACCCGAGGGGCATGCGGAGGAAGTCCAGCGCTTTCGTGACACCGGGGTGCAGGGGACAGGCACCTCCCGCGAGGTAGGGAGGGGGATGGACAACTGCCTTTGACAGCTGCTTAGGGCTGCGTGTCTCCCTGTGCTCCAGAGCTGTTACCCGGCGGCCCGCAAGCCGGGAGTCTGGCCATGGCTGAGCCGCCCTTCCCGTGTGACCGTGTGGACACGGCAAGATCGTCAGGGCACTGCAGCAGAACTCCTCGTTTTGCTTTCATCTGTCTCCTTTGTGCTTGCTTTTCCGTCACTGATCCATGTTCTACTGTTGTTCTCCCCTGGGATAGCTATCTTTCCAGTACTGCCTCCAAAATCACGAGTGGGACCCTTATCCATTTAGGACCTCTGGGCCTGACTGTGCAGAGTGTAAGCGCTACCCGGATGGCAGGTTGACGGGGCCAGGCTGCTGGCAAGGCTACCAGACACCCCTGAGGGCCACCTGCAGGGCTGGAAGGAGCTGCAGGTGTGCATCAAATAGAACCACAGCCAACAATATATCTGATAAGGGGTTAATATCCAAAATCTAATACAAAGAATCCATACAACTCAACATCAAAAAAAGAAACGACCCGACTGAAAAACGAACAGACATTTTTCCAAAGAAGACATACAGATGGCCCACAGGCACATGAAAAGATGCTCAACGTCCCTTGTTATCAGGAAAAGACAAAGCAAAACCGCAATGAGATGTCACCTCACACCTGTCAGAATGGCCATCATCAAAAAACAACAAATAACAAGTGGTAGTGGGGATGTGGAGAAAAGGGAACCTTTGTGCACTGTTGGTGGGGTTATAAATTGGTTCAGCCACTTTGGAAAATTGTATGGAGATAACTGAAAAAATTAAAAATAGAACTACCATATGCTCCTGCAATTCCACTCCTAGGTATTTACCCAAAGGAAATGAAAACACTAATTAGAAAAGATATGTGCGCCCCTGTGTTCACTGCTGCATTATTTATAATAGCCAAGGTATGGAAGCAACCTCAGTGTCCATTAATAGATGAATCGATAAAGATGATGTGGTACATATATACAATGGAATATTACTCAGCCATAAAAAAGAATGAAATTATGCCATTTGTGACAACATGGATGGACCTAGAGAGTATTATGCTAAGTGACATAATTCGGACAGAGAAAGACAAATACTGTACGATCTCACATGTAGAATGTAAGAAACAAATGCACAAACATAACAAAACAGAAACAGAGTCATGGATACAGAGAACTAACACGTAGTTTCCACAGAGGAGGGAGAGGAGAAGAGAAATAGGTGAGGGAGATTAAGAGGTGCAAACTTGCAGCTGAAAAATAAATGAGTCAACAGATATGAAATGTGCAATGTGGAGAATAAAGTCAATAGCTATATAATATCTTTGTATGGTGGCAGATGGTAACTAGACTTACCGTGTGGTCATTGTGAAATGTATAGAAATATCGAATCACTATGCTTTGTAACAGAAACTAACATAGTGTTATAGGTCAATTATACTTCAAAAACAAACAAATAAACAACCTCATAGAGAAAGAGATCAGACTTGTGATCACCAGAGGCAGAGGTTGCGGGGAGGGAGAATTGGATGAAAGCAGTCACAAGGTACAAGCTTCCAGTTATAAGATAAATAAGTACAACATAATAAATATAATCAACACTGCTGTATGCTATATGTAAAAGTTGTCAAAAGAATAAATCCTGAGTTCTCATCACAAGGAAAAATATTTTTCTACTTCTTTAATATTGTATCTATATGAGATGATGGATGTTCACAAAACTTGTGATCATCATTTCATGATGTATGCAGGTCAAGTCATTATGCTGTACACCTTATACAGTGCTGTATGTAAACTATATCTCAATAAAACTGGAAGAAAAAAATTTTAAATAAAATAAATAGAATCACAGCACCCGAGTGGTGATTCTCCACTTAGAATATAACTAGTGGTTTTAGGAGAAGATTCCCCCACTACTACACCACCAACTCCACATTCCACGGCTGGACCAGCGCCCACTGGATGGGGCTGGCTTTACGCAGGTGCTGCTGTGGGGTCGGAACTGCCATCCGGCTGCTGGATTCTCTCTGCAGCAGCAACCACCAGGCAAGAGGGCTGAGAACGTCTTGAACCAGAAGGTCTCTCACAGTGGGGACCTCTACAATACCTGCTAATGTGGCTCATGTGATAGGACACCTACTAAGATGCTTCTATGGTCAAATACCTGGTAGAGGGACTTCCCTGGTGGCACAGTGGTTAAGACTCCACGCTCCCAACTCAGGGGACTAGGTTTGATCCCTGGTCAGGGAACTAGATCCCACATGCATGCCACAGCTAAGAGTTTGCATGCCACAACTAAGAAGCCCTAGAGCCACAACTAAGGAGCCCACCTGCCGTAACTAAGATCCAGCACAACCAAATAAGTAAATAAATATTTTTTAAAAATACCTGGTAGAAAATTCACATAGTTCAAGGGGAAAAAAAGCCCTGAACTTTCTATTTTTCACCTGTGGGCTCTGATGATCAAACTATCAACAGTGACTCACTGGGCAAAGGCACTGTATTGGTTTCCTAGGGTTGCAGTAACACAGGGTCACAAACTAGGGCTTGAAACAACAGACATGTGTCCTCTCATTGTTCTGGAGCCTAGAAGGTTGACATGCAGGTGTGGCAGGGTTGGTTCTCTCTGGGGGCTGTGAGCCCCTGAAGAAGGGTTTGGTCCATGCCTCTCTCCCAGGTTCTAGTGATTGCCAACGTCGTTGGCATCCCTTCGCTTGTAGATGCACCCCTGCAATCTCTGGCTGCATCCTCACATGGTGCAGTAGTCAGAGTCCTCCAGAGACACAGAACCAACAGGATGTATATACATAAAGGGACTTATTATAAGGAATTGGTTCCTATAATTATAGAGGCTGGCAAGGAGACCCAGTAGAGTCGATGGTTTAGTCCAGTCTGAAGGCTGGCAGGCTCGAGACTCAGAACAGCCTAACTCTCAGTTTGGGTCTGAAGGCAGGAAAAAAGCCAATGTCCCAATTCCAGGCAATCAGGCAAGAAACATTCCCCCTTACTCGGTAAGGGACAGCCTTTTTGCTCTAGTCAGGGACTCAACTGATTGGGTGAGGCTCACCTGCGTTGGGGAGGGCAATACATTACTCAGCCTACCTACCTAAATGTTAATCTCATCCAAAACACCCTCACAGACACCCCAGAATAATGTTTGATCAAATACCTGAGCACCCTGTGGCCCAGTCAACTTGACACCTAAAATCCACCATCACCCATGGCATTCTGTGTGTCTGTGTCCAAATCTCTCCTTCTTATAAGGGTGCCAGCCAGTGGATTAGGGCCCACCCCAATTCATTATGACCTCATCCTAACTTGATTACAGCTACAAAAAATTAATTTCCAAATAAAATCATATTCACAAGTACAGGGGTTAGCACTGGAACATGTCTTTGAGGGACAAAATTCAACCCAAAACAGGTATCAGTAGATGAAATAGATGCTTTGATTTCTGGTAGATCACATACTCACGGAACAATAGACCTTGACTGAAATCAGTTGACAATTTTGTAGAAAAATAGGAGACAAAAGTCATCTATGCTCTGGCCCTCTTGTAATGGGCTGGCATCCATAGTGAGGGAGTTAGTTCTGAAGATGTTAGATTGAATTTGGTCTGGATACAAGATTGTTTAGCTCCTATAATGTTAAAGTGATGACTTCCAATCAGACAAGCAATTTCCCTTTCCTGAAAGAGTGAGGGTAGAAAAATGAGGGGGAAATAACCAGTAGTTATTGCTGGTGGGGGTGTAAAATGGTACAATTACTCTAGAAAACCGTTTGGCAGTATCTACTGAAGTCCGTGAAATCACCCTGCCCTCCTAGACATATACCCAAGAGACATAGGTGTGTCCACCAGAAGACATGCACATGTGCCAAGAACTGGAACAGCCCAAATTTTCACCAACCAGAAAAGCAATGAATATATTGTTGTATATTCATACAATAGAATACATCCCAGCAATGAAAATAAAAGAGCGAACTAGTAGTAGAGCAACATGGATGGATCTCACAGACATCATATTGAGCAAAAGAAGGCAGACACAAAGCACCTCAAAACGTGTGGTTCATGCACGCGCAGTTCAAAAACAGGCAAAACTAACACATGGTGACAGACGTCAGATCAGCAGTACCTCCTGGAGGGAGTATTGAGTGGAAAGGGCCAAGGGAATCTTCTGGAGCGACAGACATGCTCTGTATCTTGGTGGTGGTTCTGTGCGTATGTAAAAATTCAGTAAGCTGTACACAAGACTCACACACCTTATTGCATGTATTTCATAACTCAGTAAAAAAAAAAAAAACAATAAACTAAAGAATGAATATCTTGAAGCCCTACTATGTGACAAGCATTATTCTAGGTCCAGCAGTAAAATAAAGTCTCTGTTCTCATGGAACTTACATTCTAGGGAAAGAAGATATTTCATAAACTAATAAACAAAAACAAATGAACAAGATATGTGTGAGAGAGAGAGAGAGAGTGTGTGTGTAGAAACAGGGACAGAGACAAAGAGACAGAGAGATAATGAGTGGGAGAGAGTGAAATGGTGGTAGATATTGAACACAAGTGAAGTACACAAGAGGAGATAGATGAAAGGACAGTGCCAGAAGTGACCCTATGCATCGAGTGGTCAAGAAAAGGCTCACTGATGAGGCACCAGGTAAGCAGAGGCCTGAAAGGAGTGTGGAGGCAGCCAGAAGGCTCTCCAGGTGGAACAGCATTGAGGCTGAAGGAACAGCATATGCTAAGGGAAGCAGGAAATGCTCGAGGAATGGCAAGGAGGGCTGTATGAATGGACCAGAGTGGAATAGTGAGATCCATGGGGATGTGACAGAAATGGTGAGATTCTGGGAATATTTTGAAGATAGAGCCAACAGGATATGCTGATGGATTTGAGGTAGGATTTGTAAAGAGAGAGATTTTTATTTTGGTCTGATCATCTGGTAGCCTAACGTTCTCTTTTACAGATGTGGGGAATGTGGAGTGAGATGCAGATTTGGAGATGAAAATCCAGAGTTCAATTGAATCTTATTAATCTGTGATGCCTGATAGGTTTCCAAGTGCTGTGCTCAGGCAGGCAGCCAGATACACGTGTCCAGAGCTCAGGGGAGTGGTCTGCACTGGACACTTCCATTGGTAAGTTCATGGTGTCGATTTGATTTTTTTAAATAAAGGGACTGGATCAGATGGATAGAGGGATGTTGGGGGCTCGAAGGGTTGGAAACTGTTGGACTTTTTTAAAGGCCCTATAGAATTATTTGACTCCTTAAATTATGTGCCTGCATGATTTTGATAAAACAAAAACTATAAATAAATGTAACAGTAAATATACCCTCATAGTTAAACAATTTCTGTACACATTATATCCATACCTTCCCTCCAAGCTCATTTTTCTTCTTACAGAAATACATCTCGATATGCTTTAGCAATTGTCAAACCTCTTAGTCTTTTTATATCTAAAAATGTCTAAGTTACCTTGAATGATAATTTAGTCGGTGTAATAGGATATTCAGTAGGAAGATTCAAGGTACCAATGTACAAAGTGGGTTCTCAGACAGATAACCCTTTCAGATGTGAACAGTTTTACAGGAAACAGCTCAACAATGGTTGGACAACCTTTAAAATATCACACGAGAAAGAGCGGGGAGGAGCTGCACTGTGTCCTCCCTCCACACCCCCGGCAATGGTGGGGGGCAGTGGTGCCAACTCCTCAGATCGAGTTCCAGTCGGGTGGCATGGAGAGTTTCATATGTGGGCTGTGAAGTATGGTGGACACGGTGAACTGGCTTCCGAATCCTGCCTGTGCAATCTGAAGAGCTCGAGACGGCAGTTTAGCTGCCGAGGGAGAGGGGACCACGGTGGGATCAGCCAGCTCCCCCAGCGTTTGTCAGGACAAAAGGGAGCATGCACTTAACCCATGGACCAAATGTGGGGGGCACCCTGAGAGCACAGGTGTGAGTCCTCTGAGGTCTGGCTTCCAGTGGGCAGGGGGTCTCAGCACCAGAAGCTGGAGGTGGATCACTGGATTCTTAGAGGCCAGAGAACAGAGGGTAAAGAACATCACAAGTCATGTGGGTCAGGCCCACGCAAATGAAGCCAGCTTCCAACATTACTCAGACCCAGAAAGTGCAGAGCCAGCTCTGATCAAGTCCAGGGAAATTTTCCTGTTCCCCTCCCTGACCTCCCCTCTCCAGCAACTTCAGAGTAATTTTTTTTTTTTTTTTTTTTTTTTTTTTTTGTGCTACGTGGGCCTCTCACTGTTGTGGCCTCTCCCGTTGCGGAGCGCAGGCTCCGGACGCGCAGGCGCAGCGGCCATGGCTCACGGGCCCAGCCGCTCCGCGGCACGTGGGATCTTCCCGGACCGGGGCACGAACCCGTGTCCTCTGCATCGGCAGGCGGACTCTCAACCACTGCGCCACCAGGGAAGCCCCTCAGAGTAATTTTGAATGAAGTGAAATTAGGAACTTTGACTATGGGATGGAACTGGACGTCTCGGTTTGAATGTATTTCACATCTTAAAGTGCTCATAAAACTTTATTAACCTAAGAATGCTCAGAAACATCATGGGCCTGCTCACTTCGAGAGAGAGAAATGACTTCCCTCACTGAAAATACTTTAAAGGGAGTAGGAAGAGCAAGTAAACTTGCAATTATGTCGCCCTCCCATCTGGGCTTGGCCAGCATACGGGTAAAAGCAGCTACATCAGCACTCTGAAAATACGATCCCTGTTTACCAAGCCTACCATTGCCATCAGTAGACTATAGGTCACTGCCCTCAGGATGCATATTAGATTTTCTTTACAGTCTTATATTCTGCAGTAGGTTGTGTGTCTGGGTGTGGATTGGTTTCTTTATCTAGCTTGGAGAGTTTGGGCTGCTCTCTGGATCTCAGGCCTCAAATAGTTTTGTTTCAATGCTTAAAATAC
Source organism: Kogia breviceps (assembly GCF_026419965.1). Classification (NCBI taxonomy): domain Eukaryota; kingdom Metazoa; phylum Chordata; class Mammalia; order Artiodactyla; family Physeteridae; genus Kogia; species Kogia breviceps. The sequence goes on along the minus strand of NC_081318.1, from coordinate 109,397,446 downwards.
TGTTTCCTCATCATTCCTTCTATTTCCTTATTCTGGAACTCTCATCATATCCATCCGGTGTGTTCTCTGTCCATTTGCCAGGTCCCATTACTATTATCTCACAGCCTGGGCTCCAGCTCTTTCAGCAGCACTCTGAGACAATCTCTCAGTACGAACTTCTAGTTCACTGCTTCACTATTCAATGGTGTCTGGTCTAAAATCCTTCCCATCTACCTTTAAAAAATAGTTATATTTCTAACTGATTGATTGATTCTTCTTTGTATCTTGCTGCTTTTACCTTTTCTACTTTTTAACATAATATTGGTCACATTTTTATAGATACCATTCCTTCCTGTATCTTTTTACATCTTAAATGTGATTATTGCAAATATTTACCAAACTACTCCAGATAATTTTATCTGAAGTAATTTAATATTTCACTTCTTGATTTTTTTCTTTCCTTTTTTTTTTTTTTGTGGTACGCGGGCCTCTCACTGTTGTGGCCTCTCCGGTTGCGGAGCACAGGCTCCGGACGCGCAGGCGCAGCGGCCACGGCTCACGGGCCCAGCCGCTCCGCAGCACGTGGGATCCTCCCGGACCGGGGCACGAACCCTCGTCCCCTGCATCGGCAGGCGGACTCTCAACCACTGCGCCACCAGGGAAGCCTTTTCTTCTCTTTTTAATCCTTAAATATTTTATGCATTTTATAAATTTTTGTAAGCTTGTGTTTGGGGAATTCTTCGGTTTGTTTTTTTAAATTGGCTTTCATTTTCTCTTTGTCGTTTTTCCTGTATACTTCTTCCTATGTAGAGATTTTTATGTTGTCTTCCAGATACCAGTTTAGAGAAAGGTAGTTTTAGGACTCTTAGTCCATATTCATATCGGGGACAATGCTATTTTGTCAATGTTCCTAACCCAGGAGGTACCTTGGTTCAGGTGTAGACATGAAACAGTGTCTTTGTCCAGCTTGGCCTGAACAAAATAAATCACCTCTCTTTCTAATTTTAAATCTTTTTTTTCAGCTATTCTATATATGCATTTCTCACTCTGTGAACCATGAAAGAAAAGTCCCAAGTCATCAAAGTCCCTATTTATCTGTTCTCAGGAAGAAAAACACGAGAAATCCTACCTCAGCAAGCTTCATAGCTGTTCCCTATCTTTCACTGCTGATGAGATCCTGGCTAAAATTCCCCATAGCTGACAATATAACCAATAAAATAATATGATATTTTAAAATAATACATGCCTCCATTCCATAATGTTAGCTTTATGTTGTTTTTTCTTTATCTTATACATACTCTGACAATTCAAATTGAGAGGGGAAATGAAAATACTTCAGGAGACTTATTTATATCCATTTTATTAAATTCACACTCAATCCACTAAGGCATTCTAGACTGTGCCTCAGAGCCAGAACCTACTTGGGGCAAATTTTTATATTTTGGTCCTACTTTACATTGGTTGATCCAGTAAATATACACTGGGGAAACAGGAACATTAAATGAATTTAAATCTTATTTCAGCTGCTGACTTCATCTGATAAACGTGCACCCCTCTTCAGACAGTGAAGTAAAAGCTGAAATAGGCTCTGTGGTCTGTGAAGTCAAAGGATATGCTAAAGGCACTGTCAGCGGGGATGCTGGTCATTCCAGCCTCTTTGCCAGCAGCTCTGTCTGAGTCATTTGGTGTGCAAGCACCTCGGGGGCCAAAATGAACTGATAAGAAGGAAAGAAAGTTAGAACTGAGCTTGATAGAGGTTTGGAAGAAAAGCAACTGGGTAACAGAGAGGTGCCCTCTCTGGACAGTACTTGATTCAAGAGCATCAGTTTTACCTGTGAGCTTGTTAGAAACACAAACACGTGGACCCTTCCATGACCTATTGAATCAGAATCTCTGGGGATAGAGAGCCCAGAGAACTATGTGTTAAAAGATCTCCTGGAGGGCTTCCCTGGTGGCGCAGTGGTTGAGAGTCCGCCTGCGGATGCAGGGGACACGGGTTCGAGCCCTGGTCTGGGAGGATCCCACATGCCGCGGAGCAACTAGGCCCATGAGCCATGGCTGCTGAACCTGCGCGTCCGGAGCCTGTGCTCCGCAACAAGAGAGGCCGCGATAGTGAGAGGCCCCCGCTCGACGCAACTAGACAAAGCCCTCGCACAGAAACGAAGACCCAACACAGCAAAAATAAACTCCTACTCCTACCCCCAACATCTAAAAAAAATAAAAAATAAAAAAAGATCTCCTGGAGATTCTTCTGCACTCAAGTTTGCATAAGTAAAGTAAAGCATAAGATTCTTGTGCATTACTGTTTGAGAACCACTGAGGTGGAGGAAGAGATTCAATTAGGCAAATTGGGTAGAAGAAGAAATTCAAGAAAAAATAATTGTCCCTATTAATTGAGGAAACACATATAAATAGTTACATGGCTCCTAGGATTCATGTAGTCATAGCAAGACCATAGTTCACAGCTGGTAGTGGAGAGATCCAGAGGGGAGGTATAGACTTTTGATTCAGAATTACTGGCAGGAATTGCATAGGATTTGAGGGCCCAGACAAGCTAAGTGATATTAACAGTTTTAATCTACTCCCAACATGGAACTGGATCGTTAAGCACTTAAACCCAAATTTGAGTCTGGCCATAAAGGTTAGAATCCAATTAGAATCTAATACAATCACTAGATAAATAGGGCAGGGGAGAAATGAACACTGCTGTGACACATGCTACACAGATGTCTGGAGCGAATCCCCAGCACGTAAACAGAGAACAGGTCCCACAGGATGGGTCGATTTTTGTCTCTGCTTTGGTCTGCGCTGACGTAAACTGGTTCCATCAAGACAATGCCTGGCAGGTGGAAAAAATGAAACAATAGTGGAGGACATGGGACAACTCCCCAGACTGTAGCATTTAAATCCAAGATCCTAGCAAAATCTTAGTCCCAGGAAAACCAAGACGTTTGGTCACCCTACAGCCAAGCAAGTTCTGATTTTCTAAGGAAAACATAACATTTATAAGCTACTCTTTGTTATCTTGGCACCTCGTTAAGTCAATTAAAATATTACTTGGATAATAATTTTTAAATAATTCAAGATATTCATGTGCTTTGGAAGTGTATTTCCAGAAATTTGTATAACGGTTTATAGATTGTGAACCAAAAACAATGAAAGGCCATGTGAAGCTGTGTGCTATAGGTTTTTTTTTTTTGAAATACCACTATTTTAAAAAATGAAAAGGTCATATTTTAGCTTTTAATCAATGCTGGCTAGGTGGGACACCTGGAGCAACAGTGCTGTTGAAACCTTTGAGCAGATGTGTTGTGAGTGAATTATGCAGTGTATGAAGGAGTCACTGAGTCACAAAACTTATGGGCACATAAAATGACTCCAAATAGGTGCAGAGTAAAGCAACCGACTGTGATCTCTTTGGGCAGATTTGAGGGCTTACGTCAGCTTATTCAGAACATTTGTAAAGAAAACCAATTCCCCTTCACTTGAAAAGACTATTTCAACTCTTGTTTTATACTTTTGATATAAATCAGTAATATAGAATTTTCTCTGGAAGATCCACCTTTTAAATAAAATTAATTTTACAAAATCTATCAATATGTGTAAGGCACTTTGGACCCATTCCACTAAATTATGTTTGTAATTATGCACTCTAGGTACTGAGTTACATAAATAAAAATCAAAGGCTAATTGAACCTAAAAGATTGTATTACCTCATGCAGAGAGACAGCCGCATGGGACTCAGGAATACAGTGACTGACTTGAGGTCCTAGAAGGGAAACATCTTTATATGAATGGTATTCAAAAGACAGCCCTTTCACCAACTCAACATTGCACAATCTGTGAGGAAGAGGCAGAGAATGAAGGGGCTTCCCCGCACACAACTCTCCTGATAAACTCTAGTCTCATAGCTGGGAGCTGCTGAACCAAAAGTCGTCTGAATTCTACTTACCATGGTGCAATAGATCCCTCAGGGAAAAAATAAATGGGAAATTAGTTAATTTATTCTAAAATAGTTTGCGAGGAAAAAGTACTAAAGGAAAGTCTATTTTTAAAAAACTTTTTCACAGATCGTTATTGGAGTATAATTACTTCACAATACTGGGTTAGCTTCTGTTGCACAACAAAGTGAATCAGCCATATGCATACACATGTCCCCATATCCCCTCCCTCTTGAGCCTCCCTCCCACCTCCGCTCTCTGACCCCTCTAGGTCATCCCAAAGCACCGAGCAGATCTCCCTGTGCCGTGCTGCTCCTTCCCACTAGCCATCTATTTTACATTTGGTAGCGTATATAAGGCGATGCTACTCTCACTTCTTCCAAGCTTCCCCTTCCCCTTCCCTGTGTCCTCAAGTCTATTTTCTCGGTCTATCTCTTTATTCCTGCCCTGCCACTAGGTTCATCAGTAACCTTTTTTTTTTAGATTCCATATATATATATGTTAACATACGCTATTTATTTTTCTCTTTCTGACTTACTTCACTCTGTATGACAGACTCTAGGTCCATCCACCTCACTACAAATAACTCGGTTTTGTTTCTTTTTATGGCTGAGTCATATTCCATTGTATATACGTGCCACATCTTCTTATCCATTCGTCTGTCGATGGACACTTCGGTTCCTTCCATGTCCTGGCTATTGTAAATAGAGCTGCAATGAACATTGTGGTACATGACTCTTTTTGAATTATGGTTTTCTCAGGGTATATGCCCAGTAGTGGGATTGCTGGGTCATAAGGTAGTTCTATTTTTAGTTTTTTAACTCCATATTGTTTTCCATGGTGGTTGTATCAATTTACATTCCCACCAACAGTGCAGGAGGGTTCCCTCTTCACCACACCCTTTGTAGCATTTATTGTTTCTAAATATTTTGGATAATGGCAATTCTGACCGGCATGAGGTGACACCTTATTGTAGTTTTGTTTTGTTTTTGGTTTTGTTTTATTTATTTATTTATTTATTTATTGCAGTACACGGGCCTCTCAGTTGTGGCCTCTCCCATTGCGGAGCACAGGCTCTGGACGCGCAGGCTCAGCGGCCATGGCTCACGGGCCGAGCCACTCCGTGGCATGTGGGATCTTCCCGGACCAGCACACAAACCCATGTCCCCTGCATTGGCAGGCGGATTCTCAACCACCGCGCCACCAGGGAAGCCCCTCACTGTAGTTTTGATTTGCATTTCTCTAATACTTAGTGATGTTGAGCATCTTTTCACATGCCTCTTGGCCATCTGTATGTCTTCCTTGGTGAAATACCTATTTAGGTCTTCTGCCCATTTTTTAACTGGATTGTTTGTTTTTTTGATATTGAGCTCCATGAGCTGTTTGTATATTTTGGAGATTAATCCTTTGTCTGTTGTTTCATTTGTAAATATTTTCTCCCATTCTGAGGGTTGTCTTTTTGTCTTGTTTATGGTTTCCTTTGGCTGTGCAAAAGTTTTTAAGTTTAATTAAGTCTCATTTGTTTGTTTTTACTTCCATTACTCTAGCAGGTGGGTCAAAAAGATCTTGCTGTGGTTTATGTCAAAGAGTGTTTTTCCTATGTTTTCCTCTAAGAGTTTTATAGTGTCTGGCCTTACATTTAAGTCTTTAATCCATCTGGAGGTTTTTTTTTGTATGGTGCTAGAGAATGTTCTAATCTCATACTTCTATATGTAGCTGTTCAGTTTTCCCAGCACCACTTATTGAAGAGGCTATCTTTTCTCCATTGTATGTTCTTGCCTCCTTGGTCATAAATTAGGTGCCCATATGTGCATGGGTTTATCTCTGGGCATTCTATCTTGTACCATTGATCTATATTTCTGTTTTTGTGCCAGTACCGTACTGTCTTAATTACTATAGCTTTGTGGTATAGTTTGAAGTCAGGGAGCCCGATTCGTCCAACTCTGTTTTTCTTTCTCAAGATTGCTTTGGCTATTCGGGGTCTTTTGTGTTTCCATATAAACTGTAAAATTTTTTGTTCTAATTCTAATTCCATTGGCAGTTTGACAGGGATTGCATTGAATCTGTAGATTACTTTGGGTAGTATAATCATTTTCACAATATTGATTCTTCCAATCCAAGAACATGGTATATTTCTCCATCTGTTTATGTCATCTTTGATTTCTTTCATCAGTGTTTTATAGTTTTCTGAGTACAAGTCTTTCACCTCCTTAGGCAGGTTTATTCCTAGGTATTTTATTCTTTTTGTTGCAATGGTAAATGGGAGTGTTTCCTTAATTTCTCTTTCTGATTTTTCACTGTAGGTGTATAGGAATGCCAGAGGCCTCTGTGCGTTAATTTTGCATCCTGAAACTTTACCAGATTCATTGATTAGCTCTAGTAGTTTTCTGGTGGCATCGTTAGGATTCTCTATGTATAGTATCATGTCATCGGCAAACAGTGACAGTTTTACTTCTTCTTTTCCAATTTGTATTCTTTTTATTTCTTTTTCTTCTCTGATTGCTGGGGCTAGGACTTCCAAACCTATGTTTTTTGTTTGTTTGTTTGTTTGTTTTTTTGCGGTACGCAGGCCTCTCACTGTTGTGGCCTCTCCCGTTGCGGAGCACAGGCTCTGGACGCGCAGGCTCAGCGGCCATGGCTCACGGGCCCAGTCGCTCCGCAGCATGTGGGATCTTCCCGGACCGGGGCACGAACCCGCGTCCCCTGCATCGGCAGGCGGATTCTCAACCACTGCGCCACCAAGGAAGCCCCCCAAACCTATGTTGAATAAGAGTGGCAAGAGTGGACATCCTCATCTTGTTCCTGATCTTAGTGGAAATTCTTTCAGTTTTTCACCAGTGAGTATGATGCTTGCTGTGGGTTTGTCATATATGGGCTTTATTATGTTGAGGTAGGTTCCCTCTATGCCCATTTTCTGGAGAGTTTTCATCATAAATGGGTGTTGAATTTGTCAAAAGCTTTTTCTGCAACTATTGAGATCACCACATCGTTTTTATTCCTTAATTTGTTAATATGGTGCATCACATTGATTGATTTGTGAATATTGAAGAATCCTCGCATCCCGGGGATAAATCCCACTTGATCATAGTGTATGATCCTTTTAATGTGCTGTTAGATTCTGCTTGCTAGTATTTTGTTGAGGATTTTTACATCTATGTTCATCAGTGATATTGACCTATAATTTTCATTTTTTGTGATATCTTTTTCTGGTTTTGGTAACAAGGTGATGGAGGCTCTGTAGAATGAATTTGGGAGTGTTTCTTCCTCTGCAATTCTTGGAAGAGTTTGAGAAGGATTGGTGTTAGCTCTTCTCTAAATGTTTGACAGAATTCGCCTGTGAAGCCGTCTGGTCCTGGACTTTGTTGGAAGATTTTTAATTATGGTTTTTATTTCATTACTTGTGATAAGTCTGTTTATATTTTCTAATTCTTCCTGGTTCAGTCTTGGAAAATTGTTGATTATGTTCTAAACTAGGTCTGAGATCTAAGATGAAAGTCAAGGGTCAAGATCCAGGATTCCAGTCCAAAGTTTAGTCTCATGACCAAAGATATGGTCTAAAGTCAGTTCCAAGTTCTTCAACATCTAGGTCCAGGTCCAAGGGCTAGATACAAGGGCCAGGTCCAGATCCAAATTTCAGGTTCATGGTCTAGATTGAAGATCCAGATCCACAGTGTAGGTAAAAGGTCCAAGGTGCACTTCAAAGGTCAAGATTCAGATCCAGGTCCAAAGTGCAGGTCTAAGCTCAAGTCTAAGGAACTGGATAAATCCAGATTCAAGTCTATGTCTAATGTCGATGTCCATGCCCATTGTCTAGGTCCAAGTTTAAAAGTTCATATTAAAGTTCTGCCAGTTAAAAGAAAGTGCAGTTGACTAAGAATGTGTGATTGTCAGAATGTATGGCTTTTGTTCAGATACGGCTTATTTTATCCTTGATATATTCTAACATTTAATAAGAATCTATTTTAGAGACGAATGTCTGACTCTGAGCTTGATTTCTTCTTATAATGCTAGTTTGTACACAGCACACTATTTTCTCCTAGAATTGCTCTAACTCACAATAAGAAGGTACTGGTGTGGACAATGTGTAAATATAGGCTTATTCTCATAGATTATGTATGAAATACTACTTAGATTTACTTGAATGTGTTCTAACTCACAGGAAGAATGTATAATTGAGAAGAATGTGTTTCTGAGCTTTTGTCTCACACAAATCTTGTGTTCATCTCGGTTTATTCTAACAGGCAATAAGAAGTTACTTTAGAGAAGAGTATCAAAGACTGAGATTATTTGTGCTTAGACTACATCTTTCCATAAAAGCTGTTTGGATTTATCTTGCCTCGCTACAGCAGTGAGAAACTACCTCTGAGATAAAGGTTTGTTTACATATAAAAAGGTTTTTTGACACAAAGAAATTTTAGAGATATGTCTGATTCTGAGCTTGTTTAGTTTTTGCTCATTTACTTACACTAGATTTCACCTAACTCACAATAGGAATATACTTGGAAGAACAATGTACGATGTTGAGTTTGTTTACACATGTATTATTATTTTCATAGATACTGCTTTGAATCACCTTAATTTGCTCTAACTCACAGTAAAATAGTACAGTTGAGAAAAATGTGTGTTTGTGAACTATTTTTCCCATATAAATCTTACATTCATTGCAGTGTATTCTAATAGACAACAAGATTCTTTAGAAAGGAGTGTCTGATTCTGATTTTGGTTTCTTCTTAAACTGCTTGTTTGTATATTTCAATTTCATCTAGATTTCCTCTAACTGCTACTAAGAGCTTTTAAGAACAATGTATGCTACTGAAATTGCTTATTCTTATAGTGCTTGTTGTCCAAATATTGCTTTGATATCTTAATTTGGTTGAACTAATATTAAGAAGGTACATTTGAGAACAATGTGTGATTACAAGCTCATACACAAATACTCTTTGGACTCACTGTAACTTGCTCTGACCCAAAATATAAAAGTACTTTTAAGAACAATATGTGACCCTGGGAGCCTGTTTACAAATACTGCTTGGAGTCATTATAATTTGCTCCAACTCTAAATATGTAATTTCTTTGGAGAGCAATGAATAAATCTAAGTACCTTTTTACAAATACTTTATACAAATACTAGACCTGGACATTACACCTAAACTTCTGACCTATATGTAGGTTCTGCACCCAATTCCATTGTGTGGAAGGTTTTTCCCTTTGAGCTGACACTGGATGTCTTACAATTCAACTCAATTCTGACACTATCTACCCAGAGATAACATCAGATTCCCCAGGTTAAGGATTCAGGCCCACTGCCCTCTACTTCATATATCAATCACAAGCCAAGGTTCTTATCTGTGCTTCTGACCAACCAGCTACAAATCAGAGGTCCCACAACCCCTCCCTGAGTTTGATTAATTTGCTAGAGCAGCTCACAGAATTCAAGAAATCCATTAGATTACTGGTTTATTATAAAGGATATTAAAGAAGATGAATCAACAGCCAGATGAATAGATACATAGGATAAGTTATAGGGAAAGAGTGTGGAGCTTCCCTGCTCTCTGGGCGCATCACTCTCCCCAAATCTCCACATGTCCACCAACTCAGAAGCTTTCCTAACCCTATCATTTTGCATTTTTATGGAGGTTTTATTACATAGGCACAATTGATTAAACCATTAGCCATTGGCCATTGAACTCTCTGGAGGTCAGGGGTGGGATTGAAAGTTCCAACCCTCTAGTCACATGGTTGGCTCCACTGGCAACCAGCCTCCATCCTTAGATGCTTTCCAAATTCCACCCCGTTAACATAACAAAAGACAACTTTATGTCTCTCATCACAGAAAATTCCAAGGGTTTTAGAAACTCCATGCCAGAAACAGAGAAAAGACCAAATATATATTTCTTTATTATGAGTTACAATATAACAAACTGGATCTAGATGTGACCCTGAACATATAACTTGTACCTGGCGCTCAATACTAGACCTAGATTGTGGGACAAGGACCTTGGCTCTTGACCTTAAACTTCGAACTGGAACTAGATCTTGGGCCTTTGATATTGGACCTGGTCTTGACCTGTACCTTTGAACTGGACCTTGGATATTAACCTCTAAACTCAGGCTTGGGTCTCAGACCTGAAATTATGACCTGCATGTAGATCTGACCTTGGACATAGGCATTGGGACCTGGCAGTATGACTTGAATATGAATTCTGAACCTGGACCTTGGTCCTGGAATTTTCCAAGTCCTTGCACTTGATCTAGAATATGTTCCTGGACTTGCATTTTGGAATTAGACCTTTGACCTGGACTTGGACATCGGCCTTACACAGAGACCTTAGATCTTGTACCCAAACCCTGGATCTAAACCTCAAACTTGGACTATGGATTTAGACCTTGTACATGGACCTAGAAGTTAAAACTGGACATTGGCACTGGACCTAGACCTTGGACCGGGAATTTAGACCTGGATATTGGACTTCCACTTTGTACTTAGATTTTTCCAGGTCCAATGTCCAAGTCAAAACCACATCTGAGGTTCACTGAAAACATTCAATTTCCAGTTCCAATACGAATTTCAAATCAAGGTACAGGCTAAAATTCTAGTCCCAAGTCAGGGTCAAATCTAGACCTTATATCTACTACAAAGGTGAAAGGCCCACTTCCAATGTTCAAATCTATGTCAAGGCAGAAAGTCAAAGTCCAGGCCCAATCTCCAGGTCTAATTTCAGGTTAATTGTATTGGACTGGGTAAGGTCTGCTAAAGTTCAAGTCCAGTACTTAAGCTCACGGTCCAGGTTCCAGATTCTAGTTTTGGTCTAGTTTCTGGTCCAGTGTCCAAGAATAAGGTCCAGGTTGAAAAGCAATTACAAGTTCTATATCAGGTCCATGTCTAGCATCTAGTGTCTAGTGTCCAGACCAAAAGCAAGGTAAAATCCAGGTCCAAATATAGATCCAAGGTCCTAAGCTGAGTTAAAGCACCAAATCAAAGATCTAGGCCCAGAACCAAGGTCCAAAGTACACATAAAATGTCCAGGTCAATGTCCAAATTCTAATTCTCAAGTCAAGTCTAAGGCCCTAAACAAATGTCCAAACCCAGTGCCAGATTCTGGTCTAGTTTCAGAATCCATATCCTACTTCCAGAGCCAATGTTCAAGACCAGTTCAAGATTTAAGATGAAGGGCTTGATCCAAGGTTAGGGCCACAGCTTAGTTCCAGACTCAGAGTTCAGGTTCAAGTTCCAGGTCCAAGATCATGTCCAGGTGCAGATATGAGGTCTAGGTATGAGGTCCAGAAGCAGGATCTATGTCTGAGGTACAAGCCAGAGTTTAGAGATCCATGTCCGAGATCTAGGTCTAAGTTCAAGCTCTGTAGCCAAGACCAGGTCAAAGGTCTTGTTGAATGTACTGGACAAATTCAAGTCCATGGTTGGTATGATTGCCAGTTCCAAGGCCCAAGGCCAGATCCAAAATCCAGGTCAAGGTCCAAGAATAAAGACCAGTTTGTGACCTGAGGTTGGTACAATATTCAGGTTCAAAGTTCAGGTCCAAAGTTCAGGAATAAGGTCTCAAGCCCAAATCCAGTAGTCAGGTCAGGTCCTCCATACATATCCATATCTGAGGCCCTAGTCACTATGTACCCCCACCACAGACTCAGTCACTACCTACAACCTGCCTCATACCTGCTTGCTACTCTCCACCTCACTCATTACCAAACCTCATCCTCACACCCACTCACTACTTAACCTTTTACCCACACCTTTTTGTTACCTACACCCCACCTTATACCCACTACCTACCCCACCCCATAACCATTAACCAATTACCCCCAGCCACACCAACTCACTATGTATATCTTGCCTTACATCTACTTATTACCTTGCTTCACTCCACTACACTACCTGCCCCTCGTCCCACAGCCACTCACTAACTACCCCCTGCCCCACACTCACTCTCTACCTACACTCCACCTCATACACACTCACTACCTACCCCCGGACTCACACTCACTGTCTGCATACCCACACACATTCTCACTACCTACTCCTCACTCCACATCCACTCAATACCTAATCCACTGCACAGCAAATCATTACTATCCTCTGCTCCAAACCACACACTCCCTACACTCTAACTATACAGAAAGTAAAGCTAGATTATAAACCACAATAATTAATTATAAGTAATAATCTAACATTGCCTAATTCACCCACTTGTTCATTCACTTAAGCAACGAGGACCTACTGTATAGCACAGGGAACTCTACTCAGTATTCTGTAATAACCTAAGTGAGAAAAGAACCTGAAAAAGAATGAATATATGTATATATATAACTGAATCACTTTGCTGTATACCTGAAACTGCCACAACATTGTAAATCAACTATACTCCAATATAAAATAAAAATTTAAAAATAAATAAATAAACAAAATTATTCATTTCATAAACATTTGTTACTTACTTCATGCACTTATTAAATATCAGAAATTGTTTTAGATATAGAAAAAGCAAATAAGAATTAAACATAGTTCCAGACCTCCAGGATCCTTTAGCCTATGAAAGGATAGGTACAAGTAAATTGATTAGAAGAATTAATAACATAAGTACTAGGATGAAAAAAAGCTAGGGGCTCTAATGAAACATGGGGACACCTAACAAACAGGATAGTCATGGAAAAAGGGGACACTTGATCTGAACTCTGATACACAAGTCAGCCTGAAGTAAAAAAGGCCTCAGGGGCAAGACAGCAAAAAGTATCACCAGAAAACACCAAATAGACCATCAAATAACAGTGAGGTTATTAACTAACACGTATACAAGCATTGTGCTCATGATGTGCATTAATGATCTCACACAATGCTCACACACCTCGATGATGTAAGTGCTATCATAGTCCTCTTATGGATGAGAAAAATGAGAGAGGTTAAGCTATGTTCCTAAAGTCACCTGGCTCTTAGGTGGTAGACCTGGGACTGGAATCTGAGAGTATGTGAAGCCAAAGCTTGGTCTATCCTGCCTCCTGACACTGACAAGAATGATGAAAGATGGGAGTGTGAGAGAAGGAAGTGCCAGACCAGGCGGGTCTTGTGCAGATTTGCTAAGGCATTTGGGCTTGCTCTTGAAGACTATGAGAAGTCACTGAAGAATTCACATGGTAACATACATGTTAGGGATTTATCTCTAATTATAAAAGTAATTTTAATTATTGGTATAAAAGTCATACAATAGGACATCCCTCTGATAGTGACATAGGAGGCTCCTGAAATTCCCTCCTTCCACAGATGCACCAAATATACAACTACACATGAAGCAGTTCCCTCTGAGACAAATCCAGAAACTGGATGACTGACTCCTATACATCAGGCAACTCATGTCAAAATGACTAAGAAAGATTGAGATACTCTCTGGCCATCAACTCCAACCCAGCACAGCAATCGAGAGGGAATCCCTAACTTCCAGCTTCTCTCTGAGGAGCAAAGTGTTTGAAATACACATCTAACACACCAAGTTTTAAGGCGGCCACCCAAAGGACAACCCCCAAATTTCCTACTCTGTAAGGTTTCATTTATGAGTCTCATGGGACTCTAGCAAAAAAGAGGCCGTTCTACTGAGCTGTTGAGCACTCACAGCAGCTCCCTCCCCTGGCTCAGCAGAGGGAGCAGGCAAAAACACCCACCTCCCAGTCTTTACCCGGAAGGGATTTGATTATATAACTTATCAGCTTTTGCCTGAGGACCTGACTCCTAATTAGAGCACCTCTAAGTGCTATTTAATCCTCCCCAGAGGCTGAAAGAGCCAGTGGGCACTTCCCCAACCTTCTCCCTCCAACTCACTCCAACAACAACAAAAAAAACAATCACCAGCCTCTCCCTGGAAGGAACTTGCCCACACATCTAGTGCCCCAACTTTAAGGTTGCCATCCAAGGGACAGGCCCCCAAATCACCTAGCTCTGAGAGCCAACAGGACTCAGCATTCATAAGTCTCACAGGAATATACTAAACAAACAACCTAAAAAGCAATTCTCAAATGGGCATGCAAACACTTGCTGCACCTGTCCTCCCAATGCTCACCAGAGAGAGAGCAGGCAAAAACACCCATTTCTGAGTTTCTCCCTGACAAGGATTTGACTGTATATTTTTCCAGCTGCTGCCTGAACCCCCATATGAGTCAGCAAATTTTTCATCAGAGTCCTAGCAAGCAATAGGATAACATATTCAAAGTGCTGAAAGAAAAAAATAAAACTGCCAACCAAAAAATACTTTACACAGCAAAGTTGTCCTTCAGAATTGAAGGAGAGATAAAAAGTTTCCCAGACAAACAAAAGCTGAAGAAGCTCATCACCACTAGACTGGCCTTACAAGAAATGTTAAAGGGAATTCTTCAAGCTGAAATGAAAGGTGCTAATTAATAACATGAAAACATATGAATGTATAAAACTCACTGTTTAAGGTAAATATGTAGTTAAATACAGAATACTGTAATATTGTACTGATGATGGGTAAATCAATTATAACTCTAGTATGAAGAATAAGAGACAAAATATTTAAAAACTATAACTTCAATAATTTGTTAATTGATATACAATATAAAAGATATAAAGTGTAACAACAAAAACATAAAATGTGAAGGGGAGTGTAAAAATGTAAAACTTTTAGTTAAGAAATTAAGAGCTTCAAGTTAAGTTTTTATCAGCTTAAATTAGATTGTTATACCTATAAGATGTTTTCATATAAAGTATCTTTTCTGACCACAATGGTATAAAACTTGAAATCAATTAGAAGAGGAAAACTGGAAAATTCACAAATATGTGGAGATTTAAAAACATGCTCCAGAACAATAAATGGGTCACAGAAGAAATCAAAAGGGAAGTCAAATGATATTGTGAAACAAATGAAAATGGAAACCAAAACTTATGGGATGCAGCAAAAGTAGTTCTAAGAAGGAAGTTTATAGAGAAAACACTTAAAATTTTTTTAAAAAGAAAAATCTAAAATAAACAATCTAGCATTACACCTCAAGGAACTAGAAAAACAAACTGAACCCAGAGTTAGTAGAAGGAAAAAAATAATAAAGAACGGAGTGGAAATAAGTGAAGTAGAAACTAAAGAGACAATAGGAAAGATGAACAAAACTAACAGCTGGTTTCTTTGAAAAGATAAACACAATTGATAAAATTTAGCTAAAGTAAGAAAAAAAGATAAAAAACTCAAATAAATAAAATCAGAAATGAAAGAGAAAACTTTACATCTGATAAAACAGAAATACTAAAGATCATAAGAAACCACCATGAATAAATAAACCAATAAATTAGGTAACCTAGAAAAAAATGAATAAATTCCTAGAAATATACAACCTACCAAGACTGAATCATGAAGAAATAGAAAACATAAAAAGACCAAGGAGATTGAATTAGTAATCAAGAAATTTCCAACAAAAGAGGACCAGATGGCTTCCCTGGTGAATTCTACAAAATATTTAAAGAAGAATTAATACCAATCTTTCAAACTTTTCCAAAAACATCAAAGAGGAGGAAATACATCCAAACTCACTTAACAAAGCCTGCATTACATTAATCTTGTACTAGAAACAAAAAACAGGACACTACAAGAAAATAAAATTACAGGCCAATATCCTTGATGAACATAGATGCAAAAAATCCTCAACAAAATATTAGCAAACTGAATTCAACGGTACATTAAAAGGATAATAGACCATGGTCAAGTGGGGTTTTTTGGGGGGATGCAAGGATGTTTCAACACACACAATTCAATAAATGTGATACACCTTATTAACAAAATGAAGAAAAAAAATCATATGATCTCAACAGATGCAGAAAAAAGCACTTAAAAATATTCGACATCCTTTCACATAAAAATTCTGAACAAATTAACTACAGATGGAATGTACCACAAAATAATAAAGGCCATAAATGAGAAGCCCATAGTAAACATCATACTTAATGGTGAAAAGCTGAAAGATTTTCCTCAAAGATCAGAAACAAGACAGGGATGCCCACTACTGGAAGTCCCAGTCAGAGCAATTAGGCAAAAAAAAGAAGTAAAATTATCCAAATCGGAAAGGAAGAAGTAAAATTGTCTCTGTTTGCAGATAACATGATATCATATATAGAAAACCCTAAAGATTCCACAAAAAACTGTTAGAACTAATAAACAAATTAAAGTTGCAGGATACAAAATCAATATGCAAAAATCAATTTCACTTCTATACACTAACAACAAACTATTGGAAAGAGAAATTAAGAAATCAGTTCCATTTGCAATAACAGCAAATAAAATAAAATGCTTAAGAATAAATTTAACTACAGAGGTAAAGGACCTGTACACTGAAACTGTAAGACATTGATGAAAGAAATTGAAGAAGACACAAATAAATGGAAATATAGTCCATGTTCATGGATTGAAAGAACTAATATTATTAAGATGTTCATACTACCCAAAGCATTGAATCTACAGATTCAATGCAATCCCTACCAAAATTCTAATGGCATCTTTCACATAAACAGGAAAAAATTCTACAATTCATATAGAATCACAAAAGACCCCAAATAGCCAAAGCAAATTTGAAAAATAAGAACAAGCTGGAGCCACTTCACTTTCTAAAGTCAAACTATATTACAAAGCTGTAGTAATCAAAATAGTATGGGATTGGCATAAAAATAGACACAGATTAATGGAATATAATAGAGACCCCAGAAATAAAGCCATGCATATATGGTCAACTAATTTTCAACAAAGGAGCCAAGAATATACAATGGGGAAAGGACAGTCTCTCTGATAAATGGTGTTGGGAAAACTGGATATCCACATGCCAAAGAATGAAACTGGGCCCCTGTCTCACACCATACACAAAAATCAAATCAAAATGGATTAAAGACTTGAACATAAGGTGTGAACCATAAAATTCCTAGAAGAAAAATAGGAGTAAGCTCTGTGACTTTGGTGTTGGCAATAATTTTTTTTTTGGATTTGACCCCAAAAATAAAGGCCACAAAAGCAAAAATAAACAAATAGGACTATATCAAACCAAAAAACTTCTGCACAGCAAAGGAAACCATCAACAAAATGAATACTATTGAATTGGAGAAAATGGAATGGGAGAAAATGTTTGCAAACCACATATCTAATAAGGGGATAACATCCAAATATACAAGGAACTCATACAACCTAATGGCAAAAAATAAATAACCCAATTAAAAATGGGCAAAGAATGTGAGTAGACATTTTTCTCAAAAAAGATATACAAATGGCCAACGGGTACATGAAAAGGTGTTCAGCATCACTAATCATCAGAAAAATGCAAATCAAAATCACGAGATATCATCTCACACCTGTTAGGATGGCTATCACCTAAAAGATAAGAGATAACAAATGCTGGAGAAGATGTGGAGAAAAGGGAACCCCATACCCTCCGGAGAGAATGTAAACTCGTACAGCCACTTGGAAAAACAGTATGGAGGTGCCTCAAAAAATTAAAAATAGAACTAACTGCCATATGATCCAGCAATCCTATTTCTGAGTATATATCCAAAGGAAAGGAAATAATTATCTCAAAGAGATATCTTTACTCCCATATTTATTGTAGCATTATTCACAATAGCCAAAGTATGAAAACAATGTAGGCGTCTGTCAACAGATGTTTGGATATAGTAAATGTAGTATATATATACAATGGAATATTATTCAGCCTTAAAAATGAAGGAAATCCTGCCATTTGTGACGACATGGATGAATCTGGAGGGCATTATACTAACAAAAATAAGCCAGAGAAATACTGCATGGTATTACTTTTATGTGGAATCTTAAAAAAAGTTAAACTCATAAAAACAGAGAGTAGAATGGTAGTTCCCAGGGACTGAGGAGGCTGGAAGAAATAAGAAGTGGTTGGTAAAAAGGTACAAACTTTCAGTTATAAGATGAATAAGTTCTGAGGATCTGACGTATAACATGGTGAATATAGTTGATAATACCATAATGGACAAACTGAATTTTACTGAGAGTAGAACTTAAGTGTTCTCATCAAAAGCAAACAAACAAAAATTAAATATGTGAGTTAATGATGTGTTAATTACCTCAATGGTGGGAATCCTTTCATAATGCACATGCATATCAAACAATCAGGTTGTTTTTTATGGCTGAGTAATATTCCATTGTATATATGTACCACATCTTTATCCATTCCTTTGTTGATGGACATTTAGGTTGCTTCCGTGGCCTGGTTATTGTAAATAGTGCTGCAGTGAACATAGGGGTCCATGTATGTTTTCGAATTATGGTTTTCTCCAGATATATGCCCAGGAATAGGGTTGTTGGATCATATGGTGGCTCTACCTTTAGTTTTTTAAGGAACCTCCATACTGTTCTCCATAGTGGCTGCACCACTTTACATTCTCACCAACAGTGTAGGAGGGTTCCCTTTTCTCCCCACCCTCTCCAGCCATCTGCAGCAACATGGATGGACCCAGAGCTTGTCACACTGAGTGAAGTAAGTCAGAGAAAGACAAATATCATATGATATTGCTTATATGTGGAAAGGGTACAAATGAACTTACCTACAAAATAGAAACAGAGTTACAGATATAGAAAACAAAGTGATGATTAGCAGGGTGTAAGGGGAGGAAGGGATAAATTGGGAGATTGGTATTGACATATACACACCACTATATATAAAACAGATAACTAATAAGGACCTACTGTATAGCACAGAGAACGCTGTACTCAGTATTCTGTAATGGCCTATATGGGAAAAGAATCTCAAAAAGAGTGGATATATGTATATGTATAACTGATTCACTTTGCTGTACACAACATTATAAATGTTGTGTTGATTATAAATCGACTATACTCCAATAAAAATTTTTTAAATCATGTTGTACACTTCATATGTATTATATTTTTATTTTTTAATCATATCTCAATAAAGTTATAAAAAAAGTGATACAATAAACCCTCCTCAAATTTGGGAAACATGGGAAAATAAAAATAAGAAAATAAAATCACTCAACATGCCAACACTGAGAGTTAAGCCCTGGTAGCATTTTAGTGTATTTCCTTCAGGTCTTTTATATAACTCGCCGTTCACTCATTTTGAAAACATTCATTGAGTTTAACTGATGCTGTGCATAGTGGGAGGCACAGGGGTACCCCGGGAACAAGACAAACACGGTCCCCTCCTGGCAGAGCTCACCGTTTGGTGACAGAGGCAGACACTGAACCGGGGTCCACAGGTGCAGCTGTGCTGTGACAGCAGGTCCGGGAGCCTGAAGTGTAGGGACATGATGCTGCTGAAAGACGGACTCAGCATTAAATCTGAGGCTGAAGAGGAGGCGTTGGCTGGGGGAGAGTGTTCCACGTGGAAGCGAGAGTATGTGGTGAAGGCACGAAAGTGGGGGAAAGGATGCACGTTTGAGGGACAGAGAGCTCTTCAGATATGGCGGAGCACATAGAATAAGGAGGAGAGCGGCACGAGCTGAGTTTGGAGACCTTGGCGGGACTTTGGAGGCCATTGAAGAGCGATGGGAAGCTGATCCAGTTCCTTCCGCGGCAGTTGCCTGAGGACACGGGATGTCTGGATCCCTCACGCTTGAGAGGATGTGGGGGACCTGGCAGGAGGTGGTGGCTTTCAGGCGAGTGACGATGAGACTGGACGAGAGTGTGTGCATGCCGGGGTGGGAGCGCGCAGATACAGAGCAAGAGAGAAATGTATCAGTTCACATATTCAGATAAACAAAAAAACTTCCCTGAAAATAAATGCTCTTCAATATTTCAGTGACTTAGTGATTTCTCACCCTCAGCTTCATAGTTCTATTTGCCCTGGTATCTCCTTTGCCCCCTCTCTCTCTGTCTCTCTCACACACACACATTCTCATTGCCTCTCTTCATACATATGGCGATTTTATTTCCTGTTGAATGCTCTAATTTCACCATAAAATTCAGCCATCACCCAACTATCTCTTTTGCATCCACTTCATCAGAAGGCAAGAGGTAGATTGTAAATAAAATATTTATTTATTCTTTTTACACTTAGTTCTTTATTCCATATCAAAATTATTTCAGTGTATGGTAGAAGTGCGTATCTATCTTTTTTTACTTCAAATACTTGGCCAGTTTTTCCAAATCCCTGTACTGAATAGCCTGTCTCTTCATCTTTTGTTTTATGCACAGTACTTATATAAACCAGGATTCTTTTAGGTCTGCTTCCTTACAGTAGCTTGTCTGCTGCTTCTTGTACTACCATCTTATTGTTTTAATTTTTAATATTGCCTTAGCTAGTCTCATCTGTTTATTTTCCAAAGACCTTTAGAAATATTGAATCATGGTTAAAATTAGATTCAAATTTCATTAAACCAACAAATCATTTAGATCCAATCATAGTGGCGTCTAATTTATAATATTTGATATTTTCAGCCATAAACTGTTTCTTTCAATTTCTTATTCTTTTTAGTAATAATTTTTACTCACACATTTCTTATTCTTGGATAGCGTAGGCTTGTGCTGCCATTGTTATTTTTCCAGCACACTTTATATCTGGCCATTCTATTCATTAGCCATTTAACAAATGTTTATTGACCGTGGACCAAGTGACAGGCACTGTATGTAATAGGTGCTGATGAACAAGACAAATATTTTTTGAAGAGAGTTCAGATGTGCTCTGGCATGTATAACAGGAGTGCTTACCTAATCTCAAGACATTTCTTAATGAAATGATGCTTAAACTAACTTATCACAAATGGACCCCTAGGTGGCATTTTTGAAATCTGCATGGGTAATTGTAGTTGTCACAATAAATGGGGTGCCTCTAACGTTTTGTGCAGTGTGGTTTCTTACTGACATTTTGTATTCAAGGAAGTCTAGTCACTAATTACAAGGATGACAAAACCAGACTGGACGCCATGAGGGGGTGTAGATAAAAGTAACTGAGGATTTCTGGAATGAGCATATGGATATCTAATATTAAAACTCAGGAAAAGCTATAGTAATTGTAAGTAGGCATCACTGGCACAGGAATAAACAGAGCAGTGAAATGACCAAGTACACAGTGGATTCCTGTAGAGTATAAAGGTGTCATTTCTAATCAGTGGGAGAAATATGATTGATCAATCATGCTGAGATAATCATCTAACAGTATGGAAAAATTAAATTTGATTTTTTCCCTTAGAACCAAATTCATCCAAATGAATCCTAAATAGATTAGAAATTCAAATGGAAAAAAAAAACATACAAGGGCAAGAATATAGATAAGTATAATAAAATATTTTTAATTTTTCAAATAGAGAACTTATTTCAAAGCATATTATCGAAGAAAAAGCTCAAGGGAAAAGATTGATAGTTTTGATGATTTAAACATTTGAATGTCAAAAATACATCATAGGGCTTTCCTGGTGGCGCAGTGGTTGGGAGTCCGCCTGCCGATGCAGGAGACACGGGTTCGTGCCCCGGTCCGGGAGGATCCCACGTGCCGCGGAGCGGCTGGGCCCGTGAGCCATGGCCGCTGGGCCTGTGCGTCCGGAGCCTGTGCTCCGCAACGGGAGAGGCCACAGCGGTGAGAGGCCCGCATACCGCAAAAAAAAAAAAAAAAAAAAAAAAACATCATATTTGAACTGGATATTAGGTGATATAAAATTGTTAATTTTATTAAGTGTAGCAAATGGTATATGGTTATATATATATACGTTTCATTTATATAATTCAATATTTTTACAGATTCATTTGGAAGCATTTAGGGGTGATGTATTATGATTTCTGCAATTCATTTGCCAATGGTTTAGGGAAATATAGAGAGAATACACCAAATAAATAGGGAAAATTGTTCACAGTTGTGAAGACAGGTAGAGACTATACAAGTATTCATTGTGTTAGTTCAGTGCTTCTGGATGTTTGAAAATATTAACAGTAGAGTTTTGGGAAAATACACTGTAAACAAAATTAAAAGGCAAATTATACACTGAAAAATTTTATTTGCAACTTACTGTGCCAGAGAACCAAAAGAAATCTTGCCTTAGCATGAAAAGTTTTGGCCATTTACCATAAGAAAAATTTGTCCTTCCTTCCTCCAGGAACAAACTTGGAAACTGACATCAGAGGACTGCTGTACCACCAGACTCATATAGAAGTTATAATCAACAGAAGAAACAGAAGTATGAGGTAAAAATAATTATAGCTTGTTCTGTATCAGAAAATGTTCTCATGCTGGCTCTGCTGTGTTTCTGCTGGAGTGTAAAGGAAGTGCAACTTTGTACCCAGTCGAGAACGGAAAAGCTGTAACTGGATGTCATCACTGGCAATCGTCCCACAAACTAAAGAGGGAGGTGTGTCCTTCACCCAGGAAAAATGCAGTGACTAGATTGTGTGGACAAAGGTTTAACAACTTACCAGCTTCATCTCTTTGTCCTCATCTGCTAAGATACAATGGATCTAGGAAACAGATCAAAGAAATATACCTTGCCAACAGAAAGCTGTAGATCCACTGCAGATTGTACTCAATCATAAATACTATTTGTCCAGAAAGTAAAGGGGACTTAAAAAAAAAAAAAATCTCTTCTGACTAATGTCACCCTCTTGAATTCTCTCTGGCTGTCACAGAGACTCAATGAATAAGCTAAGAGAAGGCAGTCTCCTCTAATCTTTGGTGTGAAATCCCCTGAAACACAGACAGGACATAGAATAGGTTAACTGTGTAAAAAATATATAAAGAGCTCTTACAAACCAAGAAGAAAAATATTTTTTAAGAATAGAAATGTAGGAAAAAGTCAGAATCATGAAATTCACAAAGTAATAAATACAAATGCAAGTAAACAAATAAAAAACAAGCTCAATCCTACGTTATTCAATGTAAAGCAAATTACAGCAACCAAAAAATATATAATTTTTATCTATCAAAAAGGCATACATTCTTGAAAGGATGATAATATATAGCAATAGACATTTCTTATATACTATTCATATGTGACAGTTGTAGACATAAATTTGAAAAAGGCATTTGGAAAACTATCTTTAGCAGGAAAAAGTCATGAATGTGCATAAATATGCATCTATGTAAAGCAATAGCTGATTAGTGAAATAAATTCCGGTACATTCCTAAGATGCAGTCAAGAAAATAAAGTTGAATTAAAATATCTGTAATTTAAGCAAGTAAATACATAATAAACTCGGATTCTAATTTTAATTTTCATGTGTAGGCAAAGACAAAACTTTGAAGGTAGTCACACCAAGTCCCCTCTGTAGTGGAATTCTGAGATATCACCCCCTTTTTTTGGTGTGTTTATTCATTTTCCATGAGTATGAATAACTTTCGTAATTTAAAAAGAAAAAACTGACGTAAAAACAGGGGTCATGCAGCTACCCTAACTTAACAAAAATCAAATTGGTGATTAATGGTAAAACCAAAATTCACACATGTATGGTTTTCCCTCTAAATTCCATGGTTTTATTACTATGACATTTAACTAGCTGGTTGAAAAAATATATATTAAATTTAAACAGCGGAGCCAGAATGTACAAGACTCTTGAAAGCACACAGGGTGGCCTTCCTGGGTGGATGGATTAGAAGTGTCCCCTTCCTCCTGGATGATCCTGCTCTGTGCCAAGGCCCCCAGCTCTGACCAGTGGACACCCCAGCTGGTGCCTTTGTGCTGTACACACTGTACCACCAGTGGGCTTGGGATCAGGAGAGACCTGCAAGGTCATTCAAAGGACACTGGATTTAAGATTTACAATCTCTTCAAGTTCCCCATTCCCTCAGAAAATAGGAGCAGATAATAAGTCAGAACTTCACTGGCACCAAGTAAGATTCTCCTGAACTCTGGGGGAGCAAAGTTCTTTATCGTATGAAGTGTTAATTATGTACCTCCAGCTGCACTGAGAGAGAAGTAAATCACAAGAAACAAGCAAGAGAGCAGATATTCATCAACCAACGCAAAGATGAGGGAGCATTTCCTAATAAACAATAATAGACATTTAATAGGACCTGAAAAGCAATATTTTTCTATAATGCTGAAGCAATTCAGTTAAGATGAAAAAATATATAAATATTAGCTTTTTGTTTAAAGATGTGTGCAGCTGCATTCAAAGTAAGAAAAATTTATGAGAGATTCTGTGAAGTAACTATAAATATGGAGTTCTAATAATACAACGTGGCCCACAAAAAGTATAAGGAATCTAAGGTACTATGACTTAAACAAGGGATACACAATATTCATTTTAGAAAAATCTTTCCAACTTTAGGTTGATCATACAGTATTGTTTCCAAAATCATGATTCAGTCATTTCATTTCTACTATGCTTCTGGCATTGTTTTAACAACATGGCCAAAATTATACCATGTGGTTTGTCCCTCTATTCAAAATCTGATTTTTTTAGTATATTTAAGGGGCTTAGGTTATAGCCGGAAAAGGTACATCCTCCAGTAGCTCCCAATTTCCCCCAACCTTCTCCCATGACTTGCCTTCACTAATTCCTCGACAGCGTTGTCTGTGGTCTGACAGTCAGGTGTGCATGCCCCATTCTCACCCCACTCTGTTCTATAATTAGCTTAAGAGGTTCCCCTGGATAGAATCAGACATAGGGTTCATTATGTGGTCAGCTCCCAAATTTTATCACTTACTCTCTCTCTGTTCAAGGATGACGTGATGGTTAATTTTATGTGTCAACTCGACCGGGCCATGGGGTGCCCAGTTAAACATTGTTTTGGGGGGTATTTGTGAAGGTGTTTCCAGACGAGGTTAACACTTGAATCAGTAGTCTGAGTAAAGCAGATTGCCTTCCCAGGCAGGCTGCGCTTCTTGTCCTATATTTTTCTAAGTAATTATGTTCTAAGAGTGGCCTTTGGTAATGCTGTGAGTCTGAATGTTTAATTGAGTTTAAGAAGACCCTTTGGTGGGTATTGCAGTACCATCTGAGCACAGCACTCTTCGCCAGGATCTTAATGTAGCTCACTGCTGGAGCCCCTACAGACCACATTGGTGACTCTGAGTTGGTGAGTACATGCCTTAGAGGATGCTACTTCTTGCTGCCTGCTTCCACACTGTCAGTATGCCGTGCAGGCTGGCCTTTGTGCTGGTTGACGGTCACTCCAAGTCACATTTCTGCTTCTTGTGGTAGGGCTACCTCTGCTCCTGTCTGGAGAACTTGCAGCTGTCTTGAGAAACGGCCATCCCTCCACAGTGACAGGAAATTAACCATGGTTATTGTAAAATCTTTACCTAATAAGTTCAATGTCTCAATCACTCATGGTTTTAGTTTTACTGTCTGACATTACTTTTAGTTATCACTCACTTGATCTTGTTTCCCAACATGCCTGGTGATTTTGTTTGAATGCCTGAATTTTCAATTTAAATAACTACATTTTTGCATTTCTAGAAATCCCACTGGCTACTTTTTTTTTTTTTTTTTTTTGTGGTACGCGGGCCCCTCACCGCTGTGGCCTCTCCCGTTGCGGAGCACAGGCTCCGGACGCGGAGGCTCAGCGGCCACGGCTCACCGGCCCAGCCGCTCCTCGGCATGTGGGATCCTCCCGGACCGGGGCACGAACCCGTGTCCCCTGCATCGGCAGGCGGACTCCCAACCACTGTGCCACCAGGGAAGCCCCCACTGGCTACTTTTTAAATCTCTGGTTTTTGCATTGTCTTTTTCTTTGGTTGTAATGCCTTTTCCTTCTTTTACATTTATAATTATTTAAAAATAGAGTTTTAAAATAAAATAATCAACATTATACTTATCTGACTTTCAGATTATCCTTTATTTAAAGTTAAGTACTATATTTTGAATTGTTTAATTTCCTTGTATACTTTATTAATTATGATATGCTCAGTTATGCCAAAGCAGCATATAATCTCCAAATTTAAATGCTTTTAAGATGCATATTTATCAGGCCTCAGGTTCAAGTTACTCTCTAAGACAGTGTCAGTATGAGGGCTCAGAGTTGCATCTTCATTATCAACATATATGCTTTCACAATCAATCACCAAGGTAGAATGAGAGTATTACAAATAATAGCACACACACTCTTAAATGCTCCCAGCAAGAAATGACACATGTAATCTCCACTCACAATTTGTTAGCCAGATGTGCCATTCACATGGCATTCAAGGGAATGGGGAAATGCATTAATACTGAATACCTAAATGGGAAAAACCCAGAAATGTTGGTGAGCAGCTTTAGGAAACTACCATCTGTGGTGACTAACGTTTTATTGTTAGCTCAACTTTTGGGGTTACTTTTTTTCTGTGGGCACTCTGTGCCCTATACATGTGAGGTGCCCATACAGAGAAGATTTGTGTTAATTTCTGCCTGATATCCCAAGGATTTTACAGATATGAGAGTTTTATGTTCACTTTTCAGCTTTAGTTTTCTTACAAATTATTGGCTCCATGCCCATTGGTTGCTCAGGTTTAGTGTTTCAATATTTCACTAGGTTGTTCAGGTAGAAATTTTAGACCCTTTACATGAAAGATGCAGCAGTCTGTTTCCATTCTCCACCCTTCCTCTCCCTGGACACCTTCAAACCCTGGCCTCTAGCCTTTAAAGCTTATATCCTGTTGGATGTCTTTATAAACCACTGTAGCATCACTTTACACACTTAACGTGCTTTAAATTTTATCCTCTTTATTTGTGTCACTGGAAATTTCCTGGCTATGCATTCAAAAATTTGTCAAAGTTTATTCTGCATTTTTATATTTTGTCTGTGTTATTTAATCTGCCATGTTGCCAAAAACACAGGTGCTATGTACTTGTTTAATTGTCGATCTTTTCTACAACACTATAATTATCACAAAGATAGGAACCATGTCAATTTATGGACTCCATCTCCATTTTGTTTCCCAGGGCTCAATAGATGTTTGCTATCTGAGAAATAAACAAATATTACCACTCTAGGGTAATAGTGTTAATGAAAGCAGGCATTAACTCCTTCTGTTCATGTACATGTATGTCCCTCATCTCATCAACAAAGGAAATCTGTCTTCCCTCCCTTGAATCTGGAGTGGTCCTGTGACTTGACTTGTCCAATGGAAAACAGTGGAAATGATGTTCTGGGGCTTCCAAGCCCAGGCCCGAAGGGGATTTCAACTTCCATACTCTTCTCCTCGAGCTCAGCCATTTAGATGTAAGGAAGCCCAGACCAGAGCCCTAAATGGAGCTTGGCCCTGTAGAAGGAGAGGGTACCTTGGATATCCCCTCCAACCAAGCTTTCAGCTAAATGCATATGTATAACAGACCTTATGCAGAGAACCACCCAACTGAGCCCTGGCCCATGAAACTGAGAAATAATAAATTGTGCTGTTTAGGCCACCAAATTTGGAAATGGTTTATTACCTAACAATAAATAACTGAGACACTTGGTTAACAAACAGTGATTGGATGTGCCACTGAAGGAGACAGCGGAGGAGAACTGGACACTTACTTAAAAATTACATTTTTTAACTTTTAAGGGAAAATTTCTAGAAAGTAGAATGACTGTCTTTAAGGTAACATGACTAAAAGAAAAAATTTGAATTCAATTAAGCAATTTGGAAGTTTTAAAAACTTCTAAAACTCAGAGGCATTGGTCTTTTCTTGGGTTGAAAGGTAAGCAGTTAATCATTTTGACTTTGCCAACTGGTTCTGAAAAGATTTGCTGAATTTGAGGTTGGTTTTATTATATGTGCATCACTTCTCAGAATTTCTTAAGAAGAAGAAGAATATAACCTACAGATTTCCAGCTGAGGAAACCCACCAAGGGCTTTCTTTTCACATTCAAGTGAATACAGTTCTTTACTGATGTGTCTTAAATCTGGCATTTTAAAATAAAAGAAATAACACACCTCTAGAACCAATGCCAAACAAAGACTTCAGCAATAATCACCACGAAGATTGTAATTGTTCTTGCTTTTGGCAGTTCATAAATTCTCACTCTAAGTTTTAGAGAAAATGGAAAAAATTCTAAATTAACCTATTTTATTACAAACATAAAACAACACATTTTATATTATAGCACAATAGTTTTTATTTTATGAATGTCTAGATCAAGGAAATAAAACCATTTCCATGCATCTCAATAGAACTGTCCAAAAGATGTGTCAGGTGTGTGGATGTTCTCACCTTGGGCAGGGCTCATACTGAATGGAAAGTGTGTCTCAGCTTTATTCTGGGTGACTGCTGTATTTCTGCAAAGTTCCTAAAAAATAACAAACTGAAGCATTCTCTACACTTAACATTCCTTGTTTGATAAAGTACATTTATCATCCATATCCTTTGTGTTGATGATTGCTAAAGTATGAAATAAGAGAAAAGAGAAGAAAATTGGCTGCTACTCACTGTTAAGCCCATGTAAATGATAACCCTACCTTCTGTGTGAACTTTTTGCATAAAACTGTCCTTTGGTCTTAAAATAGCTCCTCCAATACAGTTCTTCTGACATTATCCTTTCATTAAATAATCACTCAGGTAATTGCATCCTATTGATGAAAGAAATCTACTGATACTCTATTTCCTTTTTATCTAATAAAGGTCACATTAAGTGAACCTGGCTATTAAGTAAACAGCAAATAAACTGAAGGCTGTAATAAATGTCTTCATCTGTATACACTACAGAGAGGAAGAAAAATACTGTAAATATAGATTCTAAATGAGTTTAAGATAAATATAAAATATTGTAGTATCCTGAGAAAACACTGCATAAATGAGAGTCAGACGGCTCATAAGCAATGGATTTCAAAGTGTGGACAATTTCTCATTACTATAGAAAACTTTACTGCTAGTCCAGCAGGACACTCAAATTTTTCTCCTGGTTTGAAAAGCAGATACATAAGCTATATATCTATATAATACTAAATAACTAGAAGAATAATGAAGGATGATACAAATTTTCTTTCCTTTATCCAAAGTACATATTAGGAATTTTATCTGGACTTAATTATTAACCAAGAATCTGGCAGCTATACAATGCACACACACAGACACCCACAGAAATTCGTGAAGCTCAAACTCAATTAAATAAAATATCGATAGTTACACTTTCTACCAACTCATGAAAAGAAGCAAAATATCTTCCTTTTAAAACAAAACTATATGCAGTAAATAGAAGTGAACCTAAATTTTGAACTAGCATAAGTTTCAAGCATCAAAACAGTCCTTTAAGCAAGTCTTCAAGGACTTAAATCAAAGGTGATTATTCAAATATCCTGATACAGGGATGGTGGCATCAAGATAATGGTAATTTTCACTAAACATTCACAAGTGTCTCATCATGTATGCAAATCTTAGAACCTCAGCATATATTTTACACACTAAAGTGACATTGGGAATGCTACAAGACAGGATCAAGATGAATCATTGCAGTAAGGAAAGAGACTGATTAACATAAGATGTGCTTGTGACAAACACTAGATTAGAAGAGGGATCGTGGGTTTCTATTTTGCCAGAATGAGAAGGCTGAAAGACTGAAGACCGGTTTGTACTACAAATGACAGGAGAAGCAGGACTTCCATGTAAAGACTATGTTAAATTTGCAGTGCTAATGTTGACAGACTGACTTTACAGGGCACCAGGGAGTCAGGGCTGGAACACCCGAGTGCTGAAACCACTTCTTCCTCAAGTGGCAATGTGGTCTTAATGAATTTGACTCAGAGCCAAACACATCGGGACTTCCCTGGTGGTGCAGTGGTTAAAAATCTGCCTGCCGATGCAGGGGACACGGGTTCGAGCCCTGGTCCAGGAAGATCCCACATGCCGCTGAGCAATGAAGCCCATTTACCACAACTACTGAGCCTGTGCTCTAGAGCCCGCGAGCCACAACTACTGAGCCCGCACGCCTAGAGCCTGTGCTGTGCAACAAGAGAAGCCACTGCAATGAGGGGCAGGCACACCACAACGAAGAGTAGCCCCTGCTCGCTGCAACTAGAGAAAAGCTCGCGCGCAGCAACAAAGACCCCACACAGCCAAAAATAAATAAATAAAATTTTTAAAAAGAACTAAACACATCTAGATGTCTGTATTTTCTATTTAGGCCACAAACCAGTGATCTCCACCATATATAATTACACATGCCCCAATTATACAAATGTGTGTGGTACAATTAAGATTCTCCCACCCGACAGGACCCTTACCTCCATGCTGCCAACAGTCAGAGGCCCTACAGAAACACTCAGGACCTAAAGCAGCTGCTCTGAACAGGTTTTCCTCCTACTCTTAGGGGCAGCCTGGCTTTCAATATGTATTGAATAAATCAAGAAGCTAATCCAAATTTACTTGATATGCAGGGAGGGAGCTCTTGCCACTGATTTTCAGGGCTTCATTTAAGATTCTGGCCCATTGTAAGATAAAAGTAGGTTTAAGCTTGGTATTCAAAGCTGCAGAGGGATTAAAATGAGCTCAGAATTTTAAAATTAAGACCCCAAAATCTGTTGTCAATACCAGGTCACCTGAGAGATCCATCCATCTGTGCCCCCAAAAGTGGGCAGACTGGACCTCAGAGGCTGCAAAGTAAGGGGAGGGGCAGCAGACGTGATGCTGGGTCCGGCATGGAGTGGGACAGCAGGACCTTTCTGGCAGAGGAGGCGAGGGTAAAGGCAGTGAGTGGGGGTCTCTCCTGCCATGTGTCCTGCAGCTGGAGGGACCTGCTCTCTCTGAGGAGACACTTGGTGATGGGGGAGGAAAAGGAAAGGGAAGTAGGCAAAGAGATCTGAAGGGAAGCTCTCCTGCTGTCTCCCCAGATTCTGGCCCAGACCTCTGGGACACTCCCTCCCACCTGAGGATCCCTTACCAGCCATGGACCAGCCCCCCGCAAAGCTGCAAATGCTAAGTACACACCACCCCTCACTCTGCCCCCAGACTTTCTTTTTACCATGTTCTGACCTTAGCTTCATCAGCTCCTCTAAGAGAAACCAAAAACTTGTGGACAGCGCCACCTTCTGGAAAACAAAAGGAAGGTTCCTAACTGCCAGCAGCCTGTTGAACTGTTAGAATGAAAATAAATAAAGCTTTACCTGAGTAAGAAAGGCTTTCACTACTTCAAATGTAGCAGCAAAGGAAAAATTCATCAAGCAGCATAGTAATTGGTTCCACACACAAAAAATGACAATTTTCCAGCAACCAAACCCAAAGACAGAATATCACGATATAAAGAAGTCAAAGGAGCTATTACGACAAAATTCAATGAGCTACGGGAAAAATCATAAAGCTAATACAATGATCTCAGCAATAAAATTAATGAAGAAAAGAAGTACTTTACCAAAGAGATTGAAACTCTAAAAAAGAACCAAACAGAAATTCTGGAGCTGAAGGACTCAAAAGATGAGATAGATGAAGAACGCATTAGAACACATTGGAAATAATCAGATCAGATGGAAGAGAGAGTTAGCGAGCTGGCAGATAGAATCTAGAAATGATTCAGATGGAAGAGGAGAGTGAACTAAGATTTTTTTAAAGTGAAGAAATTCTATAAGAACTATCTGATTCCATTAGAAGAGCCAAAATAAGAATAATGGGTATTCCAGAAGAGGGAGAGAGGGAGGAAGCAGCAGAGAGTGCATTTAAAGAAATAATAGCTGAGAACTTCCCAAATCTGGGGAAGGAATTGAACATACAAGTCCATGATACTATTAGAAAACCTTCTATCTCAATGCAAAAGAACTTCTCTAAGACACATTATATTAAAACTATCAAAAGTCAATGATAAAGAATTTTAAAGGCAGCCTGGGGGAAAAGACAGTAACCTACAAGTGACCCCCATTAGCCTATCAGCAGATTTCCAGCAGAAACTCTAGAGGCTAGAAGAGAGTAGAAGGACATATTCAAAGTATTGAAAGATAAAAACCATCAGCCAAGAATACTCAATCCAGCAGAGTTATTATTCAGATATGAAGGAGAAATAAAGACTTTCCCATCAAACAAAAGTGAGAGAGTTCACCACTATTAGACCTGCCTAACAAAAAATGTTGAAAGGAGCTCTTCAATCTGAAACAAAAAGTACACAAAACTCTGATCAAGGTGATAAGTAGATAGTCAGAATTAGAAAACTGTAACTCTTTTTTAGAATAGTATATTAAACTCTTAACTACAGCACAAAGGTTAAAGGAAAAGAGCATTAAAATATGTATAGCTACTGCAATTCAATAACAAAATCGTAACATAAAAAGAGATAATTTGTGACATCAAAAATACAAAAGGGAAAGAGTAAAAGGATAAAATTTTTATAGGCAAATGAAGATAAATTGCTATCAGCAGAAAAAGGACTATTTTATCTATAAAATGTTTTATGTAAACCTGATGGTAATTACAAAGCATAAAAATAGAGGAGAGACACAAAACATTAAAAAGTGGAGACTGAGCAAATCACCACGGGAAACCACCAACTTAAAGGCAGAGAGAAACAAAAGGAAAAAGAAACAATGGAAAGACAAAATAACCAGAAGGCAAAAGATAAAATAGCAGTAGTAAGTCCTTACATATTAATAATCACTCAACTGTAAATGGATTGAACTCTCCAATCAAAAGGACAGAGTGGCCGGATGGATTAAAAAAACAAGACCCAACTATATGCTGCCTACAGGAGGCTCATTTCAGCTCTAAAGACACACATAGGCTCAAAGTGAAAGGATATAATATGATATTACAAGCAAATGGAATCCAAAAGAAGGCAGGTGTAGCCATATTTATATCAGAAAAATAGACTTCAAGCCAAAAAAGGGTAACAAGAGACAAAGAGGTCATTATATAATGATAAAGGGTTCAGTACGTCAAGGAGATATAACAATCATATATATAATATATGTAAATATATATTTATATTTATACATGCTCACAACACCCAAGCACCAAAATATATTAAGCAAATAATAACAAATCTTAAGGGAGAAATAGATAACAAAACAGTAATTATAGGGGACCTCAATATCCCACTATCAGCAACAGAGAGATTGTCCAGACAGAAAGTCAACAAGGAAACACTGGGATTGAACCACACTTTATAACAAATTGTCTTAATAGACATATATAGAATATTCCATCCAACAGCAGCAGAATATTCTTCCCAAGTGCATAGGGAACATTCATCCAAAATAGATCATATGATAGGCCACAAAACAAATCTTAGCAAATTTACAAAAGATTGAAATTATACCAAATCTCTTCTCTGACCACAATGGTATGAAACTAGAATCAATTACAAGAAAGTAAGAAGATCAGCAAATATGTGGAAACTAAACAACACACCTGTAAACAGCATTTGAGTCAAAAAAGAAATCCAAAGGGAATAAAAATTACCTTGAAACAAATGAAAATGAAAATATAACATATTAAATATAGTGGGATGCAGCAAAAGCAGTTCTGAGAAGAAAGTTTATAGCAATAAATACATATATTAAGAAGTTAGATCTCAAATAAACAACCTAACTTTACACATCAAGGAAATAGAAAAAGTAGAACAAATTAAATCCAGTTAGCAGAAGGAAGAAAATAAGAAAGATCATAGTGAAAATAAAATATAGACCTGAAAAACAACTGAAAGAATAAACAAAACTAAGAGCTGGTTCTTTGAAAAGATAAACAAAATTGACAAACCTTTAGTTAGACTTACTAAGAAAAAAAGGAGATAAGAGTCAAATAAATAAAATTAGAAATGAGAGAGACACAGTTGATACTACCAAAATACACAGAATTGTAAGAGACTACTGTAAACAGTTTTATGACAACAAATTACATAACTTAGAAGAAATGGATACATATCTAGAAATGCACAACCTACCAAGACTGAATTAGAAAGAAACAGAAAATCTGAAGAGACGACTAATGAATAAAGAGATTGAATCAGTAATTTTAAAACTCTCAACACAGAAAACTCCAGGACCAGGTGGCTTTACTGGTGAAATCTACCAAATGTTTAATGAAAAATTAACACTAATCCTCCTCAAACTCTTCCAAAATATCAAGAGGAGGGAACACTTCTAAACTCATTCTATGAAGCCAGCATTACATTGATACCAATACCATATCAAAATACCAGAAAAAAAAAACTGTAGACCAATATCCCTGATAAATATAGATGTAAAAATTCTCAATAAGATGTTAGCAAATCGAATTCAAGAACACATCAAAAGGATTCTCCATGTGACCAAGCAGGATTTATCCCTGGGATGCCAGAATGGTTCAACATATGTAAATCGGTAAATGTAATACATCACGTCAATAAAATGAAAGTTAAAAATCACATGATCATCTCAACTGATGCAGAAAAAGCATGTGACAAAATACAACATCTTTCATGATAACAACCCTTAACATATTGTGTATATAAGGAACGTACCCCAACATAATAAAGGTCATATATAATGAACCCAACAATAACATTATACTCAATGGAGAAAAATTGAAAGTGTTTCCTCTAAAGTCAGGAACATGGCAAGGAAGCCCATTCTCACCACCCCTATTCAGCATAATACTGAAAGTCCTAGCTAGAGCAATTAGGCAAGACAAAGAAATAAAAGGCATTCAGATTAGAAAGAAAGAAGTAAAATCATCAGCATCTGCTGATATGATCTTATACATACATTTTTTTAATTTACCCAAAGAGTCAGTCAAAAAAACTGCTGGAATTAATCATCAATCTACAAAAAGTGGCAGGATACAAAATCAACATACAGAAATCAGTTGCATTCCTTTATACTAATGATGAAGCATCTGAGAAAGAAATAAAGAAACCTTCCCATTCACAATAACATAGAAAAAAATAAAATACTTACGAGTAAACTTAACCAAGGAACTGAAAGAGCTATACAATTATAACTACAAGACTTTGCTGAAAGAAATTGAAGACACAAACAAATGGAAAGACATTCATGCTCATGGATCGAAAAAATTTACTTTGTTAAAATGGCTATACCACTCAAAGCCATCTACAGACTCAACACCATTCCCATCAAAATACCCAAAACATTCTTTACGTAACAACCCTAAAATTTGTGTGGAACCACAGAAGACTCTAAATAGTCAAAACAATGCTGAGAAAAAAGAATAAAGCCGAACATATCATGCCTCTGGATTTCAAACTATACTACAAAGTCATAGTAATAAAAAGTTTAGTACTGGCACAAAAATAGACATACTGACCAATGGAACAGAATAGAAAGCCCAGAATTAAATCCCAGTATGTATGATCAACTAATATTTCACAGGTGAACCAAGAATATCCAGTGGAGACAGGATAGTCTCTTCAACAAACGGTGCTGGGAAAACTAGAGAAATGCTTGAAGAAAAATAAAATCAGACTTCTATCTTACACCACTAACAAAAATTAATTTGAAATGGATGAAAGACTTAAACATAAGACCTAATACCATAAAACTTCTAAAAGGAAAGGTAGGGAAGAAGCTCATCTTAATTAATCTTGGCAATGATTTTTTTTTAACATGACACCAAAAGCCCAAACAACAAAAGCAAAAATTAACAAATGGGACTACATCAACTGAAAAGCTTTTGCACACGAGAAAAAAAAAATCAAATGAAAAGACAAGCTACAGAATGGGAGAAAAATTTTGTAACCCATATATCAAATAATGAGGTAATATCCAAAATATATAAAGAACTCAGTTAACACAAAAATGAAACAATCTGATTAAAATATGGGCAGAAGAACTAATAGACATTTTTGCAAAGATAACATCCAAATGGCCAACATACACATGAAAAGATGCTCACATCACTAATCATCAACACAATGAGATACCACCTCGTACCTGTTAGGAAGACTATCATCAAGAAGACAAGAGACAACAGGTGTTTGTGAGGATGCGGTGAGAAGGGAACCCTTGCATACACTATTGGTATACTCTTGAGTCATTCCTCCCTCCCACCTTATTCCTGGAACACTTTATTCCTGGCTTGCTCTCTCCACCCCGCTACTTCTAATGTAATTCT
Source organism: Kogia breviceps (assembly GCF_026419965.1). Taxonomy (NCBI): domain Eukaryota; kingdom Metazoa; phylum Chordata; class Mammalia; order Artiodactyla; family Physeteridae; genus Kogia; species Kogia breviceps. The sequence goes on along the minus strand of NC_081318.1, from coordinate 109,361,631 downwards.
TGGTGATCTTAATATCCACAAAAATAATCTTTCCAATACTTTTTGCTTTTTGTTTTCTTCCTCACTTCCAAGGATCTGGATTTTCACCCTACCTTAGTTGCTGTTTCCCACGGTCCTTCCAGTGTTATGACTGGTCATTACCAATAACTACAACCCTTCCATAATTTAAATTCAAGCATTCTACTTTTCAAACACAAACTCCTATCTTTCTAGTTCACTCCCTCCAAGACCTCAATTTCAACAAAGCTTCAACTCACTGGGACCCGTAATCCATTGTCCCTCATCCAACTCTTGTCCTCTATTTCTTACCTGGCTTAAATCCCATGGCACATCATTATATCACTCTCTGACATGTACCCTCAATCCACCTGCCTATTTATTTCCTCAATTGGAAAAAAATCAATTCTATATGCATATGCTCTTTCTTTCTGTTAGCAAGGATGAGGCAGTCCCACTGCTTGGGCAGTAGATCCCCTCTCTTCTCACTCCAGCATTAAAATTTTTCCCTTCTCTCCTGGACCATTCCTACCACTATAAAAACACATTACCATTTCTCTCATGTTAAAAATAAACCCTCTCTTGACCCCACTACTCCTTTCAATGGCCACCCTTTACAGAAATCTCAAAAGACTCATCCATAATTCATTTCTTGTATCCCTAGCCCCTAACCCACTCCAGTCAGGTCTTTGTCCCAACACTCTCCTAAAACTGCTCTTATCAAGAGCATATAGCATGCTTCTGCTTGGATTTGATTTCTTAAACTGGGTAGGAATTTGACTAACTAGAGTTCTAGAAAAGAAAAAGAAAGGAAACAGAGGAAAGACCATGTTCAGAAATAATTTCCTAGAACTGAAAGACACAGACCTTCAGATTTAAAAGGTCTAGTAAGTGCCCAGCACAAGAGATAAATCACACCTAGGCAATTCTTTGTGAAATTTATCAAGGTAAAGGAAAGCCCCTAAAAGCTTTCATAATATCAACAATAATAGTAACAACTACAACTATAATAACAAAAGTAACCAACAAAAAATGAGAATCACACTGAAAATGTATTGTAAGCAGTGTATTATCAGAGGCAATTATCAATATCTTCAAAGTTCTGATGGAAAAATATTTAAGTTATTTAGAACCTAGTTTTTTATATGCAGTTAAACTATCAATCAAATATGATATAAGACTAAAGATATTTTGACCTCATACATTTTATTTAGGAAGTTATTTGGTGATATACTACAGTAGAATAAGAGAACAAAGCAAGAAAGTGAAAGAGAATCAAGAGAAGAAAGATCCCAGGGTGACAGCTGTACATCAGGACAAGAAAATGATCAAACTGAATTGGAATGGGAGGACAGGCTTTATTTAGAGGGAGGTGGGAGGGATGCAGAAAAGGGAAAATGCCATACATTTGATATTCCTTGAGAGATGGTGACAAGGCAGGCAATGTTAAGGAAAATAGAAATAAAAACATCAACACACAAAATACATACAACTGGTCAAAAAAGGAATGTAATCGTGGTATATTACTTGGCTGGAAAATTAGCAATATTTACTTGTTATAGTAATGTAAACACCAGTTATTAATTTTTAACTTTTAGAATCTACCTGTATACAAAGCAAAAAATGACCAAAAGGACATAGCATCAAGTCTGAAAATGTAAAACTAAAAGCTGAGATGACAAGAGATGAGAGATGATGGAAAGGGCCCAACTGAAGAGAACAGCAAGCCCACAAAATCCTCATCCTCATGGCGGGGAGTGGAAAAGATACCTTCTACACTTGTTAGAACAAGAAATCGAGGTGCGAATATATTATTTAAAGATACAAAGGTAGTCAGAGCAATTAAAAATAGTGGTTTAGCTATGTTAGGAAGATGGAAAAGAAAAAGTGGCAGGTATGTGAGCTAAAGTATCACCTATCATAACAGAATATCAAGAGTATATCTCGGGCTTCCCTGGTGGCGCAGTGGTTGAGAATCCGCCTGCCGATGCAGGGGTTGCAGGTTCGTGCCCCGGTCCGGGAAGATCCCACATGCCGCGGAGCGGCTGGGCCCGTGAGCCGTGGCCGCTGAGCCTGCGCGTCCGGAGCCTGTGCTCCGCAATGGGAGAGGCCACAACAGTGAGAGGCCCGCGTACCGCCAAAAAAAAAAAAAAAAAAGAGTATATCTCAATAGATGAATCTAGAAATAATTTCTATGATTTTGAGATTAATTATCAGAAGAAACAGCTAAAATAAAAGAGTATGCTTCTAGAGAGTGGGACTGCCAAGTTGAAGGAACAGAAAAGGTTGATGTTATTTATAAGCCTCTGTAACACTTGAAAGTCTCGCTTCTTATTAGTGTGATAAAATGTACATGTGTGACAGTTGCAAAGGTTTAAGTTACAGAATACCCAGGTATGAATTTTACACCATAGACTAGGATGCAAGAAATTCACATTTTCTCCTCTAATAAAAGTTAATCTGTTCCAAGATCCCATCCTACAGGTGGTCAGGAATTCAACCTCAGTGGTTTGCAAAGACCCTCCCCCCAGGCCTGATGTTGCACAGGCCCTAAGGGCACACTAAGTCTTCAGCAGTCACAGTCTCCCCGGCATTAGGTCCATCCAGCTGGCTGTCAGTAAGTTCATCATCTAACCCCTCAGCCCTCTAGAGGCAGAAAGCAGTAACCCTTCTGCACTTCTACCTCATACAGTGCAAGCCTTTGTTTCTTAAAAAATAGAATACATTTAATAGAAAATATAAGAATGCACAGTGCACAGTGAAAGGATAAGTATTGTTACCTAAAACTTTCCTTTCACGTGTATGTTCATGAAACAATACTCCTTATTGACATCGTTTTCTAAATATCTTGTCTCGTTATAGAGCATTCAGATAATAGCTAGTTTACAAGCGTAGTTTTGCGACTGCTGCTTCCAACAGCCTTAAGTCTTAAAGGCTCAATCTAGTTCAGGTCACATCAACATTAAGACCTATAATATCGACAGATACAACATAGATGAGAGAAAGAACCCAAGCCTCCTAGGTACCCTAACTGCTGAAACTAATCAGGACAATCCAGCAGGTAAAGGCAACACAAGCAGAAGGCCAAAAAAGAAATATTTAGCAAGAGATGAGTTTTCAGGATTTATTACTTTTGCTCTTAGAACAATTTTTAATAATGGCAAATTTAAAGACAATAATGAATCATAAACCATTGAAAAATATGAATCAATGAGTCCAAGTAAAGCAACTAAATAGAAAACTGAATAAGGCAGGGCTCTTGCTCAGAGTGGAATTCTAAGGGCCAGGAGTAGGGGAGTGTCCACGTCTATAAAAGGAGGAGGACTTGAGCATCTCCTGTGCTTTTCAACCTCTACCATTTTTCCTTCTAACTTTATGTGCTTTTAAGGTTACCTGTAAAATCTTTTAAATGAAACATGTTATTATTGAACAACAATGGAGTGGGAAAAGACCAATATGTAATAAATATTGAAAATAGTCAACACGTATTTCTTTAAACATATAGCATATAAATACACACATATTTATGTGTGTGTGTATATATATATACATATATATATGTATATATATATACACACACATATATACACACACACACACATATATAACTGTAATCGTTAAGTAGATGACTGACCTGGGTTGTAATTCATTCTAGTGAGTTAGTGAACCTGAGGACGGTTGCAGAAACCCCTGATTTGTAGCCAACTGTCAGAAGTAGGGGTCGTCTGGGGACCCCACTTGCAGTCGGCGTCTGAAGTGGGGCAGTCACGTGGGACTGAGGCCTTTACCAGGTGGGATGTGAGGCTACTCGAGACAGTGTCAGCATTGAGTTCAACTGCTGGACACTCAGTTGGTCGGAGAACTGGAGAGGAAAAATGACACATACTGGGTGTTAAAAGAAAACCATTACAGATCCAGGGAGTGCCCCTGAACTGAAGGCCAGCTTTGGTGGGGTGCGGACACTTTCAGATAACCTAGAGTCTCCTCTGAATACGCCAGATCACAGAAAAGCAACACTAAAGGACACCTGAGAAATCACCTCTAATTCCTTCACAGAGACTACACAGGTAGTGAGTGGTGCACAATTTTTAGATGTCTTGAGGTTAACTATTTTACAGCTTCCTAAAACAACCAATCATGCGTTTTCTGTTGCCTACAGTGGATGTAATTCTTTCTACCCCAGGCTGATTAGGGAAGTGGTCAGAATAAACCACTACCAATAGGACTTTCTGCACCCTCTTTATACAGCCACACTTGGGGGGTTACACACGTTCTTCTCGCTTCTTACGAAGGCATACCTTAGTTATCTTCCTGCTACCACCGAGACAGCAGGACTCTGTGAGGCCTTCCCAGGTACAAAAGCGCCCACCCCACCCCCGTGTCTCCTGTTCCTTGTTTGTGGAAAAAAGGCTTTAGTCTTCTAGGCCTTCCCTAAGTTCCCAACAGGAGACTCCAGCAGTTACCAGTTAGGAAAGTGAGGGAATGTAGAAACAAAGGAAAAGCAGTCCAGCAAGAAAAGTAACGGTAGCTTAAACACTAGCTCATCAATAAGACAGAGTCCTAGTTCTTCCTCAAGGGATAAACGTAACAATCCGATGCATATCTTGGAGTGGTTCTGCAGAAACTAAGAAGACCCCCGCCCGCCCGCCCGGGGGGAGGATGGTGAGTACACGCTGAGCAAAAGCACGCAGACCCCGGGCTGGCTGGAACCAGAAGGCTGATGATTAACATTCTCGTCACCTCACCACCAACCAATCAGAAGAAAGTCCACAAGCGGATCACACACCCTGCGACTCTCACCCCTAATGTTGCCTTTGAAAGCCCTTCCCTGAAAGCCATCTTTAGGTTTGGAAACTGATGACATGAGAGATTTTAACAGGACTGTGGACAAGCTGCAGGGACAAGGGACAAGGCCATAGGAAGATAATCAGAGCTCCACCGGTGCCAGGGAACCCTGCCGCTGAGGTGAAAGGGTCAGGGAAAAATAAGATCCAACGCTAAAATACCTATGTTCCAGGAGCTGGGCCAGCTTCATTCACACATACTTTCCGACCTAAGGTAATTCAGCAACATTGAAAACTGAGCATTGATATCTCTATTTTGAAGATGAGGAGACCGTAATCCACACGGGTTAAGGAAGCTTAACCTAAGGCCACGTAAACAAGGAATGTCGCCCGCTATTCCACCACTAGGAATGCTGGGATGAAGGATTAAGTTGCAATCCGCTGCAGTTGCCCACCGACAGTGCACCCTGGGGGGAATTCAGGTTGGAAAAAGCAGGAAGCACTCGGCGCTTTGGCTCTATGGCCCCCAGATAGTTAAGATGCATGTGTAAGGAAGAATTTCAATAACCCCAGATTCCTGCAACTTCCTATACATACATAAGAAAAAAAAAAAAAAGCACTAAAATCATTAACTTGAGATGTCTGTTCTCTGTGATTAGCAGTGATCTTTTTGATGCTTGACTGCACGTATTTCCCAGCCAAAAACATTGACATATATGCTGGCTTCTCCCCTACCTCTTCAGAGAAGTTCCTCAGAGCTACCTGGGAGACTGCCTCCTGGGCTAGTGCTCAGTGAGGCCCCAATAAAACAACTCACAGCTGTCGCATCGTGCATTTTCTCCACCCACAGCCACACGTCGCACAACACGCTGTTTGTGCAACAACTGCTGCTCTTACCTGAGAGCAAAATCAGCTGGCTTTGTTACTGCCTCCGTTTGCTGTGACGAGCGTCCTGACACTTTCACTTGGTTTCGTCCTCTTGACCTTCCCAAAATACATGGTAGAAACAAAAAGTCTGTTTCATGTCTACACAATTTTGGCTTCCAAAGCCATCTTACATCCATGAGGGCAACACTCTCTACTACAGGGAGGGCAGGGCCTTTCACTCCCTGTCCACCTGAGAAAATAATGCCAGAAGAGTTGCTGGCTTTTCTGCTCCTCCAATCTAGGTCGTAGGGGGTGGCGGAGGGGTGTTATTTCTTTTTGTTTTTTCACGAGGCCTCGAAGACATTCAAGAAAAGGTAGTGCTACCCTAGCTAGCTTCAGAATCATCTTTTCCAGCTGTAAACGCTTCCTTTCAAGGTCAGTCCTGAGCCACCTAAACAGGTGGCCCCTGGAACACCACGTGCAGCCCTTAAAGCAGGGAAAGAGCCTTGTAAACTATATTGATGAAAAGACTTAAAATTACTTTCCCTTACGGAGACACAAGAGGGAACCCTAACCCACCACTGAAGGAGGAAATACTCTTCTATGGAGGCCAGTGAGGGGGAGGCGGGTAAGAAGGCACGGCAAGTTAGAAGTCCAGAACTGCTCCTGTCCCAAGTGTGGAAGTAAAAGCCAAGACACACATACACACACACACACACACAGGTTTATGTGTATTCTGATTCCAGAAAATACACACACACACACACACACACAAAATATTAGTTTTCTGACACTAGCTTACTAGCACCAAAAAAGTTGAGAATTTGCTTAGTGTACTCTACTAAGCCAGTGTTTTAAGTTATCATGTTCTGCGTTGGGCTTACAATCCAGCAACGGGCACTTCAGTCTCATTCAACATAACAGAGTGGCAAATATGTGCAAACACTGCCCTAGGCTCTTGGGATACAGCAGCAAATAAGACAGACAAAAACGTCTGCCTTTCCCTTTTCCCTGCACTTGTATTCTAGTGGGGCGGACAAGAAAGAAGTAAAATATCGCTTTGAAATGTATACAAATACCAAATCACTAAGTTGTGTAACAGGAACTAATAGCGTTGTAGGTCATTTATACTTCAAAAACAAACTCACAGAAAAAGAGATCAGATTTGTGGTTACCAGGGGCAAGGGGGAGGGGTAAAAAAAAAAAAAGCAGTCAAAAGATAAATACTTCCAGTTATAATACCAGGGATGTAATGTACAACATGGTTAATATAACTAACACTGCTGTACATTATGTATAAAAATTGCTGACTTCTCATTACAAACTAAAAAATTCTATTTCTTTACGTTTGTATCTATATGAGATGTTGAATGTTCACCAAAACCATTGTGATAATCATTTCATGATGTACGTAAGTCAAATCACTGTGTCGTACACCTTACACCTACCCAGTGCTGTATGTCAGTGATATCTCAATAAAACTGGAAGAAAAAAAAAGAAATATCCAGGTGGGATGGTAGCGGTGGTGGCGGTAGGAAGGGTGGAGGGCTAAGTAGTGAATTGTGGATATATTTTGAAGAATACAATCCCTACATTACTTATTACACAGGGTTACTGAGAGGATCAAGTGAGAAGGAACATCAGTTTGAAAACAATAAAATCTTACATAAACTTCATTAAACCGATAAAGTACATGCTCCAATCTCTACTACTGAGTCAACATTTGTGATACTGTTCACTTAGAAATTCAATAAGTATTTGGTGGGAAGAGAATGCAAATCCATCTTGATTAAACTGTAGTTAGTGAAGCGCTTGATGTTCTATTTTAATGGACTTTACTAAATCACAGAATCAAGCTGTCTCAGGAGCCTTTTCTAGGTGTCGTCGAAAAAGCCTACAGAAGAGCTACAAGCAAGGCTGATTTTAAAAAACAGCAAGCTCTGTTAGGACCTCAAGATCATGAGACAGGCATATACATTACTATGATAGTGGTTAGGGAGTGAGAGATGCTACAGGTAGAATAAGCCTTACAAAACTGCATCCACAGAATCTAGAAAGTCTGCCACGAGGCTTCTTCTAGAGCGCAACACCATGACATGCGTAACTTGCAGAAGATCACAGCTCCTCTTAAGCAGGAGCTTTCCAATGTGAGGTGCACCCTTTAAACACGAAACACCGTGGTGCCTCCCGCACTCAGGTGAAACTAAGTACCCTGCCTTCCAGGCAGACAAATGGGAGACAGATGCCCCAAGAGGGAAAGTGTCTGGAGCAAAGCACTGCTTTCCAGCAGTAACAAAGACACTGAAATAGAAACAGGGCTTTACTTCCTACCCTCTCCTATCAAGACTCTGCCATCCTGTCTGGACCGTTAACTGCCTCCCTCTTTGACGTGTCTTTCTGTTGTTAACAGCAGGTTTAGGTTTTAGTCTAGATGGCCAAGCACTTGGTTGTAAGGTGTAGGGGTTCATGGAAATGCCAGAACTGCCACAAGGGCATTAGTATGTTTTGCTGCAGGTATTAAGACAACAGAAAATTATCAAGAGCTTTAAAACCTTGCCACTGAAAGCGTGTTCTGTGTACCAGAAGCATCAGCAGGGAGACAGAAATGCAGACTCTCAGGCCCACCCAGACCTGCTCACTCAACACTCTTCAGGTTGGGAAGAAACTCCCTCAGGTGATTCTTAAACTTGCTGAAGTTTAAGAAGTAATGTTTTACAAAACAAATGCACTAGCATATCTTAGATGTATTAGGGGTACGGTTAGAAAGAAAAATCTAGTTATTTATTTTCTTATTTAAGAATTCAATTGTTGAGTGTGAAGATTATTCTGTTTTATCACCACAATCCTTGGTCAGCCCTCACTTCACATTTATAAATACAAAATATTTATGTAATGCCTTACCTACCTATGTGTCAGGAACCAGTAAGTCAGCAAAATAAAAAATGAGCTGCACAAATGTAGGCTATAGAGATTCATAATTATCTTACATCATCAATATTTATGTTCAGATCATTTTATCCTACAAGAAAATACACACATTTGCCAGAGGCAAGTCTGACATTTTAGCAAGTCTACATTTTAGATTTCTACCATAAGTACTCAATACATATGTGTGTACATGTAAATGTGTATATACATGTATAGGCACACTATGTATGCATGCTTGTGTAAACATATAGACATACATATGCACACATGCACGTAAACACACATACTTCTGGCCTTTAAGGAGCTACATAACTATCAAACATAGCTATATCGTCTCCTTAAGAGCAGAGATGGCCAAGGTTTTATTTCCTTGAAGACATCAATTCATTCAAGACTGAGAACAGTTATCAATATTTCAAAAACAGGCAGAAAATGTTACCATCACTATGAAAACAGACTTTGCTCTCTGAACCATGGATCCCAAAACTGAGGAATACTGCCCAGCAATACCAGTTAGATACCTGTCTACCTTATTCGCTAAGAATCCGAGGACACCTACCAAATGTGTGCGGCTAAACAAATTTTTTTTTAAATATTGGAACTTGAGAAATAAAGTTCAATAACTAAACACTGAATGAACGGATTAATAGTTTTATAAATAAAACTAAGAATAGATTGTCTCAATTTTATACCAGTATATTTTTAAAAGGGAAAGAAGACAAGGCCCCTTTTCATCTCACATTTAATTATCAAAATATTCTTTAAAATATTTAGAACTCCAATGTTTATGACAGTACAACAAATTATAGTTTACCTGAAGAGGAACTCTCACTTTAAAATTTTTTTTTTTTTTTTTTTTTTTTTGCGGTATGCGGGCCTCTCACTGTCGTGGCCTCTCCCGTTGCGGAGCACAGGCTCCGGACGCGCAGGCTCAGCGGCCATGGCTCACGGGCTTAGTTGCTCTGCAGCATGTGGGATCTTCCCGGACCAGGGCACGAACCCATGTCTCCTGCATCGGCAGGCAGATTCTCAACCACTGCGCCACCAGGGAAGCCCTCACTTTAAAATTTTTAACCATGATTTTCAGGAAGCTATTTCAAGTAGCATATGAACTTGTATACAGGAGGTCTGACTACCTACTTACACTTTCAGTGCTTAGGGACAAAACTCCTACCCCAACTTCAAGCTCTCTCTCACCACCTCTACCATCCTTTACTTGTTGTTTCTTCCTCCATGACGGGAAAACACTGATCTGAGAGAGGAGTACTCAGAAAGTGCAATATTCCACTGTGCCCTTTAATTTCTCCTGTAAACCAAAATATAACAGATTGAAGGAAGGATAGAAGGGAAGAAGGGAAAAGAACCCATTATTTTTTACCACTAAAATCTGACAAATATCTGTGATGGAAAAAAGAGAAATTTGTGTATTTTGAAATTATTTTAATTTACAAATAGAAAACATCTTGGAAGAAAAAAATGAAAGAAAACCACAAAACATATAGGCAAATTTTTACTCCATGAGCGTCTCAAATCCTCACTTGTTCACCAATCCCCAAGATGAAAAACTTTTCTAAAAAGGTATTCAGCCACCACTGTAAAAGAAAAAAATATGGTCAATTTTGAGTGTACATAAGATTTTAATAAGAAGAAAAATTTGAAATGCAATATGCTGTAATTTTATGGAACCAAAACCAGTTATTTGAGAATCACGCCTACGTTACTCCAAAACAGCACAAAAGGGAAGAAACTGAACTTTAAAATCTTGGAACTGAAAAGTCCTTACAGAGGACATGGCTGCTGGAACAGGCTTAATCTGTTAAACCTCAGAATCCCCATTTGGAAAACACGGTTAACAGTCTAGCATAACATCTTTCTCAACAAGACGAAAAATATGAATTACATAACAGGCTGTTAGTTGAGAACTTTTTCAATTTGATGTACAAACAGCCATTTGAAAATCAAAGAGTGCACAGTAGTACGCTGGTTCTCAACCACTATATCTTCCCATAATCACTCAAAAACCTGGATCAATGATGAAAATAAAAATCACCTTCTCAGGCTTCCCTGGTGGCGCAGTGGTTGAGAGTCCGCCTGCCGATGCAGGGGACACGGGTTCGTGCCCCGGTCCGGGAAGATCCCACATGCTGCGGAGCGGCTGGGCCTGTGAGCCATGGCCGCTGAGCCTGCACATCCGGAGCCTGTGCCCCGCAACCGGAGAGGCCACAACAGTGAGAGGCCCGCGTACCACAAAAAAAAAAAAAAAAAAAACCTTCTCTACAGAAGACCTTCCAAATTTCAAAAGCATAAACATTAAAATTGTATACTGAGATATAAATTTTAAAACTGTGATGTTAAAGGAAGAAAATAATTCCAGTACTAGATGAAAGTTATATTCCTAAAAGAAACACTCCTGCATCTATACTTTAACGTGAAGTGCTTTAAGTGCTTATATCATTAAACTGTATTGCCACAACTAAAATACCCACAACTATAAAACTCCTTTAAGTTATAAGCCTGTGGATATTAATTTTGACTGCTGTAATTGTATAGAAGAGGAAAAAATTTCGTAAGGAAAAAAATGTGATAATTCAGCCTAGTGAAAGAGAAGCGTGTGTTTATACTTCACTTGCTACTGTCTCAAAATGATTTAAACAGTGATTTATGCTCTTTCAAGCAGGAAAAAAAAGATTTCTTTTAGTTTTACAGCTGTCATGTCGTATCATGAAAAGACTTAAAGTTTTCTGATAGCTTTCTCACAAAATGTTTTATTTGGCCTTCATTTTAATGTAAAAACTATCTAGAGATATATTTTTTAAACTCTTTAAACACTGAAAACAATTGTGTTACTCGAAGAAAAGTTTTCTAAGCAACTAGCTTCCAAAAGGTCATATTTCAACAATCTGACTAGCAAGGTTGGCAAAAGATATATTGTGCCTGCTGCAGAAATGAGAATTAAGAGAAAGCAATTTTTTTTTTAAATTTTCTTTTTATTAGCTGGTCAGAGTTTGAATGCAAGCCAAGGTTTCTAAGAGGAAAAAAAAGCAAAGAGCAAGCATAAAAGTAAAGACATATTGTCTTTCTCCTCTGACTTGCCCTCTGTAAGTTTCCCTGTGCCCTTCATTCTGGCAAATACTAAAATTCATCTCAGTCAAGGAACACCACAGCACAGCACCTGTATAGTATAGTGAGACCAAGGCAAAAGGCCACTGATAACGTGCATTTTCCATCTAAAAGACAACTTCATTCAATGGTTCTTTTATACTAAATAATGATAATTAATCCTTGGATCTAAGCACACTAATACCACATGTTGATTAATTATCCAGTGACAAATAAGTAACATTTACATTTTACTGGACGGAATCAACCTAACAGAAATAGCCTTGGCTGGTGAATAAATGGATCCTTTTTTCTCAACAATTCAAATCAGTGAACGTCTGTTAAGTCCCTTGCCTTTTTTTTTTTTTTTTAACATCTTTATTGGAGTATAACTGCTTCACAATGGTGTGTTAGTTTCTGCTTTATAACAAAGTGAATCGGTTATACATATACCTATGTTCCCAGATCTCTTCCCTCTTGCGTCTCCCTCCCTCCAACCCTCCCTATCCCACCCCTCTAGGTGGTCACAAAGCACCAAGCTGATCTCCCTAAAATAGACAGCTAGTGGGAAGGGAGAAAGCAAGTCTTTAACACTTGTTTCAAAGACCTGTTGGGAAGAGGTGGACTAATGAATCTCAATCCCGAAAGGGTCTGCTAAGAATGCACTGTTCTAAAAGGTACTTTAGGCCACAACTCAGATAGTGAAATAAAAGATGTTTGAACACAAAACTAGGATAAATAACAATGTTGAACAGATTAAAAATGCAGAAGTCTTCCGTAAGGGAATCTAGCAAAAAGGAATTTAACAAGGGGTAATGTTCCACTCGTAGGCTAAAAACAAACCACACCAATTATGTAAACCCAGGATAAAGGAAATTTATTGTAGCCGTTGTCTGTGAGAAACTGAAGATTTTAGCCTTTAGCAAGAAAACATCCACAGTAAGCACTGGATTCTAAACATTGGATTTTAAGAGGGCTTAATGAAATGCAAACTGGAGCCTGAAGTGAGGCCACTGACTCAGGATGAGTAGTGGTCTCAAACTGAGCCGGAATGAGAGACGGCCTATACAATGGTTAAGAACACAGACTTCCGAGCCTGGGTTTCACATGCTGCTTTACCACTTATAGGCATGCGACGTACTTCCTTACTCTCCATGCCTCAGTTTCTTCATCTATAAAATGGAAATAATAATACTGCTACCTCACACAATTGTCACGAGGGTTAAACGAGTCAGCTCACATTAAGCTGTGTGTCCTCGGCACACAGCAAGTGCTCAATAAACGTTAGCAATTATTATTACCATCACGATCCTTCGAAAAAGGTTAAGAGCCTGACGTTGTTCACTTAATTCAACACTTACTCAAGTGTTTTCAATGTGTACAAGAATACAATGGACTAGGTTCTGCAGTGTACACACACACACACTACAGAATATATACACATACAGTTACGTATTAATATTACCTTATCAATTAAATAACATTCATAACAATTTAAAGAAATAACTCTGTCAGTTACACCTGTCTGACAAGGGACTGGGGAGCAGGAAGCAGGAGCACTGAGCTTGTGTCACAGACTCCACCCTACCTCCTGTTTACTGATCAGGTAGGGGCTGTAGCCCAGAGACACAGAGCTCAGGTTTCCTAATTCTGCTTCAGGATTCGCTCCGTGATTCAACTATTCCAGAAATGGCAGTCCTCACTAGGAATATAATAGAGATTTCTGAACTGATGGAGGAGGTTTGAGACACTTAGTCCTTTCCAAGTCTAACTTTCTGTGATCCTAAAATACCCCTTTTTGGCATGTCTGCATAATAGCTATGAAAACCTACTTAAGAAAGCCACCTGACAATACTCATCCAGTCTCGTCATTTAAAAGACAACTTCCACCAGCATCCATAATACAATATCTAGTACTTAAAAAGACTTATAGTTTACAAAGCATCTCCACCCCATAAAATAAGCCTAAAAGGCTTCCCTCATGATTATCTCACTCGTAGGTAAGGCTCAGAGATTAGGTGAATACAAAATCACAGAGCAAGTAAGTACTGCAACTCATACTAACTCTTTACACCAAACAAAATGGCCTAAAACTGACTGCTCTCATTGCACACTGCCGTAAGGTGTTCCCAACAACTTGTAACGAATCTTGTAATGAATCTACAAAGCAAAAGCATCTCGAATAGAATAAAGTCATGCCAGTGTTCCTCTGTCTCTTCTCCTCCTCTCTAATAGACCTAAACGTATATTAGTATCAATGGCTCATTCCATTTAGGTTCTTACCCAAATTGTTTTTTAGGGTTTTACATGACCTAAGTCATTAATCTTTCCATAGCCCTAGTTAGGAACTATTATCCTTATTGAATAAACTGGGCACAGAGGAGCTAAGCAAGTTGTCCAAGGCCATGACAACTATTAAGTAACAAGAAAGAGAATCTAAACCTAAGCAACCTGGTCCCGGGTTTGAACTCTATGGCTGTAGTGATTTTCAGACGGGGAGCATTTTCTCTGCACCTTAAAAATCTTGTTGACAAGTTAATATATTGCAGAAAGAGGACTTGGATTTGAATATTGGTCCTGTCACTGAATACTTGTTTTGTCTCATACTGAGTGCCTTTAACTCACTTCCTTGATCCTTTAAAATTTTACTTATTAAAAAATTAGTGCCTATCTCATAGAGTAACTAAAAATTATATAAGATTTAAAGTCACTCTAAATTATCTGATACTCAGTAAACAGCAGTAGACTGTACCAACATTAAGAAGTCAAGAAACATACCTGTGTATTAACGAAATAGCAGGCTGTTAACTCAAATAGTCTGCATTTTCATTCTATCCTAGATATTGTCTATTTCATAAAGTTTACTTACACAATGATGTTATTAATAGGAATATGGATCAACTTCACAAAAAAGCCAATGAATCCCATTATAGCAAATCCTATTGCAGTTGCCATGGCAATCTTCTGGAATTCTGGATTTAAAAACACAAAATTTACATTATTTTTTGCATTGTCACTGCAAGTATAGGGGGAAAAGAATTAGCACTGACATAAATTTACTGATGTACACTTCTCCTGATAATAAGTATATAACTTTAAATAAAACACGACAGTATTAACAGTAAATAAGGTATTTGACAGATGTTTTAACTTACATATTTTATTGATATTTAATGATATATAAAAATAGACTGCATGTTCAGGCTAGTGATTCCATCAACCAGCACTGACATATTTATCTTCCTAGCAAATGACCAGAATACCAAAAAGAAATGAAACATGGACAGAATACACAGTATCTGTCTTAAAAACTTTGTAACATTGCGAAAAGTATTAATTATAAAAGCACAGAACATAACTTTTTATAAATAATAGGTCAACTGTCTTTGATATTATAATGAAGTCAAAAATAAGGCTTGAAAAACCGAACTGGGTTGAGCACAATTTTATGTAAAGGTTCCAGACCCCGGTTAACATTTCCATTTAAGGTTATTTCCTCAGGGAAGCTCTCCCTGACCTCCTGACTTGG
The DNA here is from genome assembly GCF_026419965.1 of Kogia breviceps. Lineage (NCBI taxonomy): Eukaryota > Metazoa > Chordata > Mammalia > Artiodactyla > Physeteridae > Kogia > Kogia breviceps. The sequence continues at coordinate 109,346,427 of NC_081318.1, read as the reverse complement.
TTAGTCCTACTACATGCTGTCAAACATTCCTCTATTTACCTTCCATAATACTTACCACAGCAGTAATTAAAAATTGTAATTGTCATTATTTATGACTATCTTCTCTCAAAGAATCTAAGGTCCATAAAAGCAAGGACTGCTCCCTATTGTATATTTTTATATATTATGCTATATACGTAATATAATGCATCATATTGTCTCTATTATATTCCCAGCTCCTAACTCAGACAACAGTCAATAAATGAATAGAAACAGACAAATTGTGGCACATCTTTTAACACATGAATTGTGATAAATAAGAAATTAAACTTCCTAGGTTGGCACCAACTATGCTGTTGATTTCACGGTAAGGCCTTTTTTGCTTGGGGGAGGCTTGGGGAGGAAATGGCACCACAGGAAGAGCTCCACAAGATTTTCCAGAGCAGAAATGTGACAGATACTAAAAATTCTAAAGTCATTAAATACGACTAAGGCAAAAGCAACATGGAAAATAAGGCTTAACAAATAACCTTATACGATGTGAAAATACATATAAGAGAAAAATTTATGAGGTGTGTAAAAAGTATACAAGATTTAGGAAAAAATGACAATGTTAAAAAACAATAAAGCAAAATAAATCTATAAAAATGTTGATGAGAGAATTGCAACAATTATTAAACAGGAAGACATTAATCAAATAAAGGGCTTAGAGAATGCAAAGATTTAATTTTTTTCTCTCATTCCAAAGCTATTTATTACCTTTTCTATCCGGTTTGGTGCATCTTTTCACCAGCCGAATTGAGTCCTTCACAAACTGCCGACTCGGCTCAACGAACTGCATTACCTGATCCATGATGCCTGTTTAAAAAACAAAAAAGGAAAAAAGATACTCACTGATGTTATTTATTATAGAACAAGCACTTGCTGAGTTATATCAAAATGTAAATGAGACCAGCCTGATATGGGTGGGCCGATATCTCACAAAAAAACAGACTCCAAAAGTAAACTGACATTATTTTTTGCAATCTCCAGCCAATCATCAAAACAAAGGCAATAAGAAAACCGCAGGTCTTGCCCGTGTTCTTATCACTGACAAAGAGCACAAGCTCTTAATATAAAAGGGCTCTCACTACGAAAAGGCTAATAAGCACTTGACAACAGATCCGCTCCTCACCCACCCTGCAGTCCTCCCCGTTGGTCCTGCTGAGGAATCAACAGCGTTGGGACCCAACAAATATTTGCTATATTTTATTTTAAACTCCCCAGACCCCAGTGTCTCGTGCAGTGAATGCCAACTGTGATGTTTCAAGGGCCTAGAGTAGAGGTAAATGTGGACTTCCATCTGACTGTTCCAAACCATGGCCACACAACATTTTAAGAGAAGATTTTCTCTGCATGGGGCAGATCATTTGTACAATTTTCAAAACCACAAAAACCGGCTAAACCAAGACCCTGACTCTCAGAGGCTGTCCGCTGAAGGCTGAATCTTTAGCTCTGGACACACCTTTTAAGAAAAAGGGCTATATGTATTTTACCGATGGGCTCTCTTGGGGAACCCATCACACAGTAGAAATGTCATCCAACCTTGGCTCTGACAGACACTGGCACGACAGCGAATGAAGCCGATTCGCTGCTTGGACTTCACTGTATTTCAGGTGCTTACAACCGTGGCCAGGCACCCAGATACTCGGTAAGCTTTTGTTGAGTTAATGCCACCCGCCAAAAGTGGTGGTTCAAATCCCTTTCTATGAAATGCAGCCTCTCTAAGTCCCGGGTTCCTCACCCAGGAACACTGAAAGGACGTCTAGAATTCTATAAACTTCCCGGGCCAGGTGTGCTGGGCCCCTGCAACACACAGAAAGTAACGCCTGTTTCCTTAGTCTTGCACTTAACTCTGTTCTGTAAATCCACTGAGCCTAAACTTTACAGATGTCGTGATAAATGCGAAGGGTACTTTCAGGAAAACACACACACACACACAAAGAAAAAAAAAAAAACCCGTGCAACACCCAAAACACTGCACTGAACGTCAGGAGAGAGGATCCAATAACCCAATATGGCCTCCTGATCCAGACTGTAGATCAACCCTTTCACCGTCACAGCACAGGGAGGAGCTCCTCGAGACACGCTCCACACACACGGCCCCAAAACCAACCCCGAAGGGACCCTCCGTGACCACAGCACCGAGACGGCAGAAGCGTTCCCAGCAAGGTGGCCGAGCCGGCGCGGCCGCAAAGCCGGCCCCGAAGGATCGAGGCCCTGGAAGCCCTTCTCCCTCGGGCACGCAGGCCGCGGCCCCGGGTCCGCTTCCCCCGACGCCGTGAGGGCAGGCGGCGGACGGCCGAAGGGCTCGCCCACGTCCGCCGCCTCCGCGAGTGACCAAACGGTAGCGCGGAGCCCGCGCCAGACGATACCTCAGCTGCCCGCGGTCCGCTCGCCAAGTCGAAGACACGTAGCACGACGGCCGACAAACAGGAGCCGACGGGAACCGGAAACCGGGCTCTCGTAGTACCCGCCCACCCCTCCGTTCATTGGTCCTTCGGGAAGACGTCGGCGCGCAGGCGCAGTCCGACGTGCGTCTCGGCCCCGCTTCCGGAACGGGCTCGCGGAGTGTGAGTCTACGGCACCGGCCACGGTTTGGGCAACTCCTTAGAGAGCGTGGGGCGTGGCGTGGACCCCTGCGTGGCGTGGGCGGGGCGTGCCCCCCGCCGCGCTCCTCACCTGATCCCCCCCCCCGGGCTTCGTCTTGGGCGGTGATCTCTTGACTGCCCGTCCCTTTGTACGTATTTAATTGTAGTCGTCAACAATGAACCTTATAAGCAACATAGTGTTTTGTGACCGACCTCTCTCGAAACGGTCTCCCACCGACAAAACCTGGCCTTCCTCTGTGTCCATCTTTGCAATTCCCCAGGAATTGAGGCCATGATCTGGGTTTGCCGTGGGGACATGGTACAGTGTATACGTGTTATCCGACTATGGGTTTTGCTGAGACTATTATGAACCCAGACATTTGGTGCTAAGTGGTGAGCTTCTCAAGCTGTGATGTTATGTTTTTGGAATGAATCAGTCTGTCCTCGATTATTTATCAAGCACCTAAGTTGTATAACGCTTTACTAGGTGCTATGAATGAGTCAGATATGTCATACCCTCTTATTACGGTCTAGTAAGGGAATTTACAGGGTAGGGAAGGGAACAGACAAGAAAACAAAGCAATTATACGTGAATAAAAATACTATATGGCAAATTAAAAGTGTGTTGTGAAGAGAGAAAAAAATAAAGGACGGTGGGATAAAGACAGCATACCTTTGGATGATCACTGTAGGACTCTAAGGCCATGTCACCTGAGCTAAAGGCCTACGGGTGAAGAATTATTTAAACACCCCAATCTGTCCAGAATTTTAAAATTCTTAAAACTAAGGCCAAGTACCCATGAACTTTACAATATGTATGGACCATCTGCAGTACAGTGTATGAAAACTGTTAAGAACATAAATTCCTGATCTCTAACTCACTGAATCAGAATATTTAGTCATTTAGGGATTAGAAACCTACATTTTTTTAAAACGTAGCAGGAGCTTTTAGGTACTGAAGATCACAGCACTGAGGGTTCTAACCTCTCTCTGAACTCTGCTCTGTCAGCTGCTCCTGAGTTACATTTATTCCTCTGGTACCCTTGTCATGCTCCATCGTTAGTCAGAGAGAAGAAGTATGTTTTACAGACCTCTGGGCTTTGGAAAAGTTTTTACTCTGCTTCATTCGCAACACATCCTGTAGTCAAATATTCTGTGCAATAACTATTAACAGGCTCCAGTATTTTGCCTTGACATGGGACAAAACCCCATAATCATATCATCGCACATTTGGAAAACCTAGGTTCTTACCTAGAAAACAAGTGATGCCCATCACCCTGGCAAGATATATATTACAGCAGACCGCTGAGCTTTGTGGACACCGCATGGAACCATTGTGTCCTTGATATTTAGGTGAGACTACATTTGTATATCCACACTTGAGTAATTATAGAGTTTCTCCTTGAATTCTGAACTTATGGACATAGATGTGGAAACGCCACATGTCATACAAGCACAGTCCAGCCTTTTACCATGGAAGAGGTGCATGGAACAATACTATTGCAACATTCTTATATTTCTCATGAAGTGGTGTAGTATTAAGACTATGTTAAGAATGCAACCACTAAAGAAAAGAATTAAAAACTGCAAAGCTACATAGCTGAAAAAACAATCACGTATTAGAATGGCATTCAGAGAAATATGCAATTAACCCAAAACCCGAAAGGAGGGAGAAAAAAAAACCACAAAAAACCAAACAAGTAAAACAGGAGAACTAAATATAACCACATCTGTAATTTCATTACATCCAAATGTAAGTTTTATGTTTAAAAACTCCCCTTAAAAAGCAGATGTCAAAGTGATTGAAAAAAACAAAGATTTAGCTATATGCTGATTGTATAAATACACTTTAAATATAGAGACATAGGTTGCAAGTAAATAGATGGAAATGCAAACAATAAGAAGACGTCAGAATTTGGTACCGGGGTTTGTTGATATCAGTTAATATTAGATAGTGTAGACTTTAACATAGGAATTACTGGAGATAAAAAGGGAGCATTTTCATAACGATAAAAGGTATATCAATCATAATACCTTCATCAGGAAGGTATATCAATCATAAATTCGTGTGCACCTAGTAACTGAGGTTCAAAATACAGGAAACAAAAGTTAACAAAAGGACCACTGTACAAACAAGTAGGGGATTTTAACAGTCATCGTTCTGCAACTTACAGCATTAGACAAAAAGGAAAATCAAGAAAGAAACAGAAGATCTGAACAACATTGCCAACTCCCCTGACTTGATTAGTCTACAAGTGGAGCAGTACCCCCCAAAACTGCAAATACACGTCGTTTTCAAGTGCACGTGGTAACTTTACCAAGATAGAACGTATACTGGGTCAGAAAACAAGTCTTACATAAAAAAAGATTCAAATCATACATTGTTTTTTTCTGACCATTGTGGAATTAAATGAGAAATCTATAACAACTAGATACTTCGAAAAATCTCCAGGTATTTGGAAATTAAATAACACGCTTCTAAATAAATAATCCAAAGGGTTAATGAAGAAATCAAGAGGGAAATTGGAAAATTATTTGAACCGAATGATAATGAGAATGTAGTATATCAAACTGCAGTGTATCACTACACACCCTGAGAATGCTTAAAAAGGTTGACAGCATCAAATCTGGGTATAAATATTAGATCATTCAGAACTGTTATCATTGTCAACAGGAGTGTAAAATGGTACCCAGCAGTTTTATAAAACTAGGTGTATGCCACTCTATAATCCCTCAGTTTCCATTTTAGGTATCTACTGAAGAGATATGAAAATATATTCACCAAAAGACTTGTACAAAAATATAGCCAACAAACTGAAAGTGAGTCGGGTCCATCGACAAAGAATGGATGAACAAAAAGATGTCTTTCCACAATGAAATGCTCTTCCACAATTAAGGGGAAAATATATATATATATATGTATATGTATGTAACACCATTGATTAATATCAAAAACATTGTGGTGAGTGAAAGAAGTCTACGCAAAAGACCGCATACTGTAAATAATAGTTGTAAGAAGTTCTAGACAAGGCAAAATTAATGTATGTTGAAAACAGCGTTTGGGCATATAGGGATTAAGAAGGAGTATGAGAGAACTCCGGGGTGAAAATAATGTAACTTGACAAGGATTAGGGTTCCACGGGAGTCTTAGTTCAGACTGCTGTAATAAAATACCATCCACTGGATGGCTTAAACAGTAAACACTTATTTCTCACAGTTCTGGGAGATCGAACTTCCAGATCAGGGTGCCAGCGTGGTCGGTTTCTTAGTAGAGGGTGTGGTTCCGGTTTACAGATGGCTGTCTTCATGGCATCTGCACAGGGATGCGAACCCCACCAGGGGGCTCTACCCTCATCACCCGATTACTTCCCAAAGTCCCCACCTCCAAGCACCAGCACATTAGCACTTCAGCAAATGAATGTGGGGCGTACAGACATTCAGTCATGGCAGCAGGCGTCTGCATTTCTCACACCTCATCAAATGGTACTCTTAAGGTCTGTATTCCACTTCTTGTAAAGTTTACCTCAAAAAATAAAACACCGTACACAAACACTGAACTCTCGCTCTAGTTAAATGATATAACCTCTGACAGGAGTGAAGTGTACAGGTACAAGTATACAGTCATTGAAAGATTCTTAGGTGTGGTTGTACGGGTGCTCACTGAACGACTCCACTTTTACATACGTTTGAATTTTTTCATGATGTGGAAAAGATCTATACGCACATCACTAAATCAAGTTTTTAAAATTTTGTTTTGACATAAATAATGTTGACTATAAATTGAAAGTATACGTAGTAGAAATTTTAAATTGCCCCTCAATTTTAAAATATCAGTGAAATATTGATAGTGTTATTTGAGATAAGCTGAATTAATGCTCCATTTAGATTCCTGAATCTCTGCTTGAAGTAAGAAAGTTTAAAAACCCTTGTATAGATATAGGATTTTTTTAAAAAACACCAAGCTTAAATAATACACCCTCCAAGTAGGTTAAGTAATATTTTACTCAGAGTTCTAGTCTTTTGTTCCTTAAAGTAGAAAAATATAATCTTTAATTGAAAATGGGATATATGATTTTTTTACATTTATTTTACTAACAAGCAAGATCTCTGTGCTTCTCTGAAAGACAGATTAAAATTGTACCTCTATATCTTCTTTCTATAGGTTTTCAAAATGGGTACAGGTGTACCTTGGAGATATTGTGGGTTCAATTCCAGACCAGTGCTATAAAGCAAATATCACAATAAAGCAAGTCACATGAATTTTTTGGTTTCCCGGTGCATATAAAAGTTATGTTCATACTGTAGTATAGTCTGTTGTGTGCAGTAACATTATGCCTAAAAAAATGTACATTACTTTAAAAATATTTTATTGCTAAAAAGCGCTCATCATCATCTGAGCTTTCAGTGAGTGGTCATCTTTGTGCTGGTGGAGGGTCTTGCCTGGATGTTGGTGTCTGCTGACTGATCAGGGTGGTGGACGCTGAAAGCTGCAGTGGCCGCGGCCATTTCTCCGTAAAGACAGCAATTAACTTTGGCACATCAATGGACCCTTCCTGTCACTTGAACACTTAGAGGCTGGTAATTAGCCCAATTTCAATAGTGTTGTGTCTCAGGGACTAGAGAGGCGTGAGGAGAGGGAGAGAGATGGGGGGACAGCTGGTCAGTGGAGCAGTCAGGACACACACAACATTGATAAAGTTCTCTGTCTTACATGAGTGTGGTTTGCGGTGCCCCAAAACAATTACAACAGGAACGTCAAAGGTCACTGGTCACAGATCCTCATAACAAATATAAAAATATCGAAAAAGTTTGAAATATCATGAGAATTACCAAACTGTGTTACAGAGACAGGAAGTGAGCAAATGCTGTTGGAAAAATGGCGCCAGTAGACTTGCCCAACACATGGGCGCCACAAGTCTTCAATTTGTAGAAGTGCGGTATCCGTGAAGCACGGTAAGGTGAAGTGCAATAAAATGAGGTATGCCTGCTTTAAGACATGTAATTCTCTAATCATTATATTCTCGTTGCAGTAATTGAGCTAGTTCTATATTGGATTACAAAATAGTAAATATCATACCACAAAATAGTAAATATGTACCACGTTGGGTTACAGTATAGTAAATATCACAGCATCTATGTATTTATATATATCTAAGGGAAAGCCTTTAAAGATATAGATTTGATGATGTTTGCTACTTTAGATTTGAATGTTTAAATCTTTTTCCATTGACAATTTTTACTAGTTTAAATTTTTTAAAATTTTTTAAGTCCTGTTTTTTTAAGGTAATAAGATATTTGATAAAACAAGAGATAGTAAAACTCCACAGATGACTTAGTTTTCTAAAAAAATTGCAAGAGAAAAAGAATCTATGAGTCAAATATATCTAAAAAGCATATTAACTTATGACAGCTTATATTTATCTTGATTCACTAAACAAGCTGCCATTTTATACATACACCAATTATAATATTAAAAATTATTGTTAACAGTTTAGGAATGATACTGTTATTGTCCTAAGCTTTAAGGTAAGTGAAATAAGACTTGCTAATTGGGGAGTGGAGAGGATAGTCCACCAATTTAATTGTTTCATAAAGTAGATTCTGCATAATAATTAAGTCTGTGGTTGTACAGTTTTTGGTTGATGTAGCATTTTAATCCCTCATGTAGAGGCAGACGGGAAAGGTGAAGACAGAGCTTGCTACTTAACCCCCTAAGTTATGTGGTACTGCTTCAGAGGGTAGAACCTGTGTAAACATGATGTCAAAATCTAACACTATAGTATGTATTTAGAGCAAATTCCATCCATATTTGGACATATAGCTGTTATCTTAATTTTTTTCGTTGTTGAGTACATCATTTTTGAGCATTTGGGATTATATTTTTGAAATAACATTTTTATCAAAAGTAATACATGCTAATTATTTTTAAAATTCAGACAATACGGACAAGTACAAAGAAAATGTTAAAAATCAACCACTATCCTTTATCCAGTAAAATGCTTCGTTAACAGATGAACCCCACTCCAGTTCTCTCTCTGCAAACATACAGGTAGAAAGATATCTAGGTAAATAACTAGAAAAAGGATACAGATATATAATAAAAATATTATCATATTAAAATTATATTTAAAATATTAAGTTTACTTTATGTGAGTTTAATAGAAGAAAAATGAACTGAAATGAAAATGAAATAATTTCCAAATTTCTGAATGTAAGATGCTAAACTTTTCCTTACCACATGCTATATTGCTGTTTAATTATAACTTTTAGATTAAGAGAAAACATTAGGTTGAAGTTATTATAAGATATATATTCTTGAAATGTTTTAATTTTAGTAAAATTGGTGCCGTGCTATGATGAGAAATTTAACACCCTTCCTCCCTCCTTATTCCTCTCCCCTCCAATTTCTGTTAGTGTATTGGAATAGTCCCTACATAAGGAATTAATCTATTGGTGAAGCCCACTTTAACTCTTTTAAAACAATGAAGTAAAAATTATAAGAAAAGTAAAAATTGTAAGACCCTCACACTCCTATTAACCATCATACTAGATGTTCTTAACTCATGACATAGAAAAGGGGAGGGGGGAAGGCATATAGATGGAGAATTTTAAAAACTTGTCTTTTTTCACAGATGACATGATAGTCTATGTAGAAAATCGCAAAAACTCAACAAAAAAATCTCCTGGAACTAATAAACAATTACAGCTAGATTACAGGATTACAGGATACCAAGTTAATACACAAAAGTCAATTGCTTTCAAATTGGAATTTGAAATAATAATAGGCAGGAAGGAGGCAGGCAGACATAGGTATAAATTTAACAAAATATGTGCAAGATCTATACTAAGAAAACCACAAAATTGTTGAAAGAAATTCAAATGTAAATAAATGAAGAGATATTCCATGTTCACAGATTGGAAGACTCAATATTTTAAAGATGTCAGTATTTCCCAACTTGACATTCAACACAATTCCTATCAAAATCCCAGCAAATTATTTTGGGTATCAACAAACTGGTTCTAAAGTTTATAGAAAGACAAAAGAGTGGCCAACACAATATTGAAGAAGAATAAAGTTGGAGAACTGTCACTACTAGCCTTCAAGACTTACTGTATATCTGTAGTAATCAAGACAATATGGTATTGGTGAAAGAAGAGAGAAGTAGATCAATTGAACAGTAGAAAATCCAGAAATAGACCCACACAAATGAGACAACTGATCTTTGACAAATGAGCAAAGGCAATTCAAAAGAGCATAGATAATCTTTTCAGCAAAAGGTACTGGAATAACTGGATATCCAGTCACAGAACTTAGACGTTTTACAAAAATTAACTCAAAATGGGCCATAGACCTAAATGTAAAATGCAGAACTCTAAAATGTCTAGAAGATACCATAAGAGAAACAGAGGTGACCTTAGGTTTGGTGATGTATTTAGATACAACACCAAAGGCATGATCCGTGAAAGAAAAAATTAAGTGTGACTTCATCAAGATCAAAAACTTCTGCTCTACATAAAGGCACTGTTGAGAGAATGAAAAGACAAGTCACTGACTGGGAGAAAGTATGTGCAAAACGCACGTCTGATAAAAGACTTGTATTCAGAATATACAAAGAACTCTTGAAAGTCAGCAACTAAAAGAATTCAAAACGAGGCAAAAGATCTGCACAAGACACCTCACCAAAAAAGATATACAGATGGCAAATATGAAAAAGTGCTCAATATCACTTCATCAGGGAATTGCAAATTAAAACAATGAGATGTGCCTATTAGAATCGCTAAAATCCAAACTACTGACAACAGCAAGTGCTAATGAGGATGTCGAGCCACAGGAGCTCTCATGCATTGCTGGTTGGTATGCAAAATGGTGCAATCACTTTGGAAGACACTTTGGCAGTTTTTACAAAGCTAGACATAATCTGACTATACTATCCAGCAGTCACGCTCCCTGGTGTTTAACCCAAATGAGTTGAAAACGTACACGGATTTTTATAACAACTTTATTTATCATTGTGAGATGTGAAGGCAACCAAGATGCCTTTCAGTAGATGAATGAATAAACAAATCTGTGATACATACAATCCATAAAATAGAATGTTATCCAGTGTTTAAAAAAAAAAAATCTATCAAGCCGTGAAAAGACGTGAAGGAATCTTAAATGCGTATTTCTCAGTGAAAAAAGACAATCTGGGAGCTTCCCTGGTGGCGCAGTGGTTGAGAGTCTGCCTGCCGATGCAGGGGACGCAGGTTCGTGCCCCGGTCCGGGAGGATCCCGCGTGCCGCGGAGCGGCTGGGCCCGTGAGCCATGGCCGCTGAGCCTGTGCGTCCGGAGCCTGTGCTCTGCAACGGGAGAGGCCACAGTGGTGAGAGGCCCGCGGACCGCAAAAATAAATAAATAAATAAAAATTTTTAAAAATTAAAAAAAAAAAAGACAATCTGAAAAGGCTACACATTGTATGCTTCCAGCTATGACATTCTGGAAAAGGCAAGACTGTAAAGACAGGAAAAAGTTAGTGGTTCCCTGGGGGAGGGGGACAGGGCGGAAGGAATGTCTAGGTGCAGCATGTGATTTTGAGTGCCTGGAAACTATTGTGAATGAACCATAATGGCGGCTACATAATGGTATGCATTCATCAAGACTCAAGGGGCTTCCCTGGTGGCGCAGTGGTTGAGAGTCCGCCTGCCGATGCAGGGGACGCGGGTTCGTGCCCCGGTCCGGGAAGATCCCACGTGCAGCGGAGCGGCTGGGTCCGTGAGCCGTGGCCGCTGAGCCTGCGCGTCCGGAGCCTGTGCTCCGCAACGGGAGAGGCCACGGCAGTGAGAGGCCCGCGTACCACAGAAAAAAAAAAAAAAAAAAGACTCATGGAACTGTACAACACCAAGAGCGATACCTAGTGTAAATTATGGACTTTGGTTAACAATGTATTCATCAATAGTAACAAATGTGCACGAGTACGAGTTGTGAATAACAGGGGAAACTGTGCAGAGGGGGCGGGAGGAGGAGGGTGTAGTCGTTTTCTGTACTTTACATTCAATTTTTTCTGTAAACCTTAAACAATAAAGTGAGTGAAAATAAAAAAATAAGCCTAGGAAGTGGGAATAAACGAGTCATTCTGCTGTTTTCTTTATGCTTTATCAAAACCACTGTTAAACAACACTGAGTGTCCTGTGCTCTTTCCCTCTACTACCAGTCAGTCTTTTTTCCCCCCAAGACGATAGGAAGTCCAGCACCTCTCCCGAGACAAAGTGGATGAGATGACTTTGATCCCAGCCCTGGCTATAACCAGTCGCCTTATTTCAAGAAGGCAAGGGGTTCTGACCTTTTCATCGCACTCCCTGGGGCTTCAATAATGGAGCATGATGCCATTCAATTGCACTTGCTTTACATCGAGCCATGGAGAGTGTTAGGGGCTGAATTGTGTCTCCCCAAAACTTACATGTAGAAGTCTTAAGCCCCTCAGAATGTGATTGTATTGGGGGATGGGGCCTTTAAAGAGGTAATTAAGCCCTGCTGACATCTTGATCTCCGAATTCCAGCCTCCAGAATTGTGAGAAAATAAATGTCTGTGATGCTTTGTCATGGCAGCCCTAGCAAATTGGGGCAAGTTTTTATTGCCCTTTTCTCTTCCTGTTTTCTAAAAGAAATAAAAGTTCAAGCAAGTATAATTTTTGGACACAGTAGCATCACAAGAATATAAAAATCATGAAATGTTTTCCATTATTGCACTGTAGAATTAACCTTTTAGGAAGATGTTTATAGAGCTTTGTAAAAATTTATATTGAGAAAGATTGCAGATTTTAAACTATGTTTTAAAAATTATTTCTTGATCAGTTAAATTTCCTTGTCAAGTAGTTTCATTTTTTTTAAAGGTTCTTATAGACAGTACATTTCCTGAGTTCACACATGTTTGAGTATATCTGTCTTTATATTTTAGTGACATGGGTGGGTATAAAATTGTCACTTTATTATTTTTAAAAATTTGGCCGAAGTTAATCACACCATTATATCCTAGCACTAAGTGTTAACTAAGGAGAAATTTGACACTAGCTTGAAATATTCCCATCTTACATTTTCCCCTCTATGCGATTAAAGAATTATTTCTCTATTCCTGAAATTCAATGGCGAACAACTCTCAATAAAAACTGATATTCTGTATAATTTTTTACACAGACTATTTGATTCTTCAGGGAAATTTTGTAGCAAGTTTTCTGCTTGATCTGCTGGGGTATCTGTTTAAGGAAATGACCTTTCGTCAGCTTTTCTTTTTTCTTTATATATTATATTTTCTTAATTGTTTTACCTTGCTTGTTCCTTCGTTAACTGTGATTAGCTCAAACCTTTTTGTACTTTATTATTTCAGTTTTTAACTCTCTATTCTGTTTCTTGCTGTTTCTAATTCATTCCCTGATATTATTTTGGTTCTCAATATTTTTCCTTAGTACAGTTTTGTCTTTTTTATTCTGTTTTTAAAATTTTACTGACGAGTAATCATTTTCTGGAGTTCATGTCCTTATTAAGGTTCTTTTGTCACAAAAAGTTGCAGCGAGTTTCCTTCTGTTTCTTTGAGATTTCTGCTCTGTCTTCTTATGCTATCTTCATATCTCCTTGTATTTACCTTTCACTAGTATGCTTGTATAATTTAAATTTAAACAATCCTTTAAAAATATTTATTATAAAAAATTTAAAGCCACAGAAATACAAGGAATGGTATAATGATGTCCTCTCTTTTCATCTTGCATATGCAGAACACAGGCTACTCTGCTTGACTTGCCCTTTGTTCTCTGTAGTGTGGCCGAGTTCTCCTCAGTGTCCTTCACACTCAGAGTCCTGATTGTTTCCTTAGAACTGCAGCTCGGAAGATGAGCATTGCTCCTGTCGCCTTCTCTGTAGCCTGAGGATGCAGGGAAATGGCATAGGCCTGGCACCAGCTATGTCTGCTTTGCTGAAGGTTATGGATTCTGCTTTCTCCTCTGACCCAATGCCCTATCTTAACATTCGCTTGGCCCAAAGTGCACCCAGTTATTGCGTGGGTGATCCCTTGCTCTCAGACTGTTCTTGCAACGCACACAGGTCTTACAGCTCTTTCTGCTGCTCCAGAGTGTCCTGCCGTAGATGCTTTTACTCCTGGAGATTTTGTTACCGAGCCCAAGCTCACACTGCTTACCACATGACAGGCCAATAAACTGAGAGATGAGCTGTTGGGATAAGAAATAATGACTTTCATTCAGAAGGCCAGCAGACTGAGAAGATGGTGGACTCGTGTCCAAAAGACCCATCTTGCCCAGGTTTGGGTGCTAGTTTCTTTTATGGAACAGAGAGGCGGGAGGTGAGGAGGTAAAATTTAAAAGATGATAAGTTGTTGCAAATATTTCCCGGTTTCCGCCAGACTCCAAGGGGGTGTGTCAGTATCTTCTTTCCTGCAGCCATTCACAGGTGGGCCTGGTCAGGATGCTTCCTGTGAGCTGAAAAAAGGGATTTTAGCTTAATGTTCAGGCATAGGAGGTGGGGTTCCCGGAGATGGGCTGTTATGAATAACAAAGGTCAAAGTAAAAGAAATAACATCCAATATGGAGTAAGATTTTTCTTCCCTCTTACAATTTCTTTTTGAATTTTACCTGAGCTTCCTGTTCAACCCTCCAACTACTTTTCTCCAAAGTAGGAAATATTTGTGGAAATTCTCAATATTTCATCCCCTCTCTTTCTGGAGCTTAGCGTTAAGGCTAGGAAGCTATGCCAAGCCATGCCAGAATAGTTTTTTTTTCTTTTTTCACCACTTATTGAAGCTTATGGCATGAAGTTGTATGCTTTTCCTTGTTTGGTTCTTGCTCTTGAAATTTTTGCATGCTAATAATTATTGTTAGTTACGTTAGATGTTGGAGGAGATGAATTCTGAGCTCCTGCTTTAATTCACAATCATTGCTATTTTAATAAGAAGATTGGAGATTAAAATATTAGGCCCTGCTATCTTGTGATTGTTTTTAATCCAGAAGCTCTCTTTAACTGGACATACAGAGATCTCTACACTATTACAAGAGGCTATTTGATATGCCTGTTTTTATCTTCTAGTCACTTTCCTAGCACTGCTCTTAGCACCTACCCTCTACTAATTGATGCAGTAGGAATAATTTAAGCCTTAAGAAAATAACTGTTCTAGCCTATGATATTACACCAATTAACATGGGATAATACTAGGAATAATGGTGAGAAAACAGTAGTAAAAATCGCCAAGCCAGAAGGATTCTTAAAGGACAATGAGTTCGATTGCCCATTTTTACAGGTAGAAATGGAAGGAAGTGTGGAGGATTATAAATGCAGAGTCCTGGCCTTTGAGCCAAGCTTCCTAACTCCCAGGAAAGAATTATTTTTGCATTTTATCTCTTTCTTTACTACCCCATAGTGAATCCTCAGATTGTTACTTTCTAGCTGTTTTAAGAAATGAGAAATTTAATACTTAGCCCTCAGGTTAGTTCAACCCAACCTAAGGATTAAGTACCAAGGAAGGACATAATTTATTCACTGCACAATTTTGTAAAGACCGAAATAAATGGAAATCTGAAGGTGCAATGTCTGATGAATAATACTACGGATGAATCAGAACTTCCCAGCCAAGCTGTAGCAGTTTATGCCTGGTCATCAAAGAAACATGCAGTCTTGAGTTATTCTGATGGAAGCTTATGCATTTTCTGTTGACTAATTCTGGATGCTTTTCGTCGAGTGCTGCTTTCCCTTGGTCTAATTGGGAGAAGTAGTTGTTGGAATTCATCGTTTGGTTTTCTGGAAAGAGCTCATAACAGAGGACTCCCTTCCAATCCCACCACGTACACAACATCACCTTCTTTGGATGAAGACCGGCCTTTGGTGTGGTTGGTGGTGGTTCATTTCACTTCCCCCACAATCTCTTCCGTTCCACGTTATTGTACAGTATCCACTTTTCATCGCCCGTCACAATTTGTTTTAAAAATGGAACGTTTTCATTACGTTGAAGTAGAGGGTAACATGCGGAAATACGGTCAAGCAGGGTTTTTTCGCTTAACTTATGTGGAACCCAAACATCAAAGTGATAAACATGACCAAGCTGGTGCAAATGATTTCCAACGCTTGATTTGGATACTTTGAATATGTCGACCATCTCCCGTGTGGTAGTACGTTGATTTTTCTCAATTAAAGTCTCTATTTGATCGCTATCAACTTCAACTGGCCTACCCGACCGTGGAGCATCGTCCAGCGAGAAATCTCCAGCACAAAACTTCGCAAACCACTTTTGACACGTTCAGTAAGTCACAGCACATTCTCCATTTGCGGCACAAATCTTTTTTTTTTTTTTGCGTTTCAGTTGTGCTCTTATCTTTCTTGAAATAAATAAAGCATAATATGCCGAAAATGTTGCTTTTTTCTTCCATATTCGATATTAAAATGGCTACACAAAAATTCACCAATTTTGATAGGTTTTTTTTAAATGCGCGCTTATATGACAGCTGTCACAATACAATCTAACAAAATTGTTTCAAATGAAGTTAAAGACAACTAAGTTAAAGACAACTAACAAACTTTTCGGCCAACCCAATATAAGGAAATGCAGAGGACATACTGTAGCCAAAATAACTTTAAAACAAGGACACATTTGGAGGATCTCAAGACTTATAGAATGAGAGTAATCAGGACAAGTCTAAGTTTTGATAAACAGATAAAAGGAATAAAATAAATGGGTCCAGAAATATGCCCACCCAAATATGGTCAATTGATGTTCAAGAAAGGGGCCAAGGGGAACGAATGGTCTTTTTAAGAAATGGTGCTGGTGCATTTAGGTATCTGTCTAGGAAAAGAAAAACCTCAGTACTTCCCTCTTATCATATACAGAACTTAACATGAATAGGATCATAAGCCAAAATATAAATATTAAAACTATAAGGTTTCTAGAAAAAAACATAGGGGAAAATTTTTGTGATCTCAGTATAGGCAAAAATTTTAGATAGGTAACAAAAAGCTATACCTATAAAAAATTATTGATGAATTAGACTTCATCAAAATTTTTAAATGTTTGCTCTTCAAAGGACACTTAAGAATACGAAAAGCCAAGTCACAGACTCAGAAAATATACTAACAATGCATGTATTTGGCAAAAGACATACAGAGCATATACAAAGAGCTTTATAATTCAATAATTAGAAGACAACCCAACTTTATAAAAAGAGGGAAGCAAATTAATTAAACATTTAACAAAAGAATATATATGAATGACCAAGACGCATATGAAAAGATGCTTAACAGTATTAGTGAACAGGAAAATGCAAATTAAAATCATCATGAGCTACTACCATATATCCGTCATAATGGATAACATGAATGACAACACCAAACATGAAAGATAGGACTCAGCTGGAACTCCCATTGATTGCTCTGGGAAAAATAAAATGGTAAGGCCATTCTAGAAAATACTTTGTCTGTTTTATATCAAGTTAAATATCTATTTACCCTGAAACCAAGCCATCTACTTCTAAGTATTTACCAAGAGAAATGAGAACATTTGTACACACGTATTATACACATACTTTCGGGGCAGTCTTACTCAAAATAATTAAAAACCGGAAACAAGCTGTGTCCATCAACAGGAGAAAGGTAAATAGAGGAGTAGTCACACAAAGGAATAGTACTCAGGAGCAAAAATGAATGAGCTACTGATAGATGCAAAAGCATGAACAGATTTTAACAATGTTATGGTGAAGAAAAAAAGCACATACTTAAATACAGGCACAAAAGAGTACGTACTGTATGATTTCGTTTATATGAAATTCTAAACATAAAACTGATCTCTAATGATAGAAAGCAGATCAGTCGTTGCCCGGGGCAACAGCTGGGCCTGGAGTTACCTGTAAATAGGCACAAGGGTACCTCTGGGAGGTGATGGAAATGTTATGCAACTTGATTGTTCTGGTGGCTGCCTGAGTGTTTCCATTTTTGAAACTCATTGAAAACTGGTGCACTTTAAAGGGTGCATTTTATTGAGTGTAAATCATACCTCAACACAGTCCTTCAAAAAACTCTTCTTTAAATAAATAAATAAATAAAACTTCTGTTTGAACCTTGAAACAAATGTTCAAATTTCTTTAATCAGAGAACATTTAGGAGTGCCAAAAGAAATAAGGGTTTGCTTATTTTTATCAGCAGTATCTAAGAAAGACGCAAGATGGCGATGTTACTCCAAGAAAGCATATACTCACCCGACCTCCTCTCAAATCACGTTCTAGGCCCAGCGCTTGCTTCTCCACGGGCTTTCAGGAGTCTTTTCCAATATACTTAATTATTGTCTACATTCCAACTATGCCAACAGATTCTTTAAATATCTCCGGAACTTTTAAATTGTTGTCAAAGTCAAAATTGAAATAGTTCACAATCAGTAAGATTGTTGTTAGGAAGACTTATGTCTACTACAAGTTGTTACTAACCAATTGAACTGTCTGAGACTTGTCTTACCTCTAGAAAAAGTGCCTGCATTTCGAAAATAATAGTCATCCCTCGGTATCTGAGGGGTTTGGGTCCAGGACCCCCGTGGATACCAAAATCCAAAATCTAGGGATGCTCAAGTCCCTTATATAAAATGGCAGAGTATTTGCATATAACCTACACACAAACTCCCCTATACTTTAAATCATCTCTGGATTACCTATAGTACTTAATACCATGTAAATGCTATCGTTACGTAAATAATTGTTTATAAGTATAATATAAATGCTTTGTAAATAGTTGTCAGCTTGCAGAAAACTCAAGTTTTGCTCTTTGGAACTTTCTGGAATTTTTTTTTTTTTTTTTTTTTTTACTATTTGGGGTCGTGGTTGGTCGAATCCCCGGACGCAGACCCCATGGCTACAAAGGGCCTACTGTACTTTGATTTGTATTTCAGACAGGCAGCCACTAGAGGGCAGTACAGAAACATAAATAAGATACCAGAATGCAATGTGGAAAACGCCAGTGGAATGGTGTGGTTACTCGTCTATGGGCACTGGGTTTAGGGTAGGGACCAACTAGATCTTCTACAAAAGGAGACTAAAATGAGATGATTCGTGAACACCCAAAAGCATTCATTCTATCAGAGTAAAGGGTGAAAAGAAAATGAATACATTTCTAGAAACCATTTATTCGATTCAGAATTTTTTGGTTGTTTAAAACATTATTTCTCGGTAATAACAGAGTATCGAGGAACTCTCCTGACGATAACTATAATCTCGACATGATCTAGTTTAAACACTACATGAAGACGTAGCAGAGTCTGGAGGGGGGTGGACAGTGGAAGGAGAGAAGTCACTCGATCAATTTCCCATTTTTATGACTCTTCCCCTGAGGACAGAGCCCCAGTCCCGGGGGGTGAACCTCGTGATAGTGGCCGAAAGCAGCAGAGGCCAGAGTTCAGGGCGGGCACGGTGACGGGGTGAGGGGAGGTGCCGTCACCTGTAGCAGCCCCACACCTGGCGCGGGAGGCGGAGCCCGGGGCTCATCGCTGCTGCTTATCCCTGCCACGGCCGGGGGCACCGTGAGCTGTTCACAAACCTCCCTGAGCTTCAGTTTGTTCCTGCAGATCCTGAAGGAAAGCACGTCTCTCTCACGGGGTCTTTTTGCGGATTAACAGATCATGTATACGGGGCCCGGCACATCGCAGTTCGGGGAGTGCTGTCTGCTTCCCACTTCTCTTTTGTGGCTTACGTGGAATCTTGTGACTAATTCTCAATCTCGAAGGTGAAGTCTGGCGGCCAGCCTCGCAGTCAGCTTGAGCCTCTGGTCCTGAACTTTTTTTTATAAAGGGCCGTGAGAACAGAAAAAAAGCTTCTCACAGGCTTAGTCTGTATCTTCTCATCGCCCTTTTAAAATGCAGGTTTGAAGAATAACCGGCCACAGTTTTGCAGTGAGTGCTAGCTTGCGGGACCCCCTAAAAGAAGCCCTCAGGTGACAGCTGCCTGTGGGGAACTGCAGGAGTTAGCACCTCCCGAGAGTATTTCAGAAGCACTGCCTGTCTCCAACTTCCTGTCACCCTGCACCCTCCAGTCTTTGTTCTTCTTTATTTCCTGTGGCCTCCTGCTTTCTCCTTGGTGGTTCATTTTACAGAATTTTGAGTGATCGTGTGCACCAGCTTTTAAAGGGGCTGCAGCTGCTCTCTACTCTGGAGTCATCTGTGATTCTCCTTGTTCCCGTGTCTACCATGCCACCCACACTCACTGCAGCTCCCATAATGAGACTAAGCAGTCTTTGCCCCTAACCCTTTCCCCACTGCCCTGGACCACGGTGGTAGCCTCCTAACTGGTTCCCTGCTTCCCACCATGTCACCTGCATGCCATTCTCCTCCAGATCCAAGAGTTAAACTCTCAAATTTGCTTAGCAATTTTTATTAATCCTTCACTTTAACTTCTCCCATAGCTTCTTTTTTTTCTTCTCCAGATCCAAGAGTTAAACTCTTAAATTTGCTTAGCAATTTTTATTAATCCTTCACTTTAACTTCTCCCATAGCTTCTTTTTTTTTTTTCTTTCTTCCCATAACTTCTTATTCCAGTTAGAACAAAACCTAATCTCCTCACCAGTCCCCTGATTACTTCTCTGAAGTCACCCCTAATACCCTTTCCCTCATTCACTGTGGTGCTCGATTTCTTTCTGTCCCGCAGACATTTCAATCTCATCCTGTCATCCAAGCCACTGTTCCTGCTGTTCCCTGTGCTTGAATGTTCTTTCTCTGCTGGGCTGCCTGCCCTTTACCACTCGTGCTTTGATTCTGTTACCATCTCTTCCAAGAAGCCCTTCCTGACTGTCCTGCCTAGTTTGGTCCTGACCCAGCCTCAGTCCCTCTCCAACCAACTGCACTGTTCTCCTCCCTTCACAGCACTTATCATTATCGGAAATTGTATCTCTGTTTATCTGTTGCAGCACCATCCAGTTCAGATGTAGAGTTTATTGAGAAAAACCTTCAGAGAAGTAGTAGAAGCGGATAGAATCTCCTTGACTCTTGTTACTTGTCAGAGCTTAGGCCGCCTGTAGGTATGTCCCACGGCCAAGGTACCAATGAAGGAGGACAGTCCCCCGCAATGCTCCATACTTTGTGGATGAGGGCGGGGTCAGAGAACGCCCCTGAGATCACGTAAGTTCCCTGGCTGGGGAAGTGGCTCTGATGGAAAGGAGGGTGCTCCAGGTCATGGAAACTAGTGATTAGCCCATCCTTCTGTTAAACTGGCTCAGGTCTCCTTCCCGGGCTCTCTGCTCAGCGGCCAGAAGTGGGCAGGGCCCGAGCAGCGGGGCCCATCGGCTCTGTCTCCTCATAGAGCCAGGGATGCTGTCTGTCGTTCGCCCCTAGAAGAGTACAGGGAAAGGCACATAGAAAGGTAAACAAAAACTTATTTCTTGAATGAATAAGAGAATAATAGCGTGAGTAATGATGAAGTAAACGACTGAAAAAGGAACTGAAAGTTAGAAGGAAAGGCCATACTTACTTGACGTTATATCTCGGCAGTGACAGAGGCCTGCTGGGGAGACGTCTGAATTTACAGCAGCGCTGTAACTGGGAGCAGAGGCCACAGGTGCAGGGCAGTCACGGCCGTGACTCCAGCTATTGCTCTTAAATACACAGCCGAGCTTCCGTCACGCTGTCCGCACCTCGCGTATAGGATTCTAACCGTCAGCTTGACACGCACCGTCTCTTAAATCAGCGGCGCATCCATTGGTATTGGAACCAAAGTTTCATGATCATTTTTGTCAGAGGAACAGGTCGGGATTTGGGGGGAGACATCTTCCCAGTGTTCCTGTTTCATCCTAAGACTGTTTTCTTCATCTCAAACCAAGACCACATCTGCCCTGGATTGCTTTTGGCAACAAGAGTGGTAATGAGGTCATTTCCACTATGATAGGGTCATTGTTGGTAATGCTTATTGCATCGTGATCAGATTTTGGAAGCTTCTAAATTAGCAAAGTTAGAAAAAAAATTATTAAATGAAGGAAGAGTATACGATGAGCTAAATCCCGAGGAGTATGACTAATAGCACCACGTAAAATCCTCATCAGGTTCTTGATTAAATTCAGGTCTTGAGGGTTTCTCATGATAACAGAGTTCCCTGGGGTTTAAGCCAGCATTCTAGTTTTACTTATTTCATAAATATCAATCCTTGGGGTAGATATTATTGACTCATAAAATTAATAAGATTTACTTTCATAATGTTGATAAAAAAAACGATAAAGTAGGCAAAACAAATCTTTTGCAGCCTCTACCGTGACCCATTTCTGGGGTCATTTTCCTCTACCAGTGTAATATCTGTTTTCAGGGCTCTGAGGGACTAAAGAATGACACATAATGGAGAAATTACACAAGTTATTTCGCTGTGTATTTCTACAAGTCAAGTAATCTGCTGCAGTAATTTTAAAGCAATTTTCTTAAACTAACAATTAGCTTAATGCAATCATAAACTCTGAAATTTTACACCCTTGGCTGCTTAGTCCTTAAAATTCTCTTCAACATCATCTTTCCCCATTTCTATTCTACTCTCCTCCTGTTCCTTCTTGGACTCTTTACTGATTGTTTTCTTGCCGTGATCTCACCTCCTAAACGTTAGTGAAACTCCACATTCAACCCACTGGTCTTGTCACTGGCCTCCAAGTCCCTCTATCCCCCTCCAAACCCTTTGTAATTGCATTTCAGTATTGTGGTAAACATCATCTACTTTCCAACCTCTCTCACTTACCACCACTTTCCATACCCAGTCGTCAAGCCTCATAGTATATATTTCCTTAGAATCTTTCCTTCCTCTACACCTTCATTCTACCCCAAATCACTATAATCGCAGGTCTCTCTAAAGCTCAATAGTCACTCGAGGTTCACAGCCACTGGGAGGCAGCAGTGCTGAATCGTTAGGTCTCTTGAGGATTTGCCTTAGGTCCCCTCAAGCCCTCTTGTATGAAGCATGACCTCTTCACTATAAATAAGGCTCTAAGTTGATGATACTAAAATTATAGGGAATATATTGGGATGAACTCGGATGATGCTAGCAGACATTTCTTAATATAAATAATTTTAAGAATTAGGGAATAAAAACCATGGGAATGAAAGCTGTGAGCCTGGCATCCAGAAGAAGGAGGGGATGAGTGGGAAACCACGGTTGGAGTGGCCTGGGTTCAGATTTCTGCCCCACCATCAGTTTGACCCTGGGCAAGATACTTAACGTGATTTTAGCTTTTCCTGATCTGTTAACTGGAGATAGTAATATCTCCACTCAAAGGGGTATTTTGACAGTTAAATAATATTGTATATAAAGTTTCCATCCTGGAAACTTGCATGTGGTAGGTTCTCATCAAATCATAACTATTAATACTTACAGGCACAGCACTTCTGTATTTGAAAAGTAAAATATCAATAATAGCTTTAAATAATGGCTTAAGGAAATAATAATCAAAATGCCATGAAGAAATGCACATTATCTGTCAAGGAATAGTGCTGACAGCCATTCTTAAAGGAGCCTGGAGTGTCTGTAATGGAGAAAAATTATAGGCAGGTCACCCTTACCTTAGACAGGGCAGGACCACGTACAAAACGTTGTTTGACACTTCAGCTTCTGAAAAAAAAATGCTGCCACACGTAGCAAGAAACGTATAGAAGGTTTGCAGATTTGGGTGGTCTTTAAATAAAATCAGTCTAAGGGTCAACCTCTCACCTCTGCCCAGTGACTTCTAAGTTTGAAAGCATTTTCCAGCCACTATCAATTATTTAAGAGAAGCACTGGGGGAAATATAGATAAATAAACCATTCTACATTACCACTCCTTGGACCACCAGACTCATCTGGCTATGAGCTGGGTGGGGAGGGCAGAGATGATTAGGAGTCGCCATTTATTTGTGTCTACTGCAGACAACAATAAGAGAGATTTTTCACTTGACCGGGGATTGTAGAGATCATTTAGTCCAGCATTTCATGTACTGAAGAGGAAACCCAAGCTCAGACCGGCTGAGCTGGGCACAGTCAGGCAGCTACTGAATAGCAGAGACGGCCTGGAGCCCAGTTCTCTCAGCTCCTGGCCCAGAAGTTCCTTCCACTGCACCCCAGCTGCTGCTTTACAGCATTGAGGTTTGGGGATTTCACTCATTCAAATGCAAATGTTTTGTGTGCTTCTTTAACAGGACATTCTTTTGTCTTACTTTACTAAGTAGGGTTTGCTGTACTGAGTAAATGAGTACAGACCTGGAGGTGTTAAAATCATCAACCTCTTCTAAAGCATCATTCTTTTCCCTTTGTTTCTATTTGTAATGTGGAACACTTGCTGCTTTTTTTCCTTACAGCTTGGATCGAGACAGCCGTACTTAGAGCTTGATTTACTTGTCCTAGTGGATGACACAAGTGCTGAGCATGAAAGTAATGAAACCAGCGCAGCTCACAGGAAGCTCTCGCCCATTCGTGCTCCCACCCCTCCTTTGGGAATTCGTCCAGGGGGTTCGCCGAGGGAATTCGTTGCTACGAAACAGTGCTGCAGCTGGGCTCCGGGAGGGCCCCGCGTGGTCTCACAAAAAGCTAGCAACGTCTGCAGCTTCGAGGAGGTGGGAGATGTCAGGGGCCACCCAGCGTTACACCACTGGGAAAAGCTTCCCTGTCTGGAATGTCCCCACGGGCTCCATTTGCCGCCGCGGGCGCTCTCTTGACTTCCTGCCCAGGGCGGAAACCCTCCTCCGCTTCCGTGACAATTGGGGTCATCACCCTGGCGGCCGCACCGCTCCGCACTCGCCCCCATTCGCATCTGGGGAGCACGTCTACCTGCAGGATCCTGGTCACCACCGGGCACATGAAGCAATGCAATTCATGACCGGAGTGAAAGAATCACACCCGGCGCTGGCCGTGGGCGGGCGGGACAAAACAGAGGCTGCAGCTACCGAGGGGAAGAGAAGAGAAGAGGGAGAGCCAAGGCTGAGAGGGAGGAAATGCCAACATGGCCATACTTTTGTTAAAATACCGCGGGATTTGCAAGTGGCTCCGAGCCTTCGCAACGCCCTCACTCCAGCCCCTCGAGGCTAATGTCTGTTTCATTTTAATGATTGGTGCCTGTGTCCTAGGCAGTTGATAGATATTTTCAATATTACCCCTCAAGAGAACGAATACTGAAAATGTGGCAAAAGGACACACTTGTATCTACCTTTAATTATTTTACTCCAGAGAGGAATTTCCAGGAGGTACAGTCCCTCATGAAAAACGGAAATATGTAGAAATACTGTTCTAGGTGGTATCTTTTATCATTGAACTCTGATGCCCAAGATTCTGCTTTTACTTTCCTTCCTGGGCAGAAACATCCAGCAGAGAGAACTTTCAGCTCTGGCTGCCCTGAGCCATTCGACGGGGCCTGCTCCTTAGGAAGGAGGAGAGACACGAAGCACCCGGCCTCTTGTCTGGAGTCGCACCAAAGCGTCCCAAGACGTATCCATAAGGAAGGGGCGGGAGGCACTTACGAATTCTCGGGCCCAGTGCGGCGGCGCCTTTCCTGAAATCAATGGCTCACGTGTAAAAGTACGGTTCAGCCACGAACTAATTAAAAAGGCATCGCTGGCATCTTGCAGGGACAGCGAGAGAGACTCGGAACCCGGAGCAGCCCTTCTCCAGAGCCCCTTCCTTCACCCCCTTCCTTTGCACCCTGCACCTGCCCTCTGGTGGCAAACCCGTCCCCCCCAAGCCCCCTCCTCCTCTCACACCCCCTTGCCTTACTTTGTAGACGGAGAGCGTCTCCTAGCCCTCCTCTGAGGCTTCATTGCACCTCTTTTCTCCATGTTTTGATGATCCATAATCCAAAAGGTCCACAAATTACCTGGCAGAGGACGTGGAGTAAAATGAAGAAATCTTACTCTGTCTGGGCACAGAGAGAGTGAAGGACCAATAGAATTAATTGGTCCCTATGGGTCCATTTTGCTTTCAGAAGATTCAGGAAGTTCTGAAAAAGCCCAAACTTCGAAAATGTCAGTTTTTATGCATTTCAGAAGCTTAGGGTTGACCATCCTGAAGTTTTATTGCCTAGAAAATGATGGTGGTGCCGTACTTACTACGAGGGGCAGTGGCTCAGGGAGGAGACTCATCTGAGGACATTAAGTCAGGCATCGAAGCAAACCACTTCCTGTGAGTAACACAAATTAATTCTAATGTTGGTGAGGGAATCGGGGTGATGAGGAAACCCTCTGGGGGTGTCAGACACAACCCAGAACTCTGTGCCATTAGCCTGGGTGACTTACCCGTCTGGTTTCAGCAACACCTGTAGTCTTTCCTACCTTGTGCGTGTCTTCTGTTTGAATTTTCCATATAATACTTTAAACTCTTTAATGAAACTTAAAAAATAAAATCACCCATAATCCTAACACACTAAAAGAATTGGGTTAACTTTCCAGTGTGCTATTTTAGTGTTTGTCCGTAACCATATAAATCTTACCATACCCTTTAAATATTATCTCAAATATTTTTCATGTTATTACATTGTTTTCCAAATTACCATTTTAATAGCTAAATGTCATTGAGCTACTATGTCCTAATTTCCTTAACCATTCCCTTATTGTTAGATATTTGGTTTGTTTTTATTATTTTACAGCTACAGATAATCCTGCAATTAATACTTTCATGGACCTAACCTTTTCTCCTTTTTACTATTTCCTTAGGATACATTTTTAGAGGTTAGAGTACTGGTCCAAATTATATGAATATTTTCATAGTCAACTAACGTTCCGTTAGGGTTGCAGCAGTTTATACCACTGGCTTTATTATATGTATGCATTCTATTTGTATGTGTTACCCAGTCTTCTGTTGCATTTTTATTTTAACCCTTCTTTGCTTACAAAAATTTTACATTTCTATGTAATAGAATTTGTTGTTTTTCTCTCATACTTTTATATTGCTTCAAGTCTTCAAATGATATCAACAGTTTAAAGTTATAACAAATTCTGCCTTTATGCAAGCTCATCTGTGATTTCCCTAATATTTAGTTCTCTGATATATTCAGAGATTTTCGAATATGGTTATATATTTACTTTTTCCAAAATACTGTCTAATTTTTACCCAATATAATTTATTAAGTTTCTGCTGTTTCCAACTCATTATCCAGCAATATTTCAATAATCCCACACTGATCTAGGTCAATTTCTGGGCTCTCTATACTTTACCACTCATACGTTTTTCTGTTTTTCAGCCATATTTCTTTGCTTTAAACATGATATGTTATAGTATGTTTCTATATCTGGTAGAGACTCTTATCTCGTGTTATAACTTTTCTCAAAATATTCTTCTCCTGAACCCTGGCAATCTTCACTTCTATTTCACTTAAGCACTTTCTTCCCTTGGTCACTCTGTGATTATCCCACCTCTGAAATAATGAACTCAGGTGTCACGGAGCCTGCCGTTCTTTCTCGTTGCCTTTTCTTTTACTCCGAGTAGCACTGTTCTCTGTATCACTGGGATGTATGTATCATCCTAGCGTCCCAGTTCACTCTGTCAACAGAGCAGCTGGGCAGGATGAGTGACCGTTTTACAATAGTACGTCAGCATTGCACTTTTCTTGCATTCTTATCTTTCCACCAAAGCTGTGTCGTCACATCCCAACTCCAAAGGAGCCCACCTCTCCACATTCTCAGTTTCTCCTTCACTGCCTAGTGCAGCCGGCTTGAAATCGAGTGATGGCGGATTGACGTTATGACAAATGCTGTCCGTGAGCGTCTAGGATTTGTGCAAGGCTGGCAGGAGACGCGAGTCTCAGATGTAGGTAAAGCCCGGACAGAAGAAAATAAGATGCATTCTTAAGTCCACAACCCTCTCATGGTCAATGTTAAAAAATCCTAGAGCAGATTAGTAGAGGCATGTCAGTCGCCGAGGGGGAGGCTGTGTAGATACACTGGGGACAAGACATGTGAGAACAAAGTTCCTTTTTTGAAAGTAAAATAGGAAACTCTAGAAGAAAAAATAGAGGAGGGGTGATAAAGAGAGGGACAGAGACCGGGGGGGGGGGGGGACTCGAGGATTCTCATCTCAACTAGAAAAGATCTGCTAGAGTTTTTTAATACGTTATCTTTTTCAAGCCTGACAAAAATCCTTCACCGAAGGGATGCCCACAGCTTGCAAAAGAGGCAGCTGAGACTCAGAGGAGTTCAGTAAGCTCAAGGAAACTTCACTCACGTCCCTGTGGCGTGAAACCCCGTTCTCATCTCCTCTAACATGCCTTTGTGACACTTCTGCAAGGTGTAGGGACAGTGACCATGATACTACCCTAGCTAGGCACAGTGGTATCTTGTTGAATGAGTGCACGGGGCTGATCTCCAGGCCCACAGATGCACCTGCCCGCCGCTTCTCCTGCCTGTGGACGTCACAAGCACCTCACACCCCATCAGGCTGCCCGGACCGCCCCTCCTGGTCCAGGACTTCCCGTCTCCGTGACCGTTCACGTCGGAGGCCGGGGAGTCAGCTCCTCCCGCAGCGCCCCCCGCTTTCCCGTCTCCCCGCGGTCCTCCGCACGGCGCCTCTCACCTCCCTCCTGTCAGTTCTCTCTTCGAAAGGCTCCTTTCATCCCTGTTGTTTAAAACCGTGGAACGGCTTTCTACTGTGGGGATAAGGAGGGCGTAGAGTTCCAAGCCCTCCCCTCAGCCCATGCAGCCCGGCGTGCCCTGGCCTCGCAGCGCCCTGTGGCCTCATCTGGACCACTGTCTCCTGCGCTCCACGTGGCCATCACAGACTGGCCTTTCTGCACTCCCTCAAATCCGCCATGTTCCTTCCAAGCTCAGATCCAGGAAATCTGAATAATTAAGGACCCCCTCCACCCCATTCTGTTTTTCCCATGATGCTTGGATTTTTCTAACCTATTTGAGGACTCATTTGTGATGTTATGGCCCCGGGGTCTCTTGGGCATTGTTTACACCAGGCCACCAGCACAGATCCGCTGAAGTCAGGCTCCGGAATTGCGGTAATCATGGATCTGGACCCGCTGTGGGAGTTGTGATGCGGCTCAGAATCCGGCCTGGACCGACCCCGGCGTGCACATGCGCACAAAGTCCACAGCCGTGAAAGCAAGACCCGTCTCGGCTGCAGGAGCGCTCGCTGTCCTTTCGGATGTTTTGCAGGCACCGAGTTCACCAAGCCAGTCGCGGCGGGGTTTACTCCAAGGTTCGTGGCCGCGAGGAGAGAGATTTCAGCTCTTCTTCCTTAGTCACACAGCCCCTGGGGCTCAGCTGTGGTTTCAGCCACACCTCTGCGTGTGGGCTACCCTCGGGAGTCTGCTCCCTGCACAGGCAAGAGGGGTGGAGGCGGCGGCCGACTGGGGCTCCTGTGCTCACTCAGGTGGGAGGGGGAGGAGGTGGCGGCTGAATGAGGCACACGAACCTGCTCTGGTGGGAGCCCCTCCTGGTGCCTGCAGAGGCAGGGACCGGCTCGGGCGCCCTTTGCTTGTACGGCAGACCAGGCTTCCTCCGGGAGCTTTGCTGGTTGCAGAGCTCCTCTCTCCTTTCCCCTCAGGCTGTCTCTGCACAGCCAACAGCAGGCCTCTCCCCAGGTTTGCTCTCCAGACCCCATGTCCCAGCACCCAGCCCCTGTCCATACCGCTCAGGCTGGGTTCTGCAGCGCTGTGGCATGACCATCTGTGTAGGTGTCACTGTGTCCTGCCTGCCACAAACTGGGTGCTGTGCTCTCCTCGGGGCCCCCAAAGCTCCCCTTCTGTGTCAGCTGACCTCCTCTGCAGTGAGGGGCTTCCCCGGGAGCGGGAACCCCTCCGCTCCTTCAGCTCCCTGACAGGGGCACAGGCCCTGTCCTACTTCCTCTTTGCTTCCTTTTCCTTTTCTCTCTTTCGTCCTGCCCAGTTACACAGGGATCTTTCCTGTCCTTCCAGGTTTCCGGGGTCCTCTTGCTAGTGGTCAGCAGGTGCTCTGTGAGAATGTCCATCTGTCAACACACTCTTCACGCCCCTGTGGGAAGAGGTGAACTCCACGTCCCCCCATAGTTTTGACAGATGCATAATGTCATTTATCCACCAATATTGTGTATTATCGTACACAATAGCTGCACTGCCCTCAAAATTCCCTGTGCTTCTCCTACTCGGTCCTCTTCCCGTAGCTCCCAAACACCAGCAGCCAATGGTCTTTTCACTGTTTCTGTGGTTTTGCCTTTTCCAGAATGTCGTATGGTTGGAGTCATGAAGTATGGAGTCTTTTCAGATTGGCTTGGCTGCTCCTCTTTTTAATTGTTTTGAGATTTCACGGATGCATAACATTGAATTCGTTATACATGTACAACATAATGATTTGATGTAGGTATATATTGCAAAATGATTACCTCAATAAATTAAGTTAGCATTCATCACTGCACACAGTTACAAATTCTGTGTGTTTGTGTAATGAGAACTTTTAAGATAATCTTTTAGCCACTTTCAGATATACAATACGGTATTGTTTTCTACAGCCACTGTGCTGTATGTGATGTCTCCAGGACTTATTTATTTTATAACTAGATGTGACTACCATTTGCCCACCTCTACCCCCTGCCTCCGGAAACCACCCAGATTGGCTTCTTTTACTTAGTAACCAGCACTTGAGATTTCTCCATGTCTTTTTGTGGCTTGATGTCTCTTTCTTTTATCGCTAAATAATACTCCGTGGTATGAATGTATCATAGCTTGTTTATCCATTCACCTATTGAAGGACATTTTGGTTGCTTCCAATTGGGGGCAATTATGAATTCGGTTTTAAGTTAGTAGAAAGCATGTGACTCTGCTAATACAGCTCTCTAACTGCTCGCGCATCACAGACTAGTACTAGAGACATCTTCACATGGTGGTTCTGCTCTCCTCTGCAGATTTCAGATTAGCTCTTTGACGCTTTTCATGATTATGTATCGAGGAATAAATAGACCTTAAATTCTGAGCCTAATATTTCGTCATAAGCCAGCACATTCAGGATAAAAGCAGCCAAGACAATTAAAAGATCCTTTGAGGAAATACTGAGGGTACTAAGGATATTTTGACTGAAGAAGGAGAACTCAGAGACCCTGCCAAGCAGGGTCTGCCAAGATATCATAGGGAAGGGGGTGTGTGTGCCTTGTTCTGTGGGACCATGAGAAGCAGTCTAGGAGCATGTGTAAAAGCATGATGGATTCAGGTTTTGAGAGGGTACAGGGATCCCCACCCATGCTGTTGTCGATATTGCCCCATCTCTCATCAAGGAGCAGGAGTGAGTAGCCATCTGACAATCTAGTCTCAAAATATCCCATTCCCGGGCTTCCCTGGTGGCGCAGCAGTTGGGAGTCCGCCTGCCGATGCAGGGGACGCGGGTTCGTGCCCCGGTCCGGGAAGATCCCACGTGCCGCGGAGCGGCTGGGCCCGGGAGCCGTGGCCGCTGCGCCTGCGCGTCCGGAGCCTGTGCTCCGCAACGGGAGAGGCCACGACAGTGAGAGGCCCGCGTACCGCAAAAAGAAAAAAAGAAAAAAATCCCATTCCCGATGAATCCCTAAATACACCCCACATAAACTTTATTTCAAAGTTTGTCAATCAAGAAATCTTCTGACTAGAAACATTCTAAAACAATATTGAAATGGAGGCCAATAACCCATGTATTTACCTGTATCTCAAATGTCACGAGATACCCTTGAAGCTGATTGAAGTTGATTTTTTTTTTCTTTCCGGTACGCGGGCCTCTCCCTGCTGTGGCCTCTCCCGTTGCGGAGCACAGGCTCCGGACGCGCAGGCCCAGCAGCCATGGCTCACGGGCCCAGCCGCTCCGCGGCACGTGGGATCTTCCCGGACCGGGGCACGAACCCGCGTCCCCCGCATCGGCAGGCGGACTCTCAACCGCTGCGCCACCAGGGAAGCCCTGAAGTTGATTTTTTAAAGTTGATTCTTAAAACCTGTAAACATTCCCTATACTGGGGAGTTCGGTCTCACCCGTGAGAAGGCGGACCTTGCTTCTCTCCGGGTCCACGTGTTTTGCTTTCCAGAGCATTCTCCGTGTCCCCCTAACTTCAGTTCAGAATTCCTCCTGCAGAATTCATCGGAAGCGAAGCCTTCAGGCGGCCCCCGGTGCTTTTCACCGAGTGCCCTGCGGACCTGTGGGCGGCTCTTTCCGTTGCAGCCCGGAGGCCCCGCCGCGCGCGCTGTCGGATGCCGCGGTCCTTCGCGTCCAGGGCGCTGCTTCCTCAGTTGGCTCCCAGCCGGGCCCACTGCTGACAACTCCTGAGACACGTTCCTGGCTCTTCTCTGAAACTAAGCTGCTCAGGGCCTGAGTTTCATGCCTGAATCTCACTTCATTGACCAAGACCCAAATGTGCGGCCATTCTTCCTGGTATTTCTCCCACTCGATTTACCTTATTGCCCCCTCTCTGCTTCTCTATTGTTTTTATAGAAGCAGACATCAGGCACTGAGAAAACGGCGGTTCTTCCAGGATCTTCTTGTGGACGGATGTTCTGGTCTGAAGATCTGAGCCCCATTCTTTTCCTGATGCCGGTGTGATCTCACTGTGGCCAAAGCCTGGCTCTGGGTTAGGAGATCGTTTTCCGTATCTAAGAACAGTGCCCCCGGGGGGGGGCCTCGACTCTGTGAACTCAGCCAGAGCTCCTCATAGGAGAGCCATAAAGGCCATTTTGACTCAAACCTGTATTTCTCTGGGCTCTAAGGGAGGACTGCGTAAACGTTAACTTGGCCGTGCAGGTCAGCAAAGTAAATGTCATCGCGAGCCTCCGTGTAAGATCAGACTTCACACCCTCTCCGTCAGGGCAGAGCACATGGACGCAGCACGCCGTGCTTACAGCGCCCTCAGTTTAATGGGTTTCTACATTCTGATACAATAGCGAACACTGGCAGCGCCCCCATTTTCCGACTTACGCCCGTCAACGTGAATGCGTCACAGTGCACAGTGCACCCTCTAGCTTCATGTTAGAACTTTATTGCATCATTTCACGCACACCCCCAAACCCTTTATTCGTTCACTCAGTTGTGCCGAAATAATCGAGAGAGAGAAGCAGACAGAAAACACAAGGCTGGCCTCGGTGTGACTCTGACAGTCAGTGGCCGTTTAACCCCACACGGTGCCTGTGTTTTTTTTTGAAATTCCCCGAAGTGGTAGACTAGGGAGGCTGACGGTGACAGAGGAGCTTCCGGAGTTTGTCCCGAATGGGACCCTGTCAAGTCAGAAGCGGGTGCTTTGGGTGTGGAAGCCGTGAGGGACCAGCTCAACCTGAAATGTATTATTTGGCCGCGATTCCAGAATCCATGCCCCCACTGCTGGGACGCAGGAAGGAGCGCGAGGCCGGCAGCGTGGCTAAGGGCCTTGATGCCGAACGAGGGGAGGAGACGGCCCCTCGTTTGCTCGGCGGGCTGGGGCGCACGTCCTGGGAAAGTCGCACCGGGGGCCCTGGGAAACCCTCGCAACCTCAGCAAAGGCGTAGAGGTTTAAGAGGCTGTGATCAGCTAGTTAGAACACAGTGTTTGTGCCAAAATTCCCCAAGGCGGTGGCCACACGGTTATCTTCGAGACTGATCCTCTCCCCCTGAAAATGGGATGCGAAGGCACTGCGTTTTGTAAACAATTTCCAGGTTTCAAGGTCTTTGAAAAGTCCCCGTCCTAAGCCTCTACGTTTGTATCCACAGGCCACCCCTCGGGCATCTGCTGATGCACCGTCCCTGCTCTCGGGGAACCAGGGCTGGCGCTTCGCAGGTTAAGATATTTTCCACGTCAGTGCTGTTCACAGCTCGGGAAGGTGTTCGTTACCCCCGAAAGCTGCAGGAAGGAAACGCCAGTTAACAAGGATTAAGCTCACCTTAATACCAGAGGAACCTGAGGAGGTGGGCTCCTTCAGCCGATTTTCTCCTCAAGCAGGCAGTTTTTTCAAACCATCACGGATGGATGTGCATTTCCTTCTCAAACGTACCCTAAACCCGGAAGGCCACGCTCCAGCATGTTTCTCAAATCACTTGTATTGCATGAAATCTTCTCTCTTGTATTTGAAGCCATTGTTCTTCCTCAGTTCTCTGTGAGCCCTTAAAAATGCTGACTAGGACTTCCCTGGAAAACTCATTCATGCATTTGTCAGCGGACTCTGACGTGCGCTCGGTGGATAAAGACCAGCGTGGCAGCAGCAGCGATGACGGTGCCGTGCGGGCGCGTCACGTCTCCAAGAGCAGGTCCCCGTGCAGCTGACTCTAGCCCCCGTGCCTTTCCTTCTTTAGCTCTGTTGACGCAGAGACCTCTGAGATTTTGAGTGTAAAGTGCATTTCCTCGTACATCTCACAAAAGCGAGAGTGTATTTTCTAGTACATTTATGATAATTTTCCATAGCCATGGCAACATTGATTTATATCTTTTACAGCAGTAGCAAACCTAATTCTTGGATGGTTCTTTTCAAAATGTGAATGAAGAGTTTGATTCAATAATCAACCCACAAATGTGCCTGGAGATCCTGCTCTGTGAAAGGCATCATTTTCTTGAAATGAGAAAATATTGAAAAATGTTAAGTGCACCACGAAATTCACTGTTTAGGTCAATGTTTAGATAATCTGGATAGGACATGACTAAAGAATAATTCCCAGAGCTACTCCTGTGCCTCTTTACTAGAGAGAGAATGTTGTTTAGTGGTGCAACCTGAGACTCAACAAGGCACTGAGAAAGCAGAGGGTTGGCTTTCAGCTTTGTCTCCAAACAGAAAATTACTTTTCACATCAGTGTTGGATTAAGTAGCTTGTGGTGTCCTTCCTTTGGGTCATTGAATCATTAGTGAGCAATAATGCATCACTGGAAAGCTGGCAAAAAGCCTTTCGGGACAGTCTCATGTTGTTGGAAGAGATCCTTTGATAGGCCATGGGGTGAGACCCAAGGGGGGCTCAGGGAACAACACTGGCCTCCCATCGGCCTCCGGGGAGGTAGGTCTGGGCCTCCACTCTTCTCTGTTCCTTCCCAAGCCGCCCTTAGCCTTCTCCTCTAGCAAAGTGCTGGACAAAGACGACGCCCATTTCAGGGACACCAATAGGAGACCTGTGCTGAGCACCCACTTTACGTTTTTTCACTGTCAGTGGCATCAGGGTGAGGCTCTCAGTGTCTGGAGGGGCTGGAACCTAGGAAGCCGTGTGCTTTGTAGACTTCTGTCTCAGTGAGGCTATGCGGGGCTTGAGTGTATCACCTTACGTTTGTAGGTCTGTAAAAAGTCCTGTATTCGAATCGATAGAGGCACACTTAAATTTTCCCATAGACACAGTGGTGTAATATTAGGCTACGTATTTGGCCAATGGCATCACACAAACTAGTTTTAGTAGACATGCACGTAATTATGGTTACTCACTCCTTTTACTCGCTTTAGGGTCTAGGTTCTACCTCACATATTCTTCACAAACAAGACTGTGTTATTAAGGAAACATGCCGGGACACAGTTCTAGAAACTTTTCATTTTGTTTTGCCAGAATTATGCAAGACAGAATGGCATTCCAGTGCCTCTGTTTTTCCATTTTCTATCACAGATTATTATTATTATTATTATTATTATTATTTTTTTTGGTACAAGGGCCTCTCACTGTTGTGGCCTCTCCCTTTGTGGAGCACAGGCTCCGGCCGCACAGGCTCAGCGGCCATGGCTCACGGGCCCAGCCGCTCCGCGGCACGTGGGATCTTCCCGGACCGGGGCACGAACCCACGTCCCCTGCATCGGCAGGCGGATTCTCAACCACTGCGCCACCAGGGAAGCCCTATCACTGATTATTTTTAAAAGCTGCAAGTTTACCCCCCATTCCTCAACAGAGGCAGATGCCTGCCTCTTAGCGTTTCTGCCTGGAACTGGGGTTTAAGACGCTGTCGGAATATCTACTAACTTCCTTGCCCCCGTCAGTGCACCAGCGCCCGTCCCCACCAAGCCTCTACGCTGGAGCATCAGGAGAGATACCGGCTGCCTCTTCCGGCATCATCAGACTGCACTCACAAACCCAAATGGGGAGTGTTGCCACTACAACGTTTGCCCCTCAAAGACTGCGATACCTTCCGAGGCAGAGACCGCTGCCTGTGTATCTTTCTATCCCCCAGGCTTGACACAAAGCTGGTGTTCGATTAAAGTTTTCAAAATGCGTGAATGAAAGACTGAGGGAGATATTTGCCAGAAAAGGCTCTGGCAAATGTAGTTTACCTACAGCGGATGGTTCACCTCACCCAGTCCGCGTGTCCTTACCACGGATGGCAACAGCAAGCTCCAGACTTCGGGGAACAGCCAATTCGAAAGCCGCCAATGGGAGGAACGGAGCCCTGGCGCGGGGGGGGGGGGGGGGGTGGTGGACATCGTGGTACCGAGGCAAGGCATGTTTCTGCCCCGACCCAGGTAGATGCTAACCACTGAAATCGGGTCAAGACGTAAGAAGCCACCAGGCCAGCAGCTGCCTAGCTTGCCCAAGGGGCAAGGGAGGGAAGCATAAGGAGTACAGAAGTACTGAGAAAAGATTCCAGCATTTGGAATTGTTGCCCGAGGTCCTCTTGCCAGCGGGAAGAAGTGCAGCGTGCCTTGTCCCATGCAAAGTCAGGGGTTCAACACTCCGCAAGGCAGGCACGCAGGCCTCTGGGGCCACTGCACACGGAAGCGTTCAATGCGATTTTAGCTC
The DNA here is from genome assembly GCF_026419965.1 of Kogia breviceps. NCBI lineage: Eukaryota > Metazoa > Chordata > Mammalia > Artiodactyla > Physeteridae > Kogia > Kogia breviceps. Next base: position 109,310,245 of record NC_081318.1, on the reverse strand, counting down.
CCGCTAATTCAGCTTTGTTCTCACATGGGTCCAAAAATCACTTTTTAAAAAACAGTGGGTTGGGCTTCCCTGGTGGCGCAGTGGTTGAGAATCCGCCTGCCGATGCAGGAGACACGGGTTCGTGCCCTGGTCCGGGAAGATCCCACGTGCCGCGGAGCAACTAAGCCCGTGAGCCATGGCCGCTGAGCCTGTGCGTCCGGAGCCTGTGCTCCGCAACGGGAGAGGCCACAACAGTGAGAGGCCCGCGTACCGCAAAAAAAAAAAAAAAAAAAAAACAGTGGGTTGTAGGGCTACACCAATAGAAAAATGACAAATTCCCAGATTCAGTCACACGTGTACTACGTATGACCCGTGGCCAACGGGGCCCTCAGAGCAGGGCTGCAAATCCCGGGAAGGCATTTGTACGCCACCTCCTCCACAGCATCCTGCGCTCCCGTCCTGCTTCCCCATCGCTGCCTCTTCGCCACCCACCCCCCGACCCCGGGGTGGGCGCTGCCCTCCGCGACGGAAGCCTCCCCTCAGCCACGCAGGCCGGTTACTGCTCTGCTGGGGTTTCCTCTCCCTGAGCCCATGGAGCTCAAGCAGTTGTCAGGAAGAAAGAGCGCTCGGATTTCTAATGGATTTGTTCACGTTGAGGTGGTAACTGCAGGTTTAGACCTCCTGGCAAGGCATGCGCTCTTACGAAATGTCTACCCTTCGATGAATTCCTGACTTAGCACAAGGTGTTGGGGGAATGTTTCCAGAGGAGAAGTTTTCCCAAGCCCAGGCCTTCTTCTCGCATACAAGGGCAAAAGTCAGCACCTTAGGTTGGAAGGCTGTGGAAAGGAATCTGAACTCGGTAGAATCTGGACTATTTCCTCAGTCACTGAACTCCGAACTCGGTTTACTTTCTTCCCTTCTGACGGCAGCTCTGAACTTTACTCAGCCTGCGATTTAAGAACCAAAAAGCAAGAGGAGTCGCTGACCTCAAAGAAGTGATCTTGGGCTTCCCTGGTGGAGCAGCGGTTGAGAGTCCGCCTGCCGATGCGGGGGATGCGGGTTCGTGCCCCGGTCCGGGAGGATCCCACATGCCGCGGAGCGGCTGGGCTCGTGAGCCGTGGCCGCTGCGCCTGCGCGTCCGGAGCCTGTGCTCCGCAACGGGAGGGGCCACAACAGTGAGAGGCCTGCGTACCGCAAAAAAAAAAAAAAAAAAAAAAAAAAAAAGAAGTGATCTTGAATTTCTCTCGTAGGAGGGGTAGGGGTAGACTGTTACATGTTGTATAACCATAGCTCATAAAACAAGAAATGGCTTGAATGACGTCACAATGTTATAGGATAAGTGGCTAGAAGACATTTTATATTCTTAATTAGGTTCTGTCTGTTTGCGCACATTCACCACTCTTTCAGACCATTTTTGGTGGGCAAATAGAATGCAATTGTTGCTTGTGTATCAGGCAACTTAGTGCTTGGGAGATAACCCCAAATAAAAGAAGAAACAATCAGAGATTAAAGTTTTTAGCTATGACCTGGACCAGTTCTTTGCTCAGAAAAGGTAAAGAGTTTTGGGAAGATGGAATTATGCAGTTGCCTGAAAAATGGCAGAAGGTAGTGGTACAAAAGGATAAAATAAGTCGTTCAATAAAGTTCTTGGTGAAAATGAAAAAAAAAAGTTTTTGGCTATGAATCAACTATGGAAAAACTGCCTACGTTGAAGAGGTGGAATTCCAATAAGAAGGAAGGGAATATTTTCAATGAACTCAGCCCATTAAAAAGTATACGGCTATGGAGGCCAGAGGATTCTAATCCTAACACATGCTGTCACGCCTCTGCCTGGTTCCACCTCATACATAAACACCGTTGACCGAAAAGATTCCAGTGGTTTGAAGACGGATCATAACGTTCAGTCTTATTTTCTGTTTTTACACCCATTTTTTTTCCAAACAATTTTGCTTCCATTTGTTGTTTTCCATTATTCCAAGGCAAAATTTCAATTTAGAACCCCTTGATTAATTTCAAGGGACCAGCTTTTGCCCTGGATTTTCTACAACTTCCTGTGAAACAGCTACTCTCGTCTTATCTTCAGTCCACTCGCCTCTTTCTGACAGCAGCAGTGGTAGAATCCTTTCCCAAGGCGAGTGCTTGGCCTACTGAGCTAGTTCACCTACTTCTTAGCCACTTCTTCAGTCTTTTCTGAACCATGTGCCAACAAGACCTTCTGCCCCTGGATCCCTATTTCCTAACCGCACATTCGTTGTCCTTCTCTTCAAGGTCACTTAGTGTCTCTTGCCCCAAATCCAGTGGGATTTACCACTCGGTCACCTAAAGAGCGCCTGTGCTGCCATTTCTCCATCTCTCTTACCACATCATAACTCAAACACAGCTCTCCAATCCCTCTACCTGGAACGCTCCATCCCTTCCAGCTCTGGCTCCCGCTCTCCTGCTCAATCAAAAGCCCCAAGCTCTAGTACCACCCACCCCAGTCTACTGAGTGTGGCGTCCCTCGTACGACCCACCTGGAAAGGAACAGCACAGGCATCGTGCTGACCGGCCTCTGGACCTAGACGTGCCTTCTGGCTCTCCTCCAGGAATTGACATACCACCTCTCACATCAGCTGGGCAACTCCTGGCGGCTCTTCAGGTGATGAGCCTCTCGCATCTGGGGGCTTGTCTAACTTTAGTAACCCTCCTCCTTTCCTGCGACACAGCCTTACTGTAGTGTCAGTGGAGTGGGGAGTATTGTATTGTATTCTGGGCGGGGGGGGGGGGGGTGGACCCTAACAATGAAATGCCTGACCAGGACTCAGTCTACTGGGAAAGCAGTGATCTGAGGACCAGCAGTCCCACTTCCTCTTGACCTGTAAAAACGGGGTGCTGGTCGAGGGAAACTCTCCTGGCTCCTCAAACCACTGATTCCAGTTTTGCCTTCCTTTACTTAAGATTCCTGTTCCAACCTCTTTGGGCTTGATGCTCTACATTGCTACATACACAGCCTCCCTTTGTCTGGGATGTGGTCTGTGATTCACCCTTGCTTTAGGCCTTTGTTTACTGGCCAGCCCTTCCCCAGTGTGACTCCTAGAACAGAGGCTGGAGCCCTGGGATTCCTCTTACTTTCAAGGGAGCGTGGAACCTGCAGCCACCCCAGAGCTGACCCTGTGCTCAGCGCCTGCAGAGAAAGTCGCTTCCCGTGGGCCTCTCCTTACTCACACCAAGGCAGTGCTAATTCAGTTCTGCTTAATACATGCAGCCAAATGAATCTCGACCATGCTTCACATTTCTGGTCTCCTTTCTTAGTGTAGACCTGTAGTCACCTCCTCTATTTGTAGTCTGATCGCCTTATCTCTTTTCACTCATCGGCTCACTCATCCTGCAAATATTCACCAGCGCCTACTATATGTCTGGTTCTCTATTCAGCAGTGGGAATACAATAAAAATTCACACCCTCTGCTCTCAAGAATATAAAAATGGGAAGAATTTATAATTCTGAATTTTTCACTCTTCCCTCTGGAACCACCTCTTCGGCACCATGAAACTCCTTGCAGAACCGACACCCTCTGGCCTTCACCGAAACCTGCCTCTCTCCTGAGGATGAAGAGTTCCTAGCAGCCAACTCGAGTAGAGGCTGCTCAACCTCACACACTCAGAGCCAGCAGGTGACGTCAACGTCCCTTTTTACCCCCGGTGTCACCTTAAGGTCATTTACATCCCATCCTCATAGATTCTTTTGCTCCTTTGAGCGTCTTACCCCTCATAACCAACCTATGTGCCCTACCTCATTTCTACCATTTATCACATGTCTAGTAGTTCTGCTGCATTTATAGAAAATTCGGTTATCTGGCTCCAAGTCTTTTTTTTCCCCTCCCAAAGACCTGACATCGTTCTGGGTTATCAGTACCCACCAGCACTCAGGTGGTTAACCTATCCGGATCCTCGCCTCAAAACGCCTTGACCTCCTTCCCTTCCCAGCAGGAGTTTCTAAACAATAAGGAGTCAAGATACGTCTGTTCTGTTATGACTAAGGCTTGGGGTGTGAGAGGGGGAGAGTGCAGTTTGGAACGGAGGTTCAATTGTGACTTCTGTCTTCCCCCACAAGCGCAGACCTTGACCTTGGCACGAGCACAGTCTTGACTACTCACCCAAGCGCAGGCGCTGTCACCTAGCACGAGGGAGCGCGAAGCAGAGGACAGGGGCCGGTGTCACCCACATCACAAGACGGCAAGGCTGCCCCTGGGAATGCGGACCAGTGAAGCCAGCTTGCACTGAGCTCGGCGATCAAACAAGATTCCTCCTGCCAAAGAGAGCAGCGGATAAGGCAAAGGGAAAGGGGCCCAAGGGTTCACCCTACCCCTGCTCCCCACCAGGGGGTGAAGGAGGAGCCCTCCCTTCTCATGTGAGCAGAAGCATGGAGAAAATAAGCGTTTTCTTTTGAATAATTCTCAACTCCAATAACCATTATCACCTTCGCTCTTTACGTTCACGGCCATGCACTGTAACTTATCACTAGGAACTAGTCAACCCCTGAAACACTCGGCTTAATCCCTTCAGTTTCCAGGGCTTCAGCTTCCTAGAGATATCTTTTTTTTTTTTTTTTTTTTTTTTGCGGTATGCGGGCCTCTCACTGTTGTGTCCTCTCCCATTGCGGAGCACAGGCTCCGGACGCACAGGCGCAGCGGCCATGGCTCACGGGCTTAGTTGCTCCGCGGCATGTGGGATCTTCCCGGACCGGGGCACGAACCCGTGTCCCCTGCATCGGCAGGCGGATTCTCAACCACTGCGCCACCAGGGAAGCCCCCTAGAGATATCTTAAATCTCTGTTTTCCGAGGCTCATAGGCCTGGCCTGGCCCCTCCTCCTTCATTCACACTGGATCCAACAGCACTCTTGGTTCCCATTTCTGCGTTCACTCAACACCTGCCTGGTAGAATGTAGTCATGTATCCATGCTCAAATCTGTCCTCTCTATTCCAAATCTGAGTGACTGGGCACAGACACACCTCAGAGATATTGTGAGTTCGGTTCCAGACCACTGCAATAGAGTGAGTATCGCAATAAGGCAAGTCCTAGTGTATACTAAGGTTATTTTTATGCTATACTGAAGTCTCTTAAGTGTGAGATAGCGTTACGCTTAAAAATACAATGAACATATCTTACTTAAAACATACTTTATCGCTTAAAAATGCTGTCCATCATCTGAGCCTCCAGCGAGTCATAATCTTTGTGCTGATGGAGGGTCTTGCCTTGGCGTTGGTGGCTGCTGACTGATCAGGATGGTGGGTGCTGAAAGCTGGGGGGGCCGTGGCCATTTCTTAAAACAGGACAACAGTGAATTTTGCTGCATCGATTGACTTCTCCTTTCATGAACAATTTCTCTGTAGCATGCAATGCTGTTTGAGAGCATTTTATTGACAGTAGAACTTCTTTCAAAATTGGAGCCAAGGGCTTCCCTGGTGGCGCAGTGGTTGAGAATCCGCCTGCCGATGCAGGAGACACGGGTTCGTGCCCTGGTCCGGGAAGATCCCACGTGCCGCGGAGCAACTAAGCCCGTGAGCCATGGCCGCTAGGCCTGTGCGTCCGGAGCCTGTGCCCCGCAACGGGAGAGGCCACAACAGTGAGAGGCCCGCATACCGCAAAAAAAAAAAAAAAAAAAAAATTGGAGCCAATTCTCTCAAACCCTGCCACTGATTTATCAACTAAGTTTATGCAGTATTCCAAATCCTTTGTTGTCATTTCAACAATCTTCACAGCATTTCACCAGGAGTAGACTCCATCTCAAGAAACCACTCTCTTTGTTCATACATAAGAAACAACGCCTCACCCATTAATGTTTTATCGCGAGACAGCAACAATTCAGTCACCATTCCTTCAGGCTCCACTTCTAATTCATTCCTCTTGCTGTTTCCACCACATCTGCAGTTACTTCCTCCACTGAGGTCTTGAGCCCCTCAAAATCATCCATGGGGGTTGGAATCAACTTATTCCAAACTCCTGCTAATGTTGATATTTTGACCTCTTCTCATGAATCACTAATGTTCTTCATGGCTTCTAGAATGGTAAATCCTTTCCAGAGGTTTTCAGTTGACTTTGTCCAGGTCCATCAGAAGACTCACTGTCTATGGCAGCTATAGCCTAACAAAGTGCATTTCTTCACTAATAAGACCTGAAGGTCGAAATTAATCCTTGATCCATGGGCTGCAGAATGGATGTTGTGTCAGCAGGCATGAAAACAAAATTAATCTCATTATACATCTCCATCAGAGCTCTTCGGTGACCAGGTGCATTGCCAATGCAGCAATATTTTGAAAAGCATCTTTTTTTCTGAGCAGTAGGTCTCAACAGTGGGTTTAAAATATTCAGTAAACCTTGTTGTAAACAGGTGTGCTGTCATCCAGGCTTTGTTACTCCATTTATAGAGCACGGGCAGAGTACATAATCCTTAAGGGCCCTAGGATTTTAGGAACGGCAAAGGATCATTGGCTTCAACTTAAAGTCACCAACTGCATTAGCCCCTAACAAGACAGTTGGCCTGTCCTTTGTAGCTTTCAAGCCAGGCACTGATTTCTCCTCTCTAGCTATGAACGTCCTAGATGGCATCTTCTTTCAATATGAGGCTGTTCGTCTACAGTGGAAATTTGCTGTTTAGTGTAGCCACCTTCATGAACTATCTTCGCTAGATCTTCTGGATTACCTGCTGCAGCTTCTTCAGCAGCACTTGCTGCTTCAGCTTGCACTTTTATTTCATGGAGTTGGCTTCTCTCCTTAAACTTCATGAACCAAACTCTGCTAGCTTCCGACTTTTCTTCTTTTCTTCTGCAGCTTCGTCACCTCTCTCAGCCTTCATAGGATCAAAGAGAGAGTTGGGGCCTCGCTCTGGATTAGCCTTTGCGTTAAGGGAATGTTGTGGCTGGTTTTCTTCTTATATCCAGACCATCAAAACTTTCTCCACATCAGCAGTAAGGCTGTTTTGCTTTCTTATGAATCACATGTTCACTGGAGTAGCACTTAATTTCCTTCAGGAACTTTTCCTTTGCACTTATTCTCCTTAAGTCTCCTTCTCAACAGCCCTTACCAACCTTAGCAGGTTACTTTCCATCCTACCTCTTAAAGGAAGTTGAGAACAAGAGGCATGATTACTTTCAAATGTCTGTCCCCTAACTTTGTGTATCTACATCTGTGCATATTTTCACATTTTCTTTAAGATCAGATCATAAAGTCCCTACAATAAAGGCTCTGCCCTTAGCTACTTCCCTCCCCTCTAGAAACCACCTGCTTTTTCTCGTATTGACGACTTTCTGTTTTATGTTTGTTCATTTGTTGTGTTTTTTAGATTCCACATATAAGTGCAACCATATGTATTTGTCTTTCTCTGACTTATTATTTCACTTAGTATAATACCCTGTAGGTCCATCCATGTTGTTGTAAATGGCAAGATTTCATTCTTTTTTATGGCTGAGTAATATTCCATTTTATATATACATATATATCACATCTTCTTTATCCATCTATTGATGGGCACTTAGGTTCCTTCTGTACTTTGTGAGCAATGCTGCAATGAACATAGGGGTGCATATATATTTTCCAGTTAGTGTTTCCTTTTCTTTGGAAAAATACCCAGAAGTGGAATTGATAGATAGTTTTATTTTTAATTTTTTTTTTTTTTTTTTTTTTTGCGGTACACGGGCCTCTCACTGTTGTGGCCTCTCCTGTTGCGGAGCCCAGGCTCCGGACGCGCAGGCTCAGCGACCATGGCTCACGGGCCCAGCCGCTCCGCGGCATGTGGGATCTTCCCGTACTGGGGCACGAACCCGCGTCCCCTGCATTGGCAGGCAGACTCTCAACCACTGCGCCACCAGGGAAGCCCCTATTTTTAATTTTTTGAGGAAGCTCCATACTGTTGTCCATAGTGGCTGCACCAACTTACATTCCCACCAACAGTGCAGGAGAGTTCCCTTTTTCCCCCATCCTTGCCAACACTTTTTATTTGTTGTCTTTTTGACAATAGCCATCCTGAGGTATGAGGTGATACCTCATTGTGGTTTTGATTTTCATTTCCCTAATGATTAGTGATGTTGTACATCTTTCTTTGTGTCGACTGGCCATCTGTGTATCTTGTTTGGAAGAATGTCCTTTCAGGTTCTGTGCCCATTTATTAATCAGGTTTTTATTTTTTTCCTGAAGGTGAGTTGTGTGAGTTCTTTGCATATTTTTGATGTTAATCCCTGAACAGATACGTCACCCTGCCATTCAGTAGTGGCCTCCTTTCGTTGATAGTTTCCTTCTCTGTGCAAAAGCTTTTTAATTTGATGTAGTCTTGTTTCTTTTTGGTTTTGTTTGCCTGAGGGGAGATATTCCAAAAACGTATTGCTAAGACTGACGTCAAAGAGTATACTGCTTATGCTTTCTTCCAGGAGTTTTATGGTTTCAGGCCTTCCATTTGAGTCTTTAATATATTTGGAGTTTATTTTTGTGTGCAGTGTGAGGAAGCAGTCCAGTTTGGTTCTTTTGCATGTAGCTGTCCAGTTTTTCCAGCATCATTTATCGAAGAGACTTTCTTTTCTGCATTGTGTATTTGTACCTCCTTTGTCATAGATTAGTTGGCCATAGAAGTGTGGGTTCATTTCTGGACTCTCTATTCTGTTCCACTGATCTATTTGTCTGGCAGTTGTAGGGGTGTTGAGAAGGGAGCAGATTGTGGGTGTATTGGAAGCAGGGCCAGCAGGCCTTGCTGGTGGGTTGGATGTGGGCTGTGCCAGAACGAGAGGGGTCCCCGGACCATGCAACGGATGGGCTTGCCAGCATCCGAGGCTGGGAAGGCTGTGGGTGGGGTGGGCTTGGGGAGGGGTGTTCAGAGTCTCAGTTTTGGAGACACTGATCATTAGACGTCCACGTGGAGCTGTCAAATAGGCAGTCATGTGGCTCCACAGGAGAGATGTCACCAACCGTGTGACTATAGACAGAGACCAGAAGAGGGGTGAGGACAGAGCCCCGCGGTCGGGTCGTCTAACCTAAAACAGCAGCTAACTCGTCCGACACGGCGGCACAGACCAGTACTTTAGGTATATTTTTTTAAGGGTCTTGTACTGAGATGTGGGAGAAAATAAAACGCTATCCAACACTAACAGCCTACTGAGATTCTTGGAGAACTTCTCCAGTGAAATTGTTTCTTCTACGTTCAGCAACATAGAAGCTTGACTTCAACAAAGCATTCTTGGTTTTTAAACAAACTCCAATTTTCTTTGCATAAAATTAAAATGGCCTTCCATGCAGGGGACACGGGTTCGTGCCCTGGTCCGGGAAGATCCCACGTGCCGCGGAGCGACTGAGCCCGTGAGCCGTGGCCGCTGCGCCTGCGCGTCCGGAGCCTGTGCTCCGCAACGGGAGAGGCCACAACAGTGAGAGGCCCGCATACCGCAAAAAAAAAAAAAAAAAAAAAAAAAAATTAAAATGGTCTTGCCTGTGAGTGACCTTGTGACCCTCGGACTTCGCTGTAATTGGCTGATTGTCCGTGTTCCTGAATTGTCCTAATACACTGTCAACTCTGCGCTCACGTTTCTGTCATTTGTTTGTTTGTTGAAAATCTCAAGGACCAGAAATTCCAAATGACTCTTCCCTTTGGAAGTGGACGCCTGTGTCACGGTCCCACCTCCCGTTGACACCGGTGTCTCTCTGAAGCTGAGGAGGTCTGTTCACAGGGCCCAGACATGGAGGGTCCCCAACCCCCGGGGACAGGGGTCGGGGGCGAAGGCCCAGCCCTGGTCTAGGGAGACAGGCTCTGTGCGGATGGGTCGCCAGCGGGAGCGAGCCCCGGGGACTAGCTGGGTGTCACTCGCCGTGCCCTGTTGTCTCCCTTCTCTGTCTGGCTTTTCCAGCCACCTCACTCCTGTGACCTCGGTACCATTCAAAACCTTATAGGGAGTTTTACTCTTCCCTCCCTGTAAGGATTTGCCATGTGCCTAGTGTGGAAGGTCATCAAGTGAAAATACCTCGTGTTGCAGGACTTACCTCAGGCGTCTGCAGTTGCTGCTTTCCTCTGTCCTAAAGGCCGTTCCTCTAGATGTGACTTGCTTCACTCCCTCAAATCCTCACGATCTTGTTCAAATGTCACCTCCTTGCTAGTGTCGACCGTCCTGGAAGCTAATACCCTCACCTGTGCCTTCACTTCTCTTGTGACTTTTCTCCATGGCACTAATCCTCATCTGACGTTCTTTATATTTTATTGTTTGTTTGTCATCTCTCGCCCTTTACGAAAATCCAAGAGGACTGGAGTTTCACCTGTTTTGTACATTGACCTGGGCCTTCTTCACCCACAACAGCACTTGGTACAGATAGGCACTAAATAAAAAAGAGAGAAAAAATAGGCACTCAAATATTTGTTGAACGTGAAATTTATATGGCAGTGGTCTTCTAAAGAATATGGCCAGGAAAATGCTTTTTCCCGTCAAGATGTTTTTAACCTTTCAATGAGCATTATAAATGTATTGTGGTATCTCTTTGCCTTGGCTAAATTTAATACTCAATTCGAGTAACTTTATATCCTTTGTTTCAGCATTCGATAAGTGCTAGTTAATATTTCTATGAAGATTTTCAAGGAATTAGCTGTTAACTCGACAGAGAAGAACTCAGTCAACCCAAATGAAACAGATAACATTGTGATCACTGATGTGTACTTACTATTCCATTACCTTTCAGAGAGGCTAAAAAAAAAGGATTAAGTTAGCTCAGTGGTTCTCACAGCCTGGTCCCCAGATAAGCCCCTTCAGGATGCCTTGGGAATTTGTTAGAAATGCAGATTTTCGGGCTCCACTCCATAGCCACTGAATCAGAAATTCTAAGAGGGGGCCCAGCAACCTGTGTTTCATCAAACCTTCCAGGTAATTCTGATACACACTGAAGTTTGAGAGCCATAAAATTAGATAACACACTCAGATTTTAATGAAAGAGACTATATCAAACTCATTTTTTCTCTTATGTCTTAAAGTAGATTTTGGCCTCAGTTTTAGTGGTCTTTGCTGAAAGGCCAGGGGTAGATGAGGAAACGTCATGGAGTAAAATCACCGCTTGACAAACATTCTCTGAACTTATGGGTGAAGTCTCAAATTCCAGCCATTCTGAGGCGCAAACCCATTCACATCCTTGCTATAATATCTGAATTTCAGAATAAAGATGTTCTTAAGGACACAAATTAGTATACAGTGTTCCCTAAAGTTAGATTACCGTGTCTATGGTTGACACCAATTAATGTTCTTATACTGTTGAATATGGTACCACGGAGGACACATGACTTGGAGCGTGAGTTGTTTCTTCAGAGGTGATGGAGGGGTCCCACCTGCTGCCTTTTGCTAAGAACAGACTGTGATTTTTGTCTCTTACAGGTATACACATGTGGTAAACGATGAGTTCACTTCCTTACACATGCCCAATGGCTATTTCCAAGTTTGGGGAAATGTTTCCTTCTTCCTAAAAAAATGAGCTCTTATCCATCTTAAATATTTTCTTACCAATTCAAAGTGAGGCTACCAAAACAACAGCATGAATCCCTGGAGAAACGCTCCTACACAGACAGGAAAACGCCTATAATTCTTGTTGATCAGAGGAAGTCCCAGAATACACGTTAGTCTAAAGGGTTCCCTCAGGTCTTCTAAAGAGCTATTAATAAAATAATATATATACACAAAATGAAAGACAAACAAATAAACTTAATAAAATGTGTTTCAGTACCTCTTACAGGGCCCTGGTTCATTTGTTCATTCGTACCTTTTCACTGGTGTACTGAGGTTAATATATTTCTTTTTTATCACTGTTAGTGTAATTATAATTATGTTTATGATTTCTCATTGTTTTTTCCTCTTTGCACACACATGCAGAAATTGTGCCTTCTATTACGACTGCAGAATTGACTATATATACAGAAACGTAATGAGTTACAAGAAACATAATGGGGCTTCCCTGGTGGCGCGGTGGTTGAGAATCTGCCTGCCGATGCAGGAGCCACGGGTTCGTGCCCTGGTCCGGGAAGATCCCACGTGCCGCGGAGCGGCTGGGCCTGTGAACCATGGCTGCTGAGCCTGCGCGTCCGCAGCCTGTGCTCCGCAATGGGAGAGGCCACAACAGTGAGAGGCCCGCATACCGCAAAAAAAAAAAAAAAAAAAGAAAAAGAAACATAATGAAGGCTCGAAACAGGAAGCTTTTTTTTTTTTTTTTTTTTGCCGCAAAGAGGAGGTTTCCATCCTGTGAGGTCTTGACACAATTATTCTATTTTCTTTCAGATAAAAAAAGTTTGTGTTTAATTCCATTTTAGTGTTTTCCTGTTTCTCTTTGTAGAGTTTCTCTAGTCTCATCAGATATGATTTTTCACAGATTTTGGACTCTGCGGGTCTGTGGGAATAAGATTCGTAACCACGTATGTGAAAACAATTTCCTGTAAAGCTTCATGACTCCACGCAGATACACATACGAGTACCGATTGACATGTCTGCTCTGAGAAGCCGCCGGGCCTGTGTCTCCACTTCACCCTAAACTCATTTCCTGCCAGGCAGAACTCTTGAAACAGTTCAAGCAAAATCATTCTAAGAATATAGTGAATTATGTGCTGATCTCATGAGGGGAGCATTAAGCTCGTCGTTTGCCAGGAGTTCGTTTCTCAGTAACCCTGATACACCACTTGCCAAAAAATTGTCGTTTAGTGCTTCAGTTCAGAAGTGATTTATTTTTTCAAGTACTTCCAGATGTTTGAATTCACCTTCAAAAAGCCACATTTTCAAAAGTGAGTGACCTTGACTCTCAGCTACCCCGTCAAGTCCTGCACTTTTGTTTAATGCGCTGAAATAGAGATGCCTATTTGTTTTGACTCACTGCCGTCTTAGCTCAGGAAACCCCCACTGCACATGCGCTGAGAGCAGCTCGCAGGACTGCGTGGGGGGCGGCTGGTGCCACATCTGCTTCTAGTCTGTCCCGCCCCAGTGAGGAGCTGCCCCGCCGCTGCTCGTGAGAACCTGGGCTCCTGCTGCCTCCCATTACCAAAGAAAGGAAGAGGCCACACGGCTGAGGGACCTCTGTCACTCTGTACAATTCTCTGTGTAAACGCGTTTCTGGGGATGAACAGCGCACCCAGAGTGGTGTGTGTACCTTTCCTGGCTTCCAGGGGCGGAATGAGAGCACGTGTGCATCCCGTGCACTAGAGTTTAAACCTCGGCTCTTGCTCAGACACGAACTGGCTGTAAGTGGTGTGTTTATCAACTGTCTACTTGGTCCATGGAAGCAGGGAAAAGTCATTTTCTGTGCAGAATTGGAAAATTGTATTTTGTTTACTTACACTGAATACAGAGAAAGTTCTACCCCCCCCCTTTAAATCAGAGATTTATTGAACCTACTGCTAGGCAGCTGCTTCAGAATATTTTAACATTAGATGTAGGCTCTTAGAAAAAGCACGGATTTATGAAAAAGTAGAACTTTATGAGATGATCTTTCTCGGCAGGAAGCCAGCTAGCAGTGGACACGTGCTGGGTCAACTATTGTAAATGGAGTTCTAATTTATTAACGTACAGTGCACACTGCTTTTGGAGTTCTATTCCAGTGAGTGGTCGTCTTCACAGTACCCTGCAGCGCCTGCTGCACACACCACAGGATTTCTCCCTGCAGACTTGCGTACTCAGTGTGTGGGGGGTGTGGGCATTCTTCAGATTGCGGGCTAGAGCTTCTGTTTAGATGCTTGTCTGAGCTGAGAACTCCTCTGGCACTTGGCCATGATGATTAACACCATGGCCTTCAAATTGGCCGGTCATGGATTCAAGCCAGCTCTCGTTCACTAACCGTGTGAACTCGGGAAGGTAGCTTTGTGTCCACTCATTTTTAAAATGGAGATAGGGTTTCCCTGGTGGCGCAGCGGTTGGGAGTCCGCCTGCCGATGCGGGGGACGCGGGTTCGTGCCCCGGTCCGGGAGGATCCCACGTGCCGCGGAGCGGCTGGGCCCGTGAGCCGTGGCCGCTGAGCCTGCGCGTCCGGAGCCTGTGCCCCGCAACGGGAGAGGCCGCAACAGTGAGAGGCCCGCGCACCGCAAAAAACATAAATAAAAATAAAATAAAATGGAGATATTCTTATCACAACCATTGTGAGTGACGAGGCTCCGAAAGTAGAGTACTTAATTCAGTATTTGTCACAGAATAAGTGCTATGTATCTACTTTATATATATATATATATATATATATATATATATATATAATTGTAATTATTTATATTACGGTTATGACCAACTATATGTCATCTTGAATATCTATTGTGGGATGTTCTAAAGCAGAGCTCCTTGAATGAGAACAAGTTACAGAAAAGAAGCAAAGCCAGTATTCCTTTCTTAAGCGAGATCTCCATTCAGTCACTTTTGAAATGTCATCGTCACCTTAATTATCTTAAGAACATACTCTTTCTTTTTTGTTTACGGATCATTTTTATCAGAGAACTTCGTGTAGGGAGAAGATTTGTTTCTTCCTGTGTAGCAGGCAGAAGTCAGTCTGTGACCCCTGCTAATAAGCACGGAGCCTTCAGGGGGCAGCTGAACAGAGCTTTCTTGCAGCCTTGCTCTGGTTTTTCTCCATGTGTCCACGGCCCTAAACGTTACCAATTCCAGCGCATGTGTAAACCACAGAATAATGGATATGAAATTGGAAAGCTCGCACCCTGAAACTCCGTTGCCAGGGAATGCGTAGCAGTGTTTATGGGAAGTAAATGGTGCTGACAACACAGTATCCACTTTCAGCTCTGAGGTCAAGCAGGAAGCAGCTCTTCCTGCCAGAGGGGCCCAAACGTCCAGCTCCGCTCTCCTGTCTGCCTTCAGCGGGGCGGGTGTGCTCTGTGTGCACGTTTCCCTGCATCTTTTGGGGGACTCCAGGCGGGTATGTCCTAGAATGTCCCTCCTCCTCAGAGAGGCATTCTCCTAGATCGGTTCCCGGCTTCTTTTCAATGGGTCCAGACTGGCTTATTTCTGTCGCGGACTTTGAACCGAGGGGGGAACCATCAGGCGCAGTCTCAGTAGCTGACCACTGGTCCTGGTGTGCTGGGCTACACCGCTTGTTCCCGTAATTAGTACGAGCGCTCCCTTTCACTTGCAGAGTGACCCGGTTTAGAAATAAGTTGTAGGAGTCTCAGTCCCGAGTCTCAGGCAGCGTGGGCACGGCGTTTGCACTGCTGCCTTCGCCTCTTTCCTTCTGATGGAGGCCGGGGAGAGGAGGTGGGTGTGCCTCCCCCTGGCTGTGTGTCTCCCCGGCTGGGGAGGCTGCAGTGCAGTGGGGTCTCGGCCAGTCCCTACTGTGCCAGGGTCCCTAACTCTGCTACTGATTGCAAGGCAGCCTGTAGTTCTCTGACAGGCGTTGGAAGCGGAAGGCTGGCCCTCAGAGCATCCTTGGACGGGAATATACCGCCCGCACCCCATTCTGTGCCAACCCACCTTCTTGAATGTGGCAGTTGTGTGGCCTTCGGCAGATCTGAGCCAATGGGGCTGCCATGGGTGCAAGAAGTCATGATTGTGGCCAACTCTGGGGGCTGCTCTGAGCAGGGGGGGGGGCTGCTTAGTTTTCTGTTCAGTGAATCCTGGATATTCGGGCCCGCCGGGAGATACTAACATTGCTCCCCACCAGCTTTGCCACCCTCTGCGTTATATCGGTTCACAGAGTCCAGCATATAACTCCAAAATGTATTTTTCTATACATCCTCATTGATGATGCAGTTATTAAACTTTTTCTGATTCTGGCATATGATAATCTCCATTTTCTAAGTAATGTTGCTGATTTTTCTCTTGTGTGTGTTCATGGCCACACACCTCTCCATGGGACTTCAGCAGAGGATAAATCAGGCACCAATAAATTGACACGTTAACTCCAAATTCCCAATTCAATTAATACCTGGTTGAGTTATGTCCTTAGATATTTCATTTAAGATGTTTTATTCTGTCTTCAGATGCGAGGTGGTTCTATGATTTTTTTATTCATACTGTTTACATGGCAAGTAACAGAAACTGATCCTGGCCTGAGAAAACGAGAATTTATTGGAAAGATACTGGAATATCTCGCAGAACCCAGGAACGAGCTCAATAACCAAGGCTTGAGGAAAGGGAAGCACTGAGGTCCTGGCAGCAGGGATCCAAGTCAGCGTGGGGACAGCAACACCTGCTGCGTAAGTCTCCAGATCCTCAGCCCCAAATTACACATTCCGGGCACGAAATCCGACGGCCCTGTTTGACTGTGGCGTGGGGGTAGGGTCACTTAACACACACATGACTGTTGGACAGCGTTCAGAGCAGGCAGACTTGGAGACCAAGTGGGAGGTGTCTTGGCACACCTCCCACTTGGTCTTGGTCTTTCTCTCCTCCAGTTTTTATGCGGGCTATCTTGGTTACATCTTTTGTATCAGAACTGTTGAAATATGGAACGTTCTCTCGGCATTTCCCTTGGCCATGTCCCACATTTGTGCATCCAGGACACCTGTACTCTAAGGAAAAGCGTGTGATAGCTAAAAAGAGAAAAACTGGATTATTTCAGAAGGAGTGTTCTTATGAGACGGTAAGGAAATGATTAGCCCAAGCCTTCTCTACCAAGATGATTCCCTGACTTGGGGAAGGGTATAACGTTAGAAAGGAGACTGTGAGAATGAAAATACCCTTAGATCTCGGCAAGAGTGAGCCGGCAAGGCTGCTGCCCAGACCACGCCCCAGGCGGGTGACAGAAACCCCGCCTGATTTGTGGAGCTGAGGCGCTCGGGGGTTCCTGGAGAGACAGTGAGACCCGCAGGAGGAAGGAATAATTCCCAAGCACGTAGGAGCAGCGTGGAGTGGCCGACGGCCACCGAACCCAAGAGTTCGTGAAGATGGGGAAGACAAACGACCCCACGCTCAAGCAACTGCCTGTATCACGGGTCAGACGGGGGGGTGGACAGGCCAGCAGACGCCTAGAATGCAGCAGAAGGGTGCACAGATGAATGAATGAATGAGTGACACCGTGGCAGTTGATAAACTCCCTAGAATTTAGACACAATCCTGGTGAAATTTTAGGTTAAAATTCTGCCATCCTGAATTGGAAAAGGAAAACAAAAACAAAGAAAATTTACATTTCTGCCATGGCCGAGGTTGTAAGCTGATATATCTGCAACATTTACTTGCTAAAACTGAACTGCATGCAATTGTAACTTTTTCTGTGCTGGGGGACTTTTTATATGGCATTGGGTTCATTTATTTCTTGGAAGTTTGAGAGCCTCCACCATCAATCCTAGCTGTACACATACAAATGTAGCTTCTGTGGAAACGGACAAAATTTTGACATTTGGACAGTGGTTGTTTTTTGAAGAAATGAAATTATTTTACTCTTAAAATACATTTCCCTTTGTTAAAAAGTGATGTATCCATTTGTATACGATTTTAAAAATTCAAGTCAAGCAAAGGGAAGGCATCTTAAATTATCCGTAATTTCACTACTCAGAGAAAAAATACTGTTAAGAAATTGGTGTCTATTTATCTATAATTCTTAATATATAATACTTTACATTTTAATCAACTTTATTTTCCATTTCTTTTAAACATTTAAATTCATTATAATTGTGTAGCATTTACTTATAATTTTATTTTAAAATATTTTATAATGTTATTCTTTTTATTATTTTAATACTTGCTCATTGTAAAGGATTTGGGAAACATACTAAAATATAAATAATACAATAAAAACCATCACACAACTTTTAACATTTTGGTGAAGTCACCAGAGGATTCTGAACAGAGGATCAGCAATATTTTAACTTTATCACCTTGTCCACTGTTGTGAACCCTTTCTTGGCCTGAGCTGTCTTGTCTTTAAAAGAAAGAGTGATGTAGTTGTGTGCCTGCCATGTGCCAGACCTACCATGTACACGATACCATTTAATCCTAGTGATGGATTTTATTATATCAGTTTTATTCTGGAGTCTAACAAGAGTAAATGACCATCCCAGGGTCATGTAGAAAGTAATTAACTGCCTTAGGATTAAACCAGCCTATTATAGTCCGAAGGCCAGGCCCAATCTAATACCCACACTGCCTTTCACAAAACAAATGAATCTTTTAGAAGACTGACCATCTGATCATGGGGGCATAGGTACACAAAATCTAGTCACTGAAGCCCTAGTAAAAAATAGTAGAATACATCGGTATACATCAGTTTGCAGAGGATTTTCACATCCATTATATCATATTATAAGCACAGCAGGACTTCTCTGGTGGTGCAGTGGTTAAGAATCCACCTGCCAAGGGAACATGGATTTGATCCCTGGTCTGGGTAGATCTCACATGCCACGGAGCAACTAAGCCTGTGCACCACAACTACTGAAGCCCACACACCGAGGGCCCGTGCTCCACAACAAGAGAAGCCACCACAATGAGAAGCCCGTGCACTGCAAAGAAGAGTAGCCCCTGCTTGCTGCAACTAGAGAAAGCCCAGCCCTCCCACAGCAACGAAGACCCAACACAGCAATCAATCAAACAATCAATCAATCAATCAATCAATTTATTTATTTTTTTAAAAAATTAACTTTGAGAGGTGACTTGTTAAAGGACAGAATGCAGAATTTCAAATTACCAGTACTCTTTATTCTTCACAAGCTTTACAATTCTAAGTGCTGAAAAACTAAGGGACAAATAAAGGACCCAGTGACAGAGATCAAGGGTGGAATATTATGGCAAAACCCTGCCCCAATATTACCTGTAAATTTAAGAGTTAGAAATACAGGTCCTGAGCCTCATCCACCAACAGGAAGACAGCAGAAGCAAGAAGAACTACAATCCTGCAGCCTGTGGAACAAAAACCACATTCACAGAAAGATACACAAGATGAAAAGGCAGAGGGCTATGTACCAGATGAAGGAACAAGATAAAACCCCAGAAAAACAGCTAAATGAAATGGAGAAAGGCAACCTTCCAGAAAAAGAATTCAGAATAATGATCGTGAAGATGATCCAGGACCTCCGAAAAAGAATGGAGGCAAAGATAGAGGAGATGCAAGAAATGTTTAACAAAGACCTAGAAGAATTAAAGAACAAACAAACAGAGATGAACAATACAATAACTGAAATAAAAACTACACTAGAAGGAATCAATAGCAAAATAACTGAGGCAGAAGAACGGATAAGTGACCTGGAAGACAGAATGATGGAATTCACTGGTGCAGAACAGAATAAAGAAAAAGGAATGAAAAGAAATGAAGACAGCCTAAGAGACCTCTGGGACAACATTAAATGTGACAACATTCACATTATAGGGGTCCCAGAAGGAGAAGAGAGAGAGAAAGGACCCAGGAAAATATTTGAAGAGATTATAGTTGAAAACTTCCCTAACATGGGAAAGGAAACAGCCACCCAAGTCCAGGAAGCGCAGAGAGTCCCATACAGGATAAACCCAGGGAGAAACACGCCAAGACACATAGTAATCAAACTGGCAAAAATTAAAGACAAAGAAAAATTATTGAAAACAGCAAGGGAAAAACGACAAATAACAAACAAGGCAACTCCCATAACATTAACAGCTGATTACTCAGCAGAAACTCTACAAGCCAGAAGGGAGTGGCATGATACACTTAAAGTGATGAAAGGGAAGAACCTACAACCAAGATTACTCTACCCAGCAAGGATCTCATTCAGATTCGATGGAGAAATCAAAAGCTTTACAGACAAGCAAAACCTAAGAGAATTCAGCACCACCAAACCATCTCTACAACAAATGCTAAAGGAACTTCTCTAAGTGGGAAACACAAGAGAAGAAAAGGACCTACAAAAACCAATGCAAAACAATTAAGAAAATGGTAATAGAAACATACATATCAATAATTAGCTTAAACATGAATGGATTAAATGCTCCAACCAAAAGACACAGTCTTGCTGAATGGATACAAAAACAAGACCCATATATATGCTATCTACAAGAGACCCACTTCAGACCTAGGGACACATATAGACTGAAAGTAAGGGGATGGAAAAAGATATTCCATGCAAATGGAAATCAAAAGAAAACTGGAGTAGCAGTACTCATATCAGATAAAATAGACTTTTAAATAAAGAATGTTACAAGAGACAAGGAAGGATACTTCGTAATGATCAAGGGATCAATCCAAGAAGAATATATAACAATTATAAATATATATCCACTCAAAAGAAGAGCACCTCAATACATAAGGCAACTGCTAACAGCTCTAAAAGAGGAAATCGACAATGACACAATAATAGTGGGGGACTTTAACACCTCACTTACACCAACGGACAGATCATCCAAACAGAAAATTAATAAGGAAACACAAGCTTTAAATGGCACAATAGACCAGATAGATTGAATTGATATTTATAGGACATTCTATCGAAAAACAGCAGATTACACTTTCTTCTCAAGTGAGCTCAGAACATTCTCCAGGATAGATCACATCTTGGGTCACAAATCAAGCCTCAGTAAATTTAAGAAAACTGAAATCATATCAAGCAACTTTTCTGGCCACAACGCTATGAGATTAGAAATCAATTACAGGGAAAAGATTGTAAAAAACACAAACACATGGAGGCTAAACAATACATTATCAAGAGATCACTAAAGAAATGAAAGAGGAAATCAAAAAATACCTAGAGACAAATGACAATGAAAACACAATGATCCAAAACCTATGGAATGCAGCAAAAGCAGTTCTAAGAGGGAAGTTTATAGCTATACAAGGCTACCTCAAGAAACAAGAAAAATCTCAAATAAACAATCTAATAAAGATCAGAGCAGAAATAAATGAAATAGAAACAAAGAAAACAATAGCAAAGATCTATAAAACTAAAAGCAGGTTCTTTGAGAAGATAAACAAAATTGATAAACCATTAGCCAGATGCATCAACAAAAAGGGCGAGAGGACTCAAATCAATAAAATTAGAAATGAAAAAGAAGTTACAACAGACATGGCAGAAATACAAAGCATCCTAAGAGACTATTACAAGCAACTCTATGCCAATAAAATGGACAACCTGGAAGAAATGGACAAATTCTTAGAAAGGTATAACCTTCCAAGACTGAACCAGGAAGAAATAGAAATTATAAATAGACCAATCACAAGTAAAGAAATTGAAACTGTGATTAAAGATCTTTCAACAAACAAAATTCCAGGACCATTTGGCTTCACAGGTGAATTCTATCAAACATTTAGAGAAGAGCTAACACCCATCCTTCTCAAACTCTTCCAAAAAATTGCAGGGGAAGAAAAACTCCCAAACTCATTCTATGAGGCCACCATCACCCTGATACCAAAACCAGAGAAAGATACTACAAAAAAAGAAAATTACAGACCAATATCATTGATGAATATAGATGCAAAAATCCTCAACAAAATACTAGCAAACAGAATCCAACAACACATTAAAAGGATCATACACCATGATCAAGTGGGTTTTATCCTAGGAATGCAAGGATTCTTCAGTATATGCAAATCAATCAATGTGATACACCATATTAACAAATTGAGGGAGAAAAACCACATGATCATCTCAATAGATGCAGAAAAAGCTTTTGACAAAATTCAACACGAATTTATGTTAAAAACTCTCGAGAAAGTGGGCATAGAGGGAACCTACCTCAACATAATAAAGGCCGTATATGACAAACACACAGCTAACATCTTTCTCAATGGTGAAAAACTGAAAGCATTTCCTCTAAGATCAGGAACAAGACAAGGATGTCCACTCTCACCATTATTATTCAACATAATTTTGGAAGTCCTGGCCACGGCAATCAGAGAAGAAAAAGAAATAAAAGGAATCCAAATGGGAAAAGAAGAAGTAAAACTGTCACTGTTTGCAGACGACATGGTACTGTAAATAGAGAATCCTAAAGATGCCACCAGAAAACTAGTTGAGCTAATCAATGAATTTGGTAAAGCTGCAGGAAACAAAATTAATGCACAGAAATCTCTTGCATTCCTATAAACTAATGATGAAAAATCTGTAAGATAAATTAAGGAAACACTCCCATTTACTATTGCAACCAAAAGAATAAAATACCTAGGAATAAACCTACCTAGGGGGAAAAAAGACCTATATGCAGAAACCTATAAGACACTGATGAAAGAAATTAAAGATGATACAAACAGATGGAGAGATATACCATGTTCTTGGAGTGGAAGAATCAATATTATGAAAATGACTATACTACCCAAAGCAATCTACAGATTCAATGCAATCCTTATCAAATTACCAATGGCATTTTTGACAGAACTAGAACAAAAAAAATCTTAAAATTTGTATGGAGACACAAACAACCCCAAATAGCCAAAGCAGTCTTGAGGGAAAAAAACAGAGCTGGAAGAATCAGAGTCCCTGACTTCAGACTATACTACAAAGCTACAGTCATCAAGACAATATGGTACTGGCACAAAAACAGAAATATAGATCAATGGAACAGGATAGAAAGCCCAGAGATAAACCCATGCACCAATGGTCAACTAATCTATGAGAAAGGAGGCAAGGATATACAATGGAGAAAAGACAGTCTCTTCAATAAGCACTGCTGGGAAAACTGGACAGCTGTATGTAAAAGAATGAAATTAGAACACTCCCTAACACCATATGCAGAAATAAACTCAAAATGGATTAAAGACCTAAATGTAAGGCCAGACACTATAAAACTCTTAAGAGGAAAACATAAGCAGAACACTCTATGACATCAATCACAGCAAGATCCTTTTTGACCCACCTCCTAGAGAAATGGAAATAAAAACAAAAATAAACAGATGGGAGCTAATGAAACTTAAAAGCTTTTGCACAGCAAAGAAAACCATAAGCAAGAAGAAAAGACAACCCTCAGAATGGGAGAAAATATTTGCAAATGAATCAACGGACAAAGGATTAATCTCCAAAAGATATAAACAGCTCATGCAGCTCAATATTAAAAAAACAAAGAACCCAATCCAAAAATGGGCAGAAGACCTAAATAGACATTTCGCAAAAAAAGACATACAGATGGCCAAGAAGCACATGAAAAGCTGCTCAACATCACTAATCATTAGAGAAATGCAAATCAAAACTACAATGAGGTATCACCTCACACCAGTTAGAATGGGCATCATCAGAAAATCTACAAACAACAAATGCTTGAGAGGGTGTGGAGAAAGGGGAACCCTCTTACACTGTTGGTGGGAATGTAAATTGATACAGCCACTATGGAGAACAGTATGGAGGTTCCTTAAAGAACTAAAAATAGAATTACCATATGACCCAGCAATCCCACTACTGGGCATATACCCAGAGAAAAACATAATTCAAAAAGACACATGAACTCCAATGTTCATTGCAGCACTATTTACAAGAGCCAGGTCATGGAAGCAACCTAAATGTCCATCAACAGATGAATGGATAAAGAAGATGTGGTACATATATACAATGGAATATTACTCAGCCATAAAAAGGAACGAAATCGGGTCATTTGTAGAGACGTGGATGCATCTAGAGACTGTCATACAGAGTGAAGTAAGTCCGAAAGAGAATAACAAATATCATATATAAACACAAATATGTGGAACCTAGAAAATGGTACAGATGAACTGGTTTGCAGAGCAGAAATTGAGACTCAGAAGTAGAGGAAAAATGTATGGACACCAAGAGGGGAAAGCGGCAAGGGATGGGGGTTCTGGTGTAATGAATTGGGATATTGGGATTGAAATGTATACACTGAAGTGTGTAAAATGGATGATTAATAAGGAAAAAAAAATAATTAATTTTAAAAAAAGAAAGTTCTAAGAATAAAGTGTTGGAAATGATTGAAACTTAAAAAAAAAAAGATAGAAAGAAATACACGTCCTACAGCTGGTCTTAGGAGCGTCATAAGGTGATCCCTGAAGAGAAAGCTGCAGCAGGTCTGGCTTGGGTTCCAAAGGCATCCTTCAATCATGACTGTGCTTTGCCTGATTAGCTGACATCTATGTATAATTTGGCCCCCTCTTCAACTCCTCATGCTCTGCTTCCACTGATCCACCCACACTCTGTGTCCCCAGCTTGACCCGGCATCTGAGTAATCCGGGCTCCACCCTGGGGATCACCTCCCTCTGGAATCTGATCTGCACTTGGCCGGGGACATCCTTGGCCAGAGCCTGCTGGGTGTTCCCCTTTCCCACTCAGTCTGCCTCTGCTCCGCTGCCCTTTGCTTCCCTCTGGTGGCACAGTGGCACCCCTGTTAGCTGGGCTCAGTCAGGACCCAAGCAGACCTTCTGAATCAGACTCCTTGGGGCCTCAGGTGGGTCACAGTCACCTGAGGAGCTTGTTAGAATGCAGCTTGTCAGGTCTCACCCACAGAGGCTTTGATTCAGTCCGTGTGTGGTGCAGTCTGTGCATCTGTGTTCCTAACATGTTCACAGGTGCTGCTGAGGCTGCAGGCAGGGACTCCACTGGGAAACCACATCTCTAGACCCACCAGTTAACAGAAAGGTGCTGCAGTGACGGAGTGTTTAAGAACTACTAAGGCAGAGACAGAAAACTCATTTCTAAAGGTGAAGTTAAAGGCATCCCTTTATTTAACAAATATTTATTATGTACACAATGCTAGGTGCAACCAAGTGGGGACCAAGAATCATGACCAGGGCTCTTGGACCTTACAGTCACAGAGTGTCACAGGCCATAGAGCAGGCAACTGCAATGAATTGATTTGTGCCCCATCAGGAAACTGTAGGACCACAGGGAAGAGGGGATACCTGATCCAAACTCAGGGAGTCTCGACAGTTTTCTGCAGGAAGTAATTTCTAAATTAGGAGGTGAAGCAAGGAATTTTCCAGGTGCTTCATGAGCTTGAAATTGTGGTAACTCTAAAATTTGATATTATATGTAACTGCAGATTCCTTATAACTACAGATTCAATGCAATCCCTATCAAAATACCAACAGCATTTTTCTCAGAACTAGAACAAATAATTTTAAAATTTGTTTGGAGACACAAAAGATCCTGAATAGCCAAAACAATCTTGAGAAAGAAAAACAGAGCTGGAGGAATCATGCTCCCTGGCTTCAGACTATATTACAAAGCTACAGTAATCAAAAGAGTATATTATGGCACAAAGACAGACACATAGATCAATAGAACAGAATAGAGAGCCCAGAAATAAACCCACACACTTATGGTTAATTAATCTACAACACAGGAGGCAAGAATATAAAATGGAGAAAAGGCAGTCTCTTGAATAAGTGGTGCTGGGAAAACTGGACAGTTACATTCTAGTAAAAGAATGAAACTAGAGCATTCTCTAACACCGTATACAAAAATAAACTCAAAATGGATTAAAGACCTAAACGTAAGACCAGAAACCATAAAGCTCCTAGAGAAAAACATAGGCAGCACACTTTCTGACAAATGGTAGCAATATTTTTTTGGATCTGTCTCTTAAAGGAGATTTTTTTTTTTTTAAAGACAAAAACAGATGGGACCTAATAAAATCTAAAAACTTCTGCACAGCAAAGGAAACCATCAACAAAATGAAAGGACAACCTACAGAATGGGAGAAAATATTTGCAAATGACATCTCTGATAAGGGGTTAATATCCAACATATATAAACATCTCATATAACTCAACATCAAAGAAACAAACAACCTGATCAAAAAATGGGTAGAAGACCTGAATAGAAATTTTTCCAAAGAGGACATGCATATGGCCAACTGGCACATGAAAAGATGCTCAACATTGCTAATCATCAGGGAAATGGAAATCAAACCACAAAGAGATATCCCCTCACCCCTGTCAGAATGGCTATCAGCAAAAAGACAACAAATAACAAATGTTGGCAAGAATGTGGAGAAAAGGGAACACTTGTACATTATCAGTGGGAATGTAAATTGGTACAGCCACTGTGGAAAAAAGAGTGGTGGTTTCTCAAAAAAATAAAAATAGAACTACCATATGACCCAGCAATTCCACTCCTGGGTATATATCCAAAAGAAATAAAAGCACTAACTCAAAAAGATATATGCGCCCCAGTGTTCATATCAGCATTATTCATAATTGCCAAGATATGGAAGCAACCTGACTGTCCCTCAACAGATGAATGGATAAAGAAGATGTGGTGTGTATATATATATATATATATATATATATATATATATATATATATATACACACACAATGGAATACTACTCAGCCATAAAAAAGAATAAAATGTTGCCATTTGCAACAGCCTGGATAACCTTGGAGGGTATTATGCTAAATGAAATAAGTCAGACAGAGAAAGACAAATAGTGTATGATATCACTTATATGTGGAATCTAAAAAATACAACAAACTAGTGAATATGACAAAAAAGAAGCAGACTCACAGATACAGAGAACAAACTAGTGGTTACCACTGGGGAGAAGAAGTGGGGAGGGGCAATATAGTACAAACTATTATGTACAAAATAAGCTACAAGGATATATTGTACAACACAGGGAATATAGCCAATATTTTATAATAACTATAAATGGAGTGTAAACTTTAAAAGTTGTGAATCACTATAACATATAATATTGTATATCAACTATACTTCAATAAAATTTTTTAAATAATATAATAATTCTGTCATAGCTAACATTTTCCTACTACAGAGCATGTTCTGGATACTTTCAACACATTGATTCATCTATCCCAAACACTAGCCTATGGAAGTAGATTCTATTATTTTCCCTCATTTTACAGATGTTAAAACTGAGATACAGAAGGGTTAAGTAACTTATCCAGGATCACACAGGAAGGAAGTGGAGAAGCCAAGATTCAAACCCCAGCGATCTGGGCTTCACAGCCCATCCACACAATGATTGTGATATATTTAAAAGTTAAAATATGTTTTCCTGTTAAAAATTTAATATAAACAAATGTATAAAATACGAAAAAAATAACAAAAAAATTTTTTTTAATGGAATCATATCCCCACCACACAGAGAGCTACTATTTACCTTTTGGTACATTATATGGTATCTAACTGAGATATATAAAATTGTTACGATATACATTTTATATGATGATGCTTAGAAATACGATCTACATACAATTACACAAAATGCACGTTCATTGAAACAACTGAAATAAAACAAAAGTGGGGAAAACAAAATAAAAATCATTAGTACTTCAAGTTTATAAATTCATACTCCAAGAGATAACAAGAATAAATTTAAGAACATCTGTATAGACGTGAAGTGACGGAAAGAGGAGCCTGGCCCACAATGGCGTTTTCTGCATTCTTGATTTTGCATCTTCATGTTGATATTTCTATTTTGTGCTTTTATGTTATCATTGAAGATGGGCCTTCAAATATTTTACTTAGCATTTTAATGGATTTAGTGTGGTGAAGACACTGTGAGAAGCGCCATCTTCCATCATCCAATAATATTTTACTTTTCACCTCAACTCAGGATAAAAAGATACAAAGTTTGTGATTTTAGAGGAAGGGTTTAACATAAAATTGGCAGACAGGGATTCCCTGGTGGCGCAGTGGTTGGGAGTCCGCCTGCTAGTGCAGGGGACACGGGTTCGAGCTCTGGTCCGGGAGGATCCCACATGCCGCAGAGCGGCTGGGCCTGTGCGCCACAACTACTGAGCCTGCGCTCTGGAGCTGGTGAGCCACAACTACTGACCCCATGTGCCACAACTACTGAGCCTGCACTTTGGAGCCCGTGCTCTGCAACAAGAGAGGCCACCGCAGTGAGAAGCCCACACACCACAATGAAGACCCAATGCAGCCAAAAATAAATAAATAAAATTTTAAAAAAATAAAAAAAAAATTAAAAATTGGCAGACATGTGGACTGAATTCGCTAGCAAATCATAAGGGAAAGAGATATTGTAAGTGAGTGTTTTGCACAGTTAACCCAATGCTTTGTTATATGTCTTGCTTTGACTGTTTCTCCTGGAGATACCTAATTTCTTGAAAGATTAACTTAGAGGCGCATTTCTGCATTGGTATTCATTTGTGTTTAAGGTTATGAATTCTGATAACAGTGTTTCCCAAAGAATATTCCTTGGGCATTAATTCTTCCTGATACTCCACATGAAAAGGACGTTGGTTTGGGGGAAACACCACGAATTCTCTTCTAGATACTTGCAATGTCTAAGAATTTCTACAGAGGAAAAAAATCGTCACTAGTATACTAATGCGTGATCATTTAGAATATCTCAATTAGTTTTCACTCCATCTTAAAATAGTTTTTTTATCTGTCATACACATGCAATGCATTTTTAGGATTTCAAATTACAACCGTTGCAAATCAATCACTCACACTGAGATTTGCACGTCACACCCACCGGAGAGCTGCAGGACAAGGTCCTGGGAGTCTTTGGCTTTTTTCTGCTGAAGCCTTAACAGAAACACTTCCCACTCTCTTTTCTCCATTTCCTAAGTGGGGACTCGAAGCAAACCAGGATGTCTGCCAAAACTGAAAGGGCGCCAGGAGGGTCTCAGGCCTCCCTGCAGGAAGAGGGAAATGGCTATTCTTGGAAATGAGACTGACTTTTTCAAAGGATAACCATCTGGCAAAAGCAATACTGTTTGCGCGTCCCTCTCTCAAATTGCTGGTCTTTCACAGTGAGAGGAGCTTGGCTGCAGCAAGATGAATGAGGAACCAAGGCTGCCTGCAAGGCTGGGATGACATAAAAGCCTGGTTGCTGACACCGAGTTGACTTAAGACTTAACTGCATTTTAAAACTCAAATCCATTTGGTGAGGCGGGCTAATCATCTAAGAGAGACAGGTATGTAAAGAACAGGATGCTGTGTGTGACTGATGTGTAAGAGCAGCGGGTGCTGAGCTGTCGTCCGTGCACGGCACAGGCAGCAGCGCTTTACTTATTCCCATTTCCTTTCTCGGTGTACAGCCATTCCCACACTACAAACTATGCCTTCAAAATCCCACACCCTGCGTGAGACAGAATTCCTGGCTTTTGAAGGGCCTGAAATTAATTCCCAACAGCAGTTCCTCTGTGGCTTTGTTCAAACAAACTTGGAATCTTTTGGCTCACAGCACCACCAGTAATTAAAAGAAGATCTCCACCGTGATGCTCTGCATTACAGCGGGTCTCCTAGGATGGGTGTGTTTTCTTTCCTCATCATGATTTTACTGTGCTGCAATTTTCCTTGGCCACATATAAGTGTATTAATCATTCATAACCATCATTTTTGTTTAGCTCTTTTCCTTTTTTTTATTATTCAAGAATAATTTCAATAATATTGCTAGATATATAATGACATCTTATATATAAACATGTCAAAGTATGTTGTGTTATATCTAGATATTTACAGCAGAAACACAGTTATATATATACTTCAGAGTTTCCAGGGAATTAAAAATTTTCAACCATATGTAAACGTGTGGTCTCATTAAGAGTTTTCTCTGTGGTTTGGGGTGAACAATATTTATGCAACCAGAAAAAAAATCTTTAAAAAATTTACAACTAATTCTAATATGAAGAAGAGTCTGTATTTGCTTTGTAAAGATTTGTTTTCTCTAGCAATATTACTTTGAGCTGACAGGGTTTGAGGAAAGAGGATTTTCAAAGGGAAGGCAAATGTGGAACTAGGTAGAAAAGAATGACGTAGGAAATTATGGGCCTCCGCAAATTTCTTGTATGTTTTTTCTATTAACTAGGTTCCCTAAAGGGTATTTTCCCCCTATGGAAGAAATACTTGTTTTGACACTCACTAGAGTTATAACTGCAATGTACTTTTTCTCCAATATATGTGTAAAATAGTCTCGGTGATAGGGAAATTTTTCAGATATTAATAAATGAATTATAACTACCAAAAGGTGGCTGGGTGGCTTGGCCCTAAGTCCTTTCAGCTTAGGGCACTAAGAGTAACTGAAGGAAGAAGTAATTGACTCATTACTGCATTAATGTTACATTGTGCATTAATGAGCTTGCTTTCCTTGAAACTTCCAGTGAGACCTTATAATAACAATAGCATTTATTGAGCATTTACTATTACCATTCTCTACACCAATACTGTACACGGACAAACTCACTCGACCTTAGTGAGGACATGGTTAGTAGTAGTAGTAGTAGTAGTAGCAGCAGCAGTAGTAGTAGTAG
Organism: Kogia breviceps; assembly: GCF_026419965.1. Taxonomy (NCBI): domain Eukaryota; kingdom Metazoa; phylum Chordata; class Mammalia; order Artiodactyla; family Physeteridae; genus Kogia; species Kogia breviceps. Next base: position 109,280,220 of record NC_081318.1, on the reverse strand, counting down.
TAGCAGCACTTCCATTTCTCAGAAGAAGAAATCGAGACAGAGGGTAAGTAATTTGCTGAAAGTCACAACTAGTAATGGTATAAGGATTCAAATCCTAGTGGTTTAATTCCTGGAATCCTAAATATGGCTTTTCATACTATAGGTCCTCTCTTCAAGTGAGATGCTCATTAATTAGTTCAAATATACATGGAGCTCTCCTTTAAAAACATTCAGAGCAAAGTATGTATTTACTGCCTTTGACATTGAGCAACAGACGTTCCTCTGGACAGGGCTGACAATTTCACTTGGATTTGGGTAGATGTAAGCATTGCTGACACCTCAATTTAAAGTCCTAGGAAAAGTGCTTTCTCAGACTGAGATGTTTCCTAGATCAGCGGGCAAATCACACGTACGGAGTCATTTACTATCTAGCTAAGTTGTCCTAAGCCACACATTCATCTTAATCCATGAATACTGTAGTGATGACTCACTGAAAGCTCTTTACCAGTTCCTATCGCTTTCAGACGAGCTACTTCTACACGATTCCAAGTTAGAACACTTCTGAAAGTAAGACAATGCAAGTGGAAAGGAGACATTTCACTTTTATTTTAGGGTGGGTGACATAAAGCAAGGATGATTTAGTCATAATCAATTACTCGAGGGTACCTGGAATTATCCCTTGGTGAAACTTGGTGCCACGGCTCTACCTTTAATCCTTATCCAGTATGCAGCCGCTTCTCACCACTTCGAAAATCAAACCCCTGGCTCTGAACCCGAATCTTGGTCCACTCCACCTGGACTTCAGCAGTAGCCCCCAGACTGTCTGCCAGATTTCTATCCCTGTGTTATTCTCAACTTGGAAGCCAGAATGAGGCTTAGAACATGTAATTCCCTTTAGAAAGTGTAAATTCTCTTTCTCAAAACCCTTCGGTTATCTCACTCAGAGAACTGCAGGTTATCTGGTTCCCTGTGACATCTCCTTCTTTAGGTCCTCCCACCCTCCTCCTCGCTTACTCCAATCCAACCCACTAGCTTCTCGCTGTCGTTAAAACATGCCAGCGCTACCTCACCACCTCTGCCCTCACACATCAGAGCCCCTCCAGCCTGCCACGCTATTTCCATAGAATTTAGATCCTCCAACTTCCTACATAATTTGCCTATTTTATTATTTCTTGTTCACTGTTTACTATCTACATCACCTGATTAGAATGTCAGCTCTAAGCAAGGCACTCAGTAAATGTTTATTGAAGGAACAAGTGGGTGAATGAATGTTTTAATGCCAATAGACAAACCACGCTTCTGTGGTTGAACATGAGCGTTCAATTTAATCAATATTCGCGCAAGGCATTGGTCTAAAGGTGAATGAGAATCATAGATCATGAACTGGCATTCAGAATCAGCATTTTGGGCTTTAAAGGAGGTCAGATACAATGGTAGAAATGGGCCCTGGCTCTGAAGCTCGCTAGGCCTTCGTTAGAAGCCCGATTGCACCATTTCCCAGCCCAGTGACCTTGGGCCAGGCACTGTGGCATCTAATCCTCAGTTCTCTCACATATAAAACAGTGAAAGCTGTGGTGTCTGCTTCACGACCGTTGTCAGGACGATTAAATGAGTTCATGCATGTAAAATGTTCAATATAAAATAACTGCTCAATAAATAACAACTATCTGCGGAAGTAAACACAATTTTTAAAAAACATGTAGAGAACCGGAGAACTATCTGAAAGACAAGGCATCCCCCTCTTACTTATGATAAACAACTAGTTTTGAAAAATGATGTCTGATGAACATTAATTTTTAAAACATGCGAATGAATTGGCCTTTGGTCTTTTAGAACCTCAGGGGTGGAGGCTGCATAACTATCTGCTATTTCATCCTAAGACTGACGCTTTGGTCCTCAAATTTTGGGGTCTTAAGACTCCTTCTCACTCTTAAAAATCATTGAGGACTCCAAAGAGCCTATACTTATGTGGGTTATATCTATCAGTATGAAATTATACCCTTTATCCCATACCCTTCACCCTTTACTTGAGAAAACTAAGAGTTAAGAGTCTTACAACAGGGCTTCCCTGGTGGCGCAGTGGTTGAGAGTCCGCCTGCCGATGCGGGGGACGCGGGTTCGTGTCCCGGTCCGGGAAGATCCCACGTGCCGCGGAGCGGCTGGGCCCGTGAGCCGTGGCCGCTGGGCCTGCGCGTCCGGAGCCTGTGCTCCGCAACGGGAGAGGCCACAACGGTGAGAGGCCCGCGTACCGCAAAATTTAAAAAAAAAAAAATAAAATTTAAAAATTAAAAAAAAAAAGAGTCTTACAACAAAGATTAGAATTAGGTCGCCTAATATAACGAGAAGTGTTTCCGCTAGTCATCAGCTGCCCAGGATTCAACCGTTGCCTTCAAATAATTTCTAATATAATTGTACAAAGCACTGAGAGTTCTTTGAAAAATACACTCAGAGAAACCAAATTCAAAAGCAGTAGATTTGTTTCTTAGTTGTCATTAAAAAAAAAAAAAATCCTAAGAAACAGAAGTAAAACGTGTCACTCAATTTCCATTAAAATATTCATGAAAACAAATAGGAAAAGGTCTGCATCCGTATTTAAAATTAAGGATAATAGTCAACATATACCAAAAATTGGAGGCCATTTTACTAAATAAATCATCACTGGCACCAGATTTAAAAACACAATTAATGGATAACATATGCTTTGCTCCATGACCAAAGCAGCGCGATTCGGAAGAAGGAGGAGCCCTGACCAAGCCCATCCCTCTGACCCCAGCTCCCGCCCTGGGAAGCAGGCAACCAGAGCCCAGTCCACGCCCCTTGGGGCTTCTTTTTGTCTCCGCAAACTACTGTCATAAAAACCTTGCCATCAGTGTAAATGTAGGAAAATTCTTAAAGAGCAGAACCGAGCTGAAGCAATCTGAGAACTAGACAATGGGTCTAAAGAGAGACACACGTGGACAATATTGGAGCTGAACTAACAGAGGAGGCGGAGGGGGCAGGAGGCAAGTGGGGAAAAGGGTGCAGGGCAATTCTGCAAAGCTCGCCCTTGCCTTTGTGTAGCGGATGGCGAGGCTTAGGCTCCTGGTGGAGTTCTAAGGTCTGGATAACGTTCCCCTGCCTCTATCTCTCTGGACCACAGCCCAACTGCCGTGCCCTCCCTCCCTCAGACCTGAGTGGACCTGCTTGCATGCCTTAAGGGATCCTTAGACACGTGGTTAATACTTAACAGGGTCTCAGTCACATCAAGTACTCTGCGAGAGCGCTAAGGAGACTCAGTGTATGACGACTGTTTAAAAAAAAAAAGGGGGGGGGGGCTTCCCTGGTGGCGCAGTGGTCGAGGGTCCGCCTGCCGATACAGGGGACGCGGGTTCGTGCCCCGGTCCGGGAAGATCCCACGTGCCGCGGAGCGGCTGGGCCCGTGAGCCGTGGCCTCTGAGCCTGCGCGTCCGGAGCCCGTGCTCCGCAACGGGAGAGGCCACAGCAGCGAGAGGCCTGCGTACGGCAAAAAAAAAAAAAAAAAAAAAAAGGTCTGAAGGAGTTTCTCTTCATTCTCGGATAAATAAACCTAAATAATCAACATGCATGTCTAGACAAGACTGGTATTTCTAATAGCTTCCTTCCTGCCCCTGACAGGGCTGCCAGCCTCTGTGAAAAGTCACTGCTGACAAACTCTCCGGCTCCGGAGAACTCTCCAGGCTCCGCGGCCCACTTTCTGTTGCTCTGCCATCTGGTTTCTGTCCCAGAGGCTCATAACCGGATACACTTCCTTCCTAACCCGTGGTGCTGGACCCATGTCATCACGTGACTTCTCACATGTGTCTTCCCAGATGGCTTCCCGCACTACCGTCTGTGAACGAGAGGACTTCATCCTGGGCATTTTCACAGACTCCTGTCTGCATCCAGCCAAGGTCCAGAGCTACAGACCCCGTTCTTAGGAAGGCAGGGCAACACAGAGCAAGCCAATAAGGACAGATCTGCCACACTGGAGAGGGGGTACAATATGCCTCAGGACTTGAATGGAAAACTTTCCCTGAAATAGATTTGCTGCAGGAAACAGAAGAATATTTTTAAATATATTTGTTCCATACTCAAAAAAACAGAAACTTGAGCTGAGGCAAGAAGAGACTGCATGGAAACCAAAATCACAAGAGAGCCAAACTGAAATGTTTGTTGGAGACAGAACAGCAAATCTGATACTGCAGACCGTCCTACTGTTGACATGGGGAAGGAATCTGAGAAGTGATTCCAGGACATGGAGGGAAGGAATGAAAGTGCTGACCAAGGTATTAGAGAGAAGTCACAAAGCCAAACTGTGAATAATCAGCCTCCCCAGAGGAGAAAGCCGCACAGAAGAAACAGAATAAATAACTCAAAGGAAAATAGAGGAAAGAAAAGAAGTTAATGTGTACTGGAAGAATCTTTCCCCAATATTTAAAAGAAACCTGAGTCTGGAGATTTAAAAAGCAAACTCACCACGTTGTGCAGGGATGAGAAGGGATGTCCCTGGAGAGAGGACTCCCTTTCCCACCCCTCTTCCTCCTCCTCCCACGCACCTCCCCCCCCCAACACCACAGGCAAACCCACTTACAAAGCCTGATTCACATCCACCTCTGCCAGGAAGCAATTTCCTGATTTTCTTAACTGTTGCATTTCTCTCTTTAAAGCTCGCAAAGAAGTTTAATCACATTCTGCCGCTGGCGATTATAACAATGAAAGTTTCTTATGTTAGTCTAAGTCCTCTAAGAAGCAGACGCCAAGAAGGGATGAAACGTGCAAGAATGTTATGATGGGGAAACACCTGTGAGAGAACGTGGGGAGGGGGCGGGGCGCCTGGGAGTGTGGGCAGACATGACGCCAGTCTTACTCAAAGTGAAGGAGAAGGGGGGAGGGGTGGAAGCGTCCCAGAACGCTGTGCTGTGCTTGCAAGTTTTGCCAGGCTGCTGGGGAGTCCTAGAGACAACATTGGCCAGTAGAGGCGTCCAGCATCTCCCCGGAACCGGCCGGCACTAAGTCATGGGCTGGGAGGAGTGCATGGGAGGTATGCATCTGCGTAAACTCAGCAGTAAATTTCAGAGCATGGCAACTAAAGCCCTTGGGTCAGTTCCATGGCCTGTATCTGGTCTGTCAGATAGATACAGTCTCATGGCCACCCCAGTGGTCAATAAATATGAATTCAGCAATCAATCATCAAGCAACTAAGCACCAAGGGCCACACTCAGCACACATGCTCCAAACACCAAAACGGTAAAGACTGCATCCTTAGTGTAGAGGCATGTCCCAAATGCTACAGGAGCAATGAACTCTACCCGCAAAGTCAGAGATATAAATGCAGAGGAAGTAAAAGTTAAGGTATGCCTTAAAGAATGTCTAGGTATGCACCAGGCAGAGATTCCAATCAAAAGGAAATCAACTATGTGTGATGGGCTCTTATTGTTTTATCTCAAATATCTGCAGTCCCTCCCTGGAGCATTGGGTGTACTTCCCTGTCTCACTAACGCCAGACTCGACCACATGGAATGTGAACAGGAATGGCTCGAGGCACTTCTGTGGGAAGCTCTGGTAGCCTGGCTGGCTGTGCTGTGTTTGCCCTGCTCTCTATTTTCTCTGACCAGAAAGGATCCCCAGAGAGGCGGCCCCATCAGCCTGCATTCCAGAATGAAGATGACATGAATCAGAGCAGCAGCTGTCTCTTGAGGGACACGTAGCGTGAGTGAGAAATAAACCTTCGTTTCTATCACCCGTTAAGATTTGTGAGCACAGCAGAACCTAGCACCCCGGCCTGTATCTGACTGATGCACTGACGGAGGTGGGATAGAATCCTGTCGTAGGGTCTCCTGACCCAAAGGCAGTGGAGTCCCAGTGAGGGCTTTTAACCAGGGAGCAGAAAGGAGCAGATCTGGTTTATACAGTGTGGGAAGGAAGCCTACAGGGATGTGTTGTAATTATCCCGAGGAGAGTCTCAGAGGGCTGTCTCGGGGGCAGTGAGGGTACAGGAGGGGTGGGTTTCAGTGACCCGCAGTGGGGGTTTGCAGTCAGCGGGCAGAGTTGGTGGTAGCGGCACACGCCCGACGCGCAGTGGCTTCCGGAAAGCCGAGAGAGCGTTTGATTTTTGAATCAGAAGTTCCTTCAGGACATCCATGTGACAGCAGGCAGGAGGTTCTTGGAAATATATGTTTGGAGTTTGGCTAGCCCTGAAGTAAATCGCTTTAATAGCTGAATCTTAGAGAATGTTAATCTTTTCCCTTTCCCTAAATGGCCACTGTGACTAAGCGTCGGGGGGGCGGTGAACTGCCACACGTGAACTGCCGAGCTCCCTTCCAGACCACGGGGACCCCGTCCCTTGCGCAGTCTTTCCATATGCTCAGTGGCCTTGATCATGAACTTTTTTAAAAAATAAATTTTATTTATTTTTGGCTTCATTGGGTCTTCGTGGCTGCGCGCAGGCTTTTCTCTAGTTGTGTCGAGCGGGGGCTACTCTTCATTGTGGTGCACAGGCTTCTCACTGAGGTGGCTTCTCTTTGTTGTGGAGCATGGGCTCCAGGCACACGGGCTTCAGTAGCTGTGGCACGCGGGCTCTAGAGCACAGGCTCAGTAGCTGTGCCACATGGGCTCAGTAGTTGTGGCTTGTGGGCTCCAGAGCACAGGCTCAGTAGTTGTGGCGCACGGGCTTAGTTGCTTCGTGGCATGTGGGATCTTCCCGGACCAGGGCTTGAACCCGTGTCCCCTGCATTGGCAGGCGGATTCTTAACCACTGCGCCACCAGGGAAGCCCCCTGGGAAGTTTCTGTTGCACTGATTCTTTCGTCAGATGTGTCCGGCTGCTGGTGAGCCCATGAAAGGCAGTCTTTATTTTTGCTTCAGAGTTTCTAATTCTCATATTTCCTTTTAATTCTTTCTAAAAGTTTACATGTTCTCTAATTACACTGCTCACCTATTCTTGTATGTGGACCGTTTTCCCATAGAGTTCTGAGCATATTAATCATAGTTATTTTAAATTCTCAGTCTGATTATTTCAAAATCCCTATCCCTGCCATATCTGAGTCTGGAATTCTTTCTTTGCCTCTTTGGATTGTATTTTTTCCTTTTTATCAAGCTGCGTAATTTTTTGGCTGAAAGCTGGATATGAAAATAGCTGGGTAAAAGAACTGAGGTTAACAGGTCTTTATTTATATTTATGTATAAGGTTTTATATTTATCTGGGTAGGAGGTAGGCTGTGTTTAATGTTCGTAGAGGTCAGAAACTTAAATCTTCTCTGAGAATTTTTAGCAAAAAAGCTGCTCACCTGTATTCTTTGTGTTTTCCCAGATACTCCTTCTAGAGGCTGAGCCTCACAGCTAGTTCAGTTGTAAGCTCCCATTAGTACACAGGAGAGCTACTGATGTGGCCGCCTGGTGTGGTGGTGTGGAGGGGGGAAGAGCATTCTAGAATTCTATTATCCCATCTCAGTCTTTTTGTGAGTCTGTGCTCCGGGGCTGTGACCTCCACAAGTGACTCTCAGCTTCCTGCCACCGCCCCACCCTTAAGACCTTAACTAGGACAGGAAGGCTAGAAAGAGGTAGAATTGGGTATATTCCATCCCGAGGTGGAAGGCTGGAGAAGGCTGGAGTTGGGTATTTCCCTCCCCTGCAGTTCCTCTGGGTTAGGCTGTGGTAAAACTGCAAGTTGCTTAGACGCTATCAAAATAGTTTTTCTTGAGGGCAGGTCTTTGTTAAGGAGAATGGAATGCCCTGGGTGTGTTTCAAAATGGTAATGTTTCCTCTCCCCCCCCACCCCAGAAGCCTGAGGGTTTTTTTCTCTTATCTTTACCCTGAGAACCTGGTAGGGCTTCTCGAGGTAACATTAAAGCTGGGTCTCCAGGAGTTCTTATCATGCAAGCCGGCCCAGGCTTAAGCTCCCATCTTCCAGCGGCTCTTTCCAACAGCAGCTTTGCTCCCAGTAAGCTGTGATTCTCAGTCTCTGCCCAGCTGTCTCTCTAGTTTGGGGCATGCTCGTTTGCCCTGAGATCAGTTCTCTGATAGAGCTAAGAAAAGTTGATTTTTGTTTAAGTTCTTTTTCTTGTTCTGAGAATGGGAGTGCTGACTTCCAACGTCTTCATATGTTGGACTAGAAACCAGAAGTTGCATATCACTTTTAGATATCGTAAATACTTTTCTAATTCTGTCATGTTTCAATTACCCATAGTTACATTTCATGGAATGAAAATCTTTAATTTGTCTGTCAAAACGTCACCAGTATGTTTGCCTTTGAGCCTGCCTTTTAACATTTTGTTCAGGGAGACTTTTCCTGTCCCTAGTTGAAAGAATATCCTTTTATATTTTTCTCTCTTGACTTTGTAATTTTACCTTTGGCACTCGGGTCTTTCATTCACCTGGTGTCAAGGAATGATTCCGTTTTGTTTTTCTCCATAGAGTGAGCCAGTTTTCCCAATAGAATCTATGAAACAGTCCATTCTTCCCCATTTGATTTATGGTATATTAAGTTCCCATTTATACAAATGCCTTTCTCCCAGGTCTCTGTTAAATCGCCTTGGTCTATTTGTCTGTTCTTTTGCCAGTTCTGCTGTGTTTTAAAGCTGTGTTAATATCTAGTAAGACAAATCCTTCTTTCTTCTTTCAAGTTGAATGTATTTAAATGTACTCTTGAAGTAAATTTATTCTGGGTTTATCTTTGAGGCTTGTTTCTCCCATCTTTAATACAAAAGGAAAACAGAGATTCCATTAAGGCAGTGTTCCAGACAAACAAACAAACCCTTGCCTTTGTGTGTGAGGACATAGTTATTAATCCTGGGTTGTTGGGACCTGTACTCCAGGCTGTTTCTGCAGTAGTTCCATTGTAAGCCTGTGACTCCCTTTCCCCAGCTCACTTCAGGGTAGAGGGCGTACTCTTTCGACAGAGCTGGCTGAGGTGCTGATGGCGAGAAGGCAGCTTTTCTGTTGGGACTTCCTCATGGATTCATCAATGTCATTCTTTACAAAAGCTAGTCAACCTAAGAAGCCCCCACTCCTAGAGGCCGTCTAGCGTAACCAGCTTGTTTCCTGGGTGAAATAATTGAGGGCCAGTGAGGTGAGGTTATTCACCAAGATCTTCCAGTTTCCTCGTCACAGGCCAAGCACCAGACCTTTTTGATTCTGAGTTCATTGCTTCACCCACGTTCCCCACACCACATGGCTTTCTTCAGCGCACAGGGCAGATAGAGGCTCAACATGATAAATGCTGAGAGAGATCCAAACATAAGCACGCTGTTCATTTTATATACGTCTGATGGGTGGGTGGGAATGCAAAACACTCTTGGAGTGAGTCATCAAACGTGAACCAGGACCTTGCTTCCAGTCACAAGATGGAATTTCTTTTCTTGTTTACTGATAACTTCAGGCCTCTGGGGTTTCAGTATTTAAGTAAAATAAGGTAGATTTCAAGGTCTATTGCAAATATTTTGAGGACAGCAAAGCTCTGACAGCAGGAAAGGGACTGAATTAGAAGCTACAGTGACCTAATTGCCCTACCATTGACAAATGACTAATTGATTCTGTACACACAGCTGCTAGAACTACAGTATGGAGATAAGGCTTGCCTGTATCCTTACTATAAACCATGTATCATTAAAAGTTAATTTGTGGTTTCCTTTAAACGAAGAGGCTACTCTTGGATGACAGACGTATTCAGCAACCAGTAGTAGCAACAGAATAAATGATTATCATATAGCTGTCTATTAAGAAAAAAATTAATTTACCAAGAAATAATAGCACATAAGGTAATGTATATTGTGTTTATTAGAAGTTATATTACTATACTATTTCAAATGCTTTATGATTCTTCCACCCTAGGAAAACAGCCATTTATATTTTTGGTTTTTCCTTATTTATAGGAATACATATTTTACACGGTATCAAATGATATTGTTAGTAAAAAATATCACTCTACAAATTAACCTTAGAACGTTTTTTTGTGTTTGAACACTCCTTGCAGTTTGGTGAGATAATTTTTTTGCACCTATATTAGAGCTGACCAGAACCACAGACTGGACGGACTGCAGAGCTGACTTTGGCCTGGACAAAGACGTCTTGGTGTTGGACGACCTTCCCTTCTGGGCAGACAGCGTTTTGAGTTAGCCAGCATGAAATCAGTCATTTCATTCTCTTGGTTCAGATGAAATGAAACTATGCAGGAAAGCTACTTTAGGGCTTATAAGGTGATATGTTTTGAGGTCCCAGAGAGAGCAGTTTGGTGATGCTTTTCCAATCTTAAACTGTAAGCTGAGAAAAGTCTGATAATAAGAATGTGGCGGGGGCTTCCCTGGTGGCGCAGTGGTTGAGAATCCGCCTGCCGATGCAGGAGACACGGGTTCGTGCCCTGGTCCGGGAAGATCCCACGTGCCGCGGAGCAACTAAGCCCGTGAGCCATGGCCGCTGAGCCTGCGCGTCCGGAGCCTGTGCTCCGCAACGGGAGAGAAAAAGAATGTGGCAAAATCTGTGTACCAAGGTCTTCACTACAGCATTATTTATAGTAACGAATAATTAGAAGCGACTTAAATATTCAGCCATACAGAACATACTATTCATTAACATGGTATTTTAAGCAGCTAATAAAAGTTTGCTTTTAAAGACAAATGACATAGGAAATATCTATGTTGAACAAATAAAGACATTTGAACGTGTCAACCTTAAAAATGAAATAACATTGTTTTTCTGGCTTTTCTTTTTATTTTTTTAAAGAAGGCAAGATGAGTTTATTTGGGAGTTGCAGAGAACTGCAATTTGGGACATGCAAGCTACAGGGAGCCAAAGGCAAGTCCAAAGAGACCAAGGGAAAGTCAGCCTTTTTAGGTTTTAGGAGGAACCTGGAGATGGTTGCTTTGAATGAAAGTTCCCTGGAGGAGGACAAGAGTTCAAGGTTGTGGCAGTTTCTCCTTGGCTGCGGGGGAGGTTAGTGCCTTGTTGCTGGGCCAGGGAGGGCCCTTCCTTCCTTTCCTTAAAAGCAGGAGATGAAATTCTCAGGAGGTAAAAAAGGTACTCCTTGCAGCAGAAGAAAAGTAACATTCTTATCGTTACAGACAAGAAGTTGAGATGAGAATTTTATACAAAGAATTTTATACAAGCAGATCTTTCTATTTCTACCTTCATTCTTTCTATTGGTTATGCAGGCCACATGGTGGTACCTGTGTGAGAGCCCCTCCAGGGCCTCCTGGCTCCATTCTGAATAACGCTTCCTTTATCAATTTTCACAAACCATCTAAAACATTATTTCTACTGCATGGCAGATTTGATTTATAACAAATTTTTGTTAAGGAAGAGGTGACTGATGTGTTTATGCACACACACACACACACACACACACACAGAGTCATCCTTGGGGACTTCCTTGGAGGTCCAGTGGTTAAGACTCTGCACTTCCACCACAGGGCGCACGGGTTCGATCCCTGGTTGGGGAACTAAGATCCTGCATGCCACGTGGCATGGCCATGGGGAAAACATGTCATCCTCAGAAGAAAATGCCTGAATTTTCCCATCATCTCGATTGTGAATTATGAGTTTGTTTAACTTATATCTATATATGCCTGAAATTCAGTGTTGACTACAACTGATATGAATTACTTTTATAACCAGGAAAATAAAAAGATATTTAAAGGGAACTATATTCATTATCTTGTAATAACCTATAATGAAAAAGAATAGATATATGTATATGTATAACTTTGCTGTATACCTGAAACATTATAAATCGACTACACCTCAAAAAAATTTTTTTTAAAGCTGGGCAAAAAAAACCAAGATATTTTTTTAAATGCCTTTGTTCATCCATTTGATGGATTTATGAATTTTTATATCTGGTTTTAGCTCAATTGTCACTCACAAAATGGACAAGCGACTTAAAGACACTGCTTCAGAGAAACTGAATATTGAAGAGGATACTAATAAAGAATACTAAGAGTTGAAAAGTTGACAAGTCCATTCCTAGGATAAATCTTTTCCAACCACACTATCAAGGAAATACACCCTTAGTTGTTACACCCTAAGTGGTTTCAAAATATTTAACCATCAGCTTTTATGACACTTTAAAACTAGGCATCTAGAATGAGGGTAAATCTGTTTCCAACAAAGTTTAATTCAAAGGTAATTCAGTGAAACGTTTACAAAATTTCACTACACTCCAATAAAGTTTAGAAGTATCTTTTAGGGTTCTTATTTAATAATGAAAGACAAAAAGGCAACATATTTTGGATTAATGTTTACTCTTACTACTGTGGTAAAACAATAATTAAATCAGTGGCTATAATAAGGTGACAAGTGAAAAGCTCATTTTTTTAAGCAAATATATGGGAAAGACTGAAAATATGAAGTAAGAAATATTAGAACAAAGGAGTTGTAAGAATTTTACTGTACAATTGGATGACAGTACATATGTTTTAATGTGTCAGATTATATTACTGGAGTTTTTTCAATAATACAATACTTGAACAACAACTTTTGTGAGAAAAAAACTACTTTTTTAAGACCAGAAAAAAAACAATATTAATGACTACTTTACTGAAAATAAATAAGCATTATCACATAAGTTTATAAAATTAGTATCATTTAAGAAATGTATTTATTGCATGTCTTCGAAGCAAGGTGTTACAGTAAAGAAACTGAATCCGGAAATACATAATGTCTGATATGACAGCAAGATGATTACTGTCACCTGCAAATTGGCACTTGCCATCTACTACTACAAGGATTAAATTATGAGTTGCTGCAGCTGCTGACCTTTAACACCTCCTGAAAGGAGTTCAGGGTGGAGATCAGAAATGAGGCACTCTGTGTTCTGGAAAAAAACTGACAGAACAGGTCTTCAGATAGTTAGATATTTTCAGGAGATGATTTTATGAGTCCAAATCTGGCATCTCCTTTATATCTAGAAAAGCACAAAAATCCTTCATGGTGCTGTGTGCTCCTCGTGACTAGACGTTACCTTCTGCAAAAAATATGTGCTGGCTGCATGTACTCCCCCCTCACCAAAATCACATATTGTTATATGCTGACCTCCCCCCTACCTCTTTGGAGCAGTTTCTCCAGAAACTGAGATGCTGTATCTTCATTTTGCCCCAAATAAAACTTAACTCACAACTCTGACACTGTGCAATTTTTTTTTTTTTTTTTTTTTTTTTTTTTTTTTTTGGTGATATGCGGGCCTCTCACTGTTGTGGCCTCTCCCGTTGCGGAGCACAGGCTCCGGGCGCGCAGGCTCAGCGGCCATGGCTCACGGGCCCAGCCGCTCCGCGGCATGTGGGATCTTCCCGGACCGGGGCACGAACCCGTGTTCCCTGCATCGGCAGGCGGATTCTCAACAACTGCGCCACCAGGGAAGCCCATACACTGTGCAATTTTGTTTTAGTAGGCATTACTTTTACAAAAATTACCTTTAAGACAAAGAATAATCTTCACAGTAATTTATGACATGAAGAGAGAAAATGAAAGTGTTCATGCAAGACAGATACATGCTTTGCCACAAGTATTTCACGCCAAAGTATTTCTTGAACTTCTAAAATTGAAAGTGAGTTATGCATTTGATGACATTATACATTGCTGTGTGAGTAGTATGTTGTCTAGCAGATAACTTGTAAGTATCTTACAAAACCAGCTCATTTGAAAGATGACAGTGATGTTTTTTAGTTGTTAGTATGTCATGATTTTATAATGTCATATTTTTACTTGTTATTTATTGTATGATTTCTAGTAAAAGAAATCACGTCTCAAAAATTTTGATATTGGAAACAAAATTTTAATCTGTTTGAAAAACTTCTAAAACTATCAGAGCCTAGAGGAGCTTGAGAAGACATGACAACTAAATATAATGGACATTAGATAAAAACCAAGGAAATCTGAAAAAAGTGTAGACTTTATTAAAATGTTTCAATAGCACTTTATTACTGTAACAAATGTACCACACTAGTATAAGATGTTAATAATGTGGTATATGGCAACTCTCCATACTCTGCGATTTTTCTGTAAACTTAAAATTTTTCTAAAAAATGTGTATAAACAATAGCTTTTAAATGAAGTTTTAGTCATGTGACCACCCCCATAATCAATATATAGAACATTTCTATCACACTTAAAAGCCTCCTCCTGCCTTTTTCGCAGTCAGCCCTCTTCCCCCCATCCCAGCCCCTGGAAACCACTGACTTCATTTGTGTCCCTATAATTGTGCCTTTTCCAGAATGTCATATGAATATAATCATACAGTATCAATCCTAGAATATGTAACCTTTGTGTCTGGCTTCTTTCCATTAGCATAATGTTTTTTAACTTATTGATGCATGTATCCATAGTTCCTTCATTATTATCTCTGAGTACATTGATGGTTGTATCTCAAATTGTTTATACATTCACTAGTTGATAAACATTTGGGCTGTTTCCAGTTTGGGGCTATTATGAGTAAAGCTGAAGCAAACATTCACCTACAGGTCTTTGTGTAGGCAAATGTTTTCATTTCTCTTGAGTAAATACCTAGGATAGGGATGGGTCATATGTTAACTGTATGTTTAACTTTATAAGTAACTGCTACAATATTTTCCAAACTATTTGTACCGTTCTGACTTCTGACAAATGTTCAGGAGTTCCAGTTTCTCCACATTCTTGCCAGCAATTAGGTTAAAAAATATTTTCCTGGGCTTCCCTGGTGGCGCAGTGGTTGAGAATCCGCCTGCCGATGCAGGGGACACGGGTTCGTGCCCTGGTCCGGGAAGATCCCACATGCCGCGGAGCAACTAAGCCCGTGAGCCATGGCCGCTAGGCCTGCGCGTCCGGAGCCTGTGCTCCGCAACGGGAGAGGCCACAGCAGTGAGAGGCCCGCATACCGCAAAAAAAAAAAAAAAAAAAAAAAATTTTCCATTTTAGGCAATCTAGTAGGTATGTAATAGTAGTGGATTTAACTTACGTTTCCCTAATAAATAATAATATGGAGCATCTTTCTATGTGCTCACTTGCCATCCACATACATTCTTTTCTGAAGTGTCCAATTATTGCCCATTTAAAAATTGAGTTGCTTATCTCTTATTATTGGATTGTAAGTATTCTTTATATATATTCTGGGTATAATTCTCTTACCTTATATCAAGTTTTTAAAGATTTTCTTCCAATATGTGTTTTCATCTTATTAACAGTGTGTTTTGAAAGCATAGCTTAAATTTTATTAAAATCCAGTTTATCGGTATTTTTCTTTTTATGGATTATGCTCAAGCTCTAAGCAATATTTGCCTAACCTAAGCTTCTAAAGATTTTTGCATATGCTTCATTCTTAAAGTTTTAAAATTTAAGATCTTTTATTTAGGTTTATGATACATTTTTTTACATCTTTATTGTAGTATAATAGCTTTACAAAGCTGTGTTAGTTTCTGCTGTAGAACAAAATGAATCAGCTATACATATACATATATCCCCATATCCCCTCCCTCTTGAGCCTCCCTCCCACCTTCCTTATCCCACCCCTCTAGGTGGTCACAAAGCACCGAGCTGATCTCCCTGTGCTATGCGGCTGCTTCCCACTAGCTATCTATTTTACATTTGGTAGTGTATATATGTCAATGCCACTCTCTCACTTCATCACAGCTTCCCCTTCCCCCACTGTGTCCTCAAGTCCATTCTCTATGTCTGCATCTTTATTCCTGCCCTGCTACTAGGTTCATCAGTACCATTTCTTTAGATTCCATATATATGCATCAGCATATGATATTTTTCTCTTTATGACTTACTTTGCTCTGTAAGACAGACTCTAGGTCCATCCACCTCACTACAAATAACTCAATTTTGTTCTTTTTTATAATATTCCGTTGAGTAATATTCCATTGTATATATGTGCCACATCTTCTTTATCCATTCATCTGTCAATGGACATTTAGGTTGCTTCCATGTCCTGGCTATTGTAAATAGTGCTGCAATGCACATTGTGGTACATGTATATGATACATTTTTGTGTTAATTTTTTTTAATGTAGGGCAAGGTAAGAGTTGAGTTGATTTTTCTTTACTTTCCTTCTGTTTTCTTTCTCTTTCTTACACTCTGTCACTCTTTTTTTTTTTTGGATGTTGATATCCAGTTATTCCAATACCTTTTTTTAATACTACCCCTTTCCCTCATTAGGTTAGCTTGGCATCTTTTTTTTTTTTTTTTTTTTTTTTTTTCGGTACGCTGGCCTCTCACTGCTGTGGCCTCGCCTGTTGTGGAGCACAGGCTCCGGGCGCGCAAGCTCAGCGACCATGGCTCGCGGGCCCAGCCGCTCCGCGGCATGTGGGATCTTCCCAGACCGAGGCACGAACCCATGTCCCCTGCATCGGCAGGCGGACTCTCAACCACTGCGCCACCGGGGAAGCCCCTTGGCATCTTTTATTAAAATGAGATAACATAGATGTATGGTTTCAATGGCCTAAAAATAGGTATACCCATTTGGGGAGTAAATACTATTTACTCTTGTGTTTACTGTACTACACACAATGTTCAGAATCCACTCAAAAATTATGAAGCAGAACAAACACAAATAAAATCAACGTTAAGAGAAAAAGGAAGCAACAAAGTCAGAACCACAAAAGATCCAGATACTGAAACTATCAGATGGAAATTTCAAATAACTATGACTTATGTGCTAAAAGATCTAACAGAAAAGACAAACAACACAGAGAAAATAAGGGAGATTTTACCAGATAAATATAAACTATAAAAAGACTCAAATGTAGATGGTAGAAAAAATGCACACACACACAATATCAAAAATAAAGAATTCCTTAAGTGGGTTTATTAGCAGACAGGACACAGCTGAAGAAAGAATCAGTGAACACACTAGGTCAATAGAAATTATCCAAACTGAAACACAAAGAGAAAAAAAGGTGAAAAAAATAGAGTATCCAGGAGCTGTGAGACAATATCAAACTGTCTAACATACATGAAATTGATGTCTCCAAAGAAGAAGAAGAAAGAGAAAACATGACAAAAAAGATACTTTAGGAAATAATGGCCAAGAATTTTCCAAAATTAATTAAAGAAAAAAAACCACATAAATCTAAGAAACTCAAACGTCAATTAGGATACACAACACACACACTCTGCAGTCAAACTGCTGAAAAACAAAGATAAAGAGTAAATCTTGAAAGCATCAGAGGAAGGAGAAGACATATGACACACAGGAAAACAAATACAGGGATGACCACAGACTTCTCCGAAATATGCAGCCTGGAAGACAATGGACTGACAATTTTCTTGAAGTGCTTTCTTTGTTTTAAGAAGCATGCAAGATTTTCAACAAATGGTCTACTAATTTTTTAGACTTAATTTTTTAAAAGCAGTTTTAGGTTTACAATAAAATCAAGAGGAAGGTACAGAGATTTCCCATATATCCCCCCATCCCAAACGTGTAACCTCCCCAATCATCAATAAGACTCACCAGGATGGTACATATTTTTAAAACAAGAATGGACCTACATTGACACACCATCATCATCCAAAGCCCATGGCTTACCTAGAGGTTGACTCTTGATATTGTATATTTAATGAGTTTAGACAAATGTATAATGATATATACCAATTATTATAATATCATACAGAAAACTTTTACTGCCCTAAAAATCCTCTGTTTGCCTATTCATCTCTGCTCCCACCCAAAGACTGACATCCTTAAAGTATTAATATTTTTAAAAAATCCATCCAGAATTCTATACGCAGTGAAAATATACTTCAAAAATAAAGGCCAACTGAAAAGTTTTTCAGAAAAAGAACATAAACTGAAGATAAAGGAAGTTCTTTAGGCCAAATAAGGATGACAATAAATCAAAACACCAAAGTACAGAAATGAATGAAAAGTGCTATAAATATAAATGGTAAATACAAGGGTATATATAAAGTATATTATTCCTTATTTTAAATTACTTTAAAAGATAATTGACTAACTAAAGCAAAAAAAATAATGTATTGTGGGGCTTATTATATATATAGAATTAAAATCTATGACAAATACAGTACAAAAAATGCAAGAGAAGAAACCTTATGGTTGTAAGGTTTTTACACTGTATGTGAACATAATTTCCAAGTGACTATGATGAGTTAAAGATGTACATTTAAACTCTAGAGCAACCACTAAAAAGTTCAAAGAGATGTTGTGAGTGGTGTAGCAAGATGATGGAATAGGAGTTTTCTACCATCATCCCCCCACAGAAGTGTCACATTTGACAACTACCCACAGACAGGAGCACTTTTGTGGGACTCCAGGATTTTGGCAGAGAAATTCCAGCACATCATTGGAGAGGAATTCCTAGAATAGATGCACTGAAGAAAGAAGAAAAGATAG
Organism: Kogia breviceps; assembly: GCF_026419965.1. NCBI lineage: Eukaryota > Metazoa > Chordata > Mammalia > Artiodactyla > Physeteridae > Kogia > Kogia breviceps. Next base: position 109,261,929 of record NC_081318.1, on the reverse strand, counting down.
TTTCACTTTAACCATGTAATTCCTCTCCAGAGGAGGCACAGTTCAGTGCCAAGAGAGCCCCCCCTTGGCCCACAGTGTCTCCCATGTGGGAAAGTGAGAGCATAGTGAGTGAGCACACAGCTACCCCAGACATGTGAAGTGCTGTTCAAGAGGCCCACTTCTTTATTGTTTCTCCCAGATCACTGAGGTGATCAGCACAGCTGAGAGGTTGAGACAGCCTGGGAGTAGGAAAGAGAGGCCCATATCCTACCAACTGCTCTGCAGTCTCCATCAGGAAGACTGCCATGATCCACATGTGATGCCTCTCTTATTGATCCCCCAACGGCCCAGGGCACCCAAACGCTCCACATGCCTCACTCCCTTTTTCCTCTGGCTGAGTCCCCAAAAGCACCTGTGCAGACAGTGAGTGCAAACATTTCACACAGGTAGCCAGCTCTGCTCTGCAGGACTAGATGAAGGCACACATACAGGACACTACCTTAAGGAAAACCAACAGGAAGCACCAAGTCCGGCTTTGCAGGGTCAAAAGAAGGCTCTTAAGAATTCTTCCTCAGAGGGAACAAGAGGTGTGGAGTAGACGAATCCATAGAGAAGGTCTGAGAGACCCTCAGAATCCCTAACCAGGCTGATTGGTGAAGGCATTTCTTTCCCAAAGCTAGTCAGTAAACAGTGGAGGAGGTGACTGCATCTTCAAATGTGAGAACAGCAAGACAAGACTCAAGACATCAAAAAACATGAAAAATCCTTTGGTATTGTGAATCAAAGGAAGACAATATTATTTCAATAACCAACCCCAAAGAAATGGAGATGTGTGAATGGTCCAGCAAAGCTTCCAAATAACTGTTTTAAGGAAGCTCAGCGAGCTACAAGAGAACACAGACAACTCATCACAATCAGGAAAAACACATGAACAGAATGAGAAGTTCCATAAAGAGAGAGAAACGATTAAAAAATAACCTAAGAGAACCTAAAAGAACCTTTTGATTGGAGTGTTTAATCTATTCACACTTAATGTTAATATTGATACAGTTAGAAATATGTCTGACATTTCCCCTTTTATTTTCTTTATGTATCTTGTCATTTTTGTTCCACTCTTCCTCATTTACTGTTTTCTTTTGCATCAAGCAAGTGTTTTTTAGTGTAACTTTTAATTCCTTTAATAAATTGTATAAATTTAATTCTTTTAATAATTTTTTAATTTTATGTATTTTGGGCTTACCATGTATATATTCAGTTGTCAGAATGTACTTCAGATTTATATTAAATAATTCCAATGAGATATAGAAATGGTATTTCAGTTTTCCTCTTTTTCTTCCCCTTTTTTAAGAACTTTATATATGCTATAAAATTTGCAATACATTGTTATAATTATTAACTTATATAACTGTGTTATTTTTAAAGTTGACAATAAAGAAAAGAAAATATATATTTCTAGTGTTTGTTCTATTAACCTTCCTTTTTGCAATTTCTGGTTCTCTTCTTGTTCTTGTAGATTTGAATTGTTCTCTGCTGTCATTTCCTTACTCCAATATAGCTTTGCTCCCATTCACCTCTTTCATGCTGGTATTGTCAAATATATTACATTTCTATATATTACAAGCCCAACAATACATATATGTGTATACTGTTTTATACAGTTGACTGTTATATAAATTAAGTGATAAACTATGAATTTATACTGCCTTTCACAATTACAGAATTATCTTTACTGGTACTGTTTATTTATTTGTATAAATTTAAGTTACTGTATGGGGTCAGTTGCTCAAGGTCTGAAAAAACTTATTTTAGTATTTCTTACACAGCAGGTCTGCTAACAATAATTTTTCTAAACCTTTGTGTATCTTGAAATGTTTTTATTTTACCCTCATTTTTGAAATATGGTTTTGGTGGAGATAAGATTCTCTTTTCACAGTTTTCTTTTAAGATTTGAATACGTCATGCCATTGCCTTCTGGTCTCCATTGTTTCTAGTGAGAAGTCAGCTGTTCATTTTATTGGGGTTCCTGAAAACATGAAGGTTGTTGCTTTCAAGAGTTTGTCTTACACTATGATGTGTCTGCATGTGAATCTCATTGGGTTCATACTACTTACAGTTGGATGAATTTTAGATTCATGTTTTTCATCAAATTTTGAGTTTTTAGCCATTATTTTTAAAAACATTTTTCTATTCCTTTCTATCTTTCCTCTTACTCTTTAATCCCATTATACATATGTTGTTGTAGTTTACGGTATCCCACTTTCTCTAAAGCTCTGTACATCTTTTTTTATTATTATTATTTTGTTGTTGTTCAGATTGCATGATCCCTCTCACTTTAAATTCAGTGATTCTTTGTTTTGCCAGCTCAAATCTACGCTGAGCCCATTTGGTAATATTTTTATTTTAGTTATTGTATTTTTCAAGTTCATATTTTCCATTTGGTTCTTTTCATAATTTACCTCTCTTAATTGTTATTCTTTATTTGATGAGGCACATTATAACTTCTTTTATTGCTTTAAGCACTGTTTATTTTAGTTCTTTGAAGTCTTAACTGCTTCTTTGAAGTCTTTCTAAGTTTGAAATCAGTACACTCTCAAAGGCAGTTTCTGTTGCCTGCTTTTTTTCTTGTGTATGGAACACATTTTCCTTTTTATTTGGAAATCTTGTAATTTTTTGTTTAAAACTGGTCATTTTGAACACACTATTCTAGCAACAATGGATGCTGATCCCTCCCACCCTGCTCCCATACTCTTTGTAAGACTTCTTGTTGCTTTGTTAATGTTTTTGTTTGTTTGTTTGTTCAGTGACTGCTGAACTATGTAATGACGTATATTTCCCTGCAGTGCACAACTTCTGGTGCCACTCCTCAGAAGGTGCAGCCTTGAGCGTGTGTGCAGTTACTCTGCAATTGTAGTGGATTTAACAGGGTTCCATTTGACTTTCTCCTTCCCTGTGATTATGTTAAACTGTCTGCCTACCTTGGTATCACATCCAGCTCTCAGTCTCCATTAATTGCTGGCTGACTGTTTTCAATAACGCTTTGGGGCATAAAATGCTACCTATTGTGATCCAAATCCTTGAGGCCACTTGTTGAGGTTTGTTCTGACCACAGGAGGGCTCTTTTTCACTGTCTCTTTCCCTGGCTTTCTCTGATAAAACTTCTAGCTTGTTTACACTGTAGCCTGTTGCTCTCATGAAGCTTCCAGCCTCCTTTCAATTGCTTATCATCACTGCTTACCTGCATTGTTTTCCAGAGCACCCTTAGGCTTGAATTTCCCCACACTCTGTTCTAAATAGTTCCCTAGGGTAGAGCTTTAAAGCTCTGTGTTCTTATGACCTACATATCCTGCTGGGCAAAACCTCTGTGTCACTGCTCTGGAGGTGAGGACCAGCTCAGTGGCCCACTTCTCTCAGAGTGATACTCTGCTTCACAAACAGGTCACTGGACTGGGGCAGCTGCCTCTGGACTTCTCTGCTTTCCTCCCCTGGGATGCAGACTCTGGCCTATATGCTGAGGTGAAGGCAACTGGGGTCCCAGTACTCTTGGTCTGCCATGCCTGGGTAGTCTCTGTCCTGTGAGTAGAGGTTAGGTGGAGGAAGGGATCCCCAGACCTCTCACTGCTCTTGCTTCAAATACAGCCTCTGCAACACTGAGCTGGTGGCCTGCCCCTCAAGTAGAGGTACCACAGCCCTTGGCTGGGAGCTGATGGAAAAGGGAGCACTATGTTCTTGGCTACAGCTCTGCAGAGTGAAGCTTCCACTTTGCCGAGCTAGAGCGAGGAAAGAAAGAGTGAGTCATGGCTCAAATGCCACAGGCTTATACTGTTCTTACCAAGTAGATATTCTTAAACAAATGCTTCTTCCTTTCTGGGTGTGCTTCCAGAGATTTAAAATGGTTGAGTTTCTTTTCTTATTTCTACCAGCTAGGTTATTTCACTGGGGAGGGGGTCCATGGAGGTCCTTATGCCATCATTCTGGAAATTGTCTCCTAATATCATATGATTTTAAGTCAAGAGTTTCAAAATTAGTGAAGCATATACATTGTGCTCAATAAAAAACATATATATGCAATAATAGTTTTATTTTTACGTATTTATTATTTATGTATTAGTTAGCTATTGGTGCCTTTAAAAATCACAACAAAACTAAGTGTCTAATAACGACGTTCATTCTGCTTATGAATCTGCATTTTGACAGGGCTCCATAGGGATTCATTTTTGCATTACTCCATGTCAGCTAGGGTTTCTCAAAGCTTGGGAATGGGAATAATCTAAGGGCTTACCCATTCATATTTCTGATGGGTGATGTTGGAGGCTAGAATAGCTGGGGCTTTGGGGGTATCTCTCTATATCTTGTGTATATTTGTGGCCTGTCCATGTATGCTTCAGTATGTTTCAGCGTAGCTGACCTTCTAAATGTCACCTGAGGGCTTCTAAGACATATGTCTTGAGAGAGTCAGGTGGAAGCTCTATGACCTTTTATGATCTAGCCTTGGAAGCCATGCAGTAGTCAGAGGCCCACCAGATTCAATAGGAGGTAACATAGACAAAATTTCTTCTGGAGGGAGTGTCAATAGTACAACTGGAGAAGAATGCATGGGATGGGATGCCTTGGTGTGGCTGCTTTGGGAAAATACTACTTGCAACAGGGGTGAAAGCTAACAGGTTGCTATTTGTTGTTAGGAAATATAAAATTTTTAAATAATTTAAAATATAATTCACCTTTCTCTCTTTTTAAAATTCTATTTTATTTGTTTATAGTGTATGTAATTCAGTAGAATATGCATGTAATTTATAAATAAGTAGTCACATAATGGGACTGCCTTCAAATTCCTTTTAATAATAGATTGTATGATCAAAAAATTTAGAAAACTCTAATACAGAAATTCAAAATCAGGTTGAGTGATTTCCTCAGCAGTACACCAATATATATATTATGATAAGATTATTTTGTGATAACTTCCAAACAAGTATAAAACCCAAACTATTGGAACAGAATTATAGTAATAATTAGCATCTGTTAAGAATGACCTATGTGTCAGGCATAGTCTTATGAATTTTACATATATTACATAAACACATAAATATTTACATTTAGTTCTCTTAATAACTATATGAACTAGGTATTTATTATTTCTGTTTTGCAGATGAGAAAATGGAAGCTTGGAACGGATAAGTCAGCCAGCTCGTATGACAGAGCTGAACTCCAGAGCGCGTAATCTTAACTACCGTACAGAGAAATGAGACTTTTACAGGTGTCTATTGTGGTGTGTGTTTTTAGGAAAGTCTGTTTAGGGCCCAAAGCAGTGGTGTGTGGAAAATATTTAACAACCAGCCCTCCAAAAAGGAACTGTAGGCAAGTATATATGTACACCTGTTTATTATAATTTTTACTGACCCAAAGGAGATGCCCACATAATTTATAAATAATAATAAAAGATATATATTCTTTATCTTAATTCCATAACCTATAACTTCAGTGTGACTTGCTATTTCTTGCAAAATGCAACCTATACTTCTACTGCTAAAGAACAATGTAACAAAATCAGATGATGAATAAATGCTAGATTACTGTCTAATCAGCAAAGAAATGATTCATACTGTCAGAAAAGGGTAGTTTCAACATGAATGTTGGTTGATAATTTGGTTTGTGCTAATGAGTCAGATGAAAGTGAAACAATGAAGATGTATGTCAATGAAAATAAGTGGAGGAAGCCAACTTTTTTAAGACATTACTACTATTTAGCAGAGGCATAAGTGTATTAAATACAGTAGGTTTCTAGAATACGCTCCCCGATACAAGAAGTATTCCTTAATTTTTTATTGTGATAAAGTAAAATATACATAACACAAAATTTACCATCTTAACCATTTATAAGTGTACAATTCAGTGGCATTACGTACATTCACATTGTTGTACAATCATCATCACTATTCATCCTCAGAATTCCTTCATCACCCCAAACCAGAACTCTGTACCCCATGAAACAATAACTCCCCATTCACCCCTCTCCAGGCCCCCAGAAACCACAATTCTACGTTCTTTCTCTATGAAGTTGCCTATTCTAGGTACCTCATATAAGTAGAATCATATAATAGTTGTCCTTTTGGGTCTGGCTTATTTCACTTAGCAAAATGTTGTAGCATGTGTCTGAATTACATTCCTTTTTAAGGCTGTATGATATTCCATCATATGTGTATATCTCATTTTATTCATCATTCATTTACCAGTGGACATTTGGGTTGTTTCCACCTGTTGTCTATTGTGAATAATGCTGCTATAAACATTGGTGTACAAATATTGATTTGAGTCTTTGCTTCAATTTTGGGGGGTATATACCCAAAAGTGGAATTGCTGGATCATATGGTAATTCTATGCTTAATTTTTTGGAAGAAGTATCTTACTGTTTTCCAGTGCCATCCTTTAGTTTCATTTATTTGGTTAAGTTTACTCTCACTCTGTGTTCTGCCATTATCCTGGGGAACTTCAAGTTTCTAACATCTCCTTTGCTTCCACCCATGCTCTGATCACATATTATATCTCATTTATTAATATCTCAAACGCTTACTATTCTCTCTATCATTACAAACTTAGATTCCAAACACAGTCTAAGGTTTAGCTTGATTTCCAAGTATAGCAGAGACAGATCAATGATTGAAGAATGACTCTGTCTGGTAATATTAAATAAATGCATTAAAACTTATTAAAATTTTTTATATAAAAATAAATTTACACCTTGTGAACAAGAAACAAAAATTCCTTCTAGGAGACAGACTGTGAGCCAGTGGGAAACACAACTCACAGTTCAGACAAGTGACAAATGACAATAATGCTATGTGATGTATACACTTCACTAGTGGGAAATGCAAAATTTCAAGGGAAGTTAAATGATGGAGAAATTTACTCTTCTTTGAGGAAGAATACCTAGCTGAGAGGTAACACTTGAGTTGAGCCTTTATAGATCTTCAGTGACAGTTTGTAACCAAGGAAGGGAGGTCAGAGCAATCCAGGTCAGCAAAACAAAGGTGCAGAGACTCAGAGCTGGCAGGCAAGGCGAGGCTGGGGGGGGCAGGGGAGGCGGGGGGGGGCGGGGGGCGGGAGGGGGTTCAGGGAGGTTAGACTCTAATGTGTAACTGTGGAGACAATGAAGAGGCGGTGGGGTGGAGGTGGTGTCAGAGGATGAGGCTGAATAGAGGTTGGCCCTAGATTGAGAAAGATTTTGAGTGACAGACTAAGGAGCTGCTCTTTAGTTGAAGACCAATGGAGACTCACAGCAGTTTGTAAGTAGAGAAGTGACATGGTAAATTCTGCATTCAGAAAGTCCAGTTCAGTGATCACACAGAGAAAGAACTGAAGGGATTTACAACTAGAAAATAAGAGACCGGATAGGAGGTCAGTGTACCAGACAGCTCTCTGACATTGGAGGGATACCTCTTGCATTTTTCTTCCCATACTGTTATAAACGTCTCACCTTGAAGACCAGTATAGAACGTTCCAAGCAGCAAAAAAAAAAAAATCTGTTTAGTTAGAGGTGTCAACTTTTATAACTGACATTTTAGCAAAATTTTAAGAGTGACTTTTGTAGCATTAGGAAAGAGGAAATCACCATGTAGAATTTATTTGGCTTTGATTCTTTCTTTCCTCTGATAGGAGTTTGTCTCTGAAGAGCAAAGTACAAGTTTCTGACCTAATGTGTCTCCAACCTCTTCTGTTTGATCACCTTTACATTGAGGCCAGCACACCTTTAGTGTGACGCTTTTTATATTCACAATATCTTGTTTGCAGAAAGATTTTTCTTTTATCAGAAAGAAACAAAGACAATGTCCATCAGCCAGTGTTAGTAAAGGCAAGGTAAGGATCAAACAGTCTTCCCGACTTATACTTTCTGATCACACTCAAAAAGGAGAATTTATGGCAGGATTCAAATCAATGCAGATAATTCCTTGATCTATTTTAGGGGGTGGAATTTCTAACAGGTCTATTCTTTGCCTGACACCTGCAAATACATGTGACTTTTCATGTTATCAATGACATGAGTTACAAGTAGAGGTAAGTGGTGATGAGCACAATGTTTGCTATGTCAAATCTTTCCCTTTTACCTCTAAAAATCAAAACAGTCTCATCTTCTAATCCTGGCCCTGGTCTCTGAGGAGAATTACAATAAGAGCCACAAATGCTATTAGTTGAAACTTGAGATAAGTAAAATATGCATCAATCCTCTCAAGTGGAAAAATATTCGCTGTGGGTGTCTTTCCTTTTCAGTCATTAAAAGCAAAGTTCTTGGCACTGATGACCGCAATTGTTGTTCAGTTCCCTCTTGTACTCAGAAGATTCAAAGAGGGCTGACATTAGCATTCGAATCACCCTCCTTCGGCGGGAGCTGACCACACTGTGTTTTGAACGGGACTAAATGTCCATTCCTGGGACAGAGACCACAGACAGAGGAGAAAAGGGGCTGGTTTCCAACTTGTGAGCTTTAGATTCCTGCAGGGATTCACGTGAAGAGGGGCACCGTGCAGCTGAACGCAGGTCAGAAGACGACGCTGGATTGGAAATACAAACGTGGCTGGAAAATGCATCTCAGATGCGTACGTGCATCCTCCCTTGCTACAGAAATACATTAAATTCTTTCAAATACACCCCAGGGTCTCCTCTCCCTGTCACACAAACTCACCCAAGAAGTGAGTTTATTGGGTAAAAACAGAAACAAATGCTGTGGCTCGGATGCACACTTGGAGAGCAAAGTTTCTTCTCTGAGTCAGAAATTAGATCAAAGCTTGAGGAGAAAGATTACGGGGAGGAAGAAATGGAGACCCTCCAGATTCTTCAGTGTTGGAAGCTGATCAAAAACATTTCCTGGGAGTGCCTCGAAGATTCCTCAGAGGGAGTCGCCCTTCCAGCCATCTTTGGTGCACAGTCAGCGACTCACCCCTCACTCACTGCGTGTCTGGTTTGGGGTCACACTGGTCATGTCTGGGAGACAGCACAACCCCCTCTCCTGCGGACGAGCTCAGGCCAAGCGCATGAACTCCTAGTCCCAAACAGAAGAAGAAGCTTCTGGAAAACTTGGGAGGAGATATCGTTAAGCCCACACCCCTAGACTAAATTGAACCATCTTGTCACTATCTAACTCACACAATTTTTGCCTACTATATTTGGCAACTTAATCTGGGATACCTTTGTTAAAAAGAAAAAACAACAGGCCCAAAGTAGAGTCATTCAAAATCGAGTCAGTTGTGCTAAGCCCCAGGACTGCTAGCCAAGACTTAATACCTAACCTAACTGCAGTTTCAAACTCTCTCAGGAATGCAATCTTGACTGGTCAGCACTAGCGAGGTGCTTCTGTTCCGCTCAGAAGGTCGACCTTCCTGGAAACAATGCATTCTTCGCTAGCAAGTTCCTTGTTTCACCCTCTTTCTGCCTTTAAAAACTCGGATGAGATGCTGCCTGGTTCATGAATCATTTGATAAAGCCCATGTGATCTTTACATTTTACTCAATTGAATTTTCATTATTTTTTTTTTTTTTTTTTTTTTTTTTTTTTTTTTTTTGCGGTATGCGGGCCTCTCACTGTTGTGGCCTCTCCCGTTGCGGAGCACAGGCTCCGGACGCGCAGGCCCAGCGGCCATGGCTCACGGGCTTAGTTGCTCCGCGGCACGTGGGATCTTCCCGGACCCGGGCACGAACCCGTATCCCCTGCATCGGCAGGCGGATTCTCAACCACTGCGCCACCAGGGAAGCCCTGAATTTTCATTATTTAACGCTGTTAAACTCAGAATATCAGTTTTGGTTTGTATTGCAAACATAGTGGCAACACTAGATGAAGCCAAGTATACCTCTTTCAAGAATTACAAGAGGTCTGAGAATTTATCCGACTTGCAAGCTAATAAGTTAGCCTGCCACAGTTTCATGGATGTTGAGAAAAGACCCACGATTCCTGGGTCAGAGACAGAGAATTTTCTTCCTCAGGGCACAGCAGGCAGCATGAACTTCATGTATGTATCAGCTCCCCTTGTCCCCCAAGTCCCGCTGGGGAATGAGGAGGTGACCAAGAGGATGTTGTGCTGGCCACGGTTTTCCATCATAGCCAAAGAACCCCAAGCTTAGGAAACGCCAATCTTTTATTAAGGCAACTGCAAGAAGACCTGCCCGCCCTTTTCTCCAGGGAGGCATTATCTCTATTATACTGGACAGTAAACACATCTGCCCTTGGTTCAGTATCTCTACCTAGCCTGGGTCTTTGCTATACAAACATCCTTGAGAGGAGAGGTTGGGCACTAGACTGCTTGGGAGAATGGTCCTCAAGGGAGAAGAGAAATAGATTTGATCCGTACTTGGAGAGAGTAGGTTAGTAACTGACTGACTTAATTACAATCCATGGGACCATTCACCAACCAAACGATACTTCTGATGCAATTTCATGCGAATGTAATAGATAATGGGAAACTACAAGAAATTACTTCCCATAAAAGTGAAATGTCACCTTAACTAGATGGGACTGAACACTGCCCAGTGAACACCCGCTGCACAGACTTAGACACACAGGCAGGCGTTAACCCCGTAGGCCTGGAGGAAATGACTCATGGGGTGGAAGTCGAGGTAGAAGAAAGGAAGGCCAAGAAGCAGAAGCAGCTGCATAAATTCAAGGCACTCAGTCATACCCTGGCTTGTCATTCTAGAGCGGCTGCCAATAAGACACTTGCACATTTAATAAAGATTTGTTAGCAATGAGATCTGACTGAGCTTGAAGCTAGTTCTACCCCTGAATGTTTGAGTTTTCTACACCAGGAAAGCACTTCTTTTCTTTCCTGTCTTAGGAACACCTTTATTGAAGAATAACACACATTCAGAAAAGTGAATTGTGTAAGTGCAGAACATGATGAATTATCACACATACGAAAAGCACATCATGAAATCAGAAGCCAGATCAAGAGTTAAAATATGCCAGCCCCTCAAGTGCCCCTTTAGCCCCATTGCAATCAGTACTCCTAGAGTCATCTCCAAAGGTAACTACCATCCTGATTTCTAACATCACGGATTAGATTTATCTGTACTTGAACTTCATGTAATGGCAGCACACAGCACACATTTCTTGTGTCTGGCTTCTTTCTCTCAACATCACGTTTGCAAGATTTATAGTGTTATATTGTGTGCAGCTGTAATTAATTCATCCTAATTACTGGATAGCATTCCATTGTATGAAGATATTTCACACAGTGAATATTATTTCTTCATTATAATGTTGATGAAATTTTTATCGTTTTCAGTCTTTGGCCATTAAAGATAATGTGCAATAAACATTCTTGTACACATATTTTCACATATGTGTGTATTTCTGTTGAGTTGAAACCTAGGAGTGGAATTACAGGATCTGGGGTATGCATAAGTTTAGCTTTAATCGATAATGGGAAACAGTTTTCCAAAGTGACTGGACCCATTTATACTCCCACCAGGGGTGTATGAGAGCTTTCCGTTCTTGCAAACACTTGCTATTGGCAGCCTATTTGATTTTAGCGATTCTGGTAGGTGCGTGGCAGAATCTAATTGTGGTTTTAATTTGCATTTCGCGGATGACGAGTGAGTGTTCGTCCTTTTTCATATGTTTATTGAGCACTTGTATTTCCATTGGTGACGCTGTTGTTAAAATCTCTTGCTCACTTTTTTTTTATTGGGTTGTCATTTTCTTATTGATTTTTAGGAGTTTTTTGTTTTTAATACAAGTTCTTTTCAATTATATGTGTTGCAAATATCTTCTCCAATTCAGTGGCTTGTATTTCACTCTTTTAATGTGTTCTTTCTGTAATCTTTTTTTTTTCTTATTGGTTAATACTTTTGACATTTAAGAAAACTTTCCCTACTCCTAAAGACATACATGTTCTCTTGTTATCTCCCTAGAAATGTTATTGATTTGTTTTTCACAATTATCTCTACAATCCATCTGGATTTATTTGTGTGTAGGGCACGTGTCTGAGAAAAAAACTCACTGTGTTTTCCTTTACTCTCACACTCACAAGACTTGTGACACCAGATGTGTGGCTCTTCCACACCAGGCTGTTCTCTGACACCAGCTGAGTGTCCTGCATTTCAATTCAGTTCTGACAGCGACGAGAGTGAGTGCACATCCCACAGGTGAAAGGCTCGGTCCCACAAGCCTTCCCCCACTTCAGACGCCAATTGCAAGTAGGAGGTCCCCAAGTTACCCACGACTTCTGTCTGACTTGGCTGCGACTTGAAGAATCTTCCTTCTTCATGCTTGATTATTTGCTAGAAATAGCTCACAGAACTCAGGAACACACTCACTTATCTGTACTGGTTTATTATATAATAAAGAATATGATGTGAAGGCTACAGATAAACAACCAGATGAAGAGGTATATAGGGTGAGGCCTGGAAGGGTCCCCAGCACAACAGCTTCTGTCCTCAGGGATTCGGGGTGCACATAGATGTGTTTACCCACCTGGAAGCTCCCTGAGCCCTGTATTTTGGGAGGTTTCTTCACGTAAGCATGATCAATTGTTAACTCCACTTCTCTTCTGAGAGGAGGGGGGTGGGGCTGAAAGTTCCAAACTTCTGATCCTGGCTTAGCCTTTCTGGTGACCGGCCCCCATCCTGAAGCCCACGAAAGGTCACCTTATTAAAACAAAAGACACTCTGTCACTCAGGAAAATCCAAGAGACTTGGGAGCTGTGTGTCAGGAACCAAGGTCAAAGACTAAATATCCGAACAAAAGGTGCTCCTGGTGCTTTTATCACAGAGGAAATTACAAGGGTTTTAGGAACCCTGTGGCGGGAAGCAAAGACCAATCTGTGTGGTTTCTGTTATTTTACAATGTGAGTTAAAGAGTAAGATTAAATCTTTTTCTTACGGATATGCGGTTTTGTTTGTTTGTTTGTTTGTTTGTTTTCGGTACTCGGGCCCCTCACTGTCGTGGCCTCTCCCGTTGCGGAGCGCAGGCTCCAGACGCGCAGGCGCAGCGGCCACGGCTCACGGGCCCAGCCGCTCCGCGGCACGTGGGATCCTCCCGGACCGGGGCACGAACCCGTGTCCCCTGCATCGGCAGGCAGACTCTCAACCGCTGCGCCACCAGGGAAGCCCGGATATGCGGTTTTTATGCCTATCCAGCACCATTTGTTTATTGTCCTTTCCCCATTGCTCTCCAATAATATCTTTGTCATGAATCAAGTGACTGCGTGTATTGAGCTTGTTTCTGTGCTCTCTATCCTGTTCAGTGGTCCATTTCTCCATCTTTGCCCAAATAACACATCTTTTAATTACTCTAGCTTAGTCATAAGTCTTGATATCCAGAGTATAAAGCTTTCAACTTTTTAAATTCTTCTTCCAGGTTGTCTTGGGGCTAAAATTCGGTATCATTTTTAGAATTAGCCCATCAGCTTGCACCCATGTATATACACACACTTGCTAGCTTTTTTAAAATAAGGATTTTATCAGTTAAAGCAACACAGAAAATTGGCATCTTAGTAACACCCAATCTTCCAATCCAAGAACAAAGTATATTGCTTTACTTATTTAGGTCTTCTTTAACTTCTCTCAGTACTGATTTAAAGTTTCCAGTGTAGAAGGCTTGTGCATTTTATATTAGATTTGCTCCTAGATATTTGATGTTTTATAATGTTATTGTGAACAGTATAATTTTAATTTCATTTTCTAATTGTTGATGATACATAGGAGTAAAATTGTCTTTTGTGTTTTGCATACAGTAAGTCCCCTACAAACGAACGAGTTCCACTCCAAGAGTGCATTCGTAAGTCCAGTTTGTTCGTAAGTCCAACAAATTTAGCCTAGGTACCCAACTGACACAATCGGCCGTATGATACTGTGCTGTAATAGGTTTATAATACTTTTCACACAAATAATACATAAAAAACAGACACAAAAAATAAAGAAAACATTTTTAATCTTACAGTACAGTAACTTGAAAAATACAGTAGTACAGTACAACAGCTGGCACTTCTTAGCAGTACCAGCTACACCACCGCTGCTTTTACGCTTGCTTTCAGACATCCTGGGCTTGAAATAAAGATACTGTGCTACTGTACTCTATACAATACTATACAGTAAAGTACACAAAAGCAGAGCCACTTGCACAGGATGCACACACATGACAACATATGCCAGACACGTGAACTAACTTACGTGATTGGACATGTGAATGTCACATCTTTGGAAGTTTGCAACTTGCAGGTTCATACGTAGTGGACTTACTGTATTTAATTCTACCAAGCCGTTGTGTTAAATTCACTCTTTAATTCCAATGGTTCATCTGTAAAGTTTTTAGATTTCCTACATACACAGTCATGTTGTTGGCAAATAATGACAGTTTTACTTCTTCCCTTCCAATCCTTACATATTTAATTCACTTATCTTGCCTTATTTTACTTGCTAGAGACCTACAGTAGTGGCCGTCTAATGTAAAAGAAAAACTTTCAATATTTCACTAATATATTTATTAGTTCATTGCTATAGGTTCCATTTATTCCTTGCTAAGGAATGTTACATTTTATCACATGGTTTTTCTGCATTCATTGAGATGATCATATTATTTTTCTCCTTTATTTTGTCATAATTCTGAGTTGCTTTTTTTTGAACTTGATATACACGGAACCATTTGATATGTGATCTTTGCATCTGACTTTTTTGCTCAACATTAAGTGTAGCCATTCGCATTACTGCATGCAGCTGGGATTGTTCATTTTCATTGCTGAAGAGAATTCCATTATGTGATTTTGACACCAATTATTCATCCGTCTGATATTTGATGGATACTTGGTGTTTTCCACAGTTTGGAGAAAATCAAGCTATCCACCTATCTCTCTCCTCAGAAGAGATTTACAGGCAAGGCACCCGAAACTGCACTCCAGCCCTGCTGCTAATTACCATGGTTACTGCAGTTGCATCCACCGTGCCTGCCTGCGCTGGCCAAGGGCCTTCCATCCACACTACCACACCCCCACCGATTCTCTGCACCCCTACGTCCTACCATCAATTCCAGAGAATAACCCTCACGGAAATTCCCAAAGATGCTGCTACCTCCCCCTCACGGTAGATCCCTTACTGCCTCAGCGAGATGAACATCCTCACGGAGCCCCAGAGAAGCCTGCTGAGATGCTACATCTTTTCATCTTACCGGGTAAATACATTTCTGCATTTCCACCTTCCTGAGGTTTTTGATCCCTTCCTCAATACTACCCTGAAGCAGTGGGGCAGCTCCATCTGATTTTCCTGTCCAAGCTTCAAGAAGCCATCGCAGGAGTGTGCTAGGATTGGCTGCAGTGGTCAAGGAAGGTGGTTGAGCCCAAGTCCTGGGAAAGTGCTGCCAGGCAAGTGAATTTTCCCCATTGAGTCTCTTGAGTCTCATATTCTCTTTTGCTTCTCTCAAGATCCACTCCCACATGTGGCCTCCCAAGTGCAGCTGGTATCTGTAACTCAAGGACGATTACTTCTGTGTCCAAGTTATTCCTCCTAGAGCAGGGACTGGGTTTTCTCGCTCAGACTGTGCTGAGATTTGGCTGGAGCTGTCAGAGATGGTGAGGGTGGTGAGGATGGATCTAAGGTCATCTCGTGAGGTGCCTCTCAGGCGAGGGCTCCAAGAGGTGGGGGCTGCAAGCACAAGAAGTCTGTGCTCCTCTGCGAAGAGGGAGGATGTTGCTTCTGTTGGCCCAGAAGGTTCGGGGGAATCTAGGGGTCCAGGTTCTCAGCTCATCCACATACATACGCCCAATCTCAGGTCTCAGATTCCATTAGTTTCCTCTTAGGGCCCTCACAGTAGGACCCCTGTTAAGGCTGTGTGCTCATTCACCCCCCTTTGCAGCTCTGCAACGTTAGCAGTTAGCTGCTGCCGGGCCCTCGTGCCCACAGGAGATAAGGGGCTGCACAAACACTGCCTTAGACACCCTTGCAATCTCAGAGTGCTTAGAATGAGAGTTGGTACAAGCATATCACTGTATTGTTTTCAAGGCTTTCAAAGCAGCTAGCAAAAGCCAAATTTTAATTGCCATTTTTTTTTCCATTCCGTTTGAGTGACATAAAAGAAATGCTCGACACAGATATGTGGACAACTGTCTGTTGAAACAAGGTTGGACCAAGTATGATTTACATTTGTTTCTGCAGGTGACTGGGGGCTCTAGCTCATGAACCCCTTCATCCAGTGTGGGTAACTGAGGTGATTCTCAGCTGAGCCGAAGTCCCTGTAAGTCTTCCTGCCTCTTAGTTCACTACTGGAGAGCAGGTTGCCAGGGTCCGGTCAGAAATGACGGGGGTTACCAGATTCACCCTTCCTCTTGGGAGCTCTTGGAGCCTCTGTCCCCGTGAACCTGCCCGCGTTGCAGCAAAGGGACAAAGACCACTAAAGCTCAGGTTGCCTAGCTGACCTCACTCTCCCCCCGTCTCCTGAATGCGTGGTTCACTGAGTAATCAGGCCTCTGATGCGACCTCGCAGGTGTTTTGCCACATTTTCTAGTTGCTTTTAGTGGATGAGTTGTCCTAAATTTCTTACCCATCCATTTCACGTAAACAAAGTCATCTTTAAACTAAGGTCATGAACTAATAAGCCACAGCATAAAATAAATTACAAACGGTTAGTAAGCATTTGAAAAATATCAGCTTCCTAATTAGAAAAGCTTTTCAATTAAAAATGAGATGATTTCAAATGCTAAGGTGCGAAGATGAAGTAAACAGAAGTTATTGAGTGCCCTCAGATACTGCTAGTAAGAGTCAAGCAGAAACTTTTCTGAAAGGAATTTTGGCAATATTAACAAGAATGGCGTAATTTTTTATACATATTGACACAGCAGTTCCACTTCTGAGAAATTTATTCTAAGGAAATAATCTAAAATGTGCACAGGTGTTTAAGCCAAATATATTCAACTTAGGGTTATTTTTAAAAAAGAAAACATTTAAAACTCTCTGTAATATAGTCATAGATAATTAAATCATAATATATCAAAGAAATAAAATGCAACTTTAAAATTTTAATTTAGGGCTTCCCTGGTGGCGCAGTGGTTGAGAGTCCGCCTGCCGATGCGGGGGACACGGGTTCGTGCCCCGGTCCGGGAGGATCCCACGTGCCGCGGAGCGGCTGAGCCCGTGAGCCGTGGCCGCTGAGCCTGCGCGTCCGGAGCCTGCGCTCCGCAGCGGGAGAGGCCACAGCAGTGAGAGGCCCGCGTATCGCAAAAATAAATAAATAAAATAAAATAAAATTTTAATTTAATTTAATTTCCCTTTAGTTTACTAAAAGCAGGGGAAAATGCTTTTAAATATCACTAAGTCAAAAGCAAAATTTAATGTATGTACAATATGAATTCAATTACTCAAAAATATGCATAGGGAAAACTCTTGAAAAAATATTCCAGATGTTAAAATTGCTTTCCTGGGCAAGGAGTTATACATATTGTCTACTCTGCATTTTTATAGCTTCAACTACTTCTCAAATTTTCTACTGAGTGGGCAATTCTTTTACAATCATAAATAACAGGGGAAAAAAAGAGAATGTAGCTTTTCAATTAAAATTAATAATAGTAAATTATCCAGAATAAGATAGAGAATGTTGGTTGGTTTAATTTTTCAGATAATTAAATATTTATGATAGGATGTATACTCCAAATAGAGTGTCTTTCAGGAATACATAGTAAAATAAACCTAATAACAAAACTACACAAACAGAAATCAGCTCTTCTGTCATGATTCCTAAGGAACTTCAACTGTTACACTTTTTGCGGGTCACAATTAGGAACATCGATTGTCATTCCTTCGAAGCGTCTTAATCTCTTTCTTAAGTGTCTCTTGTTTCCCAGGGGTGCTGGCTTGTTCATTAAGCCCCTAGCACTTTACACCTGATATTTTCATTAATTTTCTCCACACTTCATTTAAGGTAAACATTATTTTATGCATTTTACAAATTAGCATTGTAGCTTTGCCAAATTTTGCATCAAACCTCAGAGCTGGGATTTAAACCCCAGTCTCACCCCCTCCCCAGCCTGCCCTCTGGCTCCCGCCTGGAAATACGGGGGACCGGTAATTATTTGTTGGTTTAATATAATTTGTTTAGTCGCTCGAGGACACTGATTTGCATTTTTTCTCTTTTTATATTGATCTGTAACCCGCTTTGTCTCCTACCTAACCGGTATTTGGGCACGAACTGGCCAGTGTCACTTTCCTGTCCTTTCAGACGGGGTTTCGCCCCCAGGGTTCTCTGGCAGCCGCCTCCGTCGCTATGGTGACCCGGTGTCAGAGCTGACACCGCAACATCAGCAGCTGCGCCGGGTCCTCGCCGGCTCAATGGAGAGCGCGGTGGACTTGGCACCGAGGGCGCAGGGTCTGCGCCGAGCTGCGCGCGGGGCCTCAGTCCCTCCCCAGGCAGGAGCCCACTTCCAAAGACAGACAGCCTGGCTGCGTTCCGAGCCATGAATGCCTTGAACTCAGCGATTTCTTTTTCAACCGAGAGAGAGAAACAAAACAAAACAAAACACCCATCAGAGCACACACTGGAGTGGTGGTGTGTCCTGAATCTTGGAAACATCTCAGCAGAATTCACAGTCTTTCCTTTCCAGGGTGCAGGCATGGGAGACTTAGAGTAAAACCCGGGGGACTTCCTATAACCCCATCTGATCAATATGACATGGAATGCAGCACTGCAGTATTATAGTTTTGAAATCATATAGGAACACATAAATATGAGCTTATAATGTACTAAGTTTGAAAACTAAGATAAAAAAATCATATGCAAACTCAGAATACCACTAAATGAAGATAGTCATATGCAAGTAAATGTAAAATATATACACCAACAGGATTCATAGAGGCTGGATATTCCATGATAGAAAGTGGCAGATACGTTGTTTGGTATTACACTTAAGCTGAATGTAATTTTAAAATATGTATGATAACGTTTTGTCAAATTGCAGTGGGCTCCCTACAGCAAGAGAGAATGATCCTTTCAAGGCAATAAATTAATGAGATAATAAAAATTCGTACTCTATTGCATTATGAAACAAAATCATATTTCAAAAAGAAAACTACCTTTATGGTTTTTTTTTTTTACAAGAAAAGCGTAATATGTGTCCTTTAAAGAACATCCCGAAAGAAGCTGTAAGGGCAGAGAATGAATGCCCCCAGCTGGGCTCTCCTCCTCCCTCTTCTTACTCTGGCAGCCTCAGCCCACAAATGACCCAACCCAGTAGTGCAATATATGAGGTCCTTAACTAAGGCTGGTACCATTGTTTCCCTAAGACACACACACACAGGCACAGATACACGAGTGCTGTGTTATTCTAAATAAACGTGCTTCTACAATTAATACTTATCTTTTTTATTTTGAAGATTTTCCTTTCTATCCTTTTTTTTTTTTTTTTTTTTTTACTTAGAAGGTATACCTGGGCCTAGAAGAACCCTGACTTTATTCAACTGGCCACATGAATCCCCATTTCCCAGCATATCCTGAGGAGATTGAGGCTTCAGAGTGTGCCTTGCCCTGGTGACTGTCTTGACCTGAGCGGGCCCAGTCACAGAAAAACAGGTCCTGTGGTCAAGCGAGAGGTTTCTCTCTTCCCACACTGGACCGTCCATCTCATAATCAAGAGAGTAACCAGCCTTGAGATGAAGCAAAGTCTATGTGCAACAGAACTGAGCAATGAAAAGAACCTGTCACTGATGACACCACGAAGCCACTGAGTCAACCAGCTCACGCCTGGCTTCCAAACTCCCACCTTGTGAAACAACAAGTGTCCTTATAACGTTATTCAGCTTGAGTTGGTCATTCTCTTACTTTCAGCTGAACTGATCCAACATGCCTGAGAATTTCTATAGGATGTATTGTTACAAGTAGAGTTGTTTATGCAAAGGACATATGCACTAGTGTGCTAATAAATATTTGACTGATTCATGGGGGTAGGGGAGGGGAGCATGGGATGGTCTTGAGAGGAAATCCCTTATTTGTAGCGTTCGTAAGTTTCTGCAAATACTCCCACCACAGCTCCCGACATGGTGTCAGTGAAGGCAGCTGGGAAAAGATGTGCACGCTTGGCTCTTGGCCTCCGATGAGACTACACTGATTTCTCTTCCAGTTGCTGGTATTCGATGGTATCCACTTGGGGTCCTCTAAAAGGGCGGTCCCCAACCTTTCTGGCAACAGAAACCGGTTTCGTGGACGACAATTTTTCCCCACGGACAGGGGGAGGGGAGCATGATTCAGGTGGTAATTCGAGTGATGGGGAGAAAGCTTCACTCGCTTGCCTGCCTCTCACCTCCTGCTGTGCGGCCTGGTTCCTAAGGCCATGGACTGGTACCTGTCTGTGGCCCAGGGGGTTGGGGACCCCTGCTCTATAACACTGATTTCAAATGCTGCAGTTATCGAATACTAGCAATTCTGTATTCACATGGGTATATGCTATTGATCTCTTTTCAATTCTTACATAATCATGCAGTTTTAATTACCTGAGTTGCATGATATTTGATTTCTGGTGGGATAAACTGAGATGAGGGAATCTATTAATCTATTAATTAATTAATATTAATCTATTAATTAATTAATCTATTAATCTATTAATTAATCTTCTTCAAACTTCCATTGACTAATCCTTCACATCACTATTCCAGATTAACTTCAAAATCAGTTTTTCAATTTCTACAAAAATTATCTCAAGACTTTTTGTTTTACAGGGCAGTTCCAGGTTAATTAACATGTTTAATATGATAAATCTTCCTTACCATGAACATCGTTTCTATTTGTTTATTTTTAATTTTTTCATAAATTGTATAGTTTGCACATAGAAATCTTATGCAACTCTTACGTTTAGTCTTGAAATTTTATAGTTTGAATTATTGTAAGTTGAATTATTTTGTATTGTTTCTTTATAATTGTGTATTGTTACTATATAGGAAAACAATTGATATTTCTCTTTCTTTTTAGTTGTATCTTGAGAATTTCTGTATAAACACAGCATCTGCCAAAGACTCTAACCATTTCATTTTTTTTTAACCTCATGTTTTTCTTATTGTATTCCACTGTCTTAGACCTCCAGAATAGAGATGAATAGTAGCATTAAGAGTTCACATTTTTGTATTCTCTGACTTCATGGAATCAATTCTAATGTTTCACCATTAAGAATGATGCTTGCAGGGCTTCCCTGGTGGCGCAGTGGTTGAGAATCTGCCTGCCGATGCAGGAGACACGGGTTCGTGCCCCGGTCCGGGAAGATCCCACATGCCGCGGAGCGGCTGGGCCCGTGAGCCATGGCCACTGAGCCTGCACATCCGCAGCCTGTGCTCCGCAATGGGAGAGGCCACAACAGTGAGAGGCCCGCATACCGCAAAAAAAAAAAAAAAAGAATGATGCTTGCAAAATTTACACAAATTGATGCTGCTGTAACTTTCCACTTGCTTTTTCGGTTATGGATTTTCTTTCTAGTAAGAGGTGATTTATACTTTTGTTAGAAATAAATATTGCAGTTTTAAATACTATTTGGGCATCTAACAGCATAGGATCATTTGTTCTTCATCCTTTGGTCTAACATTTTAAAACTGAGTTTTCAGGGCACTTATATATGCCAAGCAGTGTTCTGTATTTTTTTGTTTTGTTTTGTTCTTTTAAAATTTTTTAAATTTCTTTTAATTTAAAAATATTTATTTATTTGCCAAGCAATGTTCTAAATTCTCCACATATATTTACTCATTAACCTCAAACAAACTTAATGAGCTAGATACAATTATAATAACTACTTTACAAAAGAAGACCCAGAAGAGCAGAGAGTTTGAGTAACTCACTCAAGGTCATAAGGCTAGAAATTGGCAGACTCAAAATTTAAACCCAGGCAGTCTGATTCCAGAGCCTGTAATTTTAACCATACTTTGTAGCCTCTTAATGTGAACTACATAAGTACATTTCTTAATACTGAACAATCCTTGCACTCTTGGGGTATCCTTCTTTGTATTGAGATAGTCCCAAGTGGAATTTTTCACGACATATTTAGGACTTACAGATGATTGATTATTGAAATCAATTATAAGTTTCGGTATTATTCTTATTACTTTCATGACAATTCTTATCTCACAGATTAAATTTAAGAGCTTTCCATTTTTCCTAAACATAGGAGACTTCAAAAATTGTATTTTTTTTTTTAGGTTTTGATAAAAGTCATCCACAAAACTATGTAGGCCCAGTACATTCCTGTCTCTCTCTGTCTCACTCTCTCTCCCTCTCTCTCTCTCTCTGTAGATCTTTGGCTATATTTTCTTTTTCCTTTGGCTATTGATTTTCTTTGGTTTTCAGTGTCCTCACAGGTCAAATTAGGAAATCAATATTTGTCTAGAAAAATCAAGACAAAAAACATTTGTCTAGGAAATCACCTAGATTTTCATATCTACTGTGCTTAATATTCTTTTATTAAATTCTTAATCTCCATTATATTTGTGTCTTTTTTTATTCCTAATATTTTTGTTAATGTTTTCCAATTTTCCTGATCAAACTTTCATAATATTTGATCTTTATGAAGAAACTGCTTTCAACAATTCAGTCCATAGCACCTCCTATTTCACTGTCTCTTATTTTTTAATTTGTTTTGTTTTGTTTGTTTGTTTTTGTGTGATAACTTTAAACTTTACCATATGTATAGGAAAAAAACATAGTATATAGAGGGTTCAGTGATACCCATGGTTTCAGGCATCCACTGTGGATAAGGTGCAGGGGAACTAATGCACCATGACACTCACAAAAGATACCTCTGAATAATTCCAGTCAGTACTTCCCATTGAATGCAAACCATTAACAGTACACCCTCCTGCCTTCCAACTCCAATATTTTTAAAAAGCAGATACATCACTCCTTTAAACACTATGAGACAGTGGCTTAGTCCATTAGGGCCATTGTAACAAAATACCATAGACTGGGTGTCTTATCAACAACAGAAATTTCCTTCTCACCGTTCTGGAGGAGGGGAGGTCCAAGATCAGGGTGCCAGCATGGTGATGTTCAGATGAGAGCCCTCTTCCAAGTTGTAGACTGGGGACTTCTGGTTTTGTCCTCACATGATGGAAGGAGTGAGGGATCTCAGTGGGTTATCTTTTCTGTTTTTTTTGTTAACCACGGCAGAAGCTTCCTCATCATTTTATTTTTTTATTTTATTTTCTTTTACTTTATTTATTTTTATATAGCATGTTCTTATTAGTTATCTATTTTACACATATTCATGTATACAAGTCAATCCCAATCTCCCAATTCATCCCACTACCACCACCACTGCCACCGCTTTCCCCGCTTGGTGTCCATAAGTTGGTTCTCTACATCTGTGTCTCTATTTCTGCCTTGCAAACTGGTTCATCTGTACCATTTTTCTGGATTCCACATGTATGCATTAATATACAATATTTGTTTTTCTCTTTCTGACTTACTTCACTCTGTATGACAGTCTCTAAGTCCATCCACGTCTCTGCAAATGACCCAATTTCATTCCTTTTTATGGCTGAGTAATATTCCATTGTATCTATATACCACATCTTTATCCATTCGTCTGTCGATGGGCATTTAGATTTCTTCCATGACCTGGCTATTGTAAAAATAGTGCTGCAAAGAACATTGGGGTGCATGTCTTTTTGAAATATGGTTTTCTCTCGGTATATGCCCAGTAGTGGGAATACTGGGTCATTTGATAGGGATTGCACTGAATCTGTAGATTGCTTGGGTAATATAGTCATTTTCACAATATTCATTCTTCCAATCCAAGAACATGGTATATCTCTCCATTTGTTTGTGTCATCTTTGATTTCTTTCATCAGTGTCTTATAGTTTTCTGAGTACAGGTTTTTGCCTCCTTAGGTAGGTTTATTCTTAGGTATTTTATTCTTTTTCTTGCAGTGGTGAATGGGAGTGTTTCCTTAATTTCTCTTTCTGATCTTTCATTGCTAGTGTATAGGAATGCAAGAGATTTCTGTGCATTAATTTTGTATCCTGCAACTTTACCAAATTCATTGATTAGCTCAACTAGTTTTCTGGTGGCATCTTTAGGATTCTCTATTTACAGTACCATGTCATCTGCAAACAGTGACAATTTTACTTCTTCTTTTCCAGTTTGTATTCATTTTATTTCTTTTTCTTCTCTGATTGCTGTGGCTAGGACTTCCAAAATTATGTTGAATAATAGTGGTGAGAGTGGACACCCTTGTCTTATTCCTGATCTTAGAGGAAATGCTTACAGTTTTCCACCATTGAGAATGATTTTTGCTGTGGGTTTGTCATATATGGCCTTTATTATGCTGAGGTAGGTTCCCTCTATGCCCACTTTCTGGAAAGTATTTTCATAAATTGGTGTTGAATTATGTCAAAAGCTTTTTCTGCATCTATTGAGATTATCATATGGTTTTTATCCTTCAATTTGTTAATAGGGTGTATCACAATGATTGACTTGCGTGTATTGAAGAATCCTTACATCCCTGCGATAAATCCCACTTGATCATGGTGTATGAACCTTTTAATGTGTTCTTGGATTCCGTTTGCTAATATTTTGTGGAGGATTTTTGCATTTATGTTAATCAGTGATATTGGTCTATAATTTTCTTCTTTTGTAGTATCTGTATGGTTTTGGTATCAGGGTGATGCTGGCCTCATAGAATGAGTTTGGGAGTGTTCCATCCTCTGCAATTTTTTTCAAGAGTTTGAGAAGGATGGGTGTTACCTCTTCTCTAAATGTTTGATAGAATTCACCTGTGAAGCCATCTGGTCCTGGACTTTTGTCTGTTGGAAGATTTTTAATCACAGTGTCAATTTCATTACTTGTGGTTGGTCTGTTCATATTTGCGATTTCTTCCTGGTTCAGTCTTGCCAGTTTATACCTTTCTAAGAATTTGTCCATTTCTTCCAGGTTGTCCATTTTGTTGGCATAGAGTTGCTTGTAATAGTCTCTTAGGATGCTTTGTATTCCTGTGGGGTCTGTTGTAACTTCTCCTTTCTCATGTCTAATTTTATCGATTTGAGTCCTCTCCTTCTTTTTCTTGATGAGTCTGGCTAAAGTTTTATCAATTCTGTTTATCTTCTCAGAGAACCAGGTTTTAGTTTTATTGATCTTTGCTATGGTTTTCTTTGTTTCTACTTCATTTATTTCTGCTCTGATCTTTATGATTTCTTTCCTTCTACTAACTTTGGGTTTTCTTTGTTCTTCTTTCTCTAGTTGCTTTAGGTGTAAGCTTAGATTGTTTGAGATATTTCTTGTTTCTGTATTGCTATAAACTTCCCTCTTAGAACTGCTTTTGCTGCACCCCATAGGTTTTGGATCGTCGTGTTTTTGTTATCATTTTTTTCTAGGTACTTTTTGATTTCTTCAGTGATCTCTTGGTTATTTAATAATGTATTGTTTACCCTCCATGTGTTTGTGTTTTTTACTTTTTTTTCCCTGTAATTGATTTCTAATCTCATAGCATTGTGGTCAGAAAAAAATGCTTGATATGATTTCAATTTTCTTAAATTTATGGGGGCTTAATTTGTAACCCAAGATGTGATCTATCCTGGAGAATGTTCCTTGTGCACTTGAGAAGAAAGTGTAATCTGCTGTTTTTGGGTGGAATGTCCTATAAATATCAATTAAATCTATCTGGTGTATTGTGTCATTTTATGTTGTGTTTCCTTATTAATTTTCTGTCTGGATGATCTGTCCACCTCCTCTGTAAGTGAGGAGTTAAAGTCCCCCACTATGATTGTGTTACTGTCAATTTCCTCTTTTATAGCTGTTAGCATTTGCCTTATGTATTGAGATGCTCCTGTGTTGGGTGCATATATATTTATAATTGTTATAGCCTATTCTTGGATTGATTCCTTGATCATTATGTAGTGTCCTTCCTTGTCTATTGTAACACTCTTTATTTTAAAGTCTATTTTATCTGACATGAGTATTGCTACTCCAGCTTTCTTTTGATTTCCATTTGCATGGAATATGTTTTTCCATCCCCTCACCTTCAGTCTGTATGTGTCCCTAGGTCTAAAGTGGGTCTCTTGTAGACCCACTTTATATGGGTCTTGTTTTTGTATCCATTCAGCAAGCCTGTTTCTTTTGGTGGGAGCATTTAATCCATTCACATTTAAGGTAATTGTCGATATGTATGTTCCTATTACCATTTTCTTAATAGTTTTGCATTTGTTTTTGTAAGTCCTTTTCTTCTCTTGTATTTCCCACTTAGAGACCTTCCTTTAGCCTTTGTTGTAGAGCTGGCTTGGTGGTGAATTCTCTTAGCTTTTGCTTGTCTGTAAAGATTTTGATATCTCCGTCAAATCTGAATGAGATCCTTGCCTGGTAGAGTAATCTTGGTTGCAGGTTTTTCCCTTTCATCACTTTCAATATATCATGCCACTCCGTCTGGCTTGTAGAGTTTCTGCTGAGTAATCAGCTGTTAATGTTATGGGAGTTGCCTTGCATGTTATTTCTTTTTTCTCTTAGTGTTTTCAATAATTTTTCTTTGTCTTTAATTTTTGCCAGTTTTATTTCTATGTGTCTCAGCGTGTTTCTCCCTGGGTTTATCCTGTATGGGACTCTCTGCGCTTCCTGGACTTGGGTGGCTATTTCCTTTCCCATGTTAGGGAAGTTTTCAACTATAATCTCTTCAAATATTTTCTCAGGTCCTTTCTCTCTTCTCCTTCTGGGACCCCTATAATGTGAATGTTGTTGCATTTAATGTTGTCCCAGAGGTCTCTTAGGCTGTCTTCATTTCTTTTCATTCTTTTTTCTTTATTCTGTTCTGCACCAGTGAATTCCACCATTTTGTCTTCCAGGTCACTTATCCATTCTTCTGCCTCAGTTATTCTGCTATTGATTCCTTCTATTGAAGTTTTCATTTCAGTTGTTGTATTGTTCATCTGTTTGTTTGTTCTTTAACTCTTCTAGGTCTTTGTTAAACATTTCTTGCATCTTCTCGATCTGTGCCTCCATTCTTTTTCCGAGGTCCTAGATCATCTTCACTATCATTATTCTGAATTCTTTTTCTGGAAGGTTACCTATCACCACTTCATTTAGTTGTTTTTCTGGGATTTTGTTTGTTTGTTTGTTTTGTTTTGTTTTATTTTTATTTTTTTAACATCTTTATTGGAGTATAACTGTATTACAATAGTGTGTTAGTTTTTCCTTTACAACAAAGTGAATCAGTTATACATTTTCTGGGGTTTTATCTTGTTCCTTCATCTGGTACATAGTCCTCCTCTGCCTTTTCATTTTGCCTCTCTTTCTGTGAATGTGGTTTTCTTTCCACAGGCTGCAGAATTGTGATTCTTCTTGCTTCTGCTGTCTGCCCTCTGGTGGATGAGGCTATCTAAGAGGCTTGTGCAAGCTTCCTGATGGGAGGGACTGGTGGTGGGTAGAGCTGGGTGTTGCTCTAGTAGGCAGAGCTCAGTAAAACTTTAATCTGCTTGTCTGCTGGTGGGTAAGGCTGGGTTCCCTCCCTGTTGGTTGTTTGGCCTGAGGTGACCCAGCACTGGAGACTATGCAGCTCTTTGGTTGGGGTAATGGCGGACTCTGCAAGGACTCACGCCAAGGAGTACTTCCTAGAACTTCTGCTGCCAGTGTCCTTGTCCTCACGGTGAGACACAGCCACCCCCACCCCCCACCTCTGCAGAAAACCCTCCAACACTGGCAGGTAGGTCTGGTTCAGTCTCCTATGGGGTCACTGCTCCTTCCCCCGGGTACTGATGTGCACATTACTTTGTGTGTGCCCTCCAAGATTGCAGTCTCTGTTTCCCCCAGACCTGTCAAAGTCCTGCAATCAAATCCCGCTAGGCTTCAAAGTCTGATTCTCTAGGAATTCCTCCTCCCATTGCCAGACCCCCAGGTTGGGAAGCCTGACCTGGGGCTCAGATGCTTCACACCAGTGGGTGGACTTCTGTGGTATAAGTGTTCTCCAGTCTGTGAGTCACCCACCCAGTGGTTATGGGATTTGATTTCATTGTGATTGTGCCCCTCCTACCATCTCATTGAGGCTTCTCCTTTGTCTTTTGATGTGGGGTGTCTTTTTTGGTGAGTTCCAGTGTCTTCCTGTTGATGATTGTTCAGCTGGACATTGATCAATGACATCGATCATTGTTCAGATGATTGTTTAGTTGTGATTCTGGTGCCCTCGCAAGAGGAAGTGAGCTCACATCTATCTACTCCTGGGTTATCTTTTTATCTCTTTTGTTTGTTCTTTTGTGTGTGTGTGTGTGTGTGTGTGTGTGTGTGTGTGTGTGTGTGTTACATGGGCCTCTTGCTGTTGCGGCCTCTCCTGTTGCGGAGCACAGGCTCTGGACGTGCAGGCTCAGCGGCCATGGCTCACAGGCCCAGCCGCTCCATGGCATGTGGGATCCTCCCAGACTGGGGCACGAACCCATGTCCCCTGCATTGGCAGGCGGACTCTCAACCACTGCGCCACCAGGGAAGCCCCTGTTTGTTCTTTTTTATATCATTAAATTCTCAATATTGGGCTCCATCTTTAAACCTGTTTGTTCTTTACCCACCTTCACTCCCTTCGTGATTCTACTCCAGGTCTTGCCCCTAATACCATCTATGCACTATGACCTTACTGCACATTTCTGGTCTTCCCCCCAAAACTTGACCCACCCACTATCTTCTCCATTACAGGCAATGGCCACTCTAGCCCTCCAGTTGC
The DNA here is from genome assembly GCF_026419965.1 of Kogia breviceps. NCBI lineage: Eukaryota > Metazoa > Chordata > Mammalia > Artiodactyla > Physeteridae > Kogia > Kogia breviceps. The sequence goes on along the minus strand of NC_081318.1, from coordinate 109,233,328 downwards.
TCCAGCCAAACTTCAGAGTTACTTTCCACTCCTCTTTCTCTTTTTTTAAATACTCTCTATTCTGCTCCGTTGATCTATGTCTCTGTTTTTGTGCCATACCATACTGTAATTAACATTACTATAGCTTTGTAGTACAGTCTGAAGTCAGGAAGTGTAATTCCTCCAGCTCTTCTTCTTTCTCAAGATTGTTTTGGCTATTCAGGGTCTTTTGTCTTTCCATACATATTGTAAACTTGTTTCTTCTAGTTCTGTGAAAAATGTCATTGGTATTTTGACAGGGATTGCATTGAATTTGTAGATCACCTTGGATAGTATGGTCATTTTAACAATTTGATTCTTCCAATCCGATAACACAGTATATCTTTTCATCTGTTTGTGTCATCTTCAGTTTCTTTCTTCAGCATCTTATACTTTTCAGAGTAAGCTCTTTTGCCTCCTTAGGTGAGTTTATTCCTAGGTATTTTACTCTGTTAGATGCAATGGTAAATGGGATTGTTTCCTTAATTTCTCTTTCTGATATTTTGTCTTTATTATATAGAAATGCAACAGTTTTCTGTACATTAATTTTGTATCCTGCAACTTTATTGAATTCACTGATTACCTCTAGTAATTTTCTGGTAGCCTCTTTAGGATTTTCTGTGTATAGTATCATGTCATCTGCAAACAATGCCAGTTCTACTTCTTCCTTTCCAATTTGAATTTCTTTTATTTTTTTTCTTCTCTGATTGCTGTGACTAGGACTTCCAAAACTATGTTGAATAAAAGTGGCAAGAGTGGGCATCCTTGTCTTGTTCCTGATCTTAGAAGAAGTGCTTTCAGCTTTTCACCATTGAGTATGATGTTAGCTGTGGATTTTTCATATATGGCCTTTATTATGCTGATATATGTTCCCTCTATGCCCACTTTCTGGAGAATTTTTATCATAAATGGATGGTGAATTTTAGAAAAGTTTTTCTGCATCTCCTGAGATGATCATATGGTTTTTTTGTTTGTTTGTTGTTGTGTTGTATCACATTGACTGATTTGTGGATATTGAAAACTCCTCATCCATAGGATAAATTCCACTAGATCATGGTGTATGATCCTTTTAATATATTGTTGGATTCAGTTTGCTAGTATTTTGTTGAGGATTTTGGCATCTATGTTCATCAGTGATATTGGTCAGTAATTTTCTTTTTTTTTTTTTTTTGATATCTTTGTCTGGTTTTGGTAACAGGGTGATGGTGGCCTCATAGAATGTCTGGAAGTGTTCTTTCTGCAATTTTTTGAAGTAATTGCAGAAGGATAGGCATTAACTCTTCTCTAAATGTTTGATCGAATTCACCTGTGAAGTCATCTGTTCCTGGACTTTTGTTTGTTGGGAGTGTTAAAATTACTGACTCAATTTCATTACTGGTAATTGATCTGTTCATATTTTCTACTTCTTCCTGGTTCAGTTCTGGGAGATTGTACCTTTCTAAGAATGTGTCCATTTCTTCTAGGTTGTCCAGTTTATTGGTGTATAGTTGTTCTTAGTAGTCTCTTATGATACTTTGTATTTCTGTGGTTTCAGTTGTAACTTTTCCTTTTTCACTTCTGATCTATTGGTTTGGGCCCTCTCCCTTTTTTTCTTGATGAATCTGGCTAAAGGTTTATCAATTTGGTTTATCTTTTCAAAGAACCAGCTTTTAGTCTCATTGAACTTTTCTATTTTTTTGTCCCTATTTCATTTATTTTTTATTTATTATTTCTTTCCTACTACTAACTTTGGGTTTTGTTTGTTCTTCTTTCTCTAGTTGCTTTAGGTGTAAGGTTAGGTTGTTTATTTGAGATCTTTCTTGTTTCCCAAGGTAAGCTTGTATTGCTATAAACTTCCCTCGTAGAACTGCTTTTGCTGCAACCCATAGGTTTTGAGTTGTCGTGTTTTTGTTTTCATTTGTATCTAGGTATTTTTTAATTTCTTCTTTGATTTCTTCAGTGATCCACTGGTTGTTTAGTAGCATATTGTTTAGCCTCCACATGTCTGTGGGGTTTTGCAGCTTTTTTTCTTGTAGATATTTAGACTTATAGCATTGTGGTCGGAAAAGATGCTTGATATAATTTCAGTTTCTTAAATTTACTGAGGCTTCTTTTTTGGCCTAGTATGTAATCTATCCTGGAGAACATTCCATGTGTACTTGAAAAGAATGTGTATTCTACTGCTTTTGGATGGAATGCTCTCTCTATATATATGAATTAAGTCCACTTAATGTTTTATGCCTGTGTTTCCTTATTGATTTTTTGTCTGGATGATGTATCCATTGATCTAAGTGTGGTGTTAAAGTCTTGTAATATTAAAAATAATAATAAAGTCCTGTACTATTATTGTGTTATTGTCAATTTCTCTTTTTATGTCTGTTAATATGTGCCTTATATATTGAGGTTCTCTTATGTTTAGTGCATATATATTTCTAATTGTTATAACTTCTTCTTGGATTGATCCCTTGATCATTATGTAGTGTCCTTCTTTGTCTCTTGTAAGAGTCTTTATTTTAAAGTCTATTTTGTCTGCTGTAAGTATTGCTACCCTGGCTTTCTTTTGATTTCCATTTGTATGGGATACCTTTTTTCCATCCCCTCACCTTCAGTCTCTATGTGTCTCTAATCTGATGTTAATCTCTTGTAGGCAACTTATACACAGTTTTATTTTTTTATCCATTCAACCACTCTTTGTCTTTTAGTTAGAGTATTTAGTCCATCTAAATTTTAAGTAATTATCAATATGTATGTTCTTATTGCCATTTTGTTAATTGTACTGGATTTGTGCCTGTAGGTCTTTTTTCCCCCTTTCTTCTTCTTTTGTTCTTTTCTCTCCCGATCTGATGACTATCTTAGTGTTATGTTTGGATTCCTTCTTCTTTTCTGTATGTATATTTATTGTAGATTTTTGGTGTGCAGTTACCATGAGATTTTTGTATAGAAGTCTATATATATACATGTATACATATATAGATAGACTCTCTCTCCCCCATCTCTCTCTTCCTCTCTTTCTCTCTCTCTCTCTATATATATATATGATATATATCATATATATGATATTAATATATATATGAGATTGTTTTAAGTTGTTGATCTCTTAATTTCAAAGGCACTTTTAAATCCCTGCATTTGTACTTTCCTCCCCTCATGATTACTGTTTTTTTTTCTTTTTTATGATTACTGTTTTTGATATCATATTTTACATCTAATTGTTTTGTGTATCCCTTAACTGCTCATTGTGGATATAAATGATTTTACTACTTTTGTCCTTTAACCTCCCTACTAGCTTTGTGTGTGGATGATTTCCTGCCTTTACTGTATGTTTTCCTTTACCAGTGAGCTTTTTTATTTTGTAATTTTCTTATTTCTAGCTGTGTTTTTTTTCTTTTTCACCTCGAGAAGTTAACATTTGTTGTAAAGCTGGTTTGGTGATACTGAACACTTTTAGCTTTTGCTTGTCTATAAAGCTTTTGATTTCTCCATCAAATCTGAAAGAGAATATACTAAACTAACCTGACAAGGGAGATACCATGATCATGAAGGTGGTTTTCCCAGGGCAAGGCTTATCCATTGCACTCCGGATGTGCTGACCCCTGCAATTTCCCCAAATGTGGGAAACTTGACTGCATAATTTGTGGTAGTGGGGGACTGCATTCACACTCTCCCCTGGTTAAAAAAAAATCTGAAACAGAGCCTTGATGGGTACAGTAGTCTTGGTTGTAAGTTTTTCTCTTTCATCACTTTGAATAAATTGTTCCATTCCCTTTCCAGCCTGCAGGCTTTCTCCTGAAAAATCAGCTGATGGCTTAATGGGAGTTCCCTTGTATGTTACTGTCTGCTTTTCCCTTGCTGCTTTTAATATTTTCTCTTTACCTTTAGTTTTTGTCATTTTCATTGCACTGAGTCTTGGTGTCTTCCCCTTTGGGTTCAACCTGTATGGGACTCTCTACACTTCACAGACTTGGGTGACTGTATCCTTTCTCAGGCTAGGGAAGTTTTCAGCTTTTATGTCTTCAAATATTTTATCAGGCCCTTTCTCTCTCTCTCGTCCTTCTCAGACCTCCATAATGAGTATATTACTGTGCTTTAAGTTGTCCCAGAGGTCTCTTAAACCGTCCTCATTTCTTTTCTTTTTTCTATTCAGCAGCAGTGATTTCCACTACTCTGTCTTCCAGCTCACTGATTTGTTACTCTGTATCATTTAGTCTAGTATTGATTCCTTCTAGTGTAGTTTTCATTTCAGTTATTGTATTCTTCATCTCTGTTTGGTTGTTCTTTATATTTTCTAACTCTTTGTTACAAACTTCTAGCTTCTTGCTCTGTGCATCCATTCTCCTCCCGAGTTCTTTGATCATCTTTACAATCATTAATCTGAACTCTTTCTCAGGTAGATTGCCTATCTTCACTTCATTTAGTTATTCTTCTGGGGTTTTATCTCGTTCCTTCATCTGAAACATATTCCTCTGCCACCCCATTTTGTCTAAGTTGTTATTTGTATTATGTTTGTAGTAGGTTAGTTATGTTTCTTGACCTTGGAGGAGTGGTCTTCTGTAGGAGGCAACCTATGCATCTCAGCCGTGGTGGGTGAGGCTGGTTTAGACCCTTGCACAGGCTTCCTGGAGAGAAGGGTTGGGGCCTGCCCACTGGTGGGTGGAGCTGGGTCTTGGTCCCTCTGGTGGGCAAGGCCATGTCTAGCGTCATGTCTAGAGGTGGCTGTAGGCTCAGGAAGTCTTTAGGCAGCCTGTCTGCTGGCACAGCCCCACCCAGTTAGTTGTCTGGCCTGAGGTTTCCCAGCACTGGTGCCTACAGGCTGTTGGGGAGGGTCAGGTCTCGGTGATAATGAGCCACCAAGATGGCAGCCACCAGCAGCAGTGTTCATGTGGTTTAATGTTACCAAATATGTCTGCCACAAATGTCTATGTCCCCAGGGTGAGCCACAGCCACCCAACTGCCACTCCAGGAGACTCTCCAAGACCAGCAGGTAGGTCTGGCCTAGGCTCCCATCAAATTACTGCTTTTACCCTGAGTCCTGGAGCATGTGAGAGTTTGTGTGTGCAGTTTAAGAGTGACGTTTCTATTTCCCTTAGTCCTGTGGGGCTCCTGAAATTAAGCCCTGCTGGCCTTCAAAGCCAAATACTCTGAGGGCTCATCTTCCTCGTGCCAGACCCCTGAGCTGGGGAGCCTCACATGGGGAGGCTCTCACTCCTGTGAGAGAATCTCTACAATATAATTATTCTCTCTTTTGTGGGTCACCCACCTGACAAGTATGGAATTTGATTATATTGCAAGTTCGCCCCTCATCCCCGTCTCATTGTGGTTCCTTCTTTATGTCTTTAGATGTAGAAGATCTTTTCTAGTAGGTTCCAGTCTTTTTCATCAATGGTTGTTCTACAGAAAATTGTGATTTTTGTGTGCCCACTCCGCCATCTTGGCCACCCTTCCTAGATAACACTCTTAAAGAAACTGCCTCCTGCTTTAAGTCTGAAGCACTAGGTGCTAGGTTTCAGCTCCCTTATGTTCCCTGGGTCTTGATTTCACATGATTAGGCTTCATAATTTGTGTTTAATGTTCTATTATAGGCACTTCTTTGCTTTATTAAAGATGAGTAGTTTTTTTTTCCCTGTATTTTCATTCTTTGTAATTCTTTGTAATTGGATTTTAGAAATGGGATATAGAAAAATGCCTTAATTGTATCATATGGGTATTTAGTCTTTAGATGTTTTAAAACTAGGGAATAATAAAAACAAAATGCAGGGTAATGGCTACTTCTGTATGGTGTCAGGGGAATGGGACTGAGAAAGAGTATGAAAGATGAAGCAACAGTATAAATAATACTCTAGTTTTTAAGTTAGCAGCTGGGTTCCCAACTTTTCATCTTGTTGTTATGCTTCATTACTTAATTTTGCATGTATTTTAAAAATCAACTATTATATAATTTAAAAATTAATCATGCATGACCTGTCCCTTCCAGAGTAAAGTATTAATTGGATAGAGATTCACTGCTGAACAAAGAGGAAAAACCATTACCAGCTGAAAGTACAAATCTTCCTTGACTTACAATGGGGTTACAACCCAATAAACCAGCTGTAAATTGAAGATATTGTAAGTTGAAAGTACCTTTAATACACCTAACTTACAGAACATCATAGCTTAGCCTGTCTACCTTAAGCATGCTCAGACATTTACATTAGCCTATAGTTGAGCAAAATCATCTAACACAGGCTTATTTTATAATACAGTGTGCACTATCTCAAGTAATTTATTGAATGCTCTACTGAAAGTGAAAAACTGAATTGTTGTCTGGGTACAGAATGGTTATCACCCCATGATCCTGGGCTGAGAGGGAGCTGTGGCTGCCACAGCCCAGCATCAGGAGAGAGGATCAGACTGCATCATGCTCACCAGGGAAAGGATCAAAATTCAAAGTGAAACTTCTACTGAAAGCCTATCAATTTTACACCACTGTAAAGTTGAAAAATCCTAGGTCGAACCATTGTAAGTCAGGGACTGTTTATCCCTTTACTGTGTCTTTATACAATGTCTAAGACTGTCCTGAGTTAACTGTAATGCTGAACTCCATAAAGTCCACCCTAGAGAGGACAATGCTGTCATCTTTCCCCTTCCATTCTGTTGGCTTTCTGCTCTCTTTAATCATCAGGATTTTGGCTGCTTTATATTATTTAGTAGCTGCAACCAAAGAACCAGGAAACAGTAAGAAAAATCAAGTATTACATAAAGACAACTGGGAATTATAGATTCAAGTATTGCTGTTTCTCTCAGGATATTGATGCTCCCTCTAGACACTGCTCCATTATTTTTTGTGTTCCAGTGCTGCAGTTGAGAAGTTCAATGCTATTTTGATTCTTAATTGTTTGTTTGGAAACTATTTCTTCCTCAAGTTTTGCAACGATGCATGCTGGTGCCGGGCACACTGGTGTTCAGGTGTGCCTTTAGCTTAGAAACACATATCCTTCAGTTTTGAGAAATTTTTTGAATCGTTGCTTTCAATATTTCCTCTCTTCTGTTTAATATGTTTCTTCCTTTTTTTGGAATTTCTATTCTTCAACTGTTGGATGTCTCAGAAAATCTTCTCAATATCTGGTCTCTTACATTTTGTCTTCTTTATGTTCTGCTGTCTTAGAGAGTTCCTGTGCTCTATCTTTCATTCCTTCTATCTTTCAATTTTGTTGTCACATTTTTAACTTCTAAGAGCTCTTTTTGTACTTTGAATATCTTCTTCTTTTTCTTTTTTTTTTTTTTTGCGGTACACGGGCCTCCCACTGTTGTGGCCTCTCCCGCCGCGGAGCACAGGCTCCGGACGCGCAGGCCCAGCGGCCATGGCTCACGGGCTTAGTTGCTCCGCGGCATGTGGGATCCTCCCGGACCAGGGCACGAACCCGTGTCTCCTGCATCGGCAGGTGGATTCTCAACCACTGCGCCACCAGGGAAGCCCTTCTTTTTCATCTTTACTTTTTAATAGTATCTCTTTATGTGTTTCATGAATTCATTAACTTTATCTCTCAGAGGATATTAATGGTAGCCACCTTTGAAGTTTCTGTCCTTCTGACTAGCAGGACACCTCCTATAGCATGTGTAGGAATATTGGTTGTGGGCTCACTCTAGGCTATCCCTGCCAGGTCACTACCTTAGGGAAGCAGTTATCCAATTTTTTGGTATCAGAATCTCTTTACCCTTGTGAAAATAACTGAGAATTCCAATGAGATTTTCAGAATAGGGAGTGGAGGAGAAAAGATAAATTGTTTCAGCAGAAGACTAGACTCAAGAGAAGTCCAGCCCAATGCAACAACAGAAAGTATGGATGAAGTGTAGAGTACAAGGTTGAGAATGACAGGAAATTGGAGACATGGGCAAAACCCACAAATTGCCAGATCCTGCAATACAAGTTAAGGAACTAAGACCTCAAGAAGAATCCTGGAAGGGTTTTCATCTGGGGAGTGATATAATTTAAAAATAGCCTTTTTGGAAATCCCTTCTGCCTGCAGTATGGAAATAGAATAGAAAAGGAACAAGCCTGGAAACAGCAAGATTAGATTAGGGGCTCCCAGATGTAGTCCAGGGAAGATATAACATGGCCTTGAATAGGGCAGCTAACAAAAGGGTTGGAGAGAAGTGAAGAGATTTGTGAGATATTTAGAAGATGGAATCATCACAACTGGGTGACAGATTAGATGGAAGGAGGAGGTGGGTGAGACACCGAGATGAGTCAAGGATCTTCCCCAGATTTTTGTCTTGAGCAAATGAGTGAGTTATGACTTTTCACTGAAATATGGAAGGAACACATTTAAGAGTAGCCATTTATTTATACATGAATTTGTTCATTATGTCAAATTATCTGAGCCAAATTACTCTAGATTCCGAATCCCTATTATTACTCAGTACATAATAATATTTATTAACACTTATTCAAGCCCTCTCTCTCATATATATATAAATATATATATTCATTTATTCCGAATAAGACACTTATGAATTAAGGACTATTATTATTCTTATTTTATGCTTTTTTTTTTTTTTTTTTGCGGTGCGCGGGCCTCTCACTGCCGTGGCCTCTCCCGTTGCGGAGCACAGGCTCCGGACGCGCAGGCTCAGCGGCCATGGCTCACGGGCCCAGCTGCTCCGCGGCATGTGGGATCCTCCCGAACCAGGGCACGAACCCGTGTCCCCTGCATCGGCAGGCAGACTCTCAACCACTGCGCCACCAGGGAAGCCCTATGCTTCTTAAAAAGAGGCACAGACTGGTTAAGTAGACTTCCCGAAGGACCCACAGATTAGTGTCGGTGCAGGGAAGAGAAGAATCTGACTCTAGACAGCACTGGTAACCACTCGACTGTACTGTTCAGTGGTGTGTACGTGTGTGTGTTTTCCTAACAAGTTTTGGGTTTAGAGGCAAATAAATTAATTGTGGAACCCATTTTCTCCATTGATAACTTAATATTTTCTATTCCCATTTATTCAATCTATATTTATTGAGTAACCTTGTATTTATCAGGCCTTGAGTTAGATAAAAATTCAAATATGAAAAACCTAATTCGTGCCCTCAAATTAGCGAGTTAACAGGTGAAAGGACAATGACAACACAATGTGACAAGGTGGCCCAGCGGCCATGGGAGCACAGAGGCAGAACGCCTAAGTCGACTGGACTGGGGGCGTGCGTGTATGTGTATCTTGAAGGAGACACGGGGAGAGCTGTCCTAGTGTTGGGGTAAGAGTCACACACGCAAAGAAAGAGGAAGGAAACACTTGAAGATGGAGCCACCTGTACAGAGAAAGAGGCAACTGAGAATCAGGTGGATTTGCGAAACTACAAGTTGTACAGTTTAGACCTTCTCGACCTCCTTCAGTTCTAACACTCACAAAAATTTGAAGATGTTAGTATGGCACCCAAGGGTCTGAGGCTGCCTGTAGGTCAATAGATATACGGGTCAGAACTCAAGGCAATTCTAAGATGCACGATACTCTGCAGCATCACGACTGCTACATTTTCCAAAGAATCAATATGCACATTGCCAAAGGCTCAGAACAAATGACAGAATTTGGGCAAAGAAGTGGAGCAATAAATATTTGTTTGTATATACAAGCATAAGGTGCTCTCACTTAAGGCAAAACTAAACATTGGTTTCATTTGGAAAGAGAAAATAAGTAGCTGGAGGGATGATGTAGGAAGAACACTTGTTATGATCTCTCCTTTCTTCCATTTTGAATTTTGACTGGTGGCAAATATGACTTATCCTCATATATAAACACAAAATTCACACTTTGCCATGTTGGGGGGTTATAAGGAGCAGAGAATTATATTACAAACAAGGGCTCTTGTGCTATTTTATGTCATCTGACTGTATGGTCAAGCATTAGGGCTTATTTCAAGCAATTTAAATCAGTCACTTTTTAAACAATTGATCAAACTGTCTAGTACCATTTCTTATCCTGTTTATTATGCTCATATTTATATGTTAATCATAAAAATCAGGGCTGAACAACCGCAAAGATTCCACAAATTAGAGTGTGGAAAAACCTCATCATCTGGCGAATTGTGACCTCAACAGTTTTGTTCCAAACGAATTGGCAAAATTTTATGACCAAGCTGATACCCGAGAGTTCCACCTGCTTCTCCAGGGAAATAAGTCCAGGATGGGAGGCAGATTCAACTGTTAAATGTTAGAGTATAAATGATGTGTCCAGAGAGGAAGAAGTTATAGCCTGGAAGCAGGTCTCTGAGGAAATTGTAACACCATCCCGTATCTGAGGTCATCTTGTCCTCAGATCTCAAGGACATTTTTCTTACTGAGCTGAAATCTAGGCTTCTCAAGGGAATTGAGCATAAAATCATATAAATTAAAGACGATTTTATTCAATCTCTTCATTTTATGGCTGCAAAATAATGCTCATGGAGGTTGAATAAATAACCTGAATTAGTTCCAAAGCTAGACTAGAATGCAAGTCTCTGCATTAAACCCTACTTTATGAACTCGTCATTGGACAGTGTAGAAAGAATGGGTGATGCCACAGCAAAATTCAAGTCTCCACAGATTCCATGGACTGGTAATCCAGAGCACTGAATCCACAAGTTAAAAAAAAAATCGCCCTTGAGATAAAGATTCCATTGTCAAATAAGTCTGAGAATTGATTGCATTAACTAGGGGTAAACAGACTTTTGTGTTTGGTTGGTAAGTTGGTTAGTTGGTTTTACTACAGGAGTCCTTAGGGGCTTTATATCTGAATTGATCTCTAAGAGAGGCATATAAAAAATAATATGTTTCAAATTAATGTGCTACAGAGCATCATTTTCATGGAATACCTACTATCATCTTACTTCCATGGAGAAATAGTAGCTTATAGAATAAAGTTCAAAAAGCTTCACCATGACTTTCAAGTTTCTCTACAATATAATACAAACTACTTTTTAAGTTTATATATGCCAGTTATCACCTGTTTCAGACTTTTCATAAAATTCATGACTTCCCGTATTTGTTTACACTGCTCTCTCAGACGGAACTAACCGTGCTTCCATCTCCACTGCATGGAACTTCATAACCTTTCTTCATGGGTTATGAAGAACTTCATAACCCTTCTAGCCTTTCTGTTAGAGTTCACTTACATTTCCTTTCTGTCATTGACCAAGCTTTTCTTTTATTTGACAAACATTTGGAAAGTGCCTAGTCTGTGCCAGGTACTGGAGCTAAAACTGTGAACAAAATAAAAATCACTGTCCCATGGAGCTTACATTCTTATGAGATGCAAAGGTGGGGAAAGGGAGGGTTTTTTTTAATTAATAAGTACACCCATAACACAACATTTTATCTCTAATATGGTATTTTTATGATACTTAGGGTGTTTACACACTTGTCTCCTTTTAAGCTTGTTGAGGGTAATGCTGTACTAGTCAGCTCTGGCTGCCATAATGAAATACTATAGACTGGGTGGCTTTAACAGTAGAGATTTATTTCTCACAGTTCTGGAGGCCAGAAGTGCAAGATCAACGTGACGGTGAGGTGGGTTCCATTCTGAGGCCTCTTCTCTGGGCTGGAGGGCAGCCGCCACCTCCCTGTGTGCTTCTTCTCTGTGTGCTCCAGATGGGACAAAGCTCTGGTCTCTCTTCCTCTCCCCATAAAAACATTAATCCCACAGTGGGGACACAGACATGCAGTCCACAACTGTACTATTTCTCAATCATTTTTCTATCTTTCAGAGCTCAGCAAGCTCTTCCCATCTAGTAAGTCTTCAGTAAGTACGACTGAATTAATGCTTCAGAAAGAACCATCGTGGAACACCCGAAGCAGGCCTTAGCAGGGCCTGTCCCCGAGCGTGGGAGGAGAAGGGCCACCAGGGACCAGCTGTGTATGGCGCCTTTTTCTGAGGGGAGGACAGAGGTAGGGTGGTAATCTTCGTGGTACGTTTGCCAGGCACCCTGCATATTTCTCTTGCTTCCTGTACTGACTTCATCAGGATGCGCTAAATGTCCTGTATTCAGCCTTTGCCAATAAATTACAAAACTTTGGCAGTTAGAGCTATTTTTCAAATTTAACTGGATATCCTGTATTTTTATTTGCTAAATATCCAACTTTACCTTTTGGATATATAAAATGACTGAAACCTTCATTTCTGTATGACTTTTTCAGATAGGAACACAAGTCTCAATGAGAGCCAACAAAACCATCTTCTACTTAGGCACTTGTACACAAACCTTAATGGAAGAAGAAGCTGCCTCTCTCCTTCACATATGAAAAATGGGTGTTCTTTGGCTAGATGGGAAGAAGACAGGTAACGTTTACTGCCTGACTGGCCCACCATATCAGCTCAACAAAAGTTTCTTCCCCAACCTATAAGAACAGCAAGGACATCCTCCATAAGCCTTGTAGTACAGTATGATCACCCGCTGTTGACTCATCAGTGGGGAAAGGACAGACAAGGGCTCTTGTGCTATTTTACGTAGGTCACCGAGCGTCTGAGGCAGGCCTGGCTCTCCTTCAGGCGCCAAGAGTGTAAAAGTGAGCACAGCGTCTGGGATAACAAACTATATTTATACTTGATTATTTATTCATTTACTTAATTATACATATGTGGTTTAAACAGCATTTGACATACACTAGTACACAAAAAAATACATTCAAAAATAAGTGAGGGGCTTCCCTGGTGGCGCAGTGGTTGGGAGTCCGCCTGCCGATGCAGGGGACGCGGGTTCGTGCCCTGGTCCGGGAGGATCCCACGTGCCGCGGAGCGGCTGGGCCCGTGAGCCGTGGCCGCTGAGCCTGCGCGTCCGGAGCCTGTGCTCCGCAACGGGAGAGGCCACAGCAGTGAGAGGCCCGCAAAAAAAAAAAAAAAAAAAAAAAAGTGAGGGGGGCTCCCCTGGTGGCACAGTGGTTGAGAGTCCGCCTGCCGATGCAGGGGACACGGGTTCGTGCCCCGGTCCGCGACGATCCCACGTGCCGCGGAGCGGCTGGGCCCGTGAGCCGTGGCCGCTGCGCCTGCGCGTCCGGAGCCTGTGCTCCGCAACGGGAGAGGCCACAGCAGTGAGAGGCCCGCGTACCGGAAAAAAAAAAAAAAAAAAAAAAAGTGAGGAACACACAGCTCTAAACTAATGTCTAAGTAGACTGAAAATGTCTAAGAAAAAAAACAAGAATAAACACGCTAGAAGAAATGGTAAGGGACTATATATAACTAGATATAATTATATATAATTTAAATCTTAGGTACATTATAAAAATCTATCCACAAAATTGAAAGAGAAGTAAAAGGAGAAGACATATGTGATCCATATAAAACACAAGTGGTTAATAGTCTTTGCAGATAAAAGACACTCATAAATAGTAAGAAAAAGGTAGACACTCCCAATCAAATGAGGCTCAAGGGCATAAAACATACATTAAGAACTCAAAATAAGTTTCCTCCTTCTTTCAAACTTTGTCTCTGACAAAAGCAATGTTATTTCAGAAAGGAGAAATCCGTAAGAAATAGTAAGGGAAGGAATCATCACAAGGAAGTGGGGAGGCCTCAAAGAATTTAAGAGCAGAAAATATAGCAGGCAACTGGAACTGAAAAGAAGAAAACTTTCCAAGGAGCAGGAAAGGGACAGGCTCTCTTACTAGGGGACGTGGAGGCAGGAGCCTCCCAGGTGCCCCTCTCAGGGATGCTGCTGGTGCTATGGAATTTCCCAGTCGTGAGGACAGATGTCATGGAAAGGCCCAAATTTTAAACTTGATGAAATCAGTGGCAAACTTGTACATCAGAACCAGGTGAACCTGAATTAGACTCCTGTCCTGCAACATACGTTAGCTGTACTGACACTGAAACGCTTATGTCATCTCTCTGGAGCCTCAGTCTTCTCCACCTGTAAGGTAGGGACAGTGCAGCCTGTCTCACTAGGTCACTGCAAGTGCTGAAGAGCCACTAGATACTGAATGATGATGGGGATGGGTTCTCAAGCAATGTTTGTCTCCCTCCTATGTCCGTGTTGCACATGTGATCATAAATAATATGAGGCCAAAGGGCAGATGAATTAAAATGGAATATTCAGTAAAACAAAAGTACATGCCATGTTTGAACACAGCAGTTCCCAAAGTGAAATATTATTCCTGCAGGAAGCTTCTTGAAAAGGCCATTTTCAGTCAAATAAGTCTGAGAAATGATGCGGACTCTTCCCCCACTTACAGATTTGCACTCTATTAAAAAGATTTTCACCTATTAAATGCAATTCTGTGTCCCACAGTAAAGTAGCAAGTTCAATTTTGCTTAATCTGGCAACTTCCAACTCTCCAAATAGCTTTAATTATGAAATAAGAGAGGTTTTTGTTTTGCTAACTGTTAAAATCTCATAGAACTAATTTTCTATAGAACATATTTTCAGAAAAACCACACGTCAATGATTCAAGCTCTGTCCTTGTTAGAAAATATAATTACGTTTGCATTTATAAAGCATACATAACATTAGCATGATACTAGTAAGTCTTATTTAATATTCATTCACATACTCAGTGGATATATTTGAGGCATTCACTGAAGGCTGGAAATTGGGGAAAAGAGAGCCAGGTCCTGACCTCACAGAAATGAAAAGACTAGCAGAGAAGGTACAGTTCACAGCAAACACAAGTGTTATGACGAAGGTGTACAGCATGCGGGGAGAGGATGCTCGGAGGATGGAAGGCAAGTGATAATTCTAAGACCACTAGAAAATTTCAAGATCACTTATTGAAGATAACATATTCTACAGTTAAAAATCTATGTGCACTTAAATCAGGGCACATAAAAACACCTCATTTCTCTAAAACTGATCCATTTAAGGTCCCAAGATAATGAAGTAGGGGAAAAGACCAATATGCGTTGTAGAATTTGGAAGATTTTAGTCTATCCTTTTGGAGCCAGCAAGAATTGCCTCAGACTACTTCTAATTCACGCCCACCTCTCACCCACAATAAACGGATGAATTAGCAAAAAAGGCCGGGGAGAGTCCTAATGAATCTGCTTTCATAGGCATCATTCAAACGTTTATCTTTTTCTTGCAACTTGTGAACTTTCACGGCGCCTCAGCCCAACAGCTAAGCTAAGCTAAGCTTCTCGATGTAGAAAAGTGAGGATACGGAAGATGTCGGGTAAGGTGTTCTCCTCTGGATTGAGAGGATGGAAAAACTGCAGGAAGTCTAGTGCAAATCCGCTTGTTCAACTCCTCAGCCAGCGGGATTATTCCAAAACTTAATTCAGCTGATTATCAGTAAACGATCTTTTGACCTCTCAAGACACTCATTTTCAGTATTAGGAAGATATTCCTGAACTTATTTCATTTCTAAAGAATGGAGTATTGTTTCCTTACTCATTGACATAGAAAAGGACACTAAGAACAGGAGTTGCACACGTGCAGTAACTTGGGAAATAAAAGGTTAACATGACACGGTCTTGGCTTCCTATTTGTACAAAATTAAAATGAATTCCACATGCAAAAAGGAAAACAAAACTATCTCACATGAATTGAGGTCAGGGATGACAGTCAGAGAGCGCAATGATGGACACGCAGGGTGTTTCACAACTTGAGTCAATGGCCATTTGTCTTATCATGTATAAATAGGAATGTTCTAAATAATTAATTCAATGTGTTCTACCACTTCTGATGTTTTTCTCCATGTAGACATGTCCATTAATTAGA
The DNA here is from genome assembly GCF_026419965.1 of Kogia breviceps. Taxonomy (NCBI): domain Eukaryota; kingdom Metazoa; phylum Chordata; class Mammalia; order Artiodactyla; family Physeteridae; genus Kogia; species Kogia breviceps. The sequence continues at coordinate 109,217,679 of NC_081318.1, read as the reverse complement.
TCAAGTTTCCGCTACTCTACATGGGTTTAGTCATCATATTACTTTTTTCTTTGTAAGGAATTTCTCCTTTGCCTCAGTCTACTAGGGAAAAAAATAGATTTGGATCAAATTGAAGCAAACCTTTATGTGAAAGGAACGGCTACAGTGAGCAAAGAGCGAGAAAACCAGAAGAGAAAATGAAAGAAAATATAGAATAGATCCCCGGTGGGAAGAGGTACTCTTAAGTGCTCTTAGCTTAAGACAATGACCTGACTTATTATTAAACTAAATGCCCCATCCAAATTCTGACCTAATTTTCCTTCTCCTTTATGTTAAAATATTTTTCATAGAAAGCCTTTTATGTTTAAAAATAAGAGATCAATGTCAATGACAGTACTACAATAACAGCTGACCAGAATCTTCCATGATAGAGCCCCAAATCCAACTATTACAAGGCTTTGGGGAGTCCAGAAACATTTACTAGGGCTTCTCAAAGTTTCTATTCGGGGATTTGAAAGAGACTTTAAATTTTTAAATTGTTTTCTTCAATGTATGATGAATACAGAAAAGGGTGTGACACTGTGTGCCTGATTGTATGTTTGTGTGTGTGTGTTCCTGTGTGTACTTTGAACAGCCATAAAACAAATGCTATGCACACATCACCCGGCTTAAGAATTGAACATCACCAGCCCCTTAGAAATGCCTTCCTGATTTTATCCCACTCCTCTGTCCTCTCCAAGGTAACCACTATGCTGAAGGATTTACTAATCCCTTCCTCAGCTTTATTTATAGTTTTTCCACGTATATATATATGTATACAGCATAATATGCTATCTAGACGTGTTAAGAGTTGCGCTCTCAGGTCGATCTTGCCACTGTTAGGAAGGTTTCCAGGGTAAGAGAGGCTGAGGTGCATCTTTGCCAGGATCACAACGTGGCCTCAGGTTACCTGAAACATTACCAAAGAACCATTTGGGAAAGTCAGTGGTCAGTGAAATAGTTAAAACTGTTAGAAAGGCTGTAGTGTGGTCCAGCAAGAATATGGTTGGGGATAGGGTGGGAACAGGGTATGTTTTCTTCTAAGCTGCTCGACATAGCCAGCCTCCAACTCTCAGGGGTAACAGAGAAGAACGCTTCTGTGGGGTGGCATGAGTGATCTCAGCTGTTTCGGGCAGTGAGCATGGAAGGCGGAGCAAGAACAATTGGATTTCTTTGTACTCAACTCTGGTTAGAGGTCAAAATCATCCTCAAAATCATCCCAGAATTCCCATTGCTTCTCACATCTGTTGCATCTTCTTTTTCCTATTTCCTGCCTTCCTATTAATTGGTGTTTTCACTTGTTTGGTGGGAACTACCTTCCAGTAACTTCCTCAGTAAAGGTCGCCTGAGAGCAGAAAAGGCTGAAAATATATTCACAGTCAGTTCTCCTTATTTGCAGTAGTTATGTCCTAGGAAGTTGCCACCAACACTGGATTAGCAAATACTGAACCATTGCTCCTGGGGTTATTCCTATAAACCCGTTCTCAACATGTTTGTCTACCAATTGGGACCTTACAAAGGGACAGACACGTAGATCAAAGGAACAGAACACATCAATGTACTCGACTGATTTTTGTCAAAGTTATAAAGGCAATTCACTGAAGAAGAAAACATCTTTTCAACAGATGGTGCTAGAATAATGGGATGTCCTATGCAAAAGAAATGAATCTTCACCAGTATCTCACGTATTATATATAGCATACTTCATAATGAATCATAGACATAAATGTAAAATGTAAAACTACAAAAAAAAAAAAAAAAACCCAGGATGGAAATACGAAAAGGGAATCATGCAGAGTGGAATTGGGGTGGCGTGGCTTTCATTCCGGCCAATTGAGGCAGGAGTCTGACGTGCTGTCAAAGCCAAGAACTAGAGCAAGGTGTCTGCAGCTTGAATGGCTGTTGGGCTGTGGGTGAGCCCAGAAAGGGACAGTGGGCCCAGCACTACCTGTTCTTTTTGTCTATGTAAACCCAGACCTGCAGGCGAGCGGTGGTTCTGATTGTTCTGCAGACTGCTGGATATTAGGAGACATACCCTCAGGGGTCCATGAGTTTTCTGTGATCTTTTGAATTTTATATATTGATTTTATGGCTAATGGCAAAAACAAAATGTTGGTATATCCTGGATCATCTTATAACCAAGAACTGCCTTGTAATTTAATATCTGAATGTATATTTGTATTTACAATTATTTTGTTACCAATAGATAATATAAAGATGCATTATTCAAGATTAATATCGTGACAGATAAGTACGTGTGGATCCCATTAAGTGGGCAAGGGCCTAATGTTAAAATGCCAATAATTAACCCCTTCCCAGATTACCAGTTGTAAAGACAGACTTCTGCCACTGAAAAGCCTTATCATAAGGTTAGACTTGAGCTTCCACTGCTGAGATCCTGACTTGATGCTATGAGACCCCTTCCTTTCCTGCAGTGGTTAAATGTGTTACTTTTTTTTTTTTTTTTTTTGCGGTACGCCGGTCTCTCACTGCTGTGGCCTCTCCCGTTGCGGAGCACAGGCTCCGGACGCGCAGGCGCAGCGGCCACGGCTCACGGGCCCAGCTGCTCCGCGGCACGTGGGATCTTCCCGGACCGGGGCCCGAACCCGCGGCCCCTGCATCGGCAGGCGGACTCTCAACCACAGCGCCACCAGGGAAGCCCTAAATGTGTTACTTTAACTGCTGTATGCTAATGATCAAAGATCAGAGGTGGACTTAATGCAAAACGATGCCCTGGAGCCAAGGGCAGGCTACATGATATTACAGCGCATTGGGATAATGAAGGCATGGAAGCCGCTCGAGTGGAACAGAGCAGCGGGAGAAGGGAGTTAGCTTGCAGAGCGGGTCGGTGTGATCAGCCAGAGAGACCCAGCAGTCAGCACTTTACTGCGCTGATGCAGATTCAGTCACCTTTGTGTCAGAACACGCTTTTAGTAGCAGGGATACTAGCTAATAAGCAATGATTTTTATAGATGGAATTTTTTTTTTTTTTTTTTTTTTTTTGCGGTACGCGGGCCTCTCACTGTTGTGGCCTCTCCCCTTGCGGAGCACAGGCTCCGGACGCGCAGGCACAGCGGCCACGGCTCACGGGCCCAGCCGCTCTGCGGCACGTGGGATCCTCCCGGACCGGGGCACGAACCCGCGTCCCCCCGCATCGGCAGGCGGACTCTCAACCACTGCGCCACCAGGGAAGCCCTAGATGGAATTTTTTAAAACTAATAATGCATTTTGAAGTGTACAACTAAGTTGATGATCACACCTTAATAGTGCAACAGCGGTTTACATGATCATGGTGATGGCTTGTGTGACAGTCCCGCAGGCTTAAATTTAAGTGTTGAGACAGGAAAGTATAAAATACAAAATGTCATCTCCCAACTACGAATTCCAACAACAAACATCACCAGTCACTATGAATTAATGTTGCTTTTAGTTGTTACGGTCCTTACTGAGTAAATGTGTTTGGTTTTACAGATGTGTAAGAACTATAAACATAAGGAATTTATACGTATAAAAATAACATAAATAATATATCAACATAAGATATATTGAGTTTTTTTTTCCTTTTAAAGGAGGTCCACATTTACTGTCTTTTGAGAAAGAAACACATCAACATCAACTCTGGAGCTTTGTTAAAAATCATAAACATTGCAGCTCTGATCGCATAAATCAGGATCTCCTGGATGGGAGCCTGGGAACGTGTCTTTCAAAGCCTGTGGGTGAGTCTATGATCACACGTCCCCTCTCTCTGGGCCAAAAGTTTATGAGTTCATTTATTTTATTCAATTTGTACATTTTCCCTTTCAAATTAATTACTTTATATTTTGTAGTTAATTCCTTTCACCTACCTTCCTAAGATTGATTTAACTTTTTCCTCACTTCTTGAGATGAATACTAAATTTATATTTATTCCTCTTTAAAAAACAATGATTACTGAAAATATGTCTCTTACATCCAATTCTTCTGAACGTTTAGTATTTTTATAGTGTCTATTTCCTAAATAGTCTAGAATTGGAGTTCTAATTTTGTCTTTGATGTAATATTTACATACGATAGTTGTTCTTTTTGATGTCGTTTTTATTTTAAAATTTCCAGTGGTTTGGAGTTTGGTTGAGCTTGGTTGAACTTTGTTATTAACATCTAGATTTGTTCTCACTGTCACTGAATGTAACCAGTGATACTTCCATATTTTTTAATTCATTAAAAGCTTTGATTTGCTTTTATAAATATTTTCTTTATATTTGCAAAGTAAGTGTACTTTCTGTTCATCAGATACGAAGTGCTAAGCATACCTATTAAAGCAAGCATATTGATTATACTTTTCAAAACCACTCTATCCTTACTTAGTATTCCCTTTTATCTACTAAAGAAATACGAGAAATGGTACCATAGTGAATTGCAGTTGAGATTTTGTCCAGTTCTTTGCATTTTAAAGAGTTTTAGTTTTATTTTGGTGCTGTATTGTTTCACATAAAAGTTTGCAAGTGTCATAATTCCACTGTAGAATCCACTGCCTTTTATTAATGTAGCCTAATCCCCTGTGCTGGTTCCCCTGAATTCTCTGAACTTTGTCCATTAAGTTCTATTTTGCCTGATTTTAAAATCACCTCAGTTACCACCAAACTCCCCACCCTGCTGTCTCTACATTGCATTTGCCTCGTGTATTACTGCATATTTTTAAATTAAATTGTTTCTCTATTGCTCTGCTTAGGTGCATCTCATATGCATAGTCAAATTTTATGTTGTTTTTCAGTGTGTGGGTTTTAATATTAATTTCATCAGTCATGGGTATTAATATGTATTTATATGTATATTGGTACATTTAGTCTTACTTCTGACTTATGCTTACTCTTTTTCATGCTTTTTATCACTCTGTTTTCCTTTATCTGTGATTATACTGATCGTGTATTCTTTACATTTTTATATTCTTTTTGTGATTTGAAAGGTAAAAATTCTTATCTTTATTCTATATGTAACTAACTTGAAATATTAAAGAAAATTTTTAATGATGTCAATGTAAAGAATGTAACATCCAATATCACCAGCTGTGAAAGACAAGAGGTGTAGGGTGCTTTCACACCTTCCGTTTTCTAACACATCTTCCAATATTTCACAGGCGTTTTCTCCAATTTCATGAATGGAATTTGTATTTTTCATACCGTGCACTTTTACTTTCACTTTAATGTGTGTATTGCTTTATAACAACAGTGATGATTATTTAACTGTACCAGCTTTCACTGTTTAACATCATTTCCTTTAAATCTTTCCTTTCTTGGAAGTAATTACTATGATTAATTTCTCTCTTTGTAAGACAAATTTTTCAGGGATTTTTTTTTCCCAAGGACACATGATTGAACTGTGTCCCCCAACCCCTACCAAAAGATGTGTTGAAGTCCTAACCCACAGAACCTCAGAACGGGACTTTATTTGGAAATAGGAATTGAAGATGTAATTGGTTAAGATAAGTTCATATTGGAGTAGGATGGGCTTTGAATCCAATATGACTGGCGTCCTTACAGAAAAGGAGACACAGGCACACAGACTCGCGAGGGGAAAATTACATGTGATGACAGAGGCGGAGATTCACGTGCTGCTGCTGGAAGCTGAGTACACCAACGATTGCCAACACACACCAGACAGCAGGGAGAAGTAAAGAGCGGGTCTACCCAGAGTTTCAGAGGAAGCACGGCCCTGCTGTCACCTGGATTTTGAATGTGCAGCCTCCAGAACTGTAAGTCAGCACATGTCTATAGTATTAAGTCACCCTGTGTATGGTACTTACACCCTGCTTGTGGCGGCCCTAGGAAATTAATACAGTGGGTACTATCACTTCTGATTTTTGGTGTTCCTGCACATGTATTCTAGTTAATTAGCACATAAATTTATTTCACACCCCAAAATGAAAACCTTGAAGCACAAATTTTTTTCTCAACCCTCAAACTGTGGCTTCATTGTCTTTTTGAAGGTTCCTTGTTTCCGTGTGATATCCAGTACCCGAAGCGCTTCTCAAAAATTTTGGTACGATCAAGATTTACTCTGCAAAAAATGGATGCGTGGCCACTGTGCCCTCCTTCTGAAGTTCAGGACTGGAACACTTGGGGAGGTTCTATTGGGGGCATTTTCCATTTACTTGCTAAGCAACAATTTTCTTTAAATTTCCTAGGTCCTGGGCTCTATTTGCTTGAGCTTTTCTATCTGGAGAGAATTTCCTTATATTTCCTGAAAGGTTTCCAGTGCTGATATGGATTTTTCCATAATACCATACTCTTTGTTCAGTGTCATTGATATTTCGTGAGGTTGGGTTTTTCTCAGGGAAAAGACAGGCTTTAGGAGAAGTGATTAGAGGGCGTTACAGATGCCATCAGCATTGTCGAGTTTCTTTATCTACCAGGATGGTTTTACATGTCATTGGCCACTTCAAGGGGACATGAGTTTCCTTCAAAGCAAGAAGCCCTGGGCATGTGGCAGAGTTGTAACTGTCAGAAAAAGCTTGGGGGCATCACTTCTTCCTCTAACAGGACATCACTCTGGAGCAAGAAGCCTTAAGTTTCACAAACACCCATCCTCGGGCCAGTTCCTCACACGCATCCTCTGAGAGTCCTCAACAGACCCTCACTTGTATGACAGCCCCTCTGGATAGGTGAGTAAAATGGCTTCATCTGATGCAGAAGAATTCTAGCTCCTGAGTCTGGCAGGGCCCCTGCTCTGCGGCCTGAGCTACAGTGAGCGTGGACCATCCGGTCTCAGCAGGAGAAGTTTATGGCAGCTGCAGGAATCTGGGTGTCTCCATCGCTGTGCAGGTTTCTTTACAATGAGAAAATCGAGAAGAGTTCAGTGCCATTTAACATGCGGTGACATTTAGTGACCTTTCGGATACTAAAGCCGCAAGTCTGAGTCTGGAAGCTGAATCGCCTCAACCTAGCAGCTCCTATGCTCCTGCAAACCTTCCAGTGACCTCTGCTGGGAAAGACGGGTCGTTGTTGACAACTGAGGCCACAGAGTCTAGGCAGCCTGTGAGAGGTGGGCCGCACAGCAGCCTGCATGCCCTGCAACAACGGTGCCGAGCGACGCCCCACGCAGCTATTGGCGCAGAGTTAGCAAAATTGTGCACTCAAGGTTGCCAGATCAAACCGTACAGAGAAAAAAAACCACACTGGGTTGACTCTAGGGTAACTGATGTAGAAAGAGTTCAAGGTTAACAAAGGGTGACAGATGGGAGTGATTCACTGAGTGCAGAGACACATATTTGCAAGGACTTTAAGTATAAGTATTTCGCAATTGCAGGGAAGGGCCAACACCTGCCAGATAAAGTTAGAAATGTGCTTATTCTGTTTATGGCCAATTATATTTTTCCGGGTTTGAAGTGTGAATTTGGACAGTTTTAATTTATCACAAAATTATCTTTTCATTAAAATTTTCAAATTTATTTGCATGCATTTGTGTATCATAGTCTCATAACTATTTTCCACATATATAGATGATTTTCACTTCCACTTTTGAAATTTTTATGTGTTCTCATTCAGAATTATACTTTCTAATTTATGTGATTTTCCTTCTAAGTTTATTTTCTAGAGAACTGTCTAGTATAAATATTTTAAAAGCCAAATGTTGTAATTACTGTCGATTGTTTTCTTTGTTCTAATTGTCTATTTCTGATTTAATCATTTATATTTCACTCTTCTTCTTTTTAGGACTATTGCTTTTTGTACATTATGGCACCTAATGGAATATATTAGTTTCTTTCTTAGTAAGTTACTTCTGGCTGTAAAATTATCAAGGTCTTGAACAGATACTTCAAAAAGGAAGATATACAAATGCCTGATAAGGACATGAGAAAGTGTTCAGCAGTATTAGTCATCAAGTAAATACCGAATCAGATGTCACAACGCACCCACCAGAATGGCTAAGATAAAGAGAATGATATTGGAGCAACTCGCCAATGTTGCTGGTGGCAGAGAAAATGGAACAGCCACTTTGGAAAAAGTTTTGCTATTTTTCATTAAACACACATCTACCCTCTGGCCCAACAATTCCACTCCTAGAAATGAAACCATATAAGCACCAACAGATTTGTACATAGTGTCCACAGCAGTTTTATTCACAATAGGGAAAAACTGGAAGCAGCCCAGATGTTCACCAACAGGAGACTGAAGACAAACTGTGAGAGTCATAGATTGGGACTCTCACTACTCAGCATTCAAAGAGAAATGAAAATAATGATAACACAGACGAGTCTCTAAAACGTGTCACTGAATGAAAGGAGCCTTACACAAAAACAGCACATATTGTAATGATTCTATTTATACAAAGTTCCAAAGTAGGAAAAATAATATATGTAAAAAAAAAAAAAAAGAAAGAAAGAAATCAGAACAATGATTGCCTTTGGAGTGAGGGAGTATATAGGGTGGAAACTTATGAGGATGTGGCCGAAAGGAATTTCCTGCATTCTAGCTATTATCCTATTATGTTGATAAGAGTTTTGCAAAATTGCAAATGATACACTTAGGATTTGTGCATTCCACTTTCTGTAAATTTTACCTTAAAAAGTTAAGAACCAGAAACAAATACTGATAATATAGTTGAAATATTTAGAAGTAAAGCATATTGATATTTTCAACTTACTTTGAAGTGCATCAAAAAATAAGATGAACTGAGGGATAGGTAGATTTATTATATATGTGGGTTGGCTAGAACCCAGGAAATTCCTTTGGGCCACATCCCTATCACTTCCACTCTATATACTTCCTCACTCCAAAGGCAATCATGGTTCTGATTTTTTAATTTTACCATATTTTTTCTATTTTAGAACTTTGTATATAAATGGAAGCATACAGTAAGTGCCCTTTGGTAAATTTTACCTAAAAAAATTAAGAACCAGAAAAAAAATCTGATAAGACAGTTGGAATATTTAAAAGTAAAGCATACTGATATTTGCAACTTACTTTGAAGGAGTCAAAAAATAGGATGGATTAATGGATGGAGAGATTTATTATATATGTGATAAAACAAATGTAACAAAATGTTAGCAATCATGGGACCTAGGTTGTGGGTATGTGGATATTCATTATTCAGTTATTTCAACTTTTCTGTAGAGTTGAAAATTTTCAAAATAAAATATGAGGAAAATATCTTTGGGCACATTTCAGGGGCAGCCTGATGGTGGACCCCTGGATGAAGCCTCGCACCATAAGCAGAAATTGAATGACCTGGACTTTAACTGGAATGAACGGTTATAAAACATTTAAGAGGCTGGCTGTCGTGTGCTTCAGTTTCCAGTACAGCCACTATGGAGAACAGTACGGAGGTTCCTTAAAAAACTAAAAATAGAACTATCATACGACCCAGCAACCCCACTACTGGGCATATACCCTGAGAAAACCATAATTCAAAAAGAGTCATGTACCAAAATGTTCATTGCAGCTCTATTTACAATAGCCAAGACACAGAAGCAACCTAAGTGTCCATCAACAGATGAATGGATAAAGAAGATGTGGCACATATATACAATGGAATATTACTCAGCCATAAAAAGAAACGAAATTGAGTTATTTGTAGCGAGGTGGATGGACCTAGAGTCTGTCATACAGAGTGAAGTAAGTCAGAAAGAGAAAAACAAATACCGCATGCTAACACATATATATGGAATCTAAGAAAGAAAAAAAAAAAAGGTCATGAAGAACCTAGGGGTAAGATGGGAATAAAGACACAGACCTACTAGAGAATGGACCTGAGGACACCGGGAGGGGGAAGGGTAAGCTGGGACGAAGTTAGAGAGTGGCATGGACATATACACACTACCAAACGTAAAATAGCTAGCTAGTGGGAAGCCGCCACATAGCACAGGGAGATCAGCTCGGTGCTTTGTGACCACTTAGAGGGGTGGGATAGGGAGGGTGGGAGGGAGGGAGGTGCAAGAGGGAAGAGCTATGGGAACATATGTATATGTATAACTGATACACTTTGTTATAAAGCAGAAACACATCATTGTAAAGCAATTATACTCCAATAAGGATGTTAAAAAAAAAAAAAAAAGAACTGGCAATAGTGGAGGAACCGAAGGCTGTTCACATAACGCATGTGATTCCCCACAAGCATCCCCACCACAACTCTGTCTCCTTTGTGTTATCACTTGGTGTTCTAATTTGTGCATCATTTTGCAGTTCATGACCCAGTATTGTCTTATGGTTTGGATATGAAGAAGATGAAGTACAATAATAGTTTTTATTAACTTATAATACGGCCTTTAATTCTTAAAACAAATTTAGGGGGCTTCCCTGGTGGTGCAGTGGTTGCGAGTCCGCCTGCCAATGCAGGGAACATGGGTTCGTGCCCCGGTCCGGGAAGATCCCACGTGCCGCGGAGCGGCTGGGCCCGTGAGCCATGGCCGCTGGGCCTGAGCGTCCGGAGCCTGTGCTCCGCAACGGGAGAGGCCACAACAGTGAGAGGCCCACATACCGCAGAAAAAAAAAAAAAAAAAAAAAAATTTAGGTCAGAACTGAAATACCTCACAAAATGGTAAGAAACAATAAGCATGGCTTATTAGTTAATATTTTGTCTACTGTATAATGGTTCTAAACACCTCTTAAGATATTCCAAAATATTCATGACATGATTTGATGATTCATACATGAAATAGTGTAATGTAAATACTTATCTATAAAGATCAAGAACATTATAAAACAGTGACTAAATACAGTGTTTTTTTAAATTCTAGAAAAGTTCAAAAGTATACTAATAGGAAAAAGGTACATCAAGAGTGCAAAAATAGTCTCAAATGGATAAACCAAGTTTTTAATGTGACAGCAGCTAAAGTACGATTATTAATTTTTATTTAAATCTTAGATGGCAATGCCTTTAGAAAACTGGCTAAAATATCTTTGAAATGTTCAGAGGTTAGAAAAATATAAATAGGTATGTTTAAAAAAACTTTCAAAAGAGGTTAAAACAATCTTGTTACATATAAAATAAGAATACGTAGGGTTTCCCTGGTGGCGCAGTGGTTGAGAGTCCACCTGCCGATGTAGGGGACGCAGGTTCGTGCCCCCGTCTGGGAAGATCCCACATGTCGCGGGGTGGCTGGGCCCGTGAGCCATGGCCGCTGAGCCTGCGCATCCAGAGCCTGTGCTCCACAACAGGAGAGGCCACAACAGTGAGAGGCCCACGTACCGCAAAAAAAAAAAAAAAAAAAAAAAAAAAAACGAGCAAACAGAATCCAGCAACACATTAAAAGGATCATACACTATGAACAAGTGGGATTTATTTCAGGGATGAAATGATTCTTCAATATATGCAAATCAATCAGTGTGATACACCATACTAACAAATTGAAGAATAAAAACCATATGATAATCTCAATAGATTCAGAAAAAGCTTTTGACAAAATTCAACACCATTTATGATAAAAACTCTCCAGAAAATGGGCAGGGAGGGACCCTACCTCAACATAATAAAGGCCATATATGACAAACCCACAGCTAACATCATACTCAATGGTGAAAAGCTGAAAGCATTTCCTCTAAGATCAGGAACAAGGATGTCCACTCTCACCACTATTATTTAACATAGTTTTAGAAGTCCTAGTCATGGCAAGCAGAGAAGAAAAAGAAATAAAAGGAACCCAAACTGGAAAAAAAGAACTAAAATGGTCACTGTTTGCAGATGACATGGAAAATCCTAAAGATGCCACCAGAAAATTACAAGAGCTAATCAATGAATTGGGTAAAGTTGCAGGATACAATATTAATGCACAGAAATCTCTTGCATTCCTATACACTAAAAATGAAAGATCAGAAAGAGAAATTAAGGAAACACTCCCATTCACCACTGCAACAAAAAGAATAAAATACCTAGGAATAAACCTACCTAAGGAGGTAAAAGACCTGTATTCAGAAAACTATAAGACACTGATGAAAGAAATCAAAGATGACACAAACAGATGGAGAAATATACCATTTTCTTGGATTGGAAGAATCAATATTATGAAAATGACTATACTACCCAAAGCAATCTACGGGTTCAATGAAATCTCTATCAAATTTCCAATGGCATTTTTCACAGAACTAGAACAAAAAAGTTCACAATTTGTATGGAGACATAAAAGTCCCAAATAGCCAAAGCAATCTTGAGGGAAAAAAAAAAGAGCTGTAGGAATTAGACTCCCTGACTTCAGACTATACTACAAAGCTACAGTCATCAAGACAATATGGTACTGGCACAAAAACAGAAATATAGATCAATGGAACAGGATAGAAAGCCCAGAGATAAACTCACACACCTATGGTCAACTAATCTGTGACAAAGGAGGCAAGGGTATACAATGGAGAAATCACAGTCTCTTCAATAAGTGGTGCTGGGAAAATTGGACAGCTATATGTAAAAGAATGAAATTAGAACACTCCCTTACACCAGACACAAAAATAAACTCAAAATGGATTAAAGACCTAAATGTAAGACCAGACACTATAAAAAGAGGAAAACATAGGAAGAACATCTTTGACATAAATCACAGCAAGATCTTTTTGAACCCATCTCCTAGAGCAATGGAAATAAAAACAAAAATAAACAAATGGGACCTAATGAAACTTAAAAGATTTTGCACAGCAAAGGAAACCATAAACAAGATGAAAAGACAACCCTCAGAATGGGAGAAAATATTTGCAAACGAATCAATGGACAAAGGATTAATCTCCAAAATATATAAACAGCTCATGCCGCTCAATATTTTTTTTAAAAATTTATTTACTTTATTTATTTTTGGCAGCATTGGGTCTTCGTTGCTGCATGTGGGCTTTCTCTAGTTGTGACAAGCGGGAGCTACCCTTCGTTGAGGTGCATGGGCTTCTCATTGCTGTGGCTTCTCTTGTTGCAGAGCACGGGCTGTAGGGCACTCAGGCTTCAGTAGTTGTGGCATTCGGACTCAATAGTTGTGGCTCGCAGGCTCTAGAGTACAGGCTCAGTAGTTGTGGCAAACGGGCTTAGTTGCTCTATGGCATGTGGGATCTTCCCAGACCAGGGATCGAACCGATGTCCCCTGCATTGGCAGGCATATTCTTAACTGCTGCACCACCAGGGAAGCCCATAAAGCTCAATATTAAAAAAACAAGCAACCCAATCAAAAAATGGTAAGAAGACGTAAATAGACATTTTTCCAAAGAAGACATACAGATGGCCAAGAAGCACATGAAAAGCTGCTCAACATCACTAATTATTAGAGAAATGCAAATCAAAACTACAATGAGGAATCACCTCACACTGGTTAGAATGGGTATCATCAGAAAATCTACACACAATAAATGCTGGAGAGGGTGTGGAGAAAAGGGAACCCTCTTGCACTGTTGTAAACTGATACAGCCACTATGGAGAGAATGTAAATTGATACAGCCACTATGGAGAACAGTATGGAGGTTCCTTAAAAAACTAAAAGTAGGGCTTCCCTGGTGGCGCAGTGATTGAGAGTCCGCCTGCCGCTGTAGGGGATACGGGTTCATGCCCCCGTCCGGGAGGATCCCACATGCCGCGGAGTGGCTGGGCCTGTGAGCCACGGCCACTGAGCCTGCGCATCCAGAGCCTGTGCTCCGCAACGGGAGAGGCCACAACAGTGAGAGGCCCGCGTTCTGCAAAAACAAACAAACAAACAAAACTAAAAGTAGAATTACCATATGATCCAGCAATCCCACTACTGGGCATATACCCAGAGAAAAACCGTAATTCAAAAAGACACAGGCACCTCAGTGTTCACTGCAGCACTATTTACAATAGCCAGGTCATGGAAGCAACCTAAATGCCCATTGACAGACGAATGGATAAAGAAGATGTGGTACATATATACAATGGAATATTACTCAGCCATAAAAAGGAATGAAATTGGGTCATTTGTTGAGACATGGATGGATCTAGAGACTGTTATACAGAGTGGAGTAAGAAAGAGAAAAACAAAATATCATATATTAACGCATGTTAAGTGGAACCTAGAAAAATGGTACAGATGAGCGGGTTTGCAGGGCAGAAGTTGAGACACAGATGGAGAGAACAACGTATGGACACCAAGGGGGGAAAGCTGCGGGGCGGGTGGGGATGGTGGTGTGCTGAATTGGGCGATTGGGATTGATATGTACACACTGATGTGTATAAAACTGATGACTAATAAGAACCTGCTGTGTATTTAAAAAACAAACAAACAAAATAAAATAAAAAATAAAATTCAAAAACAAAAACTGGAACGAACAGAAGTGTTTATTATCAATATTCCTACTTATGTGTCCACTGCAGTAAGGCAAGAAAAAGAATACAAGATATGAATACCAAATGGAAAGACTGGAAGAAACAATTTAATTTATTAATGATTAAGTTAATAATCAATTACTTATTAATTACAAAAGGGAAAATAATAACTAGTGAGAAGTCAGAGAAAACTTCACACAAGTAATCAAAGTTAACATCAGAGATAAAGGGCAAAATATTATCATGTGTATCTTTTAGAATGACACAACATAATACGCAGTATTAGTTCCATAATCTAAATCTAATCACAAAATTAGAAAAACCCAAATTGAGTTATATAGTCTATAAAAATACCTGTCCTGGGGAACTCCCAGGTAGTCCAGTGGTTAGGACTCTGCTCCTTCACTGCTGAGGACACAGTCCCTCGTTGGAGAACTAAGACCTGGGGCGCAGCCGATAAAAAAGAAAAATACCTGCTCTGTATTCTTCAAAAACATCAATGGCATGAACACCAAATTGTTCCTAGTTAAAATTATACTAATTAGATAGGACTAGATGCAATGCATGATTCTGCACTAGATTCTACACTGGAAAATCATTGTTATAAAGGACAAATTATTAATAAGAGAGACAAAACTGTAATATGGACTATAATTTAAATAACAGCATTGTATAAATATTCTTTCCTGAATTTTATAACTTAACTGCAAGTACTTTAAAGGATATTATTGTTCTTAGGAAAAGCACGTTGCATTTTTATGGAATGAAGGTACTTAATTATGCAATTTACTCTCTACTGGCTCAGAGAAGTTTTCAGCTACACTATATATCTACTTATGTATAAAAATGATTTTTATATTTTAAAGTGTCAAGTATGGATTGTGTTGGCGTTCTTTTCACTATTCTTGTAACTTTTCTGGAATTTCAAAATTTTCTATAAGTTTGAAATTATTTAAAAATAAAATGTTCCAAAATAAAGATACAATGTATGATATCTACAAAAAAGACCAAGAAATAAATCTAACAGAGATACACAAACTTTGAGGAGATAAATTATAAAGCTTCTTTGAAGACATTAAATAGGACTTAGAAAATGGAGAGATATACCATGTCTATGAATAGAAAGGTTTACTATTCTGATGTTAAAGAGTACAGGGAGAGAGAACCCAAACAGAACACAATAGCCTTGCTGAGTTGAGGAGACAGACGTCGGCATTCAGCAAGTCTGTGACAGCTAGATTTGCACACTACAGTAGAAAAGATGGAGAAATGGAGATAGAGCTCCAGAAGTCTATATATAGTCTCCTTAAGTCTTTGGCTGAAGAGAAAGCTGAACATTCAGAGAGTATGGTTCCATGAGACTAAACAGAAAACAACCTCAGAAAGAACAACTCTATAAACTAAAACTGTACGTCCACTGGAGCTTGCACAGGGCAGACCAGCCAGAGTGTAGAAAGCTCATTAGACACCAAACACGTCCAGTAGAGAGCCCAGGAAAGTCAACCTGAATAGCAAAACTAACACGGCATTGCTCTAAACCTGCCCTAACAAAGGATCCAGCTGATCCAGAAGAAACATAACTGCCTGTCAAAAAAATTCTGTACTCTTTTAAAAAGACAACAAAATCCAGACATTAACAGCGTCTGAAATCCAGTTTATTATACAGCATTTAATTAAAAAACACTGAACATGTGAAGAAGCAGGAAACTGTGACCCATAACCAGCAAAAAAAAATTAGTGAATAGGGCTTCCCTGGTGGCGCAGTGGTTGGGAGTCCCCCAGCCGATGCAGGGAACGCGGGTTTGTGCCCGGGTCCGGGAGGATCCCACGTGCCGCGGAGCGGCTGGGCCCGTGAGCCGTGGCCGCTGCGCCTGCGCATCCGGAGAGGCCACAACGGTGAGAGGCCCGCGTACCGAAAAAAAAAAAAAAATTAGTGAATAAACACAGACCAAGGAGGGACAGAGATGATGGAAGTGACAGATAAGTACTTTAAAACAACTGTTGTGTCAAGGTTTTAAAGGAAAATATGAACATAATAGCACAACAGAATGAGAATTAATATCGTGGGATCCAAGCAGGTCAATGCATACATGTGAATGTACCTGTCAGGGTGCACGTGTCAACATTAGAAATGAGAGACATTTATTCTCTAAATCTGAAGGAAACGAGGATAGGATGGATGATAATTGGGGGGAAATGTGATTGTATCCAAGAAACAGTAAGAAAAATTGACATCTGATGGCCTTGTTCTGAGTATAAGCTTCACAGTAAAAATGTTAAAACTCTGCTGAAATTAAGAGGAATAAAGTAGATGGGCCTGGAAACAAATGATAGCACAAAACAAACAAATATAAGATGATATTAAAGATACGCACTACGTTAGACCTTGTTAATTTCCAGCAGAAAAAGCTAACATATCGCATGACTTTCATCATCAGGGTTTTAAAATCAGCCAGTATGGTACCAGGTTCATCAATAAACAGAATCAAGGGTGTCAGTTAAGGCAAGCTATGTGGGAAAAACTCAGGACACAAATGGTGTAATGGAATACTAGAAAAAAATCAAGTTCTTAAGAGATTATAGAAATGGCAGAGTTGATTCAAGAAAATTGGGGGAAAGGCAACAGGACCGATGACTGTGTCAAAAGGAGCAGACCCACCTCAGATAGGTGATCGAGCATATAGGTTACTGATTAGAACTGACATATGGCTGGATTAAAGTAAGAAAATAATGGAGCTGATTAAAAACATGGCAAAGTGTCAGGGTAGAGACAAGTAGAGGAACTAATGTGCTGAAGTCCTTGGGGGACCCTGAGGACCTTTCTTTCTGTTGGTGAGTGTGTCATAAACAGGTCACATGTTGCTCCTTGGGAAGGAGGGCGGGGAGAAGGCCCTCGCCGAGGCATGAGATACACAAGCATTCATACCTGCCTGAGAAAGGCATCTGGGCGCTATGGTAACAGGAAGGAAACACTAGCCGAACACTAGCCCCCAACCACACTTCCCATGTCCCCCAGCTGTCCTACTTGCAGGCCAAATCTATTAGGAAATCTTCATCTTTTAGCTCAAGGTTTACTTGCCTGTTAAAATTTTAAAAGCTCTTGAAAGGGGTGTTCTTTCAATCTGATCCTTCATCTTTTATGGAGCTGATAAATTTCTCAAATCTCTTTACTGGAAGCGGTTTTCGTAAAAAGAGAAGGGAAAATGCTAGTTAACAGAGCGGTTCCAACGAGAAGAAAAGAGTGCAGCAAAGAGGAGCCTGGGAGCATGTCATTTACGATTTCAGCTGAGATCGCTCCTGCTGCCACACCCTGTACATACCTGGGCGTGCAACTCGAAGATAGGTGTGGCACCAGTGTGCCAGGATGTGTCCAGGCAAAGACTTTTCCTGAACCCCTGTCAACCTGACTACACAAAAAACTGGGGCTTAAGCCAAATCCCCTAAAAGAAAAGACGTCATTCACTCAATTAACTCAGTTTCCCCCCTTTCTCAGCAATTGCCCACAGAAGACTGAATGGAAAAAGAATGACTCTATATAATCTCTGGGTGTGTCTGGGAGGGAGGCTGGGGAAAAGGTGGGAAAGAGAAGAGGAAGGATGCCTGCTGTTTGGTTGACTGTATCCAGGGAGTTAATCCCTCTCTTTGCACAAGTCAAAATGATTTGACAGCTATGATTTAAAAATAGGCTCTTTCTTAGAACTGAAAACCAGATAAAAGTACATTTCCACCTTTCCTGCTTGAACATAAAATATTGCTATCTGTCCTTTATTTTCATCTGTGTGTGAGTTTTCATAAATGAAGTAACAAAATTTTTAAAACTCTCCCTCTTGTCCAGAGTCACATGTCAATGGGAGGCGGTAACTATGTCACAGAAGAATCTTGACCTTCATCAGTTGCTCAGGGTTCTGAAGCTCAGCCTGTACTTGTAGGGGCAGGGAATGGCCTCCTCACTGCATCCTAAAGCTGCCTCTTTGTCCTAGAGAGATTAGAAGAGGGGCGCGTGAAAGGGAGATTAGGGGTCGGGAGTGTGTGGCGTGCAATTTCCAGCTCACTGGTTTTGACAAAGCTTTTCAATCAACCACATCAGTTGTGTTCCACTTGCCATTTACTATGTTATTGTAATGCTTCAAACACCAAGACTTGCTGAAAGCACAGTCTCTAAAATTATGTGACTTCATACAAATAGTAGTTTAACTATATAGTAATCTGTGGCATTCAAGATTTATACTTAAATGCATATTTTTATAATAAAAAATGAATTTAGTGGGTGATGTCAGTGAAAATGGCAGAGTAAAAAAAATCCCCAAATCCTCCTCTCCATAAAAGCAATGAGAACACTGACAAAAATTGCCAGAATTAATGGTTTCAGAACTCTGGAAATTAAGCAAAATTCTTTCAGCAATCTAGGAAACATTTATTCTCCAAATAACTGCTGAATTTCAGTAAGAACAGCAGGATATATGGCATTTCAACGTGGCCTGTCCCCATCTCCTTCCCCAACTCTGTAGCAGCCTGGAAAATAACAGCCTGCAGTCACCGTGGAAACCAGTAGTCTGGCAGCCAATAGAAGGAGAAGAACATGGTTAGAGCTCCTTCAGAGTCCCATTTCCAGATTATTGTCATTATTTGACCTTCCTAAGTTTCTTGGAAGACCCTACTCATACCCTCTTTATTTCACCGGACTTGGAGATTGCCCATTGCAAAAAGCCTTTTCTACACGGATGTTTGTCAAAGACAGTCAGAGAAAGAGAGAAAGAAAGAGAGAGACTGAGAGCAAGAAAAGACTCAAATTACTAGAAAAAGAAATGAAAGAGGGGACATTACTACCTAACCAACAGGGGAACAAAAGATTTATAACAAACTACTATACAAATTTATATGCTAAAAATGAGAGAATGTAGATGAAATGGACAGATTCATAGAAAAACACAACTACCAAAACTGACTCTAAAAAAATATAGACAATCTAAATAGACTTATAGCAAAAGAAAGGAAACTGAGTTATTTGTAGTGAGGTGGATGGACCTAGAGTCTGTCATACAGAGTGAAGTAAGTCAGAAAGAGAAAAACAAATATCGTATGCTAACACATATATATGGCATCTTGAAAAAAAAAAAGGTTCTGAAGAACCTAGGGGCAGGACAGGAATAGAGACACAGACATAGAGCATGGACTTGAGGACATGGGGAGGGGGAAGGGTAAGCTGGGACGAAGTGAGAGAGTGGCATGGACATATATACACTAGCAAACGTAAAACAGATAGCTAGTGGGAAGCAGCCGCATAGCACAGGGAGATCAGCTCGGTGCTGTGTGACCACCTAGAGGGGTGGGATAGGGAGGGAGACGCAAGAGGGAGGAAATATGGGGATATATGTAGATATATAGCTGATTCACTTTGTTGTAAAGCAGAAACTAACACACCATTGTAAAGCAATTATACCCCAATAAGATGTTTAAAAAAAAAAAAGAAGCTATTGGAGGAAGTACTCTGCTAAAACAAGAGTAAATCAAGAAAAAGGAGGACTTGGGATACAGGAAATACAAAAGCCAGCACAGGAAGGAGTAGCAAGCTGTGTGCAGATGCCCAGGGCAAGTGGTCCAGGAGGGAGTGTGAAAAGTTCTCCAAGGAGATGAATCAATACCTCATATGTCTGAATATATGAAGGAAATTTAGGCCGCTGGAGATGAGTTTGGAGTTGAAACAATAATAATACGAAACTTAAAAAGCAAGGCAATTATTAACACCAGGGAAAACAAAGAGTGGTGCAGGGAAGGAGAAGTAATCATCATAAATCATCATTAGTTCAAGGCTCAGCTATAAACAGGATTTATATAATCACAGTCAGAGAAAAGGGATCTAACCAAAATTATGATATATCTATATTGGGAGTAGCAGTGGGGACAGAAAGGGTGAACGTGCTGTGAGGAGGTGTGTGGGAAGACAGACAAGGGTTAAATCTTCATCTTCTCTAGCAGGAAGTCATTAGATAATTCCTCAAGCTCCTAAGTCAGCGAGCAGCAAGATACTGTGTTATTTAAAAATTTGGATGTAAATACCAAAAGAATGTGCCGAAAGAGTTTAGAGTGAGAGCCACTGGGGAGTGGAGAATGAAAAATAAGGGGATGGAAGACTGCTGGAGGGTATTTTCGGTAACAAATCTTTGATTATGTACATGCGTCTCTAATTTATTTGTATATGTAACTACTGAAAATAAAATACATATGCATAATTTTTAAAAATAAATAAATAAATAGACTTAGGGCAAGTAAACAGATTGAATGAATAATTTTTAAAAACTACCCACAAAGAAAAGCCCAGGTACAGATCACTTCACTTCTACCAAACATTTAAAGAAGAATTAATACCAATTCTTCAAAAACTATTCCAAAAAAATAGAAGAGGAGTGAATACTTCTCAACTCATCTTATAAGGTCAGTATTATCCTCAAATCAAAACCAGGCAAAGACATCACAAGGAAAGAAAACTCCAGGCCCATATCTCTTATGAATATGTGCACAAAATTCTTCCACAAAATAGTAGCAAACCATATCCAGCAACATATAAAAGGAATTATACACCATAACAAAGTGTGACTTATCTCAAGTATGCAAGGCTGGTCTGGAAATCAGTTAGTATAAAGCACCATATCAATAATTTTTTTCATTGACAAGATCATCTGAATAGATACAAAAAAAAATTGAGAAAATCCAACATCCTTTCATAATAAATACACTCAGCAAACTAGGGACAGAAGGCAGTATCCTCATGCTGATAAAAAGCATTTACAAACACCCACAGCTAACGTCATACTTCATGGTTCCGGACTGGATGCTTTTTTCTCAATATTAGGAACAAGACAAAGATGCCATCCTTGCCACTTCTACTCAACACTGTCCTAGAGGGATTCTAGTCAATACAATTAGGAAAGAAAAAGAAATAAAAGGCATCCAGACTGAAAAGGAAGAAGTAAAACAAACTATCTCTAGTCACAGATGACATATTCTTGTATATAGAAAATCCTATGGAATCCACTAGAAAACAGTTAGAACTAATAAATGAGTTCAGCAAAGTTACAGGATATAAATATCAATTATATTTCTATATACTTGCAATAAACAATCAAAAATTAAAGAAGCATTTTCACTTCCAATAGCATCAGAACGAATAAAATACTTAGGAATAAATTTAACAAAAGTGCCTGAAAGCTTATACACTGAAAACTACAAAACAGTATTGAAAGAAATTAAAGAATATCTAAATAAATGGAAAAACATCACACGTTCATAGATCAGAAGACTTAACACTGTTAAGAGAAACACTCTTCAAATTAATCTACAGATTCAACAGTCAATCCCTGTCAGAATTGCAGTTGACTTTTTTGTAGAAATTGACAAGTTGCTTCTAAAACGCATATGGAATGGCAAGTGATCCAGAGCGGCCAAAACAATCCTGAAAAAGAATAAAGTACAGGGACTCACATGATTTCAAAACTTACTACAAAGCAATGGTGATCATGACAGTGTGGTGCCAGCACGAGGATACATATGTAGATCAATGGGCCGGGACTGAGAAGTTACAAATGAATCTGCGTCCTTGGTCAACTGATTTGCCATTGAAAAGCATTCAATGGGCAAAGAATAGTCCTTTCAACAAATGGATATCCACATGCAAAAAATATGGTTGGATTCATCTCACACCATATACAAATTTTCTTTTAAATTAGACCAACAGCTTTATGGAAAGACAAAGAGAGCAGAACCCCTCCCTTCTACCCACAGTCCTAGGGCCTTGGCCTCGGGCTCTGAGCATTTAGCCATCCTGCAGCCCAAGAGGACTGTAAAAAAATTTTAATGCAAAATTTATTACAGACCTAAATGTAAAAGCTAAAACTATAAAACTCTTAGAAGAAAACATAGGGGTAAATCTTCATTACCTCATATCTGACAATGGTCCCTTAGATGCAACACTAAAACTAACAAAGGAAAAATAGATAAATTGAACTATTAAAATTTTAAAATTTTGTGCATCAAAAATACAATCAAGAAAGTGGAAAGCAACCCACAGAATAAGAGAAAATATTTGCAAATCATGTATCAGACGAGGATCTATTATCCAGAACATAGAAAGAATTCCTATAATCCAACAACAAAAAGACAAAGAACTCAATTTAAAAAATGGGCAAAAGACTTAAATAGACATTTCTCCAAAAAAGATAGCCAAATGGCCAATAGGCACATGTAAAAATAATCATCCTCATTAGACATTAAGGAACTGCAAACCGAAACCACAATAAAATACCACTTCACACCCACTAGGATGACTGTAACAAAGAGGATAATGGAAAATAATAAGCACTGGCCAGGATATGGAGAAATAGGAGCCTCATACATTGCTGGTCGGAGTGTAAAGTGGTGCAGTCACTTTGGAAAACAGTTTGGCAGTTACTGAAAAAGGTTAAACATAAAGTTAACATATGACTCGGCAATTCCACTTCTAAGTATACACCCAGAAGAATTGAAGACATATGTCTACACAAAAACCTGTACACTAAGTTTTTAAACACTTGTGCATTGCAACATTGTTCATAATAGCCTCAAATTGGAAACAACTCAAATACCCACCAGTGGTTAAAACAGTAAACAAACTGATATATCTATATGATAGATTTATTCGGCCATGTAAAGGAATGAAGTTCTGATTCATGCAACGATGTGGATGAACTCTAAAAAATTATGCTAAATGAAAGAAGCCAGACACAAAAGGACATGTATTATATGATTTCATTCACATGAAATGTCCAGAATAGGCGAATCCATATAGACAGAAAGCAGAATAGCGGTTGCCATGGGCCAGGGACTGGAGAGGAATGGTGGAGTGACTGCTAACAGATAACGGGTTCCTTTAGGGGATGATGAAAATACTCTGGAATTAGATCGTGGTAATGGTTGCTCAACTTTGTGAAAATACTAGGAACCACTTATCGCAATTTAAAAATGAGTTTAGCTTTTAAAATGTGTCAAACTAATAGCACTAAAAAAAAAATGCTACACTCTCTCTTGCTCTTTAAGTTATCACCACTTTTTGCCAAAATTGATTCCTTGGCAAAATCTTTATCCCTGGACAGGCAACTTCCTTTCACCAATCTTGGGGTCTCTGATTCTATTTTAGAATGAAAAACAAACTTATCAGCTGGATAAGTAAAGGCATCTGAGTAAAATTCTTTGGGTTTAAATATTTTAAGCTATTTCTCAAACCATGGCTAAAATTACTACTGGTCTATTTGGGTTCATATTTTAGAGGCAGAATTCTCTTTATAGGATTTATTTTCTTTCTTTTGGGGGTGTGAATTCTAAAAGGTGGCCCCATGAATCTAGGACCTTACATTTTTCTCATCCATTTGTTAGGTAACCCTAACTACACAGATTTTGCCCCAGCATCAGTGGATGTGTCAGACCTCAGGCAGAAAAACGTTTCTTGAATTTGAATTGATTTTACTCTAAATGTGTTTTTAGCCTGACTTCTAAAACACCTATCCCTTCCTCTCAACTCCTATTTGACATTTGCATGAACAAGTGCCTTCTAAGCCATGGCCGAGTTTTAGGGACAGTATTATGGTTTAAAATACAAGTATTTTGAAGAGGAAGAGAGATGCTACATAATCAAAGAGAAAATAACAAATCAATGCAATCATAATTACTTCACTTAAAAGAATCACTACTAAACATAAGTTTCAGAAACTAAAACCCTCGAAATATGGCACTAAATTGCTTTATTTAACAACTAGATTCAGCTTAAGGAAAAAACTTCAGAGTAATCTTAAAAAAAAAAAAAATAATGGGGTGAGCTAATATGTCAGCATAGGAACAGAATATATGTTATTTATCTAATTCAGGAAACAGTGGTAACACAATAATAATAAGAGCATAGGCCAGCAGTATAAAAACCTGGCAGATTAGACTACAGAGGCAATTTGAAGTTATTACATAAAACCTTTGCCCAAGTTACCACAGACTTTTATTTGGCATCCCTTTAATATGTGATGGTGTCTAATTCAACGATACATGACAAACAAAATCATGATAACAGTTCTTTAGTTCATTTGCAGCATAATGTTTTTGCAAGTACCTAAATCGTCTAAGACAGAACAAAAATAAATACAGTATATGAAATATGAATTATATATATAATATGTTCTTTAAATTGTCACATTTTGCCGACTAGTAAAGTTTTGGTAACATTTTTAAATTAAAATTGCTTTAAAAGTGATTTATGCATATTTGTAGACATTACAAGAAGGTATAAAATTGAAAGGCAAGGCCTTTTTAACCCCAATTCCATTTCCTAGGATTATTGCCATTAAGATTTTGCTTCAGTTTCTTCTGGTGAGTGACATTATGAGTTTTAATAATAATTTTGTATCAGTGTTTCTTGATTTATCAGCTTATAATAACTTTTAATATTGTGATGATGTATACTTACAGAGAAATTGCAAAAAAAAAAAAAAAAAAAAGCAGACTTCCCATATACCTCTCACTCAGCTTTCACTTACGTTATCATCTTAAATAACCACAGAACAATTACCAAAACTAAGAAATGACATCTGTGCAATATCATAAACTAAACTAGAGAGTTTGCTCAGATTGTACTGGATTTTTTACTAATATCATTTTCTGCACCACGAGCTCATGCAGGATTTATTAACTTTTAACAGAATCAATGGATCCTTCTCAAAGAAATGTGAGATTAGTGCACTTTCCATTTTCTTCCCCCCTTGGCATCCCTATAATTTTTCCTTACATATTTTTGTCCTTTTGATGGTGTGATTATAACGCCCATGTTTTGACTGCCACCTTTTTAAAAGCATCTAATGATTTCCCACTCAAAAGATTAGGAAATTAGCATACTTACCCTTCCTTTCACTTCTTTTCCCCTACTTCTTAATTTTTGTTAAATTATTATTTTTATATCATTAAATTATCATTCTATATATTACAGTAGCCTGGTCTGAATTTCTGGTGTTGCCCGAAATGCTCCATTTAACACCTTGGCTTCTCCGTTCCTTGCTTCTACCTCCCCACTGAGCTTCTCCTCCACCTTACATCAATCAGCCTCTTACTCTCTCAAGCACACCCAGAACTCGTCACCCCCCATTTTCACAGCTTCAGCAAAATCTCAAGCATTACTCTCTCTCCCCACTGCTTCCCATATGTATAGTTCACTCCCTTCAAAAGTTCTTTGACTTCCAAAGCGTCCTCATACCCTTTTGTACTTTCTCCCTCACGCTGCTCAAGGCTCCATCCTTCAGCAACCCTTGATGTGCTTTCTGTCACTATATTATAGTCTGTTTTCTAGAATTATAAATATATGAACTGGGACTTCCCCGGTGGTCCAGTGGTAAAGAATCTGCCTTCCAGTGCAGGGGACGCGGGTTCGATCCCTGGTTGGGGAACTAAGATCCCACAGGCCACGGGGCAACCAAGCCGGCGCACCTCAACGAGACAGCCCGAGTGCTGCAAACTACAGAGCGCGTGTGCTCTGGAGCCCGCACGCCTCAACAAAGAGCCTGCATGCAGCAACCAAGACCTGATGCAGCCAAGAATAAAAAATAAATAAATATTTTAAAAATAAATATTTGAACTGATTTGTTGCTAGCTTCTTTTACTAGCAGAATAATCTCAAAGTTATTTTGAAATTCATCCCTCTGTCATTTCTTTCTATTGCTGAGAAATATTCCATTGTATGCATATAATCATTCACCTGTTTGATGGACATTTGGGCTGTTTTTTATCTAGTTTGGGGCTATCACAAATAAACCTGTTTTCTTTTCTCTGGACACATGTTTTCTTTTCTCTGGAGCCATTCCTAGACATAGAATGGCTGGATCATATGGCAGGTTTATATTTAACTTTCAAAGAACTAGCAAATCTTTACCAAAGTGGTTGCACCGTTTTGCATTTCCACCAGCACTGCATGAGAATTCCAGTTTCTTCATATCCTCAATGACACTTTGTAGGACAGTTTTTAAATTTCAGCTACTCAAATAAATAGTGTGTATGTTGTCTGGTTGTGGCTGAAATTTGCATTTCACTAATGATTAATGATATAAATCGTCTTGTAATTATTTGCCATTCACATGCCTTTTTTGGTGAAGCATGTGTTCAGACTCTCTGCCTGTTTTTTAACTGGGTGGTTTTAACTGGGTTGTGTTCAAGAGTTCTTCAATATTCAATTATATATCTGTTAAAGGATGTTCAATATCCTTTAACAGATACATAATTTTCAAATAATTTCTCCCATGATATACCTGTCTTTTTATTTTCCTAAGTGTCTTTTGAAGAGCAGAAATTTTTAACTTTGATGAAGGTCCAGTGATCATTTTCTTTTGTATACAGGCACTTAAAATATCCATCCAGACACTGGATTAACATCATTGCTTTGGGCGTATCTACCCTCATTCAAAGCTGTCCTTTCCACTTTGGGGAAAGGCCTCTGCCTGTTGTGAACATCCCGAGGTGACCACCAGCTCTGCTTTGCCCCTCACGCAGGCCCCCCTCCATCGCTAGGAGCCCCTGCCGAGGCCGAGCCCCACTTCCTTACCTACAGTTAACAAGCCTTCCCCTTCCTGCTGCCAAAGCCTGAGGCTGCGAGTGCTGGCCTGCCAGCAACGAGACTGCTCACCTATGTCCAGCGTGGTCTGCGAGGGTCTCAGATCGCCCCAGCTGGCGGCACTTTCTAGCTCCGGGTTTCTCTAGGGCTCTCCTGGGGTGACCGGGGAAGGTTCTGGAGCCTTCAGCAGTGACTGATTTCTCTGCCATTCCTACCCCAGTTCTTTTCTGTTTTTCTACGATAGCTCACAGTTTCTGATGTGCGCATCTTTCATGTTTTCCAGACTGGTTACACTTTCATTGAATTCAGAGTTCCAGTTCATCCATGAGAATCTGAGAGGCAGGTAAGGCAGCCACATGTGCCATGGTTACCACTCCAACTTATGTGTCCAGTCTTCTACACGGACTCCGTCTACTGGACAAGATTCCTTCGGTTGAAAGTGACAGACATAAACCAGTTTTAGCGGGAAAAGGCAGAGGTGGGAGAAGACGTCTGTATTCGCATGACTGGGAAATCAGGGCACAGCTGGAGCTGAAGATTCGAACACTGCCTCCTGACCTCTGTCCTTCCCTTCTCCCTTCTGCTTGCCTTCATGCTCCACACGGCAACACGGTGGCTCCCGGCAGCTCCAAGCCGATACCCCGTCCCAAAGAGAGACCCTTTCTCTGACACCACCGTCTTCCACGCCCCCTTCGGAAATCCTGGCTGCCCCGCGTTGGGTCACGTGACTCGCCCTGAGTCGCCAAGGCCAAGGAGATGCACGTGGTGCCCGTGTTCACAGCAACGGGCGGTGCTGGGGGGTTGGGAAGCTGAAGAAGGGTCAACCCTCTCCAGATACACAGAATGGGTTCCCCCGCTGTCACTATGAGCTCTGAATCTAGAAAAAGAGGAACCGGACGCTGGACAAATAGTCCCCTGTAATTAACAAAACCATGAGCTGGGTCACAAGGTCTAGAGTCTAGAAGACTATCAAGACTACATACGATTGTAGAAACAAACCAGCTGCCTACGAGAAAGTGCGCATATAATACAAGCAGTATGCCTAATAAATGGGGAGTAGCTAGAATGTTAAATTAATGGTGCTGGTACAAATGAATATCTGTTTAAAAGAAAAAAAGTGAGAATTCCTCTTCACTCGTTAAACCAAATATACCATGTGAAACCCAAACTGTGATGGAAAAAAAATGAGATTTTAGCCTCAGCGTGGAGGACTTTCTAAGCACCTCTTGAGTCATTACATATCTACTGAATATCTTCTACATGCCAGGGACTTTTTAGTTATTGGGATACACCTGTAAACAATGTTAAAAACCCACCCTGATGGAGCTTACGTTCTAGCAGGGCAAATACATGATTAAAAGAATAGACAAAATAAATAAGTTATGCAGTGTGTCAAGAGATGAGACATACTATGGAAAACCAGAACCAGAGCAGGATAAGGTGATGTTTAAGCAGAGTGGAAGGAGGTGCGGGTCAGGGATGGGGAAATGCAGGGGAAAGAGCCTTCCCGGTGGACAGCACTCGGGCAAGGGGCCTGAACAAGAATGTCCCTGGTGCGTTGAGAAGCAAAAAAGAGGCCAGGATGGCTGGGAGGGACGGAGGAAGAAGGGCAGGGGCAGGAGGTGGGGTCAGAGAGGCCGGGGAACAGATTACAGGCCCTGCAGGCCACCGTAAGCCTTGCGCTTTCAGTCTGAGCCAACGGGGTCAGCTCCAAGCAGACACAGAAGGACCCATGTGACCACTGCGTTGGCTCGACCCAGAGGGGAAGAGGGGAGGGGGGGGAGCGGTGTGCCCAGTTACGGGCTAGCGCCGGATGAGAGAAGATGGATGGCCCAGGACAGGCAGGTGTCTGGAGTGGAGCTAGCGAGGGGCGACCGAAGGCCGGGTGCAGCTGAAGGGAGAGCCAGCGGACTTCCTGGGAGACGGGACTGGGAGTTGAGAGACAAGGATAAGTAAGGATGACTCCTGCTTCGGCCTGAGCAACTGAGATAGGGAAGGGGGCGGCGGCACAGGCCTAAGGGAAGATCAGGAGTTCGGACACTCTAAGGATAAGACGCTCGTTTGACAGCTGAGAGGGGCTATCACACAAACAGCTGGCAATGCAGCCTGGGTGTGGGAGAGAGGCCTGCCCAGAGTCACAGATGGGGGACATGTGGCCACACAGGTGACCCAGAGCCTGAACTGGATGCACAATTGAGACGGCTCGGGGGTGAGGGCAGACAGAGGAGTTTGGGTAAAGGAGGACACAAAAGTGAACAACATGAAGGAAAATTTAAGAACTTACCTGCTGAATAATGTAAAACTTCTTTGCATTCAAGAAGTAACATATAAAACAAAATGGAAAATAAATTTGAACCACATATGACAGACATAGGATTACTTACCTTACTATACAAAAATGACTTAAAATCATAAGAGAAGGACAACTTGATCACTAGAAAAGTGGGCCAAAGACACCAGGGACAAACGATTAAAACCAATAAAAGAAAATGATCAACAATAAGATTTGACGTCATCCTAAATAATAAACAAGTAAATGCAAGTGGAAATATAGTCTACGCTTCTATTATCGAATGAGACATTAGTTTTTATGATAAAGCACTTGGAGAAGACAAACAATCTCCATACTTTGCAAAGTGAAAAAGCAGGTTGCAAAGCAATATGTACAGAATAACTCATTTTAATAAAAAATAAGTATCTATTTATACAATGTTGATCCATCATAGGACATGAGGCTACATATTCCATATGATATAAATTGTTAAGGGGAATGTGTACACACACACACACACACACACACACACACAGAGACATTTTTACACGTGGAAGGAGACAGGCCAAAATGTGGATAATGATTGGTCCTTGAGGATGGGATTGTGCAGGGTTTTTTTTTATATCGTATAACATTGTGTTTCTCAAAATGTCAACCATTAGCATGCATATTTTTGGTAATCAGGGAAACAGGTGTTTGATAAAAATCACTGAAAACAAAAATTCCAAATAAATACACAGCTTACAAAAGCATGACAAAGCATTAGCTGAATGTAAAAACAAAGAGCAGTGAACAAGGCAACCACAGTTTAAATTTTCTCCTCCGGCTACAGATAAAGTACTTCACCCAGATTTGCAAGGCTGTGTTATTTCTGTGTGTCACTGTTATATTTATAAAACTACATTCGTTTAGGTCTATGATATTGTAGGGACTGAATGAACAGGATCATCCCATAGAGAAATGCTACAATAAATGGAGCAAGCTGTGATCCACCTGTGTGTGGTTTATGCGGCCCCCCCATCCATCTCTGGTTCAAATGTACTCGCCTCCCTCTCCCGAGACTCCCATCATTTGGGTCGCTCCTTCGGTTTACACGAAGCAGAAGCACATGCTTCTGGCTGAGGGGGGGAAGCCCAGGACCTCTCACCTGCACAGGACAAGGGTTAGTCCCTGAGTGTAAGTAACTGCACCTACAGAAGGAGACACAGAATCTGGCCTGAATGCAGACCCCAGTGCACACGTTCTGGGTAAGCCTGGCAGGCTGAAACTGCAAATTCATCTTCAGGCCTTTCCGTAGTCCCAAGAGGTTTTTTAAGAAATTGAAATTTTATCTCTATCTAAATCTCTCCAAAAGGAAAAAGAAAATGAGAGAGGGGAGAGATTAAGTGAGAGATGCTGCGACCTGTTAGGAGGCGGAAGACCTGAGACAATGCTCACCGGCTCAGTGGGGGGAGGTCCGTCTGCAGTGCGGTAGAGGCACCAGCAAAGGACACACTGGTTGGTGGCCCAGGCCCTAGAGGCTTAGCAGTTGACAGCAGGGCTGCCTCTAAAGGCCGGGTTCAGAATGTGGTTGAAAATGAAGGCTTGATTAAAGGTCCACACAAAAAACACTCAAATTTCCCAGATTTCCAATCCTGATTCCCGATCTCAGCCTCAGCAGCGAAGCCTGCTCCCTTCTCCATCCTCAGGAGTGCACAGACCACCTGCCACAAAGGTTTCTAAAGCAGCAGAGAAGGAGCTGAGAGGTTTATCTTAACACGGTCTCTCTCTTATACATCAGACGGGTCCAATGAACAAGGGTGCTGTGGAAGAATTTCAATCAAAAATGGAAACACCAAAAAAAGAATAGGGGGCTTCCCTGGTGGCACAGTGGTTAAGAATCCGCCTGCCAGTGCAGGGGACACGGGTTCGAGCCCTGGTCCGGGAAGATCCCACGTGCCGCGGAGCAACTAAGCCCGTGAGCCACAACTACTGAGCCTGCGCTCTAGAGCCCGCACGCCACATCTACTGAGCCCGCGTGCTGCAACTACTGAAGCCTGCGCGCCTACAGCCCGTGCTCCACAACTAGAGAAGCCACCGCAATGAGAAGCCCACGCACCGCAACAAAGAGTAGCCCCCGCTCGATGCAACTAGAGAAAGGCTGCGCACAGCAACGAAGACCCAACAAAGCCAAAAATAAGTTAATTTAAAAAAAAAAAAAAGACTAGGGACTTCCCTGGCGGTCCAATGGTTAAGAGTCCGCACTCCCAATGCAGGGGGCATAGGTTCAATCCCCGGTTGGGGAACTAAGATCCCACATGCCGCACGGTGCAGCCAAAAAAATAAAATGAAAATGAAGACATGAGATGGGAAATCTCACACGTGTGTCCTCAGGGAAACAAAACTTCAGGGCTGAGAGATTGATTTTCTGTAAATGCCTGATTTACCAAAAAGAAAAAAGCAAAACCCTGATAATACTGGAATGTTCTTATTGATATCACCTCATATCAATCCTGGGAAGTTTTGCGTATGGTTTTCAGAAGCAGGAACAAGAAGTGACCCAGATCGGGTTGGTCTGGCAAAATAAGCTGAATTGAGCTTTGCTGTTGCGGCTGGACTGGTTTTGTCTGCTCAGGGAATTTTCAAAGCTGGTTTCTGTTTGTTTTTGATTTTAATAGATTGTAACTGAACTCTCCCTTCTTTACATTCCCTTCCCATATATACAGCACTCCAAGCTCTCAACGGACTCGCTGCAGCTTGCTATACTTTGCCTGTCCCAAACTGCGATTCCCCCGTCATTCCCAAATAAACTCATCTGTTTGACACTTTTGAGCTGGCCTCATTTTACCTTTTTATGTAGGTGGACGGTGCACAATCATGAGATTCAAGATACGGAAAGAGGGGACGTGTGCATGGACACCTGAAGCATTTTAGAGGACACTGTTACATACTGATCAACAAACCTCCAGGCTTTATGACCTCGATGTGTCAAAATGAAAGAACTAAACCAACCAAATGAAATGGACCCTGACGGTCCTTGAATAAAGTAGGACATCGAACTGACTGAAAATTTATACAAAGCCCTTGAATTGCACTTTAGAACAAAGGTTAACACATGCCACATTGTCTTCATTTATTTCCTTAATACCAAATTAATTTTAGCCAAGAGGAATGAAATTCCCAGCAAGTGTCTGGTATGTACTGTATCTGAGCCAAATTATTTAGTCTTCCTGGACCTATCAAATTCGTTTACTTTTTTACTGGTGTATTCATAGTCCTAGCTGTTTATCCATCTTACTACACTAAATGCACTGAAAATACCTTCAAATTCTGAATAATATTACAATAAGACGTTGTGTGTGTAATCTTGTATCGGTATGGCAGAGAGAGAGAGAGAGAGAGAGAGAGAAAGACTGATTCATTCCACAAGTATGTTCTGGGTTTGGCTGGGTGTCTGCCTGATGCGACCACAGAGTTGGCACGTAGTATATAAAATGCTTTTCTCCCACCTTTTCAGTCATGGCACCAAATTTAGCCCTTTTACAAATAATGGTTATACTGTCTGCTGATGTATTCTGGTGTGGAGGGAAGAAAATGTTTATTTTATTTTACTTTATTTCCTGAGACTTGAAAGTAGCCACACCAGGCTCCCCTGGTGAGAGCGGATTCCGGGGTACCTTTGAGAAGTCAGTTGACAGGGAGATTGGAGGAAGCGGTGTTTGCCACAGTGCACAGGGAGCAGGAAGCCGCCGGGAAAGTGCGAGGCTTGCCAGTCGTGGGATGTGCCACCCCGGGACGCAGAAATAAAAAATTAAAAAGGCCAGTCCCGGCCCCTGTGATTTCCTTTTCTCTGGGTCCAACCCTTTGGACTCCAGTCAAGGCCAGCAGCTGGCACCCCAGGCGAGTCTTAGTAGGTCAGGTTAGAAGGCTGGCCGTTCCCACTCAGCCCTTCATCTGTACCCACCACACACACGGGGCATTTGAATGAGCACTTAAGAACCAGAGCTCTGCCTATTCTCCGTTTGGGGCTCGATTCATCTTTGTGCCTCAAGACAATGGCCGTGCTCCTTTTCCTCTCGCCTGAACTCTTGGCAACCTACAAAGAGCAGGGCATCTGCCTCTGTGGTCTTAATTTCCCACTGAACACACTTTGTTCCGCTGCATACGTCAGGTCTCCAAATTCATCTGAAATGTATTTGTAGCTCGTGAATGAATACCGTGAACTCCGTAGCCGATGTGCACGTCCCCCATCAGCCAAGTGGGTGCGGGAGCCCGTGGTAACGGCGTGGGTCCGTCGTGCGAGGCTGCAGGACCAGAAGCAGGCATTCCAATCGGCAGACCGTCTGTGGCCGCCCGGCACTCGGAAGCCATTTGCCTCTCCCCTCACCTGGGTAAAGTGAACACTGAGTGTGGAGGAAATATCTGGTGGGCTCCAATATGAATCAGGACTATGCATATGGTGCTGCTCTTGTAAAGTCAGGTAAGACGTGGTCCCGGCCCTTGAGGATATTTCAATTTAGTGAGGAATGTATTAGTCTGTGACGTCCACTTGCTCACCGAAGAAATGTGTATTGCGCTCCGGCCACGGGCCAGGGCTAGGATAGGCCATCTAGCCCTTGCTTCTTATTTTTTTCTCACCCCCGCTCCTATCTGCTTTAGATCCTGTCAGCTCTACCTTCAACACACAGTCAGAATCCACCCTTCCCATCATAACCACCATATGCCTCAAGCCATCAGCATCTCCCGTGTGAATTATTCGGAGAACCACCCAGACACACATACTGGGGGCCTCGCTCTCCACACAGCAGCCCAGAGTGCCTCTTTCAGACATGAGTCAGAGATGAGATACCCTTGTCCAGAACACTTCAAAGGCTCCCAGATAGATGAGAAGCAAAAGCCACGTCTCCTCACTGGCCCGCGAGGCCTTAGGAGACTGAAATCACAGCTGCACATCCAAGATCATTTCCCATGGCCCTCGCCTCCCTCCCCTCCGGCCACCCTGACTTCCTCATTGTCCTGCAACGTGGCCTTCGCAGCAAGTCCCAGCTCAGGGCCTCTGCACTTGCCATCCACCCCGACCCCACCTGGAACTCTCTTCCCACAGACAGGCACACAGGCCACCACATCAACTCCTTCAAGTTTGTGTTTAAATATCACTCTCAGCGACTTCCCCGGTGGCACAGTAGTTAAGAATCCGCCTGCCCATGCAGGGGACACGGGTTTGAGCCCTGGTCCGGGAAGATCCCACATGCCGTGGATCTACTAAGCCCATGCGCCACAACTACTGAGCCTGCGCTCTAGAGCCCACGAGCCACACCTACTGGGCCCGTGTGCCACAACTACTGAGCCCACACGCCTAGAGCCGCAAGAGAAGGCACGGCAATGAGAAGCCCGCGCACCGCAACGAAGAGCAGCCCCCGCTCATCACAACTAGAGAAAGCCCGCGCGCAGCCATGAAGACACAACGCAGCCAAAAATAAATAAATAAAATGTATTAAATAAATAATATCACTTTCACAAGGAGACCTTCTCCAATAGCTTCCAAAATTCTCATCACGTTGCCAATCTTGTTTTACCCATATCCCCAGCAATAGATACCCCAACCTATTACTATTTTGAACTAAATATCCGATACCATGTCTCTTTACCCATAAATGTTTCAAAAAGAAAGACACTTTGTTTTTAAAAATAACCACAATACCTTTATCACATAAAAAATTCGCAATGGGGCTTCCCTGGTGGCGCAGTGGTTGAGAGTCTGCCTGCCGATGCAGGGGACACGGGTTCGTGCCCCGGTCCGGGAAGATCCCACATGCCGTGGAGCGGCTGAGCCCGTGAGCCATGGCCGCTGAGCCTGCGCGTCCGTAGCCTGTGCTCCGCAAAGGGAGAGGCCACAGCAGTGAGAGGCCCACGTACCACCAAAAAAAAAAAAAAATTCTCAATGATTTCTTAATGTTACCCAATATCCAGTTGGTATACAAACTTCTCCCAATGCCCAAAGAAGAATCTCTCTCAAGGTTTGTTTGTTTTTGTCCTCTCTCCCTCTCCCTCTCTCTCTCTCTCTCTCTCTCTCTCTCTCTCTCTCTCTCTCTCTCTCTCTCTCTCTTCCTCTGTCCCTTCCTTCCTGCCTCTTTCTCAATTTATTTGTTGAAGACAGTGAGTGATTTGTCTTGTAGAAGTTTACATACTCTAGATTTTGCTGATTGTACACCATCCTCTATATTTCTGTAAACTGGTCATCAAATCTAGATGTCTGATCAGATTCAAGTTCAAATTTTAATCACACAGGCGATGTTATATATTTCCATCCTGAGGCACCAAATGTCTTCTTGCCTCCCCTTTTTCGATCTTAGTGGCCAGTTAGACTCAGCAGTGCCTGGACCCATGATCTCATTAGAGGTGAAAAGATGTTGAAATTTAGCTCTATCAATCCTTCCTCATGTTTTGTTCACTGCAAGAGATAAGATTAAGTCAGGAAATCATTGTGCCAGGTTTGGATGAGGTCATCCAGGAAAAAAACAGAGAGAGAACTCTGGGGAACGTCAACATTTAAGGAGAAAGGAGAGGAGAGGAGGTGAAAAGGACTGAAAAACAAAACTCCTGAAAGGGAGGAGAATGCCATCAAAGACGCCAATACAGAAGAAACGTCTCAAGAAACAAGAAGGAAGCCACAGTGCCAGAGGTCACAAAGACATCAAATAAGACAAAGGATGGAACAAAAGCCATTCAGAAACAGCAGCATGAAATTATGCTCCTTACCACAACTCCCAGTGTTATATTTGAAGACATGAAAGGAGATTGACATTTATTTAGCACCTGATTTGATACCTCCCACTTCCAAAACTGACTTCCACGTGAGGTCTCTACCACGAGGGGAAGTCGAGTTATCAGGCTAGTGGATACAGCTGGTGCCACTGTGGGAAAACTTCTGATCGTTTTTCTAAAGCTAAGCCTACAAGGACCCTTGACCCAGGAATTTCAATTCTGAGTATTTATCTAAGACAAATGAAAATTAATGTCCACAAAAAAACTTGTACACGAATGTTTGTAATAGCCCCCAACTGGAAACAGCCCACGTGTCAATTTGTAGGTGAACCAATAAATAAATTGTGGCCTATTTCTTTTTAAAAAAATTTTTTTAAATTTTTTTATTTTTTGCGGTACGCGGGCCTCTCACTGCTGTGGCCTCTCCCGTTGCTGAGCACAGGCTCCGGACGCGCAGGCGCAGCGGCCACGGCTCACGGGCCCAGCCGCTCCGCGGCACGTGGGATCCTCCCGGACCGGGGCACGAACCCGTGTCCCCTGCATCGGCAGGCGGACTCTCAACCACTTGCGCCACCAGGGGAGCCCGTGGCCGATTTCTAAAATAGATTACTACTCAGGAATAAAACAGAACAGATTACTTACACACACACACACACACGTTTGATTTCATTTATACGAATATCTAACACAGGCGAAAACTGTCTTGAAAAATTCAGAACAGTGGTTGCCTCTGTGTGGGGTCACAGATCGTCTGGGATGGGGCATGGTGATGGTGACGGTCTGTGTAATTGCAGGGATTTGGGCTGCATGAGTGTATGCATTTGTCAACCTCAAATCATATACTTCAGACTTATTCATTTCATTGTATGAAAATTTTACCTCAAAAGAAAGAAAGGAACCACAAAAAAACACCGAACTCTGGTTGATAACGCATGCTGAAGTAATTAGGAAGAAAGTACAAATGTCTTCAAACTATTTCAAAGTGTATCCAAATATTTGTATCCAAATAACAAGATAGATTGATGGATGGATCGAAGGATGCATAGATGGATAAATATGTGAAAAAGCAAGTAAGGTAAAGTGTTCAATTCAAACCGAGGTGGTGCTGTATAAGTGTTCACTGTAAATTTGTTGAAATTTCCCACATGTTTAAATATTTTCGTAATAAAATTGTGAAAATTTTGCTGTTACGTTGAAAAACTGTGTTACAATGTAGCAGCCAAAAGATAAAGATATAACAAGACACCATTTGCAAAAGCATTGAGAAACATCAAATACCTAGGAATGAATCTAACAAAATATATACAATACTTCTATAGAAAAAAAAAACTGTGAAACATTATTGTTACGAAATAAAGAACACCTTAATAAACCAAAGAATCCATTATAGCCATGGTCTGGAAGGTAAAATATTGTAGACGTGTCAGCTCACCTCCGGCTGATCTATAGATTCAATGAGATCTCACTCAGTTCCCCAGCAGGTGTCTGTTGTGGTGTTGAAGTTGACAAGCTGATTCCAAAGACTTACTTGGAAATACAAAGTTAAGAACCCCTCTGGGTCAAGAATAGATAAGGCGATCTTGAGAAATAAAAACAAATCTGGAGGACTTACCCTGCCAGTTGTCAAGACCTTTTATAAAGCTGTAGTAATTAAGACAATGTGAAATTGGTGTAAACACAGACAAATTGGCCAATGGAATGAACAGAGAATCCAGAAGCAAAACCACACAAATACAGCCACCAGGTTTCTAACAGTACATGGGGCCGGGCCAACGGGAGAAGTCTTTTATGAAAAAATTTAATCTTGGCTCCTACCTCACAATATACACAAAAAAGATCAATTCCAGATGTATCAAAGACAACGATGGAAGGCAAAACAACGAATCTTTTAGAAAAAAGCAAAGCAGAACATCTTCAAGAACTTAAAGAAGGCAAAGATTTCTCAAACAGGACACAAAAATTACGAACCATATAAAAGAGAAAACTAATAAATTGGACTGTTTTAATTTAAGAAAATCTATTCATCAAATACACTATAAAGGGTATGGACATGAAAGCTACGGGGGGCGGGGGGGAGATGTGTGTATTGCATATTTCCAACAAAGGGCTGTGTCTTACTCAGCTGTAGTATAAAGAACTACAGCTCAACGATGAGCTGTAGTATAAAGAACTGCAGCTCAGTAAGAAAAGAGAGAAATCCAATTTTTCAAAACGACGGTGAAACTTGGTCAGATTCAACATCACAGGAATTTGACTGGCTTTCTTTTCCTCCTCCTGGGCTTCGTTTTTTTTTTTTCCCTCCAGTTTTACTGAGATATAATTAACACATATCACTGTATAAGTTTAAGGTATACAGCGTAACGGTTTGACTTAGAAATATTATGAAAGGATTACCAATGATTACCAAATGATTATTAAGTTTAGTTAACATCCATCATCTCATATAGTCACAATAAAAAGAAAAAAAAAACCTTCTTTTCCTTGTGATGCGAAATCGTAGGATTTACTCTTTTAATAACTTTCATATACATCATAGAGCAGCGTTGTCTACAGCAATCATGCTGTACGTTACGTCCCTGGCACTTAGAGAAACTTCTCTAGCAGCGAGCTATAGAAATGATCCCTGAAAGTATAGCCTTTCCAGGGCTTCTTATACTTACTCACCCCTTCTAGCTTATTTGAAATTGCACTAGGAATTATCTTAGATGTTACTATCAAAGTTCTATCTCTTCCATCAGTTTTGTTCAGTAAAACCCTTCTATTCAGAGCCTCCTCAGTTGAGTTGTAATTTTTTTTTCTTTCCTATCCACTCATAGGGGTTTTCTCTCTACCCGTAGAGGTCAGATGATAAACCATCAAGCTGCCTGAAAACGTGGACCCTTCAGATAAAGTGTAAGGAGTGTTTGTGGGTGGAGGAACCTACCTGTTCTCAAGTTCTCTGGGCACAAAAAGAGAAAGGCAATCCTCTGATAATCACCTGATCAGACAGGAATCCAGCTCAGTGCTGCAGCTCCCTTTAACCTGCTGGGGCTAGCAGGACGAGGTGACCACACTACTTAAAGTATTCCATACAACCAACCCCTTTCCCCAGACAGTCTCCTGGTGGGTATCCCTTGGGAATCTCTAAAATATGAGCTTGTCCAGGGTCTCCCGCTAAGAGGAAAGCCTTCTCCCCGATTCCTGGATCCGAGTGTGTATCCTGGGACCACAGATCCACGGGTGCACTTGGGCCTCCAGGTCTGCTGCTTGTGCAAAGCGTGGAGTCTGGAAGGAGAGGACGCCACAGGTGTGTGTTTGGGGTTGCGTCTTCCCAGTTACCTTCCATGACCGAAGGCTGACCTTCAAGTGCAGACTGATACTTCCCACCAGCTCCACTCACCGAACTCTTCTCTCAGCTCTCCCACAGGTGCCCCCTCCACCCACACGGACCTTCTGCCAACCTCCATCGCACCCTCTGCTGTCTACTGAGTACGCAACTCTGTCCTGAGTCCCACCGTGTTCTTAGCCTCGACTTTAATAACCCTGCCACGTTTACTGTCGCCTACTAATCTGAGTCCTGCTCCAACCCTAACTGACACTGAAGCTGAGATCTGGCTGCTGGTCGCCAGAATGAAGAGACCCTCTGCCCTTTACAGCGGTATGCAGCTTGATGCAAGTTGACCTTAAATTGTCTGTGCTGTTGGGTCGTCCTCTGGGGGTCCAGTCCATCCTAAACCTCACACTATTGCCCTACTGCTCTGTCCCTCTTGGTTTTGAGATGCCCTTGAGTAGAGCCAAAGCACATTCTCGAATCTATCACTGTTTGCTTTCAACTGAGAACCTAAGGAGGTCACTATTATTGACTTTTTATTGTGATAAAATATCTATCTATATACATAACAAAATTTGCCATTTCAACATGCATAATTCAGTGGCACTGACTGCCTTCGCAATCTTGTGAAACCATGGCCACAATTTACTTCCAAAACTTTTTCATTACCCCAAGCAGGGATTCTAGACTCATTAACCTACTACTGATTTTAAGTGATGAAGGCTTTCATGTCCTGGATTACTGAGTTGAGATAAGGTAGATTCAGCAATCACTTAGTTAAAGCCTTTTCCTATACTCCCTTCTCATGGGAAGGGAGGAACGACAAATAATTCGAAAGCTGCTGCAGTGACCTTCCCGTTCCGGAGCTGACCTTGTCTTCCGAAGGGTTAGAGCTCCTCCAGGACCATGGCATGAACTGCATCCTCTATGTCATGGTAAGTTTCCTTGGACGCAAAATCCATGCTCCATCCACTGGGACAGATATGAAATAGGCTGAGCAGACGTGTCCAGGGAAAATATCTCTGGGCCTCTCAGCAACGCCACTCAGCCACTGACACACATGTATACCCTGTCTGTCCCTGTAGTAACAACATCACTACCTGAGCAACGTGAGGCAGGTCAGAGGACAGAGCAAAACGTAGATGCCACGAGTGAGAAAAGGGTATTTAGTGCTCTGACGCCAGGACATCTGATTTGACTTTTCAAAGTTTTGTTTATGTTGGCTGTACACCACACAGCGCGGTGTTTAAGCACCCGAGTGGACCCTGGAATTAAGCTGCCTAGGTTCGAATTAGAGCCATGGAATTTAATAAGCCTTAGAAGTTCCTAAGACTTTTACGTACTAAGGCAAATTAACAAGCCTCTAGGTCTCAATTCTCTAAGCTGTATAATGCGCAAAGAAACCGTAACTGAGGCTGTCATGAGGGTTTAATGAAGTGAACCCTCTAAACTGTTTAGCTCAGTATCTGGCCCGCACTTAGAGCAACAGTTATAATATTAAAAGTATAAATGAAACAGATCAACAAATAATTTTCAACAAATGAAATATTTAGGTACTGCTTTTGAGATGCAAAAGCATGACAGAAAAGATATGAGGGTTTTAATTAACAAGACTGTTCAAAATGTCAACTTTACAGATTATCAAACTGTTTCTTTAAATAATATTTGGATGTCAAGTTTCTGCAGGAGCAAATTAAACATTCTTTTCATAGTTTTTCCCTTTCGGTTCCAAGATGTCAACTTTCAGACAAGCACCCGAATTCCAAGTAAAAATCTAACGTAGCCCCGGTATAAGGTGCATTCACGATTACTCATCTATAACCTGGATTTAGTCCATTTGTTTTTTGTGGGGAGAGGGGTTAGCAGTCAATAGCTATGTGGGGAGTCCAGAGAAAACTCCAAGTCTGTGAGAAGTCTGTACTTCGTGCTGCTTGAGAGTCTTCTGATTCCAGCAGGACATCCCATTTCTATGTATCGCAACAGCCAGGGTGACTGCACACCTGAACGTACCCTTGGAATGTGCCGAGACACAAACAGACGCCAAACTATTCCAGCTATGTCTCCGGAGCTCAGCACGCGGACCTTTTCACAAACAAGAACCAAAATAGCCCCTGGTCCCAATGCTTCAACGTGCCTGGGAACCTCATGCTCTCAGGTCATCATCTCCCATCTCAGGTCATGCAGTAAACATCCACAAACGAGGATGACTCATACTGAAAGCTAAAAAATAAATGAATAAGTAACCGAGGAGAAGTCATAGTAGCCAGTGTAGAGTTTTTTAGAGATGGTGGAAAGAGCAGTAATTGGGTCTATTCCTAACTAGATCAATGATTTCCAAAAACCTAACTACTGTATATCTAACAGATGTGACAAACTGTAGACCTCTGCAGACTGGGCAGTCAAGAAATGTGATGACAAGTGGACAAGGAGAGCTCAGTAGCAGTTCTTGACATCTGGGAGGGCAGCCACAGTCCAGAGAAGGGAGGGTCACCTGAACCCTCTGAGGAGTTATACTTGATTCCAGACACAAGAAGAATCTAGCAGAACTTTGAAAAAACAAACAAAAAAACAAAACATAGTTCACCAACGTGACCTGGAGTATCAACCAAGACCTAGAACATGGCAGGTTGGTCATCTAACCTGACCACACCTGGTGATGGGGAGAGACAAGGCTGACCTAGTCTCCTACAGGCACTGCCGACCTACTCCCAAGATTTGGCAGAAAACCATTTGCGGCCTTCATTTTGCACTCAAGCGGCAGCTGCCAGACACCCAGGTCTGTGTATTGTAGGCTCCGAAGGGCTGAAAGCACAGGTGGCAGCCTGGGGTTGGGAGAGACGGGGACTGACAGTCACAAAGCCTTTTAATACCATCAGTACCAGTGATAAGGAATTAAAGTATATTTAATATTACATATGCCACATTTAATAGCAGTTCATTTAAAAAAATGGATGTTTCCTTCACTGTTGTTAAATTAAGTTGATGCTGCTACCCCATTATACCATATTATTTCCATTTTTCTGTTGCAGAAGAAAGTAGAAATGATTTTATATTTTGCTTTTATGTCAAGCATTTTCACGTGGCATAAACTCTATAATTATTGTTTTAAGTTCCTTTTTTTTTTTGATAGGTAAGAAGTGGATTTATTTAGAGAAAAACACATTCCACAGACAGAGTGTGGGCTGTCTCAGAAGGTGAGAAAGGCTATTTTAAGTTCTGCATCCTATAATTCACTTCCATTTTAATTTTTTGTGGAATATTAAGGTTGATGACGATATTTTGTATTGACATCTATTGTGCATAAATACTACAATAATTATCTTTTTACTTTTAGATAGTCTTTAGTTTAAATTCCCAGAAATAGGATTCTGATCAAAAGGTAATTTTTACTTGTCATTATGTATGTTCGTTTGTTATGTTTCTCATGATAGATGCTGCTAAATTAACGGCAAGAAGCATTGTGTTAATTTACATCACACATATTACGGGTGAATGGACCTCCTTCATCTCTAACACACCAGCTATTTTACCATCGCACTAAGCTTGAAAGACAACTCCGAAGTCTTTGAAATATAATTTCATTCATAAATAACCATGCTGACCACTGTTTGACATTTGCATATTAAAAATATTTCCTACTAGGTAAATTTTCTGTACTTAAACTCAGAGATTTCATTTGATTCTTACTAGCTTGAGTAACACTTTGCCATGAAAACTGAAAACAACACAAATG
Source organism: Kogia breviceps (assembly GCF_026419965.1). Lineage (NCBI taxonomy): Eukaryota > Metazoa > Chordata > Mammalia > Artiodactyla > Physeteridae > Kogia > Kogia breviceps. The sequence goes on along the minus strand of NC_081318.1, from coordinate 109,174,778 downwards.
TCTTAGAAGTTCTGGGGGTCAGAAACCCAAACTGGGTCTGTATCTGTTGGCAGGACCGTGCTCCTTCTGGAGGCTCCATGGGAGAGTCCATTTCCTTGCGTCTTCCAGCCTGTAGATGCTGCCTTCGTTCCTTGGCTGGTGGCCGCCTTCCTCCATCTTCAAAGGCAGCAACAACAGGCCAAGTCCTTCTCAAGCTGCCATCATTCCACACTTCTGACCCCCTTGTCCACTTTCAAAGATTTTGTGATGACACTGGGCCCATCTAGGTAATTCACAACGATCTCGCCATCTCAGCATCTATAAATTAATCAAATCTGCAAAGCTCCTTTTACCATGTGACGTTACCACACTCATAGGTTCCAAGGATTAGAATGTGGAAAATATTGGGGGGGGCATTATTCTGCTTACCACAGTCCCTAAATCTGAGGTACTCTCTAGGGCCTGACCAGAAAGGATGAACAGCCTCTCTAGATGAACACACCCTCAATCTAAGTCCACAGGATTGACACAGAGGAAGGCCAAGCATTGAGCCCACAATCAGTGATCAGCAAATACATGAGGAAACAAGTCACCATGAGTGAGAGACAGCAGAAACAACAAATAGAAGACTTAATCCCCAATGAATTAGCATAAAGAGGTTATCAGGAATCACCATAAATAGTAAGAAGACTCAAAGAAAGGAAAAAACAATTGTTGAAATGAAACACCCTACACCACCCCACCCGCACACACATATGTCAAATTGGAAGACACAGTAGAAGACATTGCCCAGGATGCAGCACAGAGGGGCAAGGATATGGAAAATATTTTTTTAATTGAAGCTACATAAAGAAAAAACTAGAAGGTCTAAATCCTGTCTTATCAGTCACAGAGAGAAAGAAGATAAAGAGGGAGAGAATAGAGAAAGGACAGTATTTGAAAAGATAATTGTGGTACCCCAAGGACAAAGACCAAGATAAACTTGAAGAGCCAACGTTGCTGGGACAGGGAATTACTGTACTCTTATCACTCTGTCCCTAGCAACCATTAAATTATCCCTGAACCCTCCCAAGCAGCATGCCCTGTTCCCTTCCTGGTCCATATAAGGAAAGGTATTTGCCCTGTTCTTCTCTAGCTCAACACACTGGAAGTATGCATACCCTACCCAATCAGCAGATGATTAGTAGGTTCCTTTGTTCTCTGGCTATAAAAACAGACCAGTAACCCAAGCTCAGGGTCAACTCTCCCTGACTACCAGGAAGTCAGCCCAGTGTTCTGGCAGTGACACTTCCCTTTAATAAATTTTATCTTCTTTATATTCTGCCTTGTGTCTGGGAATTCTTTTCCAACCCACGTTTGGACCACGACAATAACAGCTGAAAATTTTCCAGAAATTCTGAAAAACAAAATCCATAGATTCAGGATATATAACATACATAAAACTGAAAAAACAAAAATAAAATGTGTAGGACACTTGTGCCTCATCTCACATTTTCTTAGCCACTTTTTACCCAGTCATTACTGCAGCAACCATCTTTCTTCAGGCATAACTGACAGCATCTTGCCTCAGGTACAACGCACAGCTTTTGCGTTCTGTTCTGGCACTTCTCTGGTACATGTGGGAACCTGACAGAGACCCACTTGTGCATCAATCCTGAAATTTCAAGGGAGTGTAACACTTCATGGAATAATCCTTGACCAGTGAGGAACAGGAACTGGTGGATAAATGCTCCCAGGTGCATCTCCACACAGCCACTTCAGAGGCACATTCTAAAAACTACCTCAGAAAGTCCCAGAGGGCTTGAGTCCCAATTTTCTATAGCAGCAACCAGATCAATAAGGTGCCCTTGCATTGGCTCTCCCTACATCCTTGTTTCATTTTTTTTCTACTCCCACTTTTCTTTTCCCTCTGATCAACTGAATAAACAACCTACTCAAGTCTATATCTCCAGATCTGCTTTCTGGGGGGAGGAAGAGATCAAGGTTCATAGAAAAAGTCATCTCCAGGTATATCTAAGTATAACTGCAAAATATCAAAGATAACAGAAAATCTTAAAATTATCCAGAGAGAAAAGTGAAATAATATAAAAAGAAAAGACAATAAAACTGACATCAGATTTCTCAACAATATAACCCCAAAAAACAGTAGAATAATACTTCAAAAGCCTGAGAGAAAACAACTACTAATTTACTCTGTACCCAGCAAAATCATATTTTAAGAGCCAGGGCAAAATAAAGAAGTGTATATAGATAAATAGAAACTAGAAATTTTGCCATCAATATGTCTACATTAAAGGAGCTTTTAAAGAATGTTCCTCAGGAAGTAGAAAAATAAACTCAGAAAAATGTTATGAGATGCAAAAGAATGGCAGGGAAAAAATTGGTAAACATATAAATCTAAAGAAATATAACTCTATGACATAATAGAAATAATGTCTAATTTGAAGGCTAACAAATAAAAAGAACTTAAATTCTGGGAAACAATAAAATAAGGAAGAAGTATCAATCAAAGCTAGAATGTTCCAAGTTTCCTGTAGCATTTGGTTGGGAAGTTAAGCTATTAATTTTGAACTTAGTTAAATATACATGGTAACATTTTAAAATTTAGCACAAAAATAGAAATAGGATTTTACACTTCTAACACATCAAGGGATAAATGGAATATAAATCAAGTAAAAAGAAACAGCAGGGCTTCCCTGGTGGCGCAGTGGTTGAGAGTCCGCCTGCTGATGCGGGAGACACGGGTTCGTGCCCCGGTCCGGGAAGATCTCACGTGCCGCGGAGCGGCTGGGCCCATGAGCCATGGCCGCTGAGCCTGCGCGTCCGGAGCCTGTGCTCTGCAACGGGAGAGGCCACAACAGTGAGAGGCCCGCGTACCGCAAAAATTAAAAAAAAAAAAAAAAAAGAAACAGCAAGTGTAAAAAACGCAGAGCAAAAACATAAAATGAGAGAGAATGGTAATAAATCTGTATCATAATAAATACAAATGACCTAAACTCTCCCACTAAAATACAGAGAATTTTTTGACTTCCCTGGTGGCACAGTGGTTAAGAATCTGCCTGCCAATGCAGGGGACAAGGGTTGGATCCCTGGTCCGGGAAAATCCCACATGCCACGGAGCAACTAAGCCTGGGCACCACAACAGCCTGTGCTCTAGAGCCCCCAAGCCACAACTTCTGAGCCCGCCTGCCACAACTACTGAAGCCCGCACACCCTAGAGCCCACGCACCACAACTGCTGAGCCCACGCACCACAACAGCTGAAGCCTGCATGCTCTAAGGCCTGCATGCTCTAGGGCCCGCATGCCACTACTACTGAGGCCGCAAGCTGCAGCTACTGAAACCTGTGCTCCTAGAGCCCATGCTCGTCGACAAGAGAAGCCACGCAATGAGAAACCTGCACACCGCAATGAAGAGTAGCCCCCGCTCGCCGCAACTAGAGAAAGCCCGTGTGCAGCAATGAAGACCCAATGCGGCCAAAAATAAATTAAAAATGCAGAGAATTTCTTAACAAATAAAACGGCTTAACAAATAAAACCAAAACAAGCCCATCTATGTTGCCTGCAAAAGTCTTACTTAAATCATAAGAGCACAGAGAATTTGAAACTAAAAGGATTAAAAATTTTACCAAGCATATACTTCCCAAATGTTTATCTCTAAATGCTTACAATAGAAAAGAATAATCCAGAGAAATTTAAAAAGAAAAGAGATTAAGAATAGGAGAAGAAATCACCTAAATAGAAAACAAACATATAATGGAGAGGATATGCAAAGCCAAAAAAAGTAAGATCTTAGAAAAGACTAGTAAAAGAGGTAAGATTCTGTTGAAATTGACCAAGAAAAAGGGCCAAATAGAATATTAGAGCAGAAAAAGTAGATGTAACTTCAGATAGATCAGAGACTAAATTAGTTAAAGTACTAAGAACAACCTTATTCTAATATAGCTGAAAAAAATTAAATGAACAAAGTTCCACAAAAATATAACTAACCCAAATCAAGATGAAACAGAAAATCTTAATATTACTGTAACTGTAAAGAAATTAAATTATTTTAAAATATTCCAACAAATAAAACTACAGGTCCAAAATATCCTACTGATGGGTTCTACAAACTTTCAAGGAGCAGATTATTTCAATCTTATAAAACTTCTTCCAGGAAATAGAGAAAGAGGAAATACTCATAACACATGCTATGAAGCCAATAAAATTTTATAATAATACCAGATAGGAACAGTATAAAAATTCAAAATTAATCTTTCTTTATAAACAGAAAAAATAAATTTTAGCTAAAATTATAAATCTTTATTAAAACCATAAATAAAATATTAGCAACTAAAGCCAAGAATATAGAGCAAAGATAATAAATATATCATGCTCAAGTTGAAATAGGCAGGAATGCAAAGTGACCTTAGCATTTTTTAAAAACTATAAGTATCACTCAGCACATTAAATGCTTAAAAAGTGAAAATTATATAACTATCAACAAATGTAGAACAAATATTTGACAATTCATCCAATAGGTACATGAAAAGATGCTCAAAATCACTAATTGTCAGGGAAATGCAAATCAGAACTACAATGGAGAGCACCTCACATCTGTCAGAATGGTTATTATCGAAAAGACAAGAAATAACAAGGGTTGATGTGGAGAAAAGGGAGCCCTCATACACTGCTGATGAGAATGTTAATTGGTGCAGCTACAATGGAAAACAGTATGGACGTTCCTCAGGAAAGTCAAAATGGAACTACCATATGATCCAGCATTTCCACTTCTGGGTATTTATCCAAAGAAGACAAAAACACTAATTTGAAAAGATATCTGCACCTCCATGTTCACTGCAGCATTATTTACAACAGCCAAGATATGCAAGCTAAGTGCTCACCAACAAATGAATGGTTTATGAAGATGTAGTATATATATGTGATTGACTACTACTCAGCCATAAAAACAGAAGGCAATCCTGCCATTTGCCACAGCATGGATGGACCTGGAGGGCATTATGCTAAGTGAGATAAGACAGAGAGAGACAAACACTGTAGGATTTCTCATATGTGGAATCTAAAACAAAAATAAAAACAAAAAAACCAAGGCCATAGGTATGGAGAACAAACTGATGTTTACCAGAGGCAGGGGAGAGGAAGTGAGTAGAATGGGTGAAGCGGTCAAAGGGTATAACAAACTGCCAGTTTTAAAATAAATAAATAAGGCAGGGGGACATAATGTACAGCATGGTAAGTAACTACAGTTAATAATACTCGATTGCATATTTGAAAGTTCCTAATAGAGTAGATCTTAAAAGTTCTCATCACAAGAAAAAAAATTTTGTAACTGTGTAAAGTGACAGATGTTAACCAGACTTATTGCGGTGATCATTTTGCAATGTGTGCAAATATTGAATCATTATGTTGTACATGTGAAACTAATGTAATGTTATACGTCAGTTATACCTCAATCTAAAAATATTTGATAATTCATCACTATTCACAATTTTTAGAAACTCTTAGCAAACTTGAAATAGGAAGGAACTTCCTTAAGCTGAAATGTTAGTTACAAAAAAAATTATACAGAAAACACCAGTCTTTGATGGCAATATGTCTGAAAAACCTTTCGAAAATCAGGAGCAAGAAAGAGTATCCATTATCACCATCCCACTCAACACTGCACTGTAGATCTTACCGAGGACAATGATGCAAGATATAGAAATGAAGCCATAAAAATTGGGAAGAGACAAAGCTGTCATTATTTACAGATGATTTTCTCTATATAAAACCCAAAAGAATATATGGAATATTATAAATAATAAGAGCATTTACTAAGTAGCTAAGGCCAGTAATTGCATTATGTGTGTCATCAACAAGCAAGTAGTATTGCTTAAAAGATACAACGCTTAAAAGTATGATTTATATACATATATACTTATAGCTATATAAATTTATATTAATATATATTACATATTTAAAACATTAAAATCCACAAGATACATAGGAAAATACTAATATGTACAAGACGTGAAAAATTTATATTGAAAATTTTTCACCACTTGATTTAAAACATTAAAGAAGACAAGTAATGACCATGTTTGTGGATAGGAAAACTCAGTATGGTAAACATTTCCTTTCTTCCCAAATTGAAATACAGATTCAAAGAAATGCCAATTAAAATCCTACAAGGTTTATTCTGAAACTTGACAAGCTGATTTTAAAATTTACACTGGGAAAAAAAAAAAGGCAAACTAAAATTAGCCAACACTCTCCTGAAGGAGAAGAAGAAGAAAGAAGAGAAGGTGGGGAAGGGGTGAACTGCGTCAACTGATTTCAGGGTTTTCTGTAAGGGTCTGGCAATGAAGATAGTGTGGCACAGACAGGAATAGAAACGTTTACCAGCAGAAAAGACTAGAGATCCTAGACGCAGATCCACAAATAACAGGAACATTATATATGAAAGAGTTTGAACTGCAGACAATTTACAAAGAAGACTGTAGAATTAATAGACCTGGGAAAGTCAGCTATCGATTTGGGGGATAAAAATCAATGCAATCCCAGATTTACTCAAAAAGTCTTTTAATAAATTAAGGATTAAAACATGAAAGGCAAAATTTAAAACCTTTAGGGTAGAGGCATCATAAAAAAATTGAAAAGATAAGTCTGAGGGAACACATTTGTGATATATATTGCACAAAGGATTAACACATTAAATATATAAAGAACTTTATAAACCAGTAGGAATAAGACCCAAAAAAAGCAGTAGAAAATGGGCAAGTGACATGAACAGGCATTTCACAATAGATGGACTAGTAATGGCAAAGACAAGAAAAGTGAAAGGGAGGGAGGGAGGGAGGGAGGTCAGCTCTCAATGGTAAAAAACTGTCCCTCTCTGGTGGGGAAGGTGGACATAGTGGAGGCTGTGTACGTGGGAGGGCCGAGAGTCCATGGGAATCTCTATACCTTCTGCTGAATACTGCTGTGAACCTAACAGTACTCTAAACATAAAAGTCGACTTTTCAAAAATAACCTTATCAGTTAACCAAAAAAAGTTAACAGGTAATTCGTGAAGTAAGTCCTTAAATAGGTTATGCATAAGGTAAAGACTATATAATCACTTAACAATTCCATTTACAATATGGGCCCTAAATTCCAGACGACATCACCAAACCTGGTAAACAGAGAAACAGGATGTAAAAGCACACTAAACACTTTCTTATGAAGCTTATTATCCCCTTAAATGCTAACCCTTCACAACCCCTCCACCAAGCACCTCCTCTCCAGACAGGCAGCTCGTCCAATTACTCCCACAAGGACCTACTTCTGCCGTCATTGGGATGCCCTGTCCTGACCTACCAGCCCTCCAGATGTCCCCTTTCTTGACTCTTCTCTTTATTCCATTTGATTCCTTGGGCTATCAAGTCACTAGCATGTTTGTTACTACCTTAAAATGTATTTCCGTTATAATCACTTGGAAAAAACAACATAGGATGAACCTGCTTCATGTGAGCCTTTGCTCGGGGAACAGTGCACAGAAGAGTCCCACAGAGATTCACATTGGTTAGGGTATCAGCTGGGCCCTTGACTGTCACTATAGCTACTAGCATCACACTTTCCACTATTTCAAATCTGTCCCTCTCTTACCAAACTTCTAACTCTGCTCTTATCCCCAGCACTTTCAACAAATTCCTTCACTTTTTACTCTAAAGAAAAAATGGAAGATATCAGATATTACTCCTTTATCATCAAAACCAGAAAGGTATAAAAGTAACCTATAGATTAGTGCATTCTTTTCCTTCCTATTGGAGAAATTGTGTATCATCCCATCAGTTCACCCAGGCTTTGTAGCTACTCCATCAGAAATGATTAGAAGTCCTTGTTGCTTTTGCATATTAAACATTTTCCTCTCAACAGGGCAAGACCAGCTACATACTTTGCTCATCCCAGTGCAAAATGAAAATGTGGGATTCCTGGTTCAAAAGCTATTAAGAGTTTCAAGACGGCAACAGCAGATTTCATCAAACCAGGTGCAGGTCCCCCCTACAAAATGCATGGGTTTCCAATCCACAAAGTCAGCCTTGCAATCAGATCTTTCTCATTACATCTTATACATGCTCAAGTAGGATCCACTTTAAAAATAACACTTTGTTGAGGATTTTATTACCAATGGCATTTTTCACAGAATTAGAACAAAAAGTTTTACAATTTGTATGGAAACACAAAAGACCCTGAACAGCCAAAGCAATCTTGAGAAAGAAAAACAGAGCTAGAGGAATCAGGCTCCCTGACTTCAGACTATTCTACAAAGCTACGGTAATCAAGACTGTATGGTGGACTTCCCTGGTGGTGCAGTGCTTAAGAATCCACCTGCCAATGCAGGGGACACCAGGGCTCTGGGAAGCCCTTCCAGACCAGGGCTTCCCAGAGCCCTGGTCTGGGAAGATCCCACATGCCGCAGGGCAACTGAGCCTGTGTGCCACAACTACTGAGCCTGCACTCTAGAGCCCGTGAGTCACAACTACTGAGTCCATGTGCCAAAACTACTGAAGCCCACTCGCCTAGAGCCCGTGCTCCACAACAAGAGAAGCCACTGTAATGAGAAGCCCACGAACTACAATGAAGAGTAGCCCCCACTCGCTGCCACTAGAGAAAGCCGGCACGCAGCAACAAAGACCCAACACAGCAAAAAATAAATTAAAAAAAAAAAAAGACTGTATGGTCCCGCCATAAAAACAGAAATAGGGACTTCCCTGGTGGCACAGTGGTTGAGAATCCGCCTGCCGATGCAGGGGACACGGGTTCATGCCCCGGTCCGGGAAGATCCCACATGCTGTGGAGCGGCTGGGCCCGTGAGCCATGGCCGCTGAGCCTGCGCGTCCGGAGCCTGTGCTCCACAACGGGAGAGGCCACAACAGTGAGAGGCTCGCATACCGCAAAAAATATATATATACATATATATATATATATTTCAACAAAATTTATTTTATATGTGATATCTAACATTTTGATAAATTATCTGTGGGTTCCAACATCATCTCCCTAGTAATTTGAAATCTCACTTAATCATCCTTGTTTTACAATAAACATTTTTATCAGAGAAAGTTACAAATTTTAAATAAGAAAATAATGTATATAATCAAATTGGTTTTTCCTTTATAATTTGTTTTTTTGCACTTAGAGTAAGAAATGGTAGAAACTGATTAATTCTTCATTATAACTTCTGATAGCTTTTCAATCATTTTATTTTCTATTAAACTTTTAAATAAATTATAAAGTTTTTACCTTTCTCCCCACTTCAGAATATAAGCTCTATGAAAGCAGCGGTGTTATATCTTTTCTTCAATGCTGTATCTCTACTCCCGTGCTTAGAACAGAATGGCAGGAAGAGTTTAATATGTATTTGTTGAGTTAATAATTAAATAGGTAATTGAACGAATTAACTATTTCCTAACCAGTTTCTCCAAACCTGTATTTTTTTATCTTTTGAAGTGTTTTAAATGGCCTTCTAGAAATCAATTATTAACTTCTAAAGTCATTGGTCTATAATTACAATTATAATCCCTATTAGTTCCACTAATTCGCCTAGAAACATGCCGTATGCCTGCATCCCAATTACTATGCCCATGTATTATGTTTTTATATGTTTTGGCTAAGATCTACTTAAACTAATCTTTCAGGACAGTTTCTGATAGTATCATAATTAGATAGATGTGTGAATCAGTTAGCTGTGCTGGACAAAAAATATTTTATGATATATTTGACTCAAATCTATTAATTGGTAACAAATCCACTTTTTTACCCTATCCATCTGTACCGTTGACATTCCGGGATCCCAGGTGTCTGCCAGGAGCAGTACTAGCGTTGGGGAGGAGCCGCAACAAGACAGAAAAGAGCTGAAATCCAGTTAGCTGGGAGGGGCTTCTACCCAAGCCCCCCTCCCACAGCATTGGTGTGTCCCAACTAGAAATAGCTGTTGAAAGCAGAGCCTCACAGAAGCCAGGAAGAGAGAGCCAGACCGCATTTCTAAAAGGCAAAGGAGGGGCAGAAAGGGGAGGAAGAACAATGGATTAAAGGTTGAAAGCAAGAAATAACTGGCATCAAAATAAAGGATGAGAAAAGGATTTGAAGGGATGTCAACCCTTCAACAGGAAGACAGGGCATATGGGAAGAAGGAAAGAAGAAGGAGGAGATCCTTGTCCACTTCCTTGTGTTTTCTGATCAGAAAGATTATGTTTAGTGTAGGAAAAATAGAAAACAAAGCATTATGGGAAAGAAAATACAATTCACCCATAATGGACAAAAGAGGAATAATAACTTTCTAATATATTCCCTTGTAACCAATAAAGTCAAATATATTTACGTTTATATTTTTATAAATAGGTTTCCCCCTTCACCAGCCATTTCCTGGATATAATATCTTCATCTCTTTTTTCCACCCTTCTTTATCATATTTTAGATCCTTCCTTCAAACAGAATATAGATGGATTTCATTTTCTTAACGCAATCCGATAGTCTTTTATGATTGTCAAGTTCTTTTCCACTTAGTTATGACATATCTGTTGCTGCTCAACAACTTACCCCAAACTATAGTGGCTTATTATCTCACAGTTTCTCTGGGTCACGAATGTGGGAGTGGCTTATCTGAATGCTTCTGGCTAAGGGTCTTTGACAAGGCTCCAATCAAGATATTGGCCAGGGCTTTCGTCACTGCTATGCTCAACTGGGGAAGACCCACAACTGAGGCACTTCAACCAAGACCCCTGGTTTTTGGCAGGACTTGGGTCTTTTCTGGCCCTCGGTGGTGAGACACTGAATATAGAAACAGTCAATGCAAGACCATATATAAGAATAGAGCTCTGACCCCCCCACCTGCTGCAGCCCGCACAGGGAGCCGACCTCTCACCCACAGTCCTGCACAGGAACCAGCCCAGGAGTCAGCCTGCTGTCTCTAGTGACAACGCAGAAAACCAAACGGGAAGCCCTGCAGCATCCAGCCCCAAATGCCCAGGACCTGATGAACGAGCGACAGCATACTTTTGTCCCTACTTCCAACTTAGGACCAACCAGAGGAAGCCGAATATGTCCCTCTGACAAATCGCATAGGATGCCCCCATCTAGTAGCCGCCTCCAGCCAGGGCGCGCCCGAAACCCTCCTTCGTTCCCACCGTGAAGCTTGCCTTCGAGCCTCTGAGCGACCAGGCGACGGTGGCCGCCGCCCTCGCTGCGGCCAGCTCTGCGCAAACAGCCTTCGCCTGTTCTCACACGGGCCGCCCTCATGTATTTTCACGGTGGGAGACATCAGTTCCTTGACACATGGCCCTCTCCACAGGCGGCTCACAATATGGCAGCTGGCTTTCTTCAGAGCAAGTGACCAGAAGACCAAGAGAGGGCAGGCCAAGACAGAAACCACAGTCTTTTTGTAACCTAATCTCCAAAGTGACATCCAACCACTTCTATTCTCAGAAACAAGTCACTTGGTCCAGCCCACATGCAGAGGAGAAGATTACACAAATATGTGAACTCCAAGATGGAAGGGTCATTGGGGTCCATTTAGAGGATGCCCACACTTAGTACAGTGACTGAAGCACTTAACACCATCCCATAAATCATTTTATGTTATTCTTCTTTTTGTTTTTGTCCTTTTTTAAATATTTTTAATACCATTTCCACATGATTGTTTTAAATTTTCACTGTACCTTTCCATTTCGTTAATTGTAATTTTCCTTTTCTATGCTCTCAGAGATACATATGATGCTATTTTTTAAAAACAAGGGACCAGCTATTTCCCTCCATGAAATTCTATTTCATCACTATCTCATCACAGAAGAATGAGGGTTCCTTTAAAATAGATCCACTTCCCCACCCCTTAAGTCTCATCTTATTGTGACCTTTACAACATGGTGGGGGTGGGGTGGGGGGATGAAATGGGAGATTGAGATTGACATATAAACGCTATTGATGCTATGTATAAAACAGATAACTAATGAGAACCTCCTGTACAGCACCGGGAGCTCTACTCAGTGCCCTGTGGTGACCTAAATGAGAAGGAATTCCAAAGAAGAGGGGATCGATGTATACGTACGGCTGATTCACTCTGCTGTACAGCAGACACTAACACAACATTGTAAAGCAACTACACTCCACTAAAAGTTAAAATAATGATAATAAAAATAAAACATGGTCATATGCCCCTCTCCCTGCCCCACCCCCAGGCAACTCTAGTGTGTTGCTAGTATAATTTAGTACTTATTGGGGTTTCCCCCAGGGGTTGTCTCTTTGTTTCAGGGGTGGTCATTTATGCCTCTATTTCTTCTTCCTAAGATGCATAATCTCATCCGCTTACACATACACAAATACACACGCACACAGAACTGCCAGGTTTATTTCCCACTGCTCTTTCCCCTGTTTTTGCAATCTCCCACCTGAAAGTCTCTGCTCTGACGGTTTGTTTTTGTACGTTTTCAACTTTTCACTGAGGTGTGTGGCACATACGGCAGCGCACACAAGTCAGAAGTGAGCCATCTGATGCCTGGTCACCCAGGTAACGTGCTCACATCGCCTTCCCCCGGCTCGGGAAGGGAGGTTCTGCCAGCACTCCGGAAGCCCCACCCAGGCCCCTGCCAGCCACTACCCTCTCCAGCCACTCAGAAGGAGCCACCATGCTGACTTCTAACAGCAGAGACTTGTTTTACCTGCTTTTGAATGGATATCGCAGGAACGACGCAATATTTATCCCTCCGAGCCTGGCCTCTTTCACCCAACGTTATGTTTGTGACACTGATCCACGTGGCTCTAGCTCTTCATTCACGGAAATAGACAGCATTTCCTCATACGAATTACCATCAGATATTTATCCATCCTACTCTCGATGAACAGTTTGGTTGTTTCTAATTTGGAGCTATTACAAACAATGCTGCTATACTTGGTGTCTGTCTTTTGGCGCTCATGGGCTTGAGTTTCTGTCCGGGCTGTATCTGGAAGTGAAATCTCTGGTTCACGGGGAACGCATTTTTCACCTTTAATAGACAGTTCCCATTTCCAACGGTTGTACCACTTCAGTTCCCACCAACATTGTGCAAAAGTTCCTTGCTTAATTTGTTTTGTTTTGTTTTAGTTAACATGTGTTAAGTTTAATAAACATTTATTGAATATTTGCACCGAAGACAAAAGGATTTCAGAACATCATTCTACATTTTGCAAACCATTTACCATGATGTTACCAGTATCCTCAAAAAACTAGACCACTGCTATTGTACCTTGTGTGCCCAGCCCTGTGTTAAACACAAAGAACAGGGTCAATCGGAAAACCCGAAGAACCTGATGCTTCGGTGGTCAGATTATTTTTGCCACCTAGAAGTTCGTTTATTTCTTCCTCCCCATGAAATTTCAATAGTAATTACAATAGTTAAAATCTGGCAGCCCTAGAAGCTTAATGAAGATGGCTATCTTCTTACAACCAAAATTACTGGACTATAATCATCCATTTATTTCAGCAATTTTCACAGTGAAAAGAGATTATTAGTGGTTCACTTACTTGATTTATATATGAGCAATTCAGGAAATGATGAAAACATCACATAAATTCTTTAGTGGGTCACTCAGCCATGGTTGTCAGAGCCGGTCTTGGTTATTCTTTTAGCTGATTGCAGCCACTATCATCTTCTGAGACTTCTGCTTAGTAAAGAAAATAATTTATTTGTTAATTTACTCATTTGTTCAGTCATTGAGGAAATGCGGTCTGCTCTTAAGTGGACCTGAACTTCAAACCCATGTTGTTCAAGGGTCAATTGTATTTGACTATGTAGATTAACCCAAAATAAACACATTCAGGAAAATCCACAGCAAGATACAGCCAGTGAAATGACTGTACTTCAAAAATAAAGAATTACGAAAGTATTCAGGTAGGAAAAACAAGTTACATTGGGCAAGTTTCTATAATAACTAGAAATGCCAGAAGACGATGAAGCAATGCCCATCAGAATTGATGCCAAAAATATTCTCAACCATGTAAGACTATAGGAACTACTACCCCGATATGATTTTTCTTAAATGATTTTTAAACACAAGGCACAACAACGAAAGTGCTTAACAAAATCCATCCATCTATCTAAATGCAGCATTCATTGGCGTTGAGTTTTCAGTCTATTGAAGAGTACAACTACAGGAAGAAATAATTGTGGCGAATAGTGATTTTAAGAAAAGATATAAATGTTATTGCCATGGACATCCAAAAATACTATATGATAATAACAAATTCTTGCAAGGATGCAAAGAAACTGAATCACTCACATATTGTGAATGGGAATATAAAATGGTACAGCCACTCTGGAATATGGCAGTTTCTTACAAAGCTAAGACATGTTGCTTACCATACAAACAAGAAACTCATTCTCAGGTGATTTCCCAGAGAAATGAAAACATGTTCACTGAAAAACCTGTACATGAATATGCATAGAATTTTAATCTGTGATAGTCTAAAACTGGAAATAACCCAAATATTCTTCAGTGGGTGACTGGTTAAATAAACCAGGTTCCATTCATACTATGGGTAGTAGTGATAATAAAGAGAATAAACTATGACACATACAACAAGCTGGAAGGATGTCAAAGGGATTATACTGAGTGAAAAGAAAAAGGCAGCATCAAAAGTGTATACAATGTATGGGTCCATCTATGTAATATTCTTGAAATGACAAAATTACAGATATGGAGAACAGATTCTTGGTGCAGGGGTTTGAGGGATACTTGTGGTGGAACTATTCTGTGTCTTGATTGTTTTGGTGGTCACACAAATTGACACATGTGATAAAATTACATAAAACTAAACACACACACACAAGGGCATGTAAAGCTGGTGAACTCTGAATAAAATTGATGGACTGAATCAATGTTGACTTCCTGGTTGGGATATTGTATATATATGCAAGCTGTTATCTTTGAGGGAAACTGGATAAAAGGTGGACAGGATCTCTCTGTATTGTTTCTTACATTTCTTTGTGGATGTGAATCTACTATCATCTCAAAATAAAAGTTTTCAAAATTTAAATAATAAGAAAAATTTGGAGTATGGGAGAATAACTAACTAAAACCTAATGTTGAAACATTTATTTAACTCAAATAATCACTTTGGTCTTTTAAGGCTTTTTACAATCTTTTTTTAAATGTAAAGAGATTATTTAGAATTATTAGAATTTAGACAAAAGTAAATTTCAGTTCTTTCAAGTTCACTTAGTTTCTTTTAAGTTCAAATAAAATTAAATGTAATGTAATTTATTTTGAAATAGAATAGGTAATTTGATTCTATTTTTCTAAAATTATTTGTTCATTTTTTCTATCTTTATATCTGCAACTACACATTGAGATGTTTAGAAAAATGTGCATCTAGTGCCAGAAACAGCTACTTCTCATTAATGAGATTTGAGGTAAGTTTTTTTAAATTTCTTTTTGTATTTTTGTATGATTTTTAAATTGTGGATATGTGCCATTTTTAATCCTAAACAAATAGCAACCAAAAAATTTTTTTCAAGAAGAACAATAAAAGCACAGTCCCTGAGCTTGAAGAGGCGATCGTCTTGTAGGATGACAAGCAAGTAAGTGAAAGATTTAGAAAGAGGGTCAAAGTTTCCATGAGAGACACAAAAGGACGAAACAAAAGCTGCCTTAGCTCCGGAATGAAAGAAGACTGCCCAGGAGTGATGGAGCATTTTATAATATTGTTTTTTAAAACCTTCATTTCAGGGCTTCCCTGGTGGTGCAGTGGTTGAAAGTCCGCCTGCCGATGCAGGGATCACGGGTTCGTGCCCCGGTCCGGGAAGGTCCCACGTGCCGCGGAGCGGCTGGGCCCGTGAGCCGTGGCCGCTGAGCCTGCTCGTCCGGAGCCTGTGCTCCGCAACGGGAGAGGCCACGACAGTGAGAGGCCCGCGTACCGCAAAAAAAAAACAAAAAAAAAACCCCTTCATTTCTTGGTAATTTTATAAGTTCTGTCTGGAAAAGGCACACCGTGGTAAAATCTGTTTCAAGTCAGACTTTCCACTGTAAAATCCACTTTGGTTAGTTTTGATAGTTTATTGACATGACTGTGTAAAAGGTGAGGAACTGCAAGTGGAACAGCATGGACTTGGAGGCCAAGGTGTTGTTTATTTATTTTAATGAAGAACAGTCTAATAATTAGAACCTCACTTGAATTTTTACCCTTTCAAAAATTCATTTTCACCATGTAAACCATCATTTTCTTTTTATCTTTGTAGAAGATGCTATTAAAGCCGAACACTGCAATGTGTAGTAACCTACTTTTTTCATTTATATATGAAGTCAAAAAGAGCATTCAGATGTTTAATTTTCATAATTAGTTGGGAATTTTCCCAATAATTAAGGAGCTGGTACTCATTTGTCACTTGATTTTAATCTCTGAACATACAGCTCGTGTATTTTTACTCTGGCCTTGGTGCCGCACCAAGAACTCTGGTACTAGAAGGGAGACAGGCTCTCCATCTTTCACTGAATCTATGTCTAATATTTGTACAGCTGACTGTGCATATCACCATCTGTTTACATGTCTTAATTGTGTAATAACATAATTGGCCATCATAAAGGCGTGGAGTAGGGCACTCATCAGGCCAATCTTGCCCACAAGCCTAGCTACCCTGACATATGGTCACTCAGCTCCTGCCTAAACACCCAGCTTCAGGAAACTCACCATCCCCCAGCTGCTCACTTTTCACAACTGCAAAGTTCTTCACAATCCAAATAGAAGATGTTTGTGGTATTACTCATTACTCTATAGGCAGACCTTGTATATTTTATACTATTGTATGTACTTTAATCTTGCTAATTCCATTGATTCTCCCTTCTCCACTGTTGCCCAGTGGACTGTTGGCCAGACACAACCCTTGCTTGTAAGCTGCTCGCTGGCAACGCCTGTATTAGCCTCACAGTTCTCAGTCAGCACAGTGCACATGCAGTCACTTCAGGCCATTTTGTATAACAATGAAAATGTGGTTTGAATCACTTTCACAAGTTAATAACACACGAGCAACATATAATTGCAAAATTGTCCACATACCACATAAAAGAACTGTCATTTTGAAGACCAGATGTGATGATGTTTGTGGAGTACTTAACTCAGAGTACATATCACACGGCCGAGTAGTGTTTATGAAAGCCTCATGTTGTATTTCCCAACGTGTGTATTAAATGTGTGTTTTGGAACGAACATGTTTTCATTTCTTTTATAAAAAATAAATAGAGTGGGATAGGGACAGAAACAAGGACCTATTTCACCTTATAGTGACTGGCTGATGAAAACCACATTTTAATACAAATACTATTATAGAAACTTAATGTGTTTGTTCATTAAGGAACAATATTTGAATTTCATCCTCACAAGGGGCATCCAGACGTGCTCAAGAGCAAGCACAGGTCACCTCAGTGTCAACTCTTCCATGCCCCTGGCAGCCTCTGCTGTTTTTCCTAGGTACTCACTCCCCCACCTCCCTGGGTCTCACAGCTCCTGCCACGCCTACGTCCCTTCTCCTCTGAAAGAATGTAGCGCTGACCAGGGCATCTCCCCAGGACTTCCAAAGCCATAAACCGTTTCAAAACACTCAACCATTTTTACTCACTTCAGGCATTTCTTTCTGCTTGCCCACGCTCCACACTGCCAGGCAATTACTGTATCGAGTTACCTTTTAGAGTTAGAGTCAATCTCTCCCTTATTGCTTGCAGTGACAGAACTCATAGAATATATACAAGTTCCTTAGAAAGGATATGCACGCCCATCGGGACACAACCCTTGCCTTCCTCTCTAGCTGTATCTCCTGCACCTTCCCCATCCCTAGAAACGTATGGTCTAACAATACCAAAAACCTCACAGGCGCTTCCACCCCTCTTTTCTTGGTGCATGCTACTCTCGCCTTATCTCCAACTCTGTTCCAAAGGAAGGGCTGAACGTTCACCTCCCCCATGAAGACTGAGAGGATCTTGGAGGAAGATGTAATCTTTCCTTCCTCTGGACCCTGTGGTTTGTCTATGGCACCTAATCAATTGCATTGTTTATTTTGCTGTGTTTTTAATTTAAATCTTTCATGCTAGCCTTCTCTTCATATGCTCAGCCAATGTTAAAATTCCTTTGGAAATCCCTACCACCTAGCAGAGTGTCTGAAACATAACTGACATTCCATGAACAACTGTTGAATGAATGAAGGAACAAATGACATTCATCAAAAGAGCCTGGTCTGGAGGTGCCCATCACCATGGGGCTCTGTGTGCATTGAGCTGAGGTTGCCCTTTGGACCAGCACTGAGATCTCTGGGCATCATGGATGTGACAAATGAGCTAAAACGTAAGAGTGCCTGGAGAGGCACAAAGAGCAGTGTCACGGGAGCCTGTCATCAGCCTCCGTCCCCTCAGTGCTTACTCATTGCAGGCGTAGCTGCTCACGACCTAGTTTCATCTGTGCTTCCATCCTCAGTGGTCTCATTAGCTCCTGGCAGCAGTCATACCCCAGAGCATCTCCTTCTCCAATTGCTCTAATGAGAAGGCCCAGCAGATCTCATTATTTGGAAATTAACAGAAGCACTGGATAGAGAGCAAGCGCCCACCCCCTCCCCAGAGGCATCACCTCCACCACCCCTCAGGGAAAAGAGAGAAGGTTTTCAATATACGCCCCATCAGAGAGAGAGAAGAAACATTTTCCCACCAGTAAACCAGGGAGCGAGAAGATCTCACTGGGGCGTTCAGAGGACAGTTGAAAACTTGAAATGAAACGCAGCCTTCATATTTTGGTGGTGGGCAGTAGCAGGAAAAGGGTTAGAGCTAAAATTAGAATAACAAAAATTAACTTTATTTGAAACATAGAGTGAAAGACGTACTGAATAAGAACCACTGTAAATAACAAAAAATGAGGAATTTCAAACCAAAATGAGAGTTTAATGACCCTTTTACTGCTAAAAAGAACTGAGCTTTTTTTTTCCAATTTCTGATCCTACAAAAGAAACTTGTATGTGGAATATCCAATGCCAAATTTTCAGCAAATCATTTTAACTGCTGAGTTTTCTAAGTGTAGAGGATGTCTTTTCCAAAAGGCTATTTCCTAAATTCTGCTAAATAGAAGAGTTTTCTTATTTTCTCTTTCTGTTACCACTGTGGCCTATGAAATTCAAATAACTCACCTCGATTAAAATATTTCTGCAAAGACTACAAAACTGAATGCTGCCGTTGCCTCAGATTTTTCTGTTAAAAGCAAGTTTTTCCATAGAAATTCAATATCTAATGCAAATTTTTAGGGATAAATGTGAAGCAGTTTTCAAGATTCCTTAATTTGGCCCAGATGCCATGTAATTTTGCTGCTATTAGTGTTGGGCATAAAAGATATTCACCTTGTGCTTCAGTACAATATGTTTCAAAATACTAATCACGGGGATAGCTTCAAGATGGTGGAAGACTAAGACGCGGAGATCACCTTCCTCCCCACAGATACATCAGAAATACATCTACACGTGGAACTGCTCCTAAGGAACACCCACTGAACGCTGGCAGAAGACCTCAGACCTCCCAGAAGGCAAGAAACTCCCCACGTACCTGGGTAGGGCAAAAGAAAAAACAGCGACAAAAGAATAGGGACGGGAACTGCACCTCTGGGAGGGCACTCTGAAGGAGGAAAAGTTTCCACACACTAGGAGCCCCTTCACTGGCAGAGACGGCGGGTGGCAGCGGGGGAACCTTCGGAGCCACAGAGGAAACAGCAGTAACAGGGGTGCGGAGGGCAAAGCAGAGAGATTCCCGCACAGAGGATGGGTGCTGACCAGCACTCACTAGCCCGAGAGGCTTGTCTGCTCACCCGCTGGGGCAGGTGGAGGCTGGGAGCTGAGGCTCCGGCTTCGGAGGTCAGATCCCAGGAGGAGGACTGGGATTGGCTGCATGAACACAGCCTGAAGGGGACCAGTGCACCACAGCTAGCCGGGAGGGAGTCCTGGAAAAAGTCTGGACCTGCCTAAGAGACAAGAGACTATTGTTTTGGGGTGCGTGAGGAGACGGGATTCAGAGTGTCACCTAAACGAGCTCCAGAGACGGGCGCGAGCCACGGCTATCAGCGCGGACCCCAGAGACGGGCATGAGACACTAAGGCTATTGCTGCAGCCACCAAGAAGCCTGTGTGCAACCACAGGTCACTCTCCACACCGCACCTCCCGGGAGCCTGTGCAGCCCGCCACCGCCAGGGCCCCGTGATCCAGGAACACCTTCCCCGGGAGAATGCGCGGCACGCCTCAGGTGATTGCAACATCATGCTGGCCTATGCTGCCACAGGCTCGCCGTGCATTCCATACCCTGCCCTCCCCATGGCCTGCGTGAGCCAGAGTCCCCTAATCAGCTGCTAGTTTAACCCCGTCCTGTCTGGGAGGGGAAGAGACGCCTTCAGGTGACCTACAAGCAGAGGCGGGTCCAAATACAAAGCTGAACCCCAGAAGCTGTGTGAACAAAGAAGAGAAAGGGAAATCTCTCCCATTAGCCTCAGGAGCAACAGATTAAGTCTCCACAAGCAAACCGATGTACCCTGCACCTGTGGACTACCTGAACAGACAACAAATCATCCCAAAATTGAGATGGTGGACTTTGGGATAAACTGTAGACTTGGGGTTTGCTTTCTGCATCTAATTTGTTTCTGGCTTTGTGTTTATCTTAGTTTAGTATTTAGAGCTTATTATCATTGGCAGATTTGTTTATTGATTTCGTTGCTCTCTTCCTTTTTTAAAATATATATATATATTTTTTCCTTTTTCTCCGTTTGTGATTGTGTATGTGTATGCTTCCTTGTGTGCTTTTGTCTGTATAGCTTTGTTTTTACCATTTGTCCTAGGGTTCTGTCTGTTTGTTTGTTTTAGTATAATTTTAAGTGCTTGTTATCATTGGTGGGTTTCTCTTTTGGTTGGTTGCTCTCTCTTTTTTATTACTTTATTTTAATAATTTTTTTATTTTAATAAATTTTTACTTTACTTTATTTTATTTTTTCTTTCTTTCTTTTATTTTCTCCCTTTTCTTCTGAGCCGGGTCACTGACAGAGTCTTGGTGCTCCAGCTGGGTGTCAAGCCTGAGCCTCTGATGTGGGAGAGCCAAGTTCAGGACATTGGTCCACCTGAGACCTCCTGGCCCCACGTAATATCAAACAGCAAAAGCTCTTTCAGAGATCTCCATCTCAACACTAAGACCCAGCTCCACTCAACCACCAGCACACTGCAGTGATGGACACCCTATGCCACACAACTAGCAAGACAGGAACACAACCCCACCCATTAGCAGAGAAGCTGCCTAAAATCATACGAAATTCACAGACACTCCAAAACACATCACCAGATGCGGTCCTGCCCACCAGAAAGACAAGGTCCAGCCTCAACTACCAGAACACAGGCATCAGTCCCCTCTACCAGGAAGCCTACTCAACCACTGAACCAAACTTACCCACTGGGGGCAGACATCAAAAACAACAGGAACTACAAACCTGCAGCAAGAAGGAGACCCCAAACACAGTAAGTTGAGCAAAATGAGAAGACAGAGAAATACACAGCAGATGAAGGAGCAAGGTGAAAACCCACCAGACCAAACAAATGAAGAGGAAATAGGGAGTCTACCTGAAAAAGGATTCAGAATAATGATAGTAAAGATGATCCAAAATGGAGAAAATACAAGAAACATTTAACAAGGACCTAGAAGAAATACAGAGCAAACAAACAATGATGAACAACACAATAAATGAAATTTAAAATTCTCTAGAAGGAATCAATAGCAGAATTATTGAAGCAGAAGAATGGATAAATGAGCTGGAAGACAAAATAGTGGAAATAACTACTGCAGAGCACAATAAAGATAAAAGAATGAAAAGAAATGAAGACAGTCTCAGAGACCCCTGGGACAAAACTGAACACACCAACATTCAAATTATAGGGGTCCCAGAAGAAGAAGAGGAAAAGACAGGGACTGAGAAAATATTTGAAGAGATTATAGTTGAAAACTTTCCTAATATGGGAAAGGAAATAGTTAATCAAGCCCAGGAAGCACAGAGTCCCATAAAAGATAAATCCAAGGAGAAACATGCCAAGACACATACTAATCATACTATCAAAAATTAAATACAAAGAAACAATATTAAAAGCAGCAAGGGCAAAGCAACAAATAACACACAAGGGAATCCCCATACGGTTAACAGTTGATCTTTCAGCAGAAACACTGCAAGCCAGAAGGGAATGGGAGGACATATTTAAAGTGATGAAAGAAAAACCAACAACCAAGATTACTCTACCCAGCAAGGATATCATTCAGATTTGATGGAAAATTAAAACCTTTACAGACAAGCAAAAGCTAAGAGAATTGAGCACCACCAAACCAGCTTTACAACAAATCCTAATGGAACTTCCCTAGGCAGAAAACGCAAGAGAAGGAAAAGACCTACAATAACAAACCCCCCAAAATTAAGAAAATGATAATAGGAAAACACATATTGATAACTGCCTTAAGTGTAAACAGATTAAATGTTTGAGCCAAAAGACACAGACTGGCTGAATGGATACAAAAACACGACCCATATATATGCTGTCTACAAGAGACCCACTTCAGACCTAGGGACACATACAGACTGAAAGTGAGGGGATGAAAAAAGATATTCCATGCAAATGGAAATCAAAAGAAAGCTGGAGTAGCAATTCTCATATCAGACAAAACAGACTTTAAAATAAAGACTATTACAAGAGACAAAGAAGGACACTACATAATGATCAAGGGATCAAGCCAAGAAGAAGATATAACGATTGTAAATATTCATGCACCCAACATAGGAGCACCTCAATACTTAAGGCAAATGCTAACAGTCATAAAGGGGGAAATCAACAGTAACACGATCATAATAGGGGACTTTAACACACCACTTTCACCAATGGACAGATCATCCAAAATGAAAATAAATAATGCACATGAAAGAATGCTCAACATCATTAATCATCAGAGAAATGCAAATCAAACTACAATACGATACCACCTCACACCGGTCAGAATGGCCATCATCAAAAAATCTACAAACAATAAATGCTGGAGAGGGTGTGGAGAAAAGGGAACCCTCATATACTGTTGGTGTGAATGTAAATTGATACAGCCACTATGGAGAACAGTATGGAGGTTCCTTAAGGAAGTAAAAATAAAACTACCATATGACCCAGCAATCCCACTACTGGGCGTATACCCTGAGAAAACCATAATTCAAAAAGAGTCATGGGGCTTCCCTGGTAGTGCAGTGGTTGAGAGTCCGCCTGCCACTGCAGGGGGTGGGGGTTCGTGCCCCGGTCCAGGAAGATCCCACATGCCACGGAGCAGCTGGGCCAGTGGGCCGTGGCCGCTGGGCCTGTGCGTCCGGAGCCTGTGCTCCACAACGGGAGAGGCCACAGCAGTGAGAAGCCCACGTACCGCAAAAAAAAGAAAAAAAAAAAAAATGTAATATACCACAATGTTCATTGCAGCTCTATTTACAATAGCCAGGACATGGAAGCAACCTAAATGTCCATCAACAGATGAATGGACAAAGAAGATGTGGCACATATACACAATGGAATATTACTCAGCCATAAAAAGAAATGAAATTGAGTTATTTGTACTGAGGTGGATGGACCTAGAGACTGTCATACAGAGTGAAGTAAGTCAGAAAGAGAAAATAAATACCATATGCTAACAAATATATATGGAATCTTAAAAAAAAAGCGGTTCTGAAGAACCTAGGGGCAGGACAGGAATAAAGACGCAAACGTAGTGAATGGACTTGAGGACACAGGGAGGGGGAAGTGTAACCTGGGACGAAGTGACAGTGGCATGGACATATATACACTACCAAATGTAAAATAGATAGCTAGTGGGAAGCAGCCGCATGGCACAGGGAGATCAGCCATGTGGTTTGTGACCACCTAGAGGGGTGGGATAGGGAGGGTGTGAGGGAGGGAGACGCAAGAGGGAAGAGATATGGGGATATATGTTTATGTATAACTGATTCACTCTGTTGTAAAGCAGAAACTAACACGCCATTGTAAAGCAATTCTACTCCAATAAAGATGTTAAAATAAATAAATATATATATAAATACTAATCACAAAATAGTCAATACTCAAAGAAAAATGTAAAAATTCAGAGCAATAGAAAAAAGAAAAAGCACTTCTTAGTTCCATCATCCAAATATAACTGTTTTCAAAAGGGTACAGTTCATTTCTTTCCAGTCTTTTTTCCTATGTGTAAAGGAGTCCTTTTCATAGCTATCATCACCTCTACGTACTGTATAATTTATGTTACAATTTTATATGAAATACTTTCATTTCGATTTTAAACATAACGATAGCACTAAGACTATCAGCTGGGAGAATTTTCATATGGTGGCCACATTGCACATGCCACCTCTAACCTACCCAATCCTCTAATCTATTTAATGCTGTATTGGCTTCGACATCCTATGTAAAATATCTAAATGAATTTTGAGAACTTCTTTAGGGTCACTGTAGATTTCGACTGATCCTAGTCATGCCTTATTTTTCCACATAAGCAGGTTTTCCAAGCTGGAAAAGTCCATAACAATTATTAAAGTGCAATCTCATTTTTTAAAGGAGGAAATCAAGACCAAAAGAAATTATATAATTTTGTTCAAAGTTGCACGAATTAGTCCCAGGGTCAGCCGTTGCCACTGGGCCTCTTAATTGCTCTCTGCATTGCTCTTCCACAGCACTCACGGCCTGTCAATCATTTGTCACCAAAATTAGTGTCCAGAGGGTGAGGCTCCCTGAAGCTCTCCCAGTCTCCCACACCTCTTTCTCAGTTCTTGGGCTAGGTTGGCTTTTCAGAGAGTTGGAACAGAAAGAGTACATAAATACTACATTTCTGTCTTGAATTCACAGATAGTTTCTGCAGACTTGTCCTGTAACTCTTGAGCCCTCTCTGGGGATGAACTCTTCATTTTCTGAGAGGGAGACATACTCTGTAATTCAACTACAAAATCAAAAAGTTCATTTCAATAGTGAGAATAAAATCCCCAAATTGGATCTATCCTTTGTTCTTCTGTCTCTCTCATTGGCCCTGACTTGAAGGTATCTGAAGCAGGGCTGGTATTCTTGGGGTAGAAGAGATTCTAAAAATAAGAAAACTATCCTGCATGGGAGATACTGTAACAAAGGGGCAAGAAACACAGTCATTCCCATTTCTCTTTAAGGGTAGAAAATCATTTTAGGACTTGCTTCCCTTTTTTCTCACCTCCCCATCACCAAGCTCTCCTGTAGGAGGGGAAAGTTAATGCCATTTGAAACTGTACACCCCGGAAGACAGGGTGCTAAAAAAACACTCCTTCTAAGACTTTTCTCCAAAGAAGACATACGGATGGCCAATAAGCATACAAAAATATGCTCATCATCGCTAATTATTAGAGAAATGCAAATCAAAACTACAGTGAGGTATATACCACCTTACACTAGTCAGAACGGCCATCATTAAAAAGTTTACAAATAACAAGTGCTTGAGGGGGTGTGGAGTAAAGGAAATTCCTACACTATTGGTGGGAATGTAAAGTGATGCAGCCACCTTGGAAAAAGGTATGGATGTTCCTCAAGAAACAAAAAACAGAGTTCCCATGTGATCCAGAAATCCCACGCCTGAGCATATAGGCAGACAAAACTATAATTTGAAAAGATAGGAGAGCTGGGAAGATGGCGGAAGAGTAAGACACGGAGATCACCTTCCTCCCCACAGATACATCAGAAATACATCTACACGTGGAACTGCTCCTAAGGAACACCCACTGAACGCTGGCAGAAGACCTCAGACCTCCCAGAAGGGAAGAAACTCCCCACGTACCTGGGTAGGGCAAACGAGAAAACAGCGACAAAAGGGACGGGACCTGCACCAGTGGGAGGGAGCTGTGAAGGAGGAAAGGTTTCCACACACTAGGAGCCCCTTCGCGGGCGGAGACTGCGGGTGGCGGAGGGGGAAGCTTCGGGGCCGCGGAGGAGAGCGCAGCCACAGGGTGCGGAGGGCAAAGCGGAGAGATTCCCGCACAGAGGGTCGGTGCCGACCGGAGCTCACCAGCCCGAGAGGCTCGTCTGCTCACCCGCCGGGGCGGGCGGGGCTGGGAGCTGAGCCTCGGGCTTCGGTCGGAAGCAGGAAGAGGCCTGGGGTTGGCGGCGTGAACACAGCCTGAAGGGGTTAGTGCGCCACGGCTGCCGGGAGGGAGTCCGGGAAAACGTCTGGAGCTGCCCAAGAGGCAAGAGACTTTTTCTTACCCCTTTGTTTCCTGGAGCTCTAGGAGAGGGAATTCAGAGCGCCGCTTAAAGGCGCTCCAGAGACGGGCGCGAGCCGCGGCTATCAGCGCGGACCCCAGAGACGGGCATGAGACGCTAAGGCCGCTGCTGCCGCCACCAAGAAGCCTGTGTGCGAGCACAGGTCACGGTCCACACCGCCCCTGCCGGGAGCCTGTGCAGCCCGCCACCGCCAGGGCCCCGTGATCCAGGGACAGCTTCCCCGGGAGAACGCGCGGCGCGCCGCGTGCTGTTGCAACGTCACGCCGCCTCTGACGCCGCAGGCTCGCCCCGCCTCCTACCGCCACCCCCTCACCCCGCCGAGTGAGCCGGAGGCCCCGAATCAGCAGCTCCTTTAACCCCGTCCTGTTTGAGCGAAGAACAGACGCCCTCCAGCGACCTATACACAGAGGCGGGGCCAAATCCAAAGCTGAACCCCGGGAGCTGTGCGAAGAGAAAGGAAAATCTCTCCCAGCAGCCTCAGGAGCAGTGGATTAAAGCTCCACAATCAACTTGATGTACCCGCATTGGTGGAAAACCTGAATAGACAATGAATAATCCCAAATTGAGGAGGTGGACTTTGAGAGCAAGATATATTTTTTCCCCTTTTCCTCTTTTTGTGAGTGTGTATGTGTATGCTTCTGTGTGAGATTTCGTCTGTATAGCTTTGCTTCCACTATTTGTCCTAGGGTTCTGTCCGTCCGTGTTTTTTTTTTTTTTTTTTTTACTTAAAAACATTATTTGTCTTAATAATTATATTTTATTTTAATAACATTATTTTATGTTATTTTATTTTAGCCTCTTTCTTTCTTTCTTTCTACTTTTTCTCCCTTTTATTCTGAGCTGTGTGGATGAAAGGGTCTTCGTACTGCAGCCAGGAGTCAGTGCTGTGCCTCTGAGGTGGGAGAGCCAACTTCAGGACCCTGGTCCACAAGAGACCTCCCAGCTGCACATAATATCAAACGGCGAAAATCTCCCAGAGATCTCCATCTCAACACCAACACCCAGCTTCACTCAACAACCAGCAAGCTACAGTGCTGGACACCTTATGCCAGACAACTAGCAAGACAGGAACACAACCCCATCCATTAGCAGAGAGGCTGCCTAAAATCATAATATGGCCACAGGCACCCCAAAACACACCACCAGACGTGGACCTGCCCACCAGAAAGACAAGATCCAGCCTCATCCACCAGAACACAGGCACTAGTCCCCTCCACCAGGAAGCCTACACAACCCACTGAACCAACCTTAGCCACTGGGGACAGACACCAAAAACAACGGGAGCTACGAACCTTCAGCCTGCAAAAAGGAGACCCCAAACACGGTAAGATAAGCAAAATGAGAAGACAGAGAAACATACAGCAGATGAAGGAGCAAGATAAAAACCCACCTGACTTAACAAATGAAGAGGAAACAGGCAGTCTATCTGAAAAAGAATTCAGAATAATGATAGTAAAGATGATCTACAATCTTGGAAATAGAGTAGAGAAAATACAAGAAACATTGAACAAGGACCTAGAAGAACTAAAGAGAAACAAGCAACGATGAACAACACAATAAATGAAATTTAAAATACTCTAGATGGGAACAACAGCAAAATAACTGAGGCAGAAGAACAGATAAGTGACCTGGAAGATAAAATAGTGGAAATAACTACTGCAGAGCAGAATAAAGAAAAAAGAATGAAAAGAAATGAGGACAGTCTCAGAGACCTCTGGGACAACATTAAACGCACCAACATCAAATTATAGGGGTCCCAGAAGAAGAAGAGAAAAAGAAAGGGACTGAGAAAATATTTGAAGAGATTATAGTTGAAAACTTCCCTAATATATGAAAGGAAATAGTCAATCAAGTCCAGGAAGCACAGAGAGTCCCATACAAGATAAATCCAAGGAGAAACATGCCAAGACACATAATAATCAAACTGTCAAAAATTAAATGCAAAGAAAACATATTAAAAGCAGCAAGGGAAAAACAACAAATAACACACAAGGGAATCCCCATAAGGTTAACAGCTGATCTTTCAGCTGGGCCCATGAGCCATGGCCGCTGAGCCTGCACGTCCGGCGCCTGTGCTCTGTAACAGGAAACACCACAACAGTGAGAGGCCTGCATACTGCAAAAAACAAAAAAACAAAAAAACAAAAAATCTTCCAACAAACAAAAGCCCAGGACCAGATGTCTTCAAAGGCGAATTCCATCAAACATTTAGAGAAGAGCTAACACCTATCCTTCTCAAACTCTTCCAAAATATAGCAGAGGGAGGAACACTCCCAAACTCACTCTATGAGGCTACCATCACCCTGATACCAAAACCAGACAAAGATGTCACAAAGAAAGAAAACTACAGCCCAATATCACTGATGTACATAGATGCAAAAATCCTCAACAAAATACTAGCAAACAGAATCCAACAGCACATTAAAGGATCATACACCATGATCAAGTGGGGTTTATTCCAGGAATGCAAGGATTCTTCAATATATGCATATCAATCAACATGATACACCATATTAACACACTGAAGGAGAAAAACCACATGATCATCTCAATAGATGCAGAGAAAGCTTTCAACAAAATTCAACACCCATTTATGATAAAAAATACTGCAGAACGTAGGCATAGAGGGAGCTTTCCTCAACATAATAAAGGCCATATATGACAAACCCACAGCCAACATCGTCCTCAATGGTGAAAAAATGAAACCATTTCCAGTAAGATCAGGAACAAGACAAGGTTGCCCACTCTCACCACTCTTATTCAACATAGTTTTGGAAGTTTTAGCCACAGCAATCAGAGAAGAAAAAGAAATAAAAGGAATCCAAATCAGAAAAGAAGAAGTAAAGCTGTCACTGTTTGCAGATGACATGATACTATACATAGAGAATCCTAAACATGCTACCTGAAAACTACTAGAGCTAATCAATGAATTTGGTAAAGTAGCAGGATACAAAATTAATGCACAGAAATCTGTGGCATTCTTATACACTAATGATGAAAAATCTGAGAGTGAAATTAAGAAAACACTCTCATTTACCACTGCAACAAAAAGAATAAAATATCTAGGAATAAACCTACCTAAGGAGACAAAAGACCTGTATGCAGAATATTATAAGACACTGATGAAAGAAATTAAAGATGATACAAATAGATGGAGAGATATACCATGTTCTTGAACTGGAAGAATCAACATTGTGAAAATGACTCTACTACCTAAAGCAATCTACAGATTCAATGTAATCCCTATCAAACTACCACTGGCATTTTTTACAGAACTAGAACAAAAAATTTCACAATTTGTATGGAAACACAAAAGACCCCGAATAGCCAAAGCAATCTTGAGAACGAAAAATGGAGCTGGAGGAATCAGGCTCCCTGTCTTCAGACTATACTACAAAGCTACAGTAATCAAGACAGTATGGTACTGGCACAAAAATAGAAATATAGATCAATGGAACAGTATAGAAAGCCCAGAGATAAACCCACGCACATTTGGTCACCTTATCTTTAATAAAGGAGGCAATAATATACAGTGAAGAAAATAAAGCCTCTTCAATAAGTGGTGCTGTGAAAACTGGACAGGTACATATAAAAGTATGAGATTAGAACACTCCCTAACACCATACACAAAAATAAACTCAAAATAGATTAAAGACCTAAATGTAAGGCCAGACACTGTAAAACTCTTAGAGGAAAACATAGGCAGAACACTCTATGACATAAATCACAGCAAGATCCTTTTTGACCCACCTCCTAGAGAAATGGAAATAAAAACAAAAATAAACAAATGGGACCTAATGAAACTTAAAAGCTTTTGCACAGCAAAGGAAACCATAAACAAGATGAAAAGGCAACCCTCAGAATGAGAGAAAATATTTGCAAAGGAAGCAACTGACAAAGGATTAATCTCCAAAATATACAAGCAACTCCTGTAGCTCAATAGCAAAAAAACAAACAACCCAATGTGAAAATGGGCAGAAGACCTAAATAGACATTTCTCCAAAGAAGATATACAGATTGCCAACAAACACATGAAAGAATGCTCAACATCATTAATCGTTAGAGAAATGGAAATCAAAACTACAACGAGATATCATCTCACACTGGTCAGAATGACCATCATCAAAAAATCTAGAAACAATAAATGCTGGAGAGGGTGTGGAGAAAAGTGAAGCCTCTTGCACTGTTGGTGGGAATGTAAACTGATACAGCCACTAGGGAGAACGGTATGGAGGTTCCTTAAAAAACTACAAACAGAGCTACCATATGACCCAGCAATCCCACTACTGGGCATATACGCTGAGAAAACCATAATTCAAAAAGTGTCACGCTGGGCTTCCCTGGTGGCGCAGTGGTTGGGAGTCCGCCTGCCGATGCAGGGGATACGGGTTCGTGCCCCGATACGGGAAGATCCCACATGCCGCGGAGCGGCTGGGCCCGTGAGCCATGGCCGCTGAGCCTGCGCGTCCGGAGCCTGTGCCCCGCAACGGGAGAGGCCACAGCAGTGAGAGGCCCGCGTAACACACACACACACACACAAAAAAAAAGAATAAATAAAAAAGTGTCACGTACCAAAATGTTCATTGCATCTCTATTTACAATAGCAAGGAGATGGAAGCAACCTAAGTGCCCATCGACAGATGAATGGATAAAGAAGATGTGGCACATAGATACAATGGAATATTACTCAGCCATAAAAAGAAACCAAATTGAGTTATTTGTAGTGAGGTGGATGGACCTAGAGTCTGTCATACAGAGTGAAGTAAGTCAGAAAGAGAAAAACAAATACTGTATGCTAATACATATATATGGAATCTAAAAAAAAAAAAAAGTCATGAAGAACCTAGGGGTAAGATGGGAATGGAGATGCAGATGTACTAGAGAAAGGACTTGAGGCTGTGGGGAGGGGGAATGGTAGGCTATGACAACGTGAGAGAGTGGCATGGACATATATACACTACCAAACGTAGAATAGATAGCTAGTGGGAAGCAGCCCCATAGCACAGGGAGATCAGCTCGGTGCTTTATGACCACCTAGAGGGGTGGGATAGGGAGGGTAGGAGGGAGGGAGCTGCAAGAGGGCAGAGATATGGGAACATATGTATATGTATAACTGATTCACTTTGTTATACAGCTGAAACTAACACACCATTGTAAAGCAATTATACTCCAATAAAGTTGTTAAAAAAAAAAGAAAAAAAGAAAAGATAGATGCACCCCTGTGTTCATAGCAGCACTATTTACAATAGTCAAGACATGGAAGCAACCTAAATGTCCATTGACAGATAAATAGATAAAGATGTAGTATATATATATATAATGGAATATTACTCAGCCTTAAAAAAAGAATGAAATAATGCCTTTTACAGTAACATGGATGGACCTAGAGATTATCATACTAAGCGAAGTAAGTCAGACAAAGTTAAATACCATATGATATGACTTATATGTGGAATCTAAAATACAATAAAAATGAACATATCTATGAAACAGAAAAAGACATAGAGAAGAGACTTGTGGCCGCCAAGGGGGAGGGAGTGGGGGAGGGAAGGATTTGGAGTTTGTGATTAGCAGATGCAAACTATTATATATAGGAAGGATAAACAACAAGGTCCTACTGTATAGCACAGGGAACTATATCCAATATCCTGTGATAAACCACAGTGGAAAAGAATATGAAAAAGAATATATATATATATATATATATATATAACTGAATCACTTTGCCGTACAGCAGAATTTAATAAATCAACTATATTTCAATAAATTTTTTTTAAAAACAACACTCCTTCTATTCTCTCTTCTCTGTGCCTTTTCAGACTCAAGTTCAAATATATAACAGGCAGCTCTGAGCTTCTAAAACAACCTTTAGGGTCTTCCCTGGTGGCGCAGTGGTTAAGAATCCACCTGCCAATGCAGGGGACACGGGTTCAAGCCCTGGTCCGGGAAGATCCCACATGCCGCAGAGCAACTAAGCCCATGCTCCACAACTACTGAGCCTGTGCCCTAGAGCCCGCAATCCCCAACTACTGAGCCCATGTGCCTAGAGACTGTGCTCCGCAACAGAAGAAGCCAGCACAGTGAGAAGCCCACACACCACAATGAAGAAAGCCCGTGCACAGCAACAAAGACCCAATGCAGCCAAAAATTAAAATAAATAAATGTATTAAAATAATAATAAAAATAAAGCAACCCCTAATGATCAACCTTGAACGTGACTTAGGAGGTGAGGCCCTTGGGCATTCCTCTCATCCTTTTCCTCTCACTCCAAACACAGTTCTAAACTAAGCTGTCTGTCCAGAGGAATGCAAAGATAGAGGTCCTAATGAGAGGACACCTTATCATGTGGCAGAAGTGACAGCCATTAATGGAGGGACAGAAAACCACAAAATCAGAAAGGCAACTAGTCATTCTATTTGCCCAGGGCCCTCCCAGGTTTACAGTTAATCCTTTGCACGCTAGGGCTCTATGCAGATTCAACTGATCACCTAATTTACAAAGATAACATGTCATAATCGCTTACGGTTGCACAGCATCACTTTTCTGGCCCAGAAGTCACCTACTCTGAACCCTGCTTGTCAGAACTTAGCCAAGACCCCAGAAGCAAAACTGGTCCCCAAGACACTTGATGAGCTAGTGCAAGGTTAAGACTCTGAAGTTTAGGTACTTTACTCATAAGAGAGGACTCATGCAAAGCCAATTTCATTTTCATCTTCGTGTGTTTCTAACCAGAATGATTCTAAAATTTCTCAGCCCACAAATAGATTAGAAACAGCAAATATTTAAAAGGTGACTGACTTGATCAACTGACAGATGGTGAAGGAGAAAGAAAAATACTACAATAAGGCATAGCCGCCTAGATGTGGATTCCATGTAGAGGCTAATGTACCAACACACTTCATTAGTTCCTCAGGGATCTCTGTGTTACAGCCCAGGCTCTCCATGAAGGTCAAAATGACAAATGTCCTACGTCCCTTCATGTTCTTCAGATGGCAGCTTACACATCAAATGCTAAGAAAAACCTTCTTCCAATGACTCCACTAGAAGCAGCCCTAACCCACCATTCTGTTTCTCAGCGCCTTTTATATTTGCTTCCCAGCACCTATCAAAATCTTCAATCATGTTGTTTATAAAGTTACTTTCTTGTTACATTGTCTACCTGCTGCACTAGATTATGAGTTTCAGGTGGCAAAGAGCCATGTCCTTCTTGATCATCACTGACTGCCCAAATCCTGGCTCTGTGCTTGTCACATAAAAGGGTCTTGACAAGTGAACGTTGGGTGAAGAAAGCAATGTCACCAGGGAAGCATCTACATTCCCTGATTACAATATATCACTTTAGAAACATTTCTTTAAATTTTGGAATGCTCCTTAGAAAGATGCTTAAAGAGATGTTATTTCCTGAAAGGACAGAGAAGTTGGGGGGCTGTAACTACCATTTATTGAGCAACCATCATGTACCAGGAATGCTGATCCTCACAGTGACCCAGTGAGATAGGTATGATTAGTCCCCACTTCACTGACGAGGAAACTGAAGTTAAGCAACTTTCCAGTTCTGTGCAATGAGTGGTAAAACCTGGATTCAAGCCTGAGGTCCACATCTCACTACTTTGATGGGTAAAGCTTCCATTATCTTCACTTAAGAAATAGCTTATGTGTTGTCTGGGATGCTGGCTGGACTAGACCAAGAACTGGGTTCCAAAGGGACTATTAGGAAAGAAGGAAGGTCTTGTAGATTGGGGCTGAGTCAAGTCTGATAGTCAAGACAGGGAGACCAGGTTCAAAGGGCAGACAAGGACTTATAAAAGGACAGAATCAAATGTCAGGAGTCCTGTGAAAACAGGAACTGAGTCATCCTTCAGCCCACTTGAATCTGGCGTCCACCCCCATCCCTAGACTTTCCCCAAACGGCCCTCACTAATGTTACCGATGACTTCGACATCACCAGGTCCAATGGGTAATATTTATTCTTTATCATGCCTGGCTTCTCCGTAGCGTTTAGCATTCTGACCATTTCCTCCTTTGTGAATCATTGTTTACCTTTGGCTTCCCCCGCCACACTCTCTCCTGCTCCTTCTCTTACATCTCCGTCTGCTCCAAGTCTGTCTCGTTTGCCACTTCATCCTCCTCCACCTCGGCAATAAATGTGGGCTTTTTTCAAGATCAAGACAAGACCTCCTTCTCTTCTGTCTCGCGGTCTTTACTGTCTTCTCTCGGGGTAAACTCACGAATTGCCATGGCTTTAAGTATTACTGATAGGGTGACAACTCTCCAGGCATTTATTTCCCATTCTACGCTACATTTCTGAACTTCAGGCTTGGTTTCCACATTTGCCTACTTGGCATTGCCGTTTGGATATTTTTAAAGTAGCTCAAATGTAATACATTCAAATACAAATTCATCGGTTCAATCCTGATGATTGAACCCATGTATCCACTTCAGCAATGCAGACACTTGGTAGGATCTTTCTTACCTCCCTCCCCCTCCATCCTCACGTATAAACCCACTAGTTACCTTTTGTTGTTCTTTTTTCCTGGAACCACAGCTAATTGGTCTCTCCACCTGCACTCTTGTTCTCCTCCAATTCATTCTCCATGTTGCCACCAGAGACATCTTTTTAAAATACAAATCTCGGGCTTCCTGGGGGCGCAGCGGTTGAGAGTCCGCCTGCCGATGCAGGGGACGCGGGTTCGTGCCCCGGTCCGGGAAGATCCCACGTGCCGCGGAGCGGCTGGGCCCGTGAGCCGTGGCCGCTGCGCCTGCGCGTCCGGAGCCCGTGCTCCGCAACCGGAGAGGCCACAACAGGGAGAGGCCCGCGTAGCACACACACACACACACAAATACAAATCTCACTACATCATACCACTAACCAGGGTAAAACTCCATGCTTATACGGGGGTCTGTATATCCTTGAATAATCAGACTCTGCCCGCCTTTCCTGGCCCACGTGAATCTATACCAAGCCTCTGTTTCTGGGTTTCAGTCACCAAGGACCTTCTTTCAGTTTGTAGAATCCACGATGCTCCCTTTGGCCTCAGAGCTTTGATGTATTCTATCCTTCTTTCTGGAACATTCTCAGCCCTGCGATCACCCCTCATCTGGTCATCCTTAGGTCACAACTCACATGTGACTTCCTCAGGAACCCTTGTACCTTTTGGATCCCCCCACACACACACACACCCCGACACACTGGATCAAGTTCCCCAATACCTAATATTCTTGTTCATCAGTGCCTACACATTGTATAATTTGATTAATGTCTCATTCTCAATGAATGTAGGTTCTGAGGGGGCAGGGGCTGTGGAGACGGCTCATCACTGAATGCCAGGGGGCCAACACAGTGTTTTGCACAAAGATGATTTACAAGTACTTGTAAAATGCAGGAAGGGAGAAAGCGGGGAAGTAGCCCTGAGAGGACCTGGGAGCATTCATATCTCATACATATACCAGGCAGTCCCTAGGCAGCGTCCAGGTATGTCCAGCTTAAAGTAAAGGTGATTTGGTGTCATCAGTGGAGAATTCGTGTAATTTATTTATAAGGCAATAAACATGTTACTTCATCTTTAGATTGTTTTGACTTTACAAAGTTTAATTATGGCTCACACATTTGTATTGTTGGGACTGTTGCTGTTTTGCTAAATCATATTTCTCCGTTAACTTTTAATTCTGAATTTAAGCTATATTTCCATTATAGCAGTTTGCAATAAATTTTTCATTTTTCAATTTTTTTCAGGATGAATTTTATTTCTTTCTTTACTTATTCACTTACTTTTAATTGAAATACAGTTGCTTTATAATATTATATTAGTTTCAGGTGTACAATATAGTGATCCAATATTTTTATAGATTATACTCTATGTAAAGTTATTATAAAATATTGGCTATATTCCCTGTGCTGTATCCTTGTAGCTTATGTATTTTATACATAGTAGTTTGTACCTCTTAATCCCCTACCCCAATCTTACCCCTCCCCCTTTCCCTCTCCCCACTGGTAACCACTAGTGTGTTCTCTCTGTATGTGAGTCTGTTTCTTTTCTGTTATATTTATTCATTTGTTTTATTTGTTTAGATTCCACAGATAAGTGAAAACATACAATATTTCTCTCTCTCTGTCTGATTATCTCACCAAGCATAAAAACCTCCAGGTTCATCCATGTTGCTGCAAATGGCAACATTTCATCCTTTTTCGTGGCTGAGTAAGAGTCCATTGTTTACCTCTACCACATATTTCCTGTGGCCACACCGCACAGATTGTGGGATCTTAGTTCCCCATTCAGGGATCAAACCCACGCCCCCTGCAGTGGAAGTGCAGAGTCTTAACCGCTGGACCACCAGGGAGGCCCTATACCACATCTCCTTTATCCATTCATCTATTCATGGGCACTTAGGCTGTTTCCGTATCTTGGCTATTGTACATAGGGCTGCTATGAACATTGGGGTACATGTATCATTTCTAATTAGTGATTTCATTTTCTTCAGATGTATACCCAGGAGTGGAATTGCTAGATCATATGATAGTTCTATTTTTAGTTTTTTGAGGAACCTCCATACTGTTCTCCATAGTGGCTGCACCAACTTACATTCACATCAAGTGTGTACAAGGGTTCCCTTTTCTCCACATTCTCACCAACATTTGTTATTTGTGGTCTTGCTGATAATAGCCATTCTGAAAGATGTGAGGTGATATCCCACTGTGGTTTTGAAAAACCACAATGATTTCTTTTCTAAAAACCAATTCTTGGTTTCATTGATCTTTTCTATGTTGGGTTTTGGGGGGGTCTTTTTGGTCTCTATTTTATTTATTTCCACTTTGATCTTTACTATTTCCTTCCTTCTGTTGACTTTAGGCTTGTTTTTTCTTCTTTTTCTATTTCCATTAGGTTGTTTATTTGAGATTTTTCTTGTTTCTTGAGGTAGGCTTGTATCACTATAAACTTCCTTCCTAGAACTGCTTTTGCTGTGTCCCATAGATTTTGGAAAGTTGTATTTTAATTTTTATTTCTCTCAAGGTATTTTCTCATTTCCACTTTGCTTCCTTCATTGACCCACTGGGTCTTTTTTAGAAGTATGTTGTTTAGTCTTCACATGTTTGTGTTTTCCCCATTTTTCTTCCTGTAGTTGATTTCTAATTTCATACTGTTGTGGTCAGAAAAAATGCTTGATATAAGTTCTAGCCTCTTAAATTTGTTGACGCTTGTATCGTGGTCTAACATGTGATCCATCCTAGATAACCTCCTAGGTGCACTTGAAAAGAATGTGTATTTTGCTGGTTTTGAATAGAATGTCCAGTCGATATCTAATAAGCCCAACTGGTCTAATATGTCATTTAAGACTACCATTTCCTTATTGATTTTCGGTCTGGATGATCAGTCCATGGATATAAATGGGTGTTAAAGACCCCTACTATTATTGTGTTATTGTCAATTTCTCCCTTTAAGTCTGGTAATATTTGCTTTATATACTTAGGTGCTCCTGTATTAGGGACATATACGTTAGCAAATGCTATATCCTCTTCTTTTATTGATCTCTTTATCATTATATGATGACCTTCTTTGTCTTTTGTTATAGACTTTGTTTTAAAGTCTAATTTGTCTGATGTGAGTATGACTACTTC
This sequence comes from Kogia breviceps, assembly GCF_026419965.1. NCBI lineage: Eukaryota > Metazoa > Chordata > Mammalia > Artiodactyla > Physeteridae > Kogia > Kogia breviceps. The sequence goes on along the minus strand of NC_081318.1, from coordinate 109,136,902 downwards.
AGCTTTCTTGTTGTTTCCATTTGCATGAAACACCTTTTTCCATTCTCTCACTTTCAGGCTGCATGTGTCCTTAGCTCTAGGGTGAGTCTCTTGTAAGAAGCATATAGGTGGGTCTTGGTTTTTTTTATCCATTCAGCCACCCTATGTCTTTTGTTTGGAGCATTTAGTCTAATGACATTTAAGGTGGTTATTGATAGGTATGTACTTATCACCATTTTGTTACTTCTCTTCTGTTTTTGTAGTTCTTCTCTGTTCTTTTTTTTTTTAACATCTTTATTGGAGTATAACTGCTTTACAATGGTGTGTTAGTTTCTGCTGTATAACAAAGTGAATCAGCTATACATATACACATATCCCCATATCTCCTCCCTTTTGTGTCTCCCTCCCACCCCTGTAGGTGGTCACAAAGCACCGAGCTGATCTCCCTGTGCTCTGCGGCTGCTTCACACTAGCTATCTATTTTACGTTTGGTAGTGTATATATGTCCATGCCAGTCTCTCACCTCTTCCCAGCTTACACTTCCCCCTCCCCGTGTCCTCAAGTCCATTCTCTACGTCTGCGTCTTTATTCCTGTCCTGCCCCTGGGTTCTTCAGATCCATTTTTTTTCTTTTAGATTCCATAAATATGTGTTAGCATACAGTATTTGTCTTTCTCTTTCTGACTTACTTCACTCTGTATGACAGACTCTAGGTTCATCCACCTCACTACAAATAACTCAGTTTTGTTCCTTTTTATGGCTGAGTAATATTCCATTGTATATATGTGCCACATCTTCTTTATCCATTCATCTGTCTATGGGCACTTAGGTTGCTTCCATCTCCTTGCTATTGTAAATAGAGATGCAATGAACATTTTGGTACATGACACTTTTTGAATTATGGTTTTCTCAGGGTATATGCCCAGTAGTGGGATTGCTGGGTCATATGGTAGCTGTATTTGTAGTTTTTTAAGGAACCGCCATACCGTTCTCCCTAGTGGCTGTATCAATTTACATTCCCACCAACAGTGCAAGAGGGTTCCCTTTTCTCCACACCCTCTCCAGCATTTATTGTTTCTAGAGTTTTTGATGATGGCCATTCTGACCGGTGTGAGATGATATCTCATTGTAGTTTTGATTTCCATTTCTCTAACGATTAATGATGTTGAGCATTCTTTCATGTGTTTGTTGGCAATCTGTATATCTTCTTTGGAGAAATGTCTATTTAGCTCTTCTGCCCATTTTTGCATTCGGTTGTTTGTTTTTTTGCTATTGAGCTGCAGGAGCTGCTTGTATATTTTGGAGATTAATCCTTTGTCAGTTGCTTCCTTTGCAAATATTTTCTCTCATTCTGAGGGTTGCCTTTTCATCTTGTTTATGGTTTCCTTTGCTGTGCAAAAGCTTTTAAGTTTCATTAGGTCCCATTTGTTTATTTTTGTTTTTATTTCCATTTCTCTAGGAGATGGGTCAAAAGGATCTTGCTGTGATTTATGTCATAGAGTGCTCTGCCTATGATTTCCTCTAAGAGTTTGATGGTGTTTGGCCTTACATTTAGGTCTTTAATCTATTTTGAGTTTATTTTTGTGTGTGGCGTTAGGGAGTGTTCTAATTTCATTCTTTTACATGTAGCTGTCCAGTTTTCCCAGCACCACTTATTGAAGAGGCTGTCTTTTCTCCACTGTATATTCTTGCCTCCTTCATCAAAGATAAGGTGACCAAATGTGCGTGGGTTTATCTCTGGGCTTTCTATCCTGTTCCACTGATCTATATTTCTGGGGTTTTTGTTTTTTGTGGGTTTTTTTTCCTGAAATTTGCAAGTGAAAGAGTCTTGAATGTCTTATCCCTTGTTTGGTACCTGGGTTTTAGTTTCTCTCCTTCTGAGCCTGAACAACTGAGAGGTCTGAAAAAGCTAACAGAAGTGCTGTCTGAGAAAGTCTTTTCACATTTGCTAAGGCAGAAAAAAACTGTTTGATAACATCTTAGCCATAGTGAAGCTGGGACTGAATGCATGGCTTCGACGTCAATACAAAAAATTCATTAATAAAAATAACCAAACAGTTATAAATTTACTAATTTCAAAGTCTCACATTTAATGAAAAGAAATTAGTTGAGAATGGCATATTAGTGTTTGACTCTTCCAATTGATCTCCCATGACTAGAAAATATATTAGACTTTAATAATTTTTGCCCTTGCCTCGGGTGGAATTTATTACCAACCCAGAATATAGTGTTTTTAACAATACCTCATGCGTTTGTTCCTCATTTAATTTATCTAAGTCAACCCTCCATTTGTCTCTCTTTCTGCTCGTTACCTCTTTATTAGTCATTAAGTTCATTCTCAGTGTTTTAAAAACTGACCTTTTGGGCTTCCCTGGTGGCGCAGTGGTTGAGAGTCCGCCTGCCGAAGCGGGGGACGCGGGTTCGTGCCCCGGTCCGGGAGGATCCCACGTGCCGCGGAGCGGCTGGGCCCGTGAGCCGTGGCCGCTGCGCCTGCGCGTCCGGAGCCTGTGCTCCGCAACGGGAGAGGCCACAGCAGTGAGAGGCCCGCGTACCGCAAAAAAATAAAATAAAACAAACAAACAAATAAAACCCCTGATCTTTTAATTTAAAGGAAAGTAGCAACAAAGAGAGATGAACAAATAATTCTAATAAACTGATCTCAATGGAACTAATTAACCCAATATACTCTACAAGCTTGAAATACTTGCTTATAATTACCTTTGAGAAGAGGACGTTGACTTTGTTGCCACAAAGCACACCTTAAAGTTGACACTTTGCTTAGACGTGCAAACTAATGATCAAAGGAGGTTTGAACCGTGCGCTGAAACACCGAGGAAGTCTTAACTTTTAAAAAAAATGTCTAATAATGGTATGGTACTCTCTGTTCCTCTACCCTAACAAAATCACTACTTCTATGTTTGCATGTTATCTCCTAAGAAGATAACTTTTCTTACGTTGTTGTAATCATTGCATCCAAATTGCTGTGTATGTTTCTATTTTAACTGGCACTGAAATTTTGCATTGCCTCATGTTTCTACACAGTCTCCATAGTGACCATTTTACTGGCAACATTATATTATAGCACAAAATATTGCAGTTCCTTTATATAGCAGGCGGAAAGATTGTACTTCCTTGATATTACAGAAAGTGCATCACTGAATATTCACATGTGTGTATGTCTTGGGGTGTCTGAACCCATTCAGTCTCTGAAGACCATTGAAGAGTTCCTTTCCCATTTCCTTTCTGGATATTAAACATTTCCTTCTTGATTTAGTAACTGCCTTAGTCTCTCCCTTCTAGATCATATAGGTTTGTTCATCCACTTTACGTGTATACCAAAAACAAAAGTAATAATTCCATGTCCCTTAGCTAAACATAGATTTACTGCTTTCAACTGAGTGCATTTGTTACAGCCAAAGCAGCGGATGCACAGGGAAGGCGGCCTCCGGTTTGTGGGAGACTGAGAGCTCTGTGACTTTGCGAGTGCGTCCTCTTCTCCCTTTGTCTCCCCTGCCCTGCAGTCCGGGCTGTTCGGACGTCCAGCCGGGAGGGCAGCCACTGAAGCAGCAGCAGCCTTGCTGATCTGATGTCTGGAACCAGAGTCCCTGAACCTCATAAATACCACGGTTTCTTTCACTGGGTCGCTTGTAAAAGTTTCTGTGGAACTAGAACACTGTTCAAGCTCCTCTAGCCTCTAAACGGTCAGAAAGGAGTTGTGAACAAGCTCTAAGCATCAGGGAAAGGAGACTGAGGCTTCTTCCCACACCAGGAAGGACAATCAAGGCGCTCCCCACATCTCTGCAGAAAGGCCAGCTTACTACATTGCAGACTGACGCTTCTCCCTGAGAGGTTAGAAGGCAGAGGGGTGGCGTTGGAGGGTCTCTTTTTCCCACACCTTGGAGGTAGCATTTGGATGACTGCTACAGAATGAATTCCTTTAAGAGTAAACATGGCAGCCTTACCAAAATGCATCAGCTTTAGGGTGGACATGACTCAGCAGCAGAAGAGGAATACAGATCAGGACAACATGCATTGGCCCTTCAACTCGGCATTCTCCTCCTGGCTATTTACCCAAGTGAGATAAACACATATGTCCATCCAAGGACTTGTACGTGAATATTCACAGCAATTTTATTGATATTGACAATAGCCGCAAATTGGAAACAATTCAGTGTCCAACCACTGGTGAATGGATAAACAAAATGTGGTATGTCCATATAATGGAGCACTAACTCAGCAATAAAAGGAGCTACTGATAAAACCAACAGCAGGGATGAATCTCAGAATCAATAAGCTGAGTGAAAAAAGCCAGACACAGAATACAGTTGACCCTTGAACGTTGAGAAAGGACTTGAGGACACAGCGGGGAAGGGGAGGCTGGGATGTAGTGAGAGAGTAGCATTAACATACATACACTACCAAATGTAAAATGGATGGCTAGTGGGAAGCAGCCGCATAGCACAGGGAGATCGGCTCGGTGCTCTGTGACCACCTAGAGGGGTGGGATAGGGAGGGTGGGAGGGAGACGCAAGAGGGAGGGGATATGGGGATATATGTGTGCATATAGCTGATTCACTTTGTCGTACGGCAGAAACTAACTCGACATTGTGAAGCAATTATACGCCAATAAAGATGTATAAAAAGAAAAAAAGAACAACGCAGGGGTTGAATATTCACATATAACTTTTGACTCCCCAGAAATGTAACGACTGATAGACTACAGTTGATCAGAGGCCTTGCTGATAACATAAACAGTTAATTAACACATATTATGTATGTTATATGTATTGTATACTCTAGCCTTAAATTAAGCCTCTCGCTTAATGTAAAATCTTAATAAGGAAAAAAATCTTATTAAGAAAACCATAAGGAAGAGAAAATACATTTACAGCCGTGTACTGCGTTTATCGATACCGTAAGTTTACGTTGCCCGTCTACAAGATGAATCATCTGTCTGTCAGTACCTACGTGATATTGGCTTATGCAATAAAAAACACTGTAGATGTTTTACATAGCACTGACACTAGACATCAAAAATAAAAAGATAATGTAGAAAAGAAATTCATATGTATTTACAGGTATCATGATTCATGCACTGATAATGAAACAGCAGCAATCAATGGCAATTGCTTCATGGTAGCCTAGTCCATACACTCATGAATGAGTTGTTACAAAGTTGTACAGCAGTACAGTCATATTCATAATGCAATATTGGAAATGTTGTTACATGTTTTTTAAAAGACCCTTACCTGTGATGATAGGCTGGTGCATAGTTTCTCCGATTGTAAGAGAGAGAGAGGCATGCTGTATGGTAATGTAATTCTTTGAAAGCAATGTTATAAAACTGTAAGAAAACCAACACGTCGTTAATTTTGTATTCATTATCTCTCCCCTTCTGCTTAGGTAAGGACAGCCTATCCACTTCATTATGAGGCTTGCACCACGATGACTGCTCAGGCGATAATGATGGTGTTGACGCAATAAAAGTCCCCTATAGTTCTTAGACTTCACACAAAGACACTCACACACATACATAGTTAATAAACAGGCAAGGTTGTTAACCGTATGACGCCATGATGATTTACTATTCATTAAGCGGAAGTGGGTCATCATAAAGGTCTTTGTCCTTTTGCCGCCTTCACATCGAGTAGGCTGAGGAGGAAGAAGAGGCTTGGTCCTGCTGTCTCTCGGGGGTGGCAGAGGCTGGAAAGGTGGAGGAATTGGAAGGGGTGGCTGAGAGGCAGGTGCACTCGGTGTAGCTTCATGGAAATTCATCGTAATTTCTGTCCGGCGTTTTTGCTTTTCCACTTCTCAAAAAATCTTTCTGTAAAACACCAATCCTTCCTTCACCGTTTGCTTTCGTTTCAGTGCCCGTATCATAGAGGGTCCAGGCTGTAAAGGAGTTGAAATCAGTCCTGAGTAATCGGAGCCCTTCTGCCCTGTTGCCCAACATCAACTTGTTTCCGGGCGCTGCTTCTTCCTCGTCTTCTTCCTCATCGTCTGGCCCAGGCTGGGAAGTGCTCTTCTCCATCAAGTTGTCTTCTGTCAATACCTCTCATGTGGTGTCTATCATCTCTTGAATTTCTCTAGGATCCGTATCTTGAAACCCTCCACCTCCCACCCTTTTTGCCATATCCACAATCTCTTTCATGATTTCCTTGATTGGCTCTGTCATAAATCCTGTGAAGTCATGCACAACATCTGAACGTGGTTTTCTCCAGCAGGAATTTATTGTTTTAGGCTTGATGGCTTTCATGGCTTTTTCTATAACAATGATGGCGTCTTCAGGAGTGTAATCCTTCCAGACTCTCATGATGGTCTTTCTGTTGGGTTTCTCTTCCATAGCTTGACGGTCCTTTCCATAGCGTACCATGTATAATAAGCCTTAAGGGTCCTTATGACCTCCTGACCTATAGGCTGAATTAGAGACATCGTATTTGGGGGCAAGTAGACCACTTTAATGCCTTCGGTGTTGAACTCATGGAGATCTTGGTTTTCAGGGACATTGCCCCATATCAAAAGAACTTTAAAAAACAGTCCCTTACTGGCCAGGTACTTTGTGACTTCAGGGTCAGAGCATCGATGGAACCAATCCAGAAAAAGTGTTCTCACCACCCAGGCCTTCTTGTTGTACAACCAAAAGCCTGGCAGCTGGTGTTTACCTTTTCCTTCAAGGCTCAGGGGTTAGCAGATTTACAGATAAGGGCCGTCCTGATCATACACTCAACCGCATTTGCACAAGACATTTGAGTCAGCCTGTCCCTTCCTGCCTTAAACCCGGTGCTGGCTTCTTTTCCTTACTAACAAATGTTCTTTGTGGCATCTTTTTTTTCCAGAATAGGGCACTTTCATCTGCATTAAAAACCTGTTCAGGCATATATCCTTTCTCCTCAGTGATTTTCTTAAAAGCATCTGGTAATTCATCTGCTTTCTCTTGGTGGCAGATAATAGGCTTTTCCTATTATCTTGACATTTTTAAAGCCAAACTTCTTTCTAAAATTATCAAGTCATCCTTTGCTGACATTAACTTCTCCAGCTTTAGATCCTTCACCCTCCTTTTGCTTTAAGTTTTCATATGACTTTGCTTTCTCTAGAACATATTAGAGTCTATAGGTATGCTTTTTTAATAGCAATCCTGCACCCACAGAAAAGCTACATTTTTCAGTACAAGATAAAAAGATATTCCACAAAAAGTGCAAGGTTTTTGAGCCTGCTGGAATAGCAGCAGTGAGAGTTTCACAAATTTTTTTTCTCCTTCTTTTTTTGTTTTCCCACAATGGTCCTTATACTGGATTCATTTGTCTTGAAATGGTACCAACTGCAGCTGCAGACATCAACCTACAGTACATATCAAGCAATTCCACTCTTTCTGTACGTCCAGCATCACTAGTGGTACTTCATGGGTCCCCCTGTGTTGCTTAAGGTTTACAGCATTGCACTAAACATGATGAAAAACACAGGAGAACCCTGAGAGATCACGTTTCACTGAGATACCCAATTTACTGGAGAGCCAAACTGCTGAGGGGGAGCTAATGGGCGTCACAGGGAGTTTTAAGCAGACACAACACTTGAGCTCATGTGAAAGCAACAGAAGGGCCTCCAACGTATTACAGTAGTACAGCGTGTGCTACAGTTAATTTTATGCAGCTTTGATTTAACGCTGCATCTTTACATTTGTTTACATGTCTCTTAACTGCGAATGGTGCCTGTAAGGGTGTGCATACATTTTGTTAGATTTTAACAAACATTTTTATAGTAGATTTGCTTATATTTCATGGTAGTAAATGATAAAACAGACTAGCATCTACATATATTTTATGCATTCATGGCATACCTTTTTCTTAATTTCTTTGATTTGTCTAGGCTACTTGGTTTGTCTGCAAGTTTTTACAAATTGTTGCAAATCTCAAAACATTTTTCTGGTGTACGTATTGAAAAAAAATCTATGTAATGTAAGTGGACCCACAAAGGTCAAACCAATGTTGTTCAAAGATCAAGTGTACTTCATACGGTATAATTCCTTTTGAAATTCTAGAAAATGCAAACTAGTCTATAGTGCTGTAGGGGTAGATCAGTAGTTGAGTGGAGCAAGGGGCAGAGAGCTGGGGTTTGCCAAGGAGCATGAGAAAACTTTCAGGGTGATAAAAACGTCTGCATCTTGACTGTGGGGGTGATTCACGGGGCTTGTATTGTACACTCTGAACAGATGCAGTTTATTATATGTAAACAACCTCAATCAAGTTGATAACATGTTTCTCCTTTTTAAAAAATGTTATTGGAGTATAGTTGACTTACAATGTTGTGTTAGTTTCAGGTGTACAGCAAAGTGAATCAGTTATACATATAGATAATACATTTTTTTTAATTGGCAAGAGACTTAAAACAGATACTTCACAAATGGCCAATAAATACATGAAAAAAAGCTCAATACCATTAGACAATAGAGAAAGGCAAATTTAAACCATATAAAACCATAAAAACATGCATTTCATTTCACGTAAATTATATGTTAATTTTTAAAATGCAGATCTTAAAAAGACAATAAAAATAAATTTTATTTTTAAATCAGAAACAAAACACTCAGAAATTCCACTTGCAAATGCATAAAACCAGTGCTATAGGTTATTCATTGTTTGGAAATATTCTAAATGTCCTTCAATAGGGAACTAGGTAATTGAATTATAGTACAAACATAAAAGGAAATACTCTACTATGGAAAGAAAGAATGAGGAGATGTTAAATACAGATGTGAAATAGTTCCACAATGTATTATTACATATACTTTTTTTTTTTTTTTTTTTGCGGTATGCGGGCCTCTCACTGTTGTGGCCTCTCCCGTTGCGGAGCACAGGCTCCGGACGTGCAGGCTCAGCCGCCGTGGCTCACGGGCCCAGCCGCTCCACGGCACGTGGGATCCTCCCGGACCGGGGCACGAACCCGCGTCCCCTGCATCGGCAGGCGGACTCTCAACCACTGCGCCACCAGGGCAGCCCTATTTTATTTTTTTATTTTAGGCTGCATCAGGTCTTTAGTTGCAGTAGGTGGGATCTTTGTTGCGGCATATGGGCTCTTTCATTGCGGTGTGGGCTTCTCTCTAGTTGTGATGTGCGGGTTTTCTCTCTGTAGTTGCGGCGCGCAGGCTCCAGAGCGCATGCGCTCTGTAGTTCGCGGCATGCGGGGCTCTCTAGTTGAGGCACGCGGGCTCAGTAGTTGTGGCTCGCGGGCTTAGCTGCCCCGTGGCAATGTGGGATCTTAGTTCCCCAACCAGGGATTGAGAACCCGTGTCCCCTGCATTGCAGGGCGGATTCTTTACCACCGGATCACCAGGGAAGTCCCTAATCCTATTTAATTTTGAAACACGTGAATTTATTTACTCAAAGTTTAAATTAAGTTCACTTAATAAATGGACACAAACAGCCCACCAGTCTTCATACCTAAGTGTATCAAAAGCCATTGCCGGGCTTCCCTGGTGGCGCAGTGGTTGAGAGTCCGCCTGCCGATGCAGGGGACACGGGTTCGTGCCCTGGTCCGGGAAGATCCCACATGCCGCGGAGCAACTAAGCCCGTGAGCCATGGCCGCTAGGCCTGCGCGTCCGGAGCCTGTGCTCCGCAGCGGGAGAGGCCACAGCAGTGAGAGGCCCGCATACCGCAAAAAAAAAAAAAAAAAAAGCCATTGCCTTTTGTCAAGGGTCCTTGGAACTCTCACCTCCTTCCAAGCCGAGCCAGTGAGCAGAGCTCACCCGCCCCCCTCCTTTCTCCTTCCCCCTCCCGCTCCTTCCGATATGCTTGGATCTGACACTTGTTCTCCCCCAGACCTTCTGGCTTCCACTCTCTCCAGTAGTTGCCCTGAAGGAGTACCCCGGCCCCTCCCCCCGCCCTCCTTCCACAGATACCTTTCAGATCCCAGCACAGCAAAATCGTCACTTGATGTCTGCCTAGGAAATAAAGAGGGGAAAAAAGACATACGAGTGGGAAAACATTATTTTTCTGAATGTGAAGATTTCATATTATCAGCAGGTGGATAAAGTATCTTAAAGAGCTCAGTACTTCTTAAATATTCCTATACATTTAATACAATTTCAATCAAAACCCCACTCCGATCAGACTCTCGCCCCACCACTCTAGTGAAACTTCTTCTTAACGAGGACACCGGTGGCATTCCGGCGCCACATTCCAATGAGAGATTTGCAGCTTTTGATGCAGCTGATTCAAGTCTCCTCTTTGAAGCCCCACTTGCCTCCAGGACAGTAGATCGGGCCACTCCTTCTCAGTCTCCTTGACTTCTTCTTCCTGATCTCCTGTGTCTCTTCACAGTGGAGGCCCCAGGGCTCAGGACTCTAATCACTTCTCCTTGCGGTTTATGTTTTCTTCTAATCCCTTTACGACCTTATTCAATCTCAAGACTTTAAGTAGCATCTGTATATGGATGATCACAATTTTTATCTTTTGCCTGGACCTCTCTCCTGAAGCTCAAACTCATAAATCCAACTACTTCTCCAGTATCTAAAAGTATCTCAGGGTTTCCCTGGTGGCACAGCGGTTGAGAGTCTGCCTGCCGATGCAGGGGACGCGGGTTCGAGCCCCGGTCCGGGAGGATCCCACGTGCCGTGGAGCGGCTGGGCCCGTGAGCCGTGGCCGCTGAGCCGCCGTGGCCGCTGAGCCTGCGCGTCCGGAGCCTGTGCTCCGCAACGGGAGAGGCCGCAACGGTGAGAGGCCCACGTACTGCAAAAAAAATTAAAAAATAAAAGTATCTCAGACATAGCAAGTCCCAAATCAGACTCTCAGATGTTCCCTTCTAAAACTCTCCTCCCATCTCAGTAAAGACCACCATCAGCCCCTTGCTGACCAAGACCTTGGGGTCATCCTTGGCCCTTGCCTTTCTCTCACACCCAGATTCATCATTATTTTGTGCCAGTTCTTACTGCCTGCCTCTCCTCCATGCACTCAGAGGCTCCCTTCTCAGGGAGCACACCCACCCCCCAAGTCACCACCACCATCTCATTTCAAATCCATTGATCTCCCTGCTCCTTCCTTCCTTCCTTCATCGTTGGGCACAGCACTTACCCTAGAATTGCCTCTCTTGACTGGCAGCCTTCCACCCACTGCAGTGTGTGCTGAGCCGGGTCCTAACAATTGGGAGATAGCGCAGTCAGCAGTGCCCAGCACACAGCAGAGTCTCTCAAATAATGCACGCACGCAGGTATGGTGACTGAGTAGTTTACTACACAAACTAGACAACTTCACATTTAATTGGGGCGAGCTGAAGGCCATCTTCCACTCTCTTTTCTCCTTAACCCCCAACAAGATGTGGAAACGAGGGCAAAGGTCAAGTCTTCCTACCTCCATGTCCCACATCTGGTGAAGAAGTGACAAATCAACGGGCTGTCTTGGGAGGTGACCAGAAGCACATTCTGGTTACCGCCGGAGAGAAAGAAAGAACTTGGTGATTCTATAAACTGCTTTGGACATGGCACAGCCTGCTCCTGGAGCTGGTCCTGGGTTAACAGAGGCCTAATTCCCTGCCTCGGGGTCAAGTAACATTTCCTAGCTGGAATTCTACGCCCAGGAATGCCTGCAGGGGCTACAAGCAGCTGGAACTTGACACGAAGCAGAGGATCTGCTTTTTCCAGAATATTTTATACCCCTGGAGGCCCCCTTAGGTTCAGGAGAAGGTAATCACCGACCAGATTGGTGCATGAAAGCTGATGCCACAGAATTTATCTGACTCTTTATCTAGAACTTGAGGTCATTAGGTGTCCTAAGGCTAGGTAAAAGTGTCCCCTCCAGTAAAGACACTGTCAGCTGACCTGTGGGAGGGCTTGCAGTGTGGGAACTGCCCCGATTAGATGACCAGGGGCAGGTGAGAGAGCTTCTGCTCTCACCAGGTTCAGCACAGGGGTGTTTGTTTCCTTCAGAAGTTGTGGATCTCTTCAAGGTTGTTCCTGCCTTGGTCAAATAACAGTCGATTTAGGGGGACTGCGCGTGGGGGTGACCAGGATACTAAGACGGGAGGGAAGAAGGCAGGGCACAACCTTTAAAAGAATGACAAAGCCATTAAAGATATGACACAAACTGGTTAGAACCAACTAGGTCCAAGATGCTGCCAGATTCGACTTCCAGTAGACCTTGAGCCTCATTATACACCCATTGTAATACATTAGCATCTAAAAGACACACCCACAGGTGCCATGACAGTTCCAGGGAGGACCCTGAAAGGCCCCAAAGTGGGTGATAGCCCAATTCCTGGAAACCCCCACCCCTTCTCCAAGATAGCTGTAATAACCCTCCCTCTTGTTGGCCTATGAATTACCCAGCGCATAAAAAGTAACCGTATCCACACCTCCTGCTTTTCGCCTTTTGAGACAGACCATGCTCTGTCTACGGACCGTGCACCCCCCAGGGCTGCCTCTCGCCTTCTGAGCAGGCCCACGCCCTGTCTGTGGAGCGAGTTTCCCTCGAAATAAATCTGTTTTCACTTTACTACGTCTCCCTTTTGAATTCTTTCCTGCGCCAAGCCAAGGGCCCTCACTTGGCGCCCGTCCCAGAGGCCTGGTACAGGAACATTCTCTCGAGCCCCGTTTTTTCTCCTGCAACACTACCACGTGGCACTTCCCTTGACAGGACTACGTCCAAAGGACCAGGTCTGTCCCATCGCACCTCTAGGAGAAGGAGTTGAATTCGCTCCACCCAGCGGGGCTGGACGCTCGGCGCTGCTCCTTCCTTCCCAGCTGCCGGCAGAGCGGGCCCAGCCAGCTTTCCCCAGACCTCGGCGGGTCCGGGCGGGGGTCGGGGGTCCCTGTGGCAGGTGCCGGGCACGGACATCGCGGGAGACCTGGCTCACTGTTTGAAAAACACACTTGAGAAATATCCGCAAATCTCAGAAAAGAAGGGATAAGAAAAGCAGCCAACATTGCCCCCCCCTCGTCCTGCTGATATCATGGAAAACCCAATTCTCGCGCTAGTCCTGCTTTCCAATCCCTCATTTAAAAGTTAAATTTTTTTTTTTTAAAGCACACAAAAGTTCGGATAAGGGTGGTGGTGGGGGGGAGAGGGCAGAATAGTAAAAACACGCAGTGGCAAAGAAATCCTTACACGCAACATCACAACAAAAGGTCAGACCACCCCCTCTGGCCGAATCAAAGAGCGCCGCACGGGCAGCGCATCCCAAAGCGGCCCAGACGCAGGGCCGGGAGAAGCCGGAACGACCCCAAGCGCGCCCCGCCCCGCCGCGCGCCCCCGAGCTCCGCGCGGCCTCCCCTGCTCCAGCCAGACCGCCGCCGGGAGGCCGCGCGGGTCTGCGGTCGGACGGCCCTCGGCGCCGCCACCGCGAAGGGGGAAGCGGGGCGCAGGGCAGCCGGGAAGGGAGGCGAGGGGGGCCGCCGCGCGGCGCGGGCGCCGGTGCACGTGCAGAGCCGGCGGAGCGCGCGGCGGGCGCTAGCTCGGAGGGTCGCTGCCCGCTTGCCCCTGCACCTGCCGCGACGAATAGCAGTTCTTCCGAAGGCCAGGACCACCCCTGGTCCTCCGAGTTCATAATTAGAAATATCGGGGGGAAAAAAAATCATTGTTGCTAACTTGTGCCACGGGGGAGGCTGAAGGGGTCTTTTTTTTTTTTTTTAACTTTTAATGACGAATTCTATGTTTAGATTGTTTATATGACCATGAAGACTAACTGAAGGACAAATCTAATGGTCTGCGCTCCACCGACTGGGCTCAGAGCTGAGCCAATTAACTGTGTGTGTTTACTGCTCTGTCTGCATATGAGGAAGGCTTCGAAAATCGCCAGGGAAATGAAAGAATGTTATGTATACAACCCATAGCTCCGAAAAACACATGCACACAGTATATTTTTCGTCATCTGCTATCTGCTAGGTGCCTTACCTATATTAATTCAAGTCATAATAATCCTATGTGGCAAGCATTAATGACAACTTACAGAGACAAAGACTAAGGAGTTTGGTTGGAAGGACTGAATAAATAAAACATGCTCAAAGTCACATTTAGTTAATGGCAATTTTTAGATCACTGTTCATTTGGGGCTTTTTTTTTTTTTTTTTGCAGTACGCGGGCCTCTCACTGTTGTGGCCTCTCCCGTTGCGGAGCACAGGCTCCAGACGCGCAGGCGCAGCGGCCACGGCTCACGGGCCCAGCCGCTCCACGGCACGTGGGATCCTCCCGGACCGGGGCACGAACCCGCGTCCCCTGCATCGGCAGGCGGATTCTCAACCACTGCGCCACCAGGGAAGCCCAGATCACTGTTCATTTGGTTACTTCACACCCCCCCCAGTCCAGTATATATATGTGTGTGTGTGTGTATAATATATATTATACAAAACACACATGTATAATATATATGTATGAATACTTATGTATCAAATGTAAAATAAATAATTTAATATAAATTATTCATAAAATATATCATTTAAATATTTAACTAGGGGTTTAAGTCCTTCTTGTATAAATTAAGTCATGCCAGGGTATAACGGAGTAAGAAACAACCTGAACATCCAGGTAGCCGAACAAAGGGGAGTGTCTCTTCCACTCTTCCTGTCCATTGTGTAGATGTGACCAGCTGAAGGGTCTGCTCCCTGCCGGAAGCCTTACTCCAGGCCCAGCCTGAGGCACAAGCCACTCTCTGGACCGTTACCTACCAAGGTAGAGGAAAGGATGTCATGGGGACGTGTACCCCACTTTTGAGAGTCTGCCCAGAAGTGACATGAACCCCTCCGTTAACATGCTATACAAGTCGAAGGCTGATTTCCAGGGGACCAGAAAGTACCATCCTCCCGTGGGGGTGAGGGCAGGCAGACCCTGCAGGACACGCTACTTTTCTCCACTGGGCTACGATGAGCTGGTCTCAAGTGAGACTGCTGAAGAGGAAAGGCAGCAACGCACTTGCCATATGATCTTAGCATGTGACAAAACTAAATGCCACCAGCAGAACAACTCACTAATCTCCAGTGACACAACAGTAACTTGCCTAAATGCAGGCATTGAGAGTTCTAGTTATGTCTGACATTTATTTTTATAGTGGAATAGTAAAACATCCTATTTTTTTGGTGGCATTGAAAAATCAGTGAAATTGGTGAAAAATAAAGAATAGAAAGGTTCCTATTCTTACACACACACAAACACTCACACACACGCACACACACACCCCTAGTTAGCCTAGCTAATCTTTTACAGGCTGACTCTAAGTTCTCTGAGGGCAGGAACTGGTAGCTGACCTCTGTCTCCCAGCCACTTTGTACTCAGTAAGTATTTAGTAAATGCCATTTATTCCAACTCTGAATTTTAATAAAATTGCTAACATCCCTGAAAACTTCTATGTGTTTTATTTTATTAACAAAGTATTTTTTATTATTCCTTTCTCTCTCCCTGAAACAATTCTTTTGGACAAGGTGCTTACCTGTCACCTATAAAATGGCAGGGCCGTATCTCCAAGGTCCCTCTCACCTCCAAGCTTCAACCTCAGGCTTTCTTGTGGCTCAGTTCACACGTGCAAGAATTTCTGATTTTCCATTCAATTGCAGAAATAGAAAAACAATTTACCTTGGATTTCTCTAGCCCTGTTAATCATTTTTAACCTACAGTATTCTCCCCCTTGCAGACCCTCTAGATCTACCACCACCTAAAATGCCACTTTGAATCTAACTTCTGGGGACTTTCTCAAAAGTGATCTGTTCCCTGTCAGAGTACTTCTCTTACTTAAAGACAACAATCTTAAGGAGGTAGTTTTCCTGGCCATTTTGAACTCTTCCTATACAGTGTCAGTTTGTTTGAAGGGGGGTGGGGGTGGGAAACCTCAACTAAAACATGAGAGAACACTTTAAGACTTTCAAAACATTTCTCTGCACGTATATCCTTTGTGAAGAAAAAAATCAACTGGGAGCATTCTCTCTCTTTAGTCTCTTTAGTCGTTTCCGAAGAAAGCACACATTCTATCATCTGTTACAGTTTACTATAGACGCGTCAGTCAGACAAAACTTGCTGACCTCGTAATCCTCCCCCCCCTTCCCTGGGCTTTTCCTGAATCACCAGCTCAGGGTCTCCGCATGCTTATGACACACGCCCCATAACCGAGAGGTAGAGCCTTCTTTCTCGGCTCTACAACAGGGCTGCATTTCCCCCCAGCAGTTTTTAATTGGTTAAATTAAATTCTATGCCTCAAGAATGTCAACCATAATAACGATAGGGTATAATCATGAGCGGTGATAAACATCTGTCCTTTTACATTATTCCATTATTTGAAATATACTAATTTAAAGTTAAGGTCTAGGGCTTCCCTGGTGGCGCAGTGGTTGAGAATCCGCCTGCCGATGCAGGAGACACGGGTTCGTGCCCCGGTCCGGGAAGATCCCACATGCTGTGGAGCGGCTGGGCCCGTGAGGCATGGCCGCTGAGCCTGCGCGTCCGGAGCCTGTGCTCCGCAACGGGAGAGGCCACAACAGTGAGAGGCCCGCATACCGCAAAAAAAAAAAAAAATAAAAATAAAATAAAATAAAATAAAGTTAAGGTCTATCAGAGTATTCAGTGCATTATGACCTCTGGACCAAAATCTCTCAACAAATAAATATGCACACACAGGAGATGAGCCAGAATGAGGTGGATAGAGAAAGGAAGGGAGAGGTGAGAGGGAACCACACCTAAAAAGTAGCAGCAGCACTATTTAATCAGGAAGGCTGAGGCTGCAAACACTGATGCCTGTAGTAGCCACGCAGGCCCCAGGAACTGGTGGGTCAGGCTTGGTGGTGTCGGTGTGAGCTGGAGCCCCAGTGTCCTTTCCGAAGGGGACAGTTATCACCCCGCCAAAGGCCAGCTTGCATGAAAGCACACCCAGCTGGCGAGCACTTCTCCATTTTTCAAAAGAAACACAAAATTCACATTTTACGTATGAAACCTCCTGGTTTTCAAATGCTGCTATTAATTCAATTAGAAGAAACATTAAATAAGCCCCACAAAACCACATCTGTATCCTGAACTGGGTCTGCCCGCCACCAGTTGAAACCTCCAGGCTAGTGTTTCTAGTTATAACTATTCCCTGAGACAAGTGGTGACACCTTGGACAAAATACTTTGTGTCAGTTTTAAACCCTTAACATGGGCAAGGCATTGTACAGAGCCCAGAAACCCCCTACAAGATCCCTGTGCAAAGCGATTAACAAACATCTCAACAACGCCAGAAACTAGCATTCAAAACGCGATCCTGCTTTTTGAGCATTATGTAACCCTCAACCCTAGAGATAAGGAAGAATACTAATAACATATAATACTACTAAGAATACTAATGACAAATGAAGGCCTCAGCACTTTGGTGTCAGCATGTGATCCCTGAAAAAGAAGCTGCTTTTTTCTATTCTGCCAGAGGTAGGTCTCAGCTCAGAGTCGAATGCAAATAACTCGACTCAAAGGGAGAGGAAACCCGGAAAGCCTGCCACCAGCACCGCCCAGGAACCTCAGCAGGGTTTCTGAGGCCACTGACTCTTACCTCTCAGAAGCAGGTAATGCCTGCTCACAGTGTAAAATTGTAAGTGTGTAAAAGGACAGACATTTGAAAAACAAGTCTCCCTCTAACTCCTGACCCCCACCTACCTAGTTCTCCTCCCCTGTGACAGTTCTTGTGTCTTCTGAAAACATATCTTTAGAAGAGCTGTTGAGTGCATGTACACTGAAATGGGAACCTGCATGTTTAGACATGCATATGTTCTTAGAGAATTTCAGGACTGGAAGGGACCTGGTTCAGCCCTTAATTCACAGCTTCCTTTCGCACTCTTTCTGTATACAAACCTCTCTGTGGACGGGGAAACACTTTCCACTTGGAGGCAGCTCATCCTCCTTTTAGATAAACTCCAGTAGTTTACAAAAGACATTTTTGAAAATTCTGAAATCTGCCACTCTGGTGTTTCTTCTTCTTCAATTCCTGCTTTGACCTCAAAGGCCAGAGAAAACAGGTGGTCAAATGCCTTTTGCCTAAAATGGAACTTAAAATATTTGAAGCCCTCCTACTGTCACCCTGCCAAGTAACCCCGGCCTCTCCTCCCCTTCCACAGGGTGTGTGGTTTCAGGGGATTCACTGCCATGTCCCTTCCAGAAAGGATTAAAGTCTTATTCAAAATACTCAGAAACTTCTTCAAAGAGGAGAACTGCTCATTAGAGGAGGGGGAAAAAAAATTTCCGATTTGTGGCTGGCAAAGTAACAAACAGCCTGTGTTATGAAAACGGACGGACCACAGAAGATTTAATATGGGATGTACGACAGTCTCAGTGCATACTTGGTGTGCGTGGATGCTTTATGTAGGAATCTTGGGGCCAAGTAGAAGTTTTGGTTGTACCTTCTCTAAAGAGTTCCCAAGATATTCTGCAATAGAATTTGGGGACCTGAAGTCTCCATGCGTCTCAGGTCTGGAAAAGTGGCAGTTTGCGAGTGATGAAGGACATGGCCAGGGTTTGGGTTCAAGGCTGGCCTCATGGCGAGCAAGGATGCTTTGGGACTTTGGGCAAGTTATTTACTTAACCTTTGCCAGCCACAGCATCATCTTGCTATATAAAAGGCAGACAAAAGCGTAACCTAGCTCGTGGGTGGTCAGATAAGCTAATTTCTGATCAGTACTTAATACAGTGGAGTCAAGGCTACTCCTGCTCTTCCTGTGGTGGTGGTAGGGGCAGCTTTTGCTTGGGATATGGCCCAGGATGTGACGTGGGATCAGTTTTTGCAGAGGCTGTGGGTGCCCAAGCGTCCCGTCTACAGGGCGCAGTCTGGGCAAAGCTCCGTTCTCTCAAGGGGATGTCATTTCTGTTAGTGCAGCCACACAGTGTTTTTCTTAACAAGTAACACATTCATGAGTACGCGCCACTCCACGTACCTGTCCAAGAGCATAAAATCATCCTGAATGTCACGCCTCACGTCGCCAGCTCAGAGGAGAAACTGAACCTTCACATACATGTCTCAGGAGGGTGCTGAGGTTTCCCGTTCCCCTCCAGTCACTGGGAGCAACCCCGTATTGGGTCGTGTGCCTGAAGTGTCACCCTGCCTCCGCAAGTAATTGTTCTCACAAAGCTCTGCTTCCTGAGATGCCATCAGGTCGTATGGAAGGATGCACTATGAAGTCTGTTGCTCTCTCCTTCGGGGAGAGTCATGGGAGAAATCCCTGTGCAGTCTTAAATATTTGATGTAGCTTGAATAGCTTGGTGCTTTAATGGACGGTATATTCGTGCTACCACACAAACGTTTCCTTGACAATGGCTCAGGGCCCAGTCTGTGGCCCTTGTTGAGTAAATGCACAGAATTTCTGTGAGCAGATCTGCTACGGAGATGGACCCTTGGCTGCATTCTGTGCCTCCACTGCTGTGTGCCTCGGTGTCCTTCTCTAGC
The DNA here is from genome assembly GCF_026419965.1 of Kogia breviceps. Classification (NCBI taxonomy): domain Eukaryota; kingdom Metazoa; phylum Chordata; class Mammalia; order Artiodactyla; family Physeteridae; genus Kogia; species Kogia breviceps. The sequence goes on along the minus strand of NC_081318.1, from coordinate 109,117,556 downwards.
AGGTTGTCCTCTCCTGAGGACAACCACTTTTAAGTCCTTGTTTGGAGTGTGTGGAGGGGACGGAAGCCACAGACTGCAGAACGCACACAGCCCTCTTCATCCAGGGGCTGGATGAGTTCAGCAGGCTCAGTGGTCGTCCCGATTCATTAAAACAAAGAAACAAACCCAGGTGACTCTAAATTTAAAGAAGTCCCAGGTTCCATGGACTTGCTGCCTGGGAAGGAAAGATGCAAAGTCCTACTCCTCCCGCCATAGGAAAGGTCCTGCTTTAACTCCACTTACTGTGGGTTCGCGGTTCCTGCGTAAACAGCGGGGAGAGCAGCGCTGAACCGCCCGAATGTCACGGTGGGCCTGGTGAGGAGAGGGAATCTGGCTGCAGACAGGCGGAGGACATCTGTCCTGTAGGAGGAGCAGCGGCAGGGTAAGGCGGGCTTTGATGAAGGGATTTAGCTAAAAAGTTCCTGCAGCCTGAGAAAGCCTCATTTCTTCTAGCCGAGCCCTTAGTGCGTTTCCCTGGCTTTTCTCCTGCTCGAGTTACAGCGTGGCTGTCTCTGGGCCGAGGGGCACCTAGCTAGTGTTTGGGCTGAGCCTTGATTCTCAGCGCTTGACTTTTTGAAGTGATTTACTGCATGTATTTGCTTTTCAAGTACTCCTGGCACTTGAAATGCTGCGGGCTCCTTCGGTGTCCATGCACTCTTTCAACACACATTTTTCCAAGGCTAGTCTCTGCGTCAGGAGTTGGGTGCCCTTATTTCAGACGGCTTCGAGGGTGCCTGACGGGATCCGAAGGACCCTCGGACTTGAGAGCGCATCTCAGAGGCCAGGCACCCACCGCATGCACGCGGGCGCGGCCAACTGCCTTCTTGGAGGCCAGGCCGCCGCTGACCCCCCCACTGGGATCCCGGGGTGCTCAGAGGAGTTGGAGGCCAGAATAAATGGGCGGTTTCCCCCTAAGTACCATCATCCGGCCTCGGCCTAAGGCTCGGCCGGTTTGCCCGGAGCTAGAATTAGTTTGCTCCGCAAGCTGGAGGGAGGAAGGAGGGAAACGGGAACCCTGGCACAGAAGTGGCTCGCAGCAGGCAAGTCCGCGACGACCCGTCCCGAGGGAGAGCGCGGGGAACGCCCGCCTCGCAACGGACTCCCGAGGCCTCGCTCGGCTCCGCACGCCCCCTCCCCGGGCACCGCGCTCCCGGGGCCGCCGCTGTCCGCCTCCCCCAGTCCCGCCGGCCGACGCTCCTCCCGCCGGTTCCTCCTCCGCTAGGCACGCCGTCCGCCCCTCCTCCCGGTCCCTCCTCCTTCGGCTCGGCCTCCCAGCGCCCCCGCCCCCGCCCCAGAGAGCTAGACATCCTGGCGGCCGGCGCAGCGCGCAGCCTCCGCCCCGGCTCGGTGCGCACGCCCGCCGCCCCGCGCGAGCCCCGTCCGCCCCGCGCCGCCGAGTCCCGCGCCCCGTGCACGCCCGCCGCTGCGTCCCGACCGAGTGCCGAGCCCGGCGCGATGCGACGCTCCGAGGCGGGCCGCGCCGCGCTCCTGGCGCTGCTGGCCGCGCACTTCCAGGCGAGTCCGGCGCTGGAGGAGAAGAAAGGTAAGGCTGCCCGCGCCGCCGTCCTGCCCGTCCTGGGCGGCCGCGCTTCTGCCGGGCCGCCGAGGGACGCGCGCCTCGGGTCCGGGCGGCGGGGCACCTCGGGCGCGAGGCGCGGCGGGCCCGGGAGCCCCGAGCGCGGCTTTCCCGTCCGCTCTCCTGCCCTCCGCCGGGTGGACGCCCCGGCGAGCGCTTGGTGCGGGGCGGGGGGGGGGGGGTGCGTCCCGGCACGTGCGTCAGCGGTCAGCCCGGGCCCGGGGGCCGAGGAGAGGCGCGGGATGCATGCCGCCCCCTCGGACCTCCGGCACTGGAGCGGCCCTCCGCACCCGCGCCCCGCCCCCGGGCCGGCTCTCCGACCCCGCGAGCCCTCCTCCCGGCGCACCCTTGACCCGGAGGCCCGAGGGCTCGTCCCGGACACCAGCCACCTGTGCTGCGCGGCTGGGAGGGCCGCCCCTCCCTTCGGCACGGCCCGCCCGCGGCCCCCCCCCCCCCCCCCCGGCGCCGCGAGCTTCCCCAGGCCGTCCGCGCCCTCTCAGACAGTGGGCTCTCGTGAGTGGTGGCTTCCCGGGACTCCCGAGACTCGCCCCCACCTGCAGCCTTTGGGCCGCGTGTCCGGGCTGCGCGGTGAAGTGGACAGAGCGGTGGGACCGGCCCGGGTGCGACGGCCGGGTCCTGGTGCGAACGCCCCAGGGGCGGAACCCTTCCTGGCCAGGGCCCCGCGGTTTCAAAACAGGACTCACAGCAAGCTTTCCTCCTCAAAATCCAGAGATTTTTCTCTTTGGGATGTGTCTAATAGCTTTTTGAAGAGTTTGACATTAGGCCAACCAAAATATTAAACTTAACTAAAAAAAAAAAAAAAAAAAGGATTGATGTCCCTGGTTCATGTGTGCTCTGTCCAGACTCCTGAGCGAGTCTGGCTTCGTGACTACCGACCATAAACCCACTTGACACGAGAAACATGCCTCAGAAGGTTTAATTGCACAATGTCAAGATCGAGCAGCCCGGGTTCAGAGAGTCAGGTCTGTACTTGCTGTTGATGTCATTGGCACAGGGGGTTGGGTTTGGGGCTGAGCGCCTTTGCCGTGGGAGCGCTAAGGCATAAAGCAGTGGTTCCCAAACTTTGTTGCGAATTAGAATCACTTGGACTTTAAAGCAAAACAAAAAACCAAAAAAATGATGTCTGGCTCCCACCCGCAGACTTTATTTCTCTGGTCTGCGGTGAGATCTGACATCTGTATTTTAAAAAGCTCCTCCGGTACTTCCGTTGGGCAGCTGGGTTTGGGAATCTCTGGCAATAGAGGTAAAATCTCTGGAGGGATTACCTGCCAATTTAAAAACCTCTTTTGGAACGTCTGGAGTTTTAGCAATCTTGCAAAAATATGGGAAAGAGGACGTGGGGGTGATTTCAGTCATAAGGGATTAGTCTTTTCACTGACGGGCTCCTCTACTCCATGCTGTGAACTCCGGAGGCTGTGGTCCTGCTCCTGAAACAGTCGACAGTAGGGTTCTTTTAGGCAGGTGGCAAGGGGACCCCATCCTTATTTTAAATTAAACTCTTGGAGTGCCTCCAAAGCATCACTTTTCTCACTTCAGAAGTGTTCCCAGCTCCTTGCTGTAGCGCTTGGAGATTTGTTTCTAAGAAATATATAAATACCACTTAATTGGCCTGTTAGTCCCGTGTTTGTTTAAAACAGAATCCTCCTGGATAGAGTAGTGAGAGTAGGTGAGCAAATGTCATTGGGTTAAAGTAACATAAAAAGACCAACGTGCAAGGGGCAGATTATTAACAAAAAGTGTGAAAGACCCATATCAATCAAATTTGGTCAGTTTTGTTCTAGAAAATGTCCTCATTTTAGAGACGTTTGTTTGGTTCGAAGATACGGTGTCTTTTGTTCTTACTGCACTTGGTCCTGTCAGACACCGTTTTAAGTGTCCTCTTAATCCTTACATCAGCTGTACGAGGTGGGTCCTCTCATTATAGGTGGGGAAACCGAGGTACAGAGAAGTGACTTTCCCACAGCCAGCAAGAGGCAGGATTCAAACTCAGGCCTTCTGGCCCCAGAGCTTCCCCCAGTCCCTGCCCGTTCTGTCTTGTGTGCGTTCTGGTTTGGGGGGAGCCCTGTCGGTGTGTGTGATGCAGGAAGCTGGCGGGGGCTGGGGGGAAGGGGACCGGGGATGGAGAACCCACCTAGCCCGTGGTCTGGACTCCCCGGTACTCAGGAGACACCTTTGGTGGAGGAGCTCGACCACCAAGTGAGCAGCGACCGTTGAGTAAGCCCCCTGCTCTTGCAAAACGGAAAGGTGAAGGTGCTACTCCGGAAGTGATCCTGGGTGGTACTCCCAGCAGGCCCCTCCTCTGAGGACATCCTTGGTTCAGCCGGTCGGGGCTGTATTGAACAGGACAAACTCAGGGATTCCAGATTGTCTCCAGAGTGAACCCTCCTTCCTCTAAGGAGACCCGAGGACTACCACTCAGTACTGGCCTGGAGGCCAGGAGCCTGTGTCCTTATTCCCGCCCTATGTGAAGGTGGACATGTCCCTTGCCAGCTCCGTGTTCTTGAGTCCTCATTTCTCAATTCAACGAATACTTATGGAGTGCACAGAATGCGCCAGACATTATGAATCAAAAGGGGCAGGGGTCATCTTAATGGCTTCTGTCGTTGCTTCCAGAGCGGTTCTCTGGGCCACTAATTAAGTATTAGTAGATTGCTTTTCAGATCTGAAAAGGAGACCAGCGTCTGTGTGTCTGTCATCTGTCCACACCCGGGTAGCTCCATCTAGCAGTGACAGGCCGATAGCTCCCATCGGCTTTGGACTGCCATTTCAGGCTTCATATGTTTAGTTTTATAGTCCATAGATTTTCAAAAACTTACTCTGAAGTTTGAAGAAGCCGACTGCCAGAATCCATTGTGCTATGTCATTAGACTCGGTCCATGTGATGGCACTAACATGTTTTAAAATGTTTTTGGAGGTAGTGTCAGTAAAGAGGAAGAATTCTGCCCTGTTTGGAAAGAAAATACTCTTTTGTTTTTCCTTTGATCAAAGCTCCAGGACCAGCAGCCTGTGTCTGGAACTTTCTTGACAGGAGTGGCAAGCCAGCTCTGACGATAAATTGATGATCATGGTGTTTAAGAGAAGATAGCCCCATGCGGGTGCCCCAAGCCCTGGTACGGGGGAAGCATCAGGGTGTTGTGGACGCGCGGCTTGTTTGAAAGGCACCTAAGAAATCGGCTGGCGCTCGCCCTGTGGCTGTGAAAGCTGTGCTTGTGTGCGTGTTTGTGTTTTCATTTGGACATAGCATAGTAGAAACGGGCTTATGGTTTTACTAATAGAGGTATGTTTGGAGAAAAGGTCCAGGTTCTAGAACCTGGCTCACCCATGTGTTATTTCCTTGTAGACACAATTTAAAAATTATATTATGCCCCTCAGATTTCTACTGAACAAATCCCATTTTCGTTTTCTTCTGTCCCTTGTGGACATTCGAAATTATGATAGGAAACATTTTTGGTCTCAGTTAATGATTACTGGTTTATTTCTGAACCATCAACACATGGAACAGAACTTACATCTTAGCTTGTTCTCATAGGTCATTCCCGTTTGCATTGGAGCTTCTGCCCATACCTTCTGTCTCACCTCCCTTCTAAAAGCTTGTCTTTTCTGAGAAAATTCCAACAGTTGTCTCTTTGCACAGCATCTAAGGATAGTCTGCCATCCGGCCCATGGGCGTAAGCAGGTGAGCTTGAATTCGGGCAAGGATCCAGGCTTTGAGACTTACGCCAAATAACCGGTTTGACTGAAATTTTCACATTTTCAGAGTCATCAGGTCCAGCTTCCTTGCAACAGGTTTAGATAGAAACACTCGATTCAGTTGTCTAGAAAGTTCCCTGAGCCAGCTGGGGCAGGAGGGGTAGCTGGGGCCGGCGAGCAGTGGTGGCTTGTTTACTTAACCTCATTAGAAGCTAAGGACTGGATTTGACATTTTAATCTCTGCAGACGCTGAAGTATAAGATCAAATGTCTGACCCTGCTGACTGAGCATCTGTGAGTTGCATATGCTTAAAATAAACTTTACTCCTACCAAATTTCAGCAGCTTGCTTAAGAAAGTCGTCTGTGAAAGCTTGAGTGTGGGGTAGAGTTTCCTCCTTTGCCCCACATTGTATCCCATTTTGTTGGGTTCTCATGGAAAAACCCAGAGTCCAAGTATCTTTTCTGGCTATATCTGGAACTTGTCATTATCAAGAGTCTCAAATTGCAATTTAGTGGACTAATGGTTAGGTGAGAATGCCTTGGACACAGTTCTTGTTATAGCCACGATTGCACCTGTTACTAGGGGGCCAGCAAACATGACCTTGATTTAGTTCATTTCGTTTACTTAATTATTATTACATAAGTTAACCGCTGTTGTTCTTCCTTCGAATAAAAGGATGAGCATTACTACGTGTTACAGCCTTGGCTTTTATTTGCATTTTTTTTCTTTACGTTCAAGCCATGGTGACAGTTTGTGCTGTTCCATCCACGTTTTGAACTCTAGGAATGAATCTGACTTGATACTTGCCCTTAAGTGTCTAGAAGTCAAGTATGGGAAGAGAGGTCTATAGATAACAAGTGCGAAAATGTCACAGAAGCGGTGATAGAATTCCGTGCAGGATAAAGAAGTCTTCTGGTATTTAGTCCTTGCTTTGAATTCTACCTGGAGAGGGGGCCAGGTATAGCCCCAAATGGAAGGCATTACTCATTTGAGCCTGCAAAGAGCTATGGGTATTTCCCCAGAGACTGTGATGTATGATGTGAAAGGCATTCCGAGAGAAGTGCCAAGAGTAGCAAAAGGTCCTGAAGAGCACTGGTGATTCAGTGTGATGGGAGGGGAGGGGAGAGTTGACGGGCCTGCAGTTCATAGGGAGCTATGTGTGGAGGGAGGGGCACCGTGGAGTTCGAAGCTAGGAACTGGCGCGATGTGTTTGGTGTTTCGGAAGGATGAGTCTAGCAGGATTGTGGGGGGGGGGGGGGCGGGATTGTAGAGGCAACGGTAGCGTTAGGGAGATGGGTGACTCCTGCAGGTGAAATGATGTCACAGGACCAGGGAGGTTGCAGAACAAGAGACTCGGGCAGATCTGGAGGTAGAACTGGTTGATAATTGTGTGTAACGAGTGTAAGAAAAGGAGAATCCCAGGATGCCACACAGGCTTCTGACTCGGAAGCCTGGACAAATCTAAGTCCGTTCACGGAGGCTGCCGACGCCCCAGGAGGGATGGAGTTGATTGGTGGGATCTGCAGCGCTCAGATGGAAGAGTCCAGGAGGCAGTAGAGCATACAGGTCTGGAGCCCAAGAGAGCCGTGTGGCCTCGAGTTGTTGTTTTATTAGACGTTTCAATTGCAGGCATTGTCTTTGGCTGTGGGACAACTCGCCCCAGCCTGTTTTAGGCTCCCTGTCACCCTCCATGCTGAGCCTGGCCGGGCCGTAGATCACCAGCTGCTTTTCGGGCTACGCTGCTATGGTGAGCAGCCTTGATCAGGTGCAGTTATCAGCACCCGATGAATAATATATCGTGCATCGAAGTACGGTGGGAATCGTGTTTGTGAACTGCTGCACACCCTCCGATGGGAACCCGCCATGTCTTATTGAGGACGGCGTCAGATTACTTGGTTTTGTACGTTAGTGACTGAACCAAAAAGACCAGGAGGTGACTCCCTTTTTAAAAAACAGCAGCCTTTCCACTTTGAACATGCCTTAGAATCACCAAGGAGCTTTGGAAAAAGAGGATGCCTTGCTGCACCCTAGGTCAGTCCAGTCAACATTTCTGGAGGGTGGGACACCGGCACATACTTTTGAAAACTCCCCGGGGGGTTGTGATGAGTGGAGTTAAGTGGTGTGTGAAGCTTGTGGCAGGGAAGAAATTTTGTCTTGGTTCTCTGATTCCCACGTTTTACTCATTACATGGGCTTCCTCAAGAGTGAGGGGCTGGTTTATATTTCATTAATGAATGAGTCTCAGAGTTGCATTTTTTTCATGAATTGATACATGAGAAGCCTACTACAGTGGCTCTCAGAGTATGTCCCAAGACAGCAGTAGTAGCACTTTGAACTTAAGAGAAATGCACATTCCTGAACCCCCAGCCCGGACCTCTGAATAAGGTACTGGGGGTTGGGGCCAGGATTCTAGAACTGCTAACATGCTGCCCGCAGGCCTCGAGCTGGGTTCTGGATACACGCTAGAGGAACGCGGGAACTGTGCTCGGCCTTACCGGATGCACAGTTGGCAGGGCTGAGCGGGGGCAGGGACACGTGTAACACAGCGTCTCATGACAGATGGGATGGGGGTTTCGGTGGGAGCCCAGAAAAGGGGCTGCGTCCATCTCTGGGACAGCGGCAGTGTCTCAGGAAGAGGACATTTAGCTGGACCTCAGAGAATGAGGTTTTTGCCTGGTCTCCACGCGAAGGGAAAAGAGAGAGAGATGACACTGTGGCCGGTAGTCCTGCAGCGGGCGGGCCATGGCTGGCCACTTCGTAAACGCACAGGTGAAGGCTTTAGCATTTCCTGCTTCCTTTTCTAAATGAGCATAAGGAAACTTACAATGTCAAAAGTCAAGTGCCCGAGAGCCGACACATTTTATATTTAAAAAATAAAATGGGGGCTTCCCTGGTGGCGCAGTGGTTGAGAGTCCGCCTGCCGATGCAGGGGACGCGGGTTCGTGCCCCGGTCCGGGAAGATCCCACGTGCCGCGGAGCGGCTGGGCCCGTGAGCCGTGGCCGCTGCGCCTGCGCGTCTGGAGCCTGTGCTCCGCAGCGGGAGAGGCCACAGCAGTGAGAGGCCCGCGCACCGCAAAAAAAAAAATAATAATAATAAATAAAAAATAAATAAAATGGTCATTTGGTCATCTTCTTAAAAATTAACCAGATATGAAGGATCGAACTAGAATCTGGATTTTAGTTCATAGTTTTAACATTCTCCCCAATAGCAACATTTGTCCCTAAAACTTGTTGTGAATAAGAAAAATGACTTCGTCCGATCCTTTATTTATTTCTCCTACTACAGAAAGCAAGGGGAAAATGGCAACAAAAGTCTGCATAATTCTAGACACAATAAATACATGTTGAATCGCATTGAACTCAGAAAATCTCTCGAATTAATCGAGCCACTATCACTTATGAATTAGCAGACATCTATTTCCTCATTCACTGTTGAAAATTTCACAGGTCTACCTGTTTATTTGCAGAGGTCATTTGGAAACAACCAGGCAGATTTGTAACAGGGGATTAATGACTGCGACATGCTCCCTTGTGCACTCGTTCCTGCCTTTAAGTGGAAGGAAATATGGAAGTGGTTCTAGACCACTGTTTACTTAGCAGTTGTTTTAAGAGCATTTAGGAAGGATTTTATTTTAATGGCAGAAACGTGATACCTGAAGGGTTTACTCCTGTGGACATGCAGGCCTGCACATGGTTGGATGACGTCACAATGGCCTTAGCAGTTGTAGCACGTGCTATCATTATGACCACTTGCTGAAGTTCCTTTCTTTCACCCTAGGTTTTGGAGAAAACTGATGCATTGCATGTAGGCTCTCCAGTTTGACAAACTGAGTGTATGTGAAAAACTGCATGTTTTAGTTTCTTTGGCCTCACTCGTAAATTCATCTCTACTTTAGTGTCTGGAATAAAAACAAATCATTTATTGAATCTGTGCAAGTCCTTAAGGACAGGCAAGTGTTTCCAGAAATCTCTTATAATTGTAAATGGGATTTCAGAAAGTTTTGCCAAAAAAAAATTTTAATATCAGAAACATGGTTTTACTTATTTACCAGCAAATGTGGAATACCTGAAGTCTGCAGGGAGATTTTATTGCCATACCCTTTCTGCATTTACACAGTATCTCTTAGTTCATTCGTATGCGTCATAAGCTAGAGTAGATGACTGAAATTGTCCTGAACAAGAGAAACTATTTTAAGTTTCTTCTAGTACTAACTTGTAAGATCCTTTCTTTTTTTTTTTTTTAACTAAAGTATACTTTAACATACTATTAGGAAGTTAAAAAATTATCACCTCTTTCGCAAGAAAAGAAAAAAACACCCCGCTACTTTTGATTCAGTCCAGATGAATGACAGAAAAGCGAAAGGTGGTAGTCTACTCGAAGCATTATTGTATCATCTGTTGGTATTTAAGGTATTGATTTTTAAATACAGTGAATTTCAGAACTTTTTCTTGGCTTTGATTTGCTACAGAGTTAATAGAGAATCAGAAACCTTTCCTTATAGTTACTTCCTGATTTCTTTCTCTTTGCCATTTCCTGATACTTTAATAGACTTTATGCATGGAACATATTTATGAGTGAGAATAATGTATTACCTTAATCTGTCCTCCCTCCCTTGCCTTCTTTGCGCCCTTCTTTTCCTCCTTCCTTTCTCTCTTTCTTTCTTTTTGGAAGCTCTTATGAAATAGCGTTTGTAGAGAAAGAAAATTTCAACAAAAGATTGCAGTGAAAAACTTTGACGAGTGACTGCAATAATATACTCTGTAATTTTTTTAAGTTAGAAAGTATCAAAGACATTCAGTATTTATGATTATCTTTTGAACAAATAAGCATATTCTTGTGTCCTTCCTTCAAAGTGGTGTTGCTACAGTTTTCCTTAGTATGTAGCTTAATGTATTTTTTACCCAGTAATCTGTTGTTAGTTACAATAGGAAGGGAAAACAGATTAGAATTTACCTTCCTAGTTTCAGCTTCCCAAAAACAACGAAACCAGATGGTTCTGAGCCTCCTACCAGCTGGAACTGTCTATGAAATTAAAAGCAAATCTAAATGCGTGCAAGATATATATTTAAATATGTCGATAATAAATGGATTGTCCCTATAATTTAGATGCTAAAACACTGATGTCCTAATGATAATGATAACACCTTGCATTTATACGGCACTTCACAGTTTACAAAATGCCTTAATATCCATCTTTCCCAGGCTCCCAACAACCCAACGGGATGGAGATAATTATCCACATTTGAAGGTGCGGGACCCAGGCTCCCAGGGGTTCTGCAGTTCGCCCATGGTTACTGGGCTAGTCAACACTTAGGCGTCAAGAGCTTTTCCTGCCTCACAACACATGCTGTCTCCTGACACGTGTGACACATCTGATATGGGTGATGTGTGTGACACGGGTGACGCGTGTGGCACGGGTGACGCATGCGACATGGGTGACGCATCTGACACGGGTGACGCATCTGTCACGGGTGATGCATATGACACATCTGACACGGGTCACGCATCTGACATGGGTGACACATCTGACACCTGTGACACATCTGACACGGGTGATGCATCTGACACGGGTGACACATGTGACGTCTGTGACTCATCTGACACGGTGACACTTATGACACCTGTGACACATCTGACACGGGTGACACGCTGTCACCCGTGTCAGATGTCCCGCACACTCTCCTTACCCCTCCTCTGAGACGTCCCTGGTTCTTCACTGTTGATGCTTCCTATCATTTTTAGTCCTGTTTGTGAATCAAACAACGAACAGAGCATTCCGCAACATTTCTGTTATACATCTGTTACTTGTTTTTAATGCCCCTCACAATTCCTGCTCTGTATTGTTCCTTTCCCACTTTTCCTCTTGTTATGAAGTATTTTTTGAGAGTTGTCTCTTATATATGTGTTGTAATAGTCTGTTTCATAGCATACAGGCATTGAATTTATGAGCCTTGAAGACGTTTACTTTAGAAATTAAAAGTATAACTTTATTTAAAAGAGTCATAAGCTTATGTAAATTTTCCAGACCTGTAAATACTTGAAGAAAAAATGAGGGGAGAAAGCACCTTGATGTAGCAGTTGGGTCAGTTCACAGTGCGTGTGGCAAAGTGTGCTAATTTACTTACACAGTTGTGCAAAGAATCGTATTCTGTGATTTAAATGAAGCACATGCTTCAGTTCATTCGGGTGTGTAAACAGCTGTGATGAAAAGAGACACACTTAACAAACAGTGTGCTCTCCAGGGATGCTCATGTCTATGTACGTCACCCCCTTTAGACAAAGCCATTCTGGCAATATATTTGGAAGTGTGGACTTAAGGAGAATTTAGTACAAAAATGAAGCTGTCCCGCTTTGAGGAGCTTTGTTGGTTAAATGGATGGAACAAGGAACATGATGGTGGGTGGGCCCCTCATTGATGGAGAGACACCTTTCCTCAAAGAATTTCCAGACAGTGTTCATTCTCCTCCATTACAAAGGAGAGAGCTTTTTTCAGTTGTTGTTTATTTCTAACATAGTGGAAACTTTTAGTACTCCAGCAGAAATCCCCCAAGAGCATGTTTATATTTCATAATTATCAGGTGAAATAAGGAAAAGTTCTGTATGTAAGCGGAATAATTTTTTTTTTTTTACTTTTTAACATTTATTTATTTAGGCTGTGCCGGGTCTTAGTTGCGGCACACGGGATCTTCGTTGCAGCATGTTTAGTTGCGGCATGTGGGATCTAGTTCCCTGACCAGGGATCGAACCCGGGCCCCCTGCATTGGGAGCGCCGAGTCTTACTCACTGGACCACCAGGGAAGTCCCTGTAGGCTGACTAACTGATCTGCATTTGCAGCCTGTGTACTCAGGTGTAGGGGCTGTCACTGAGAACGTGACTTTTGCAGCCTGAGATGGCACAAACCCTTATGGTGAACAGGCAGCTAGTATATTGATCTCAGGGCCACTTTAGTAACTGAGCCTCTAAGTCTTGCAAAAGTTACTTGGGCAAAAGCTATGCCATTTCACCTTCAATCAGCAAAGTCTGCCCTGCCAAGGCAGAACAGACAGTTAAGCAGTTTGGTGAAACGGGACAACGTAAAGAGTCAGTCAGATGAGTTGCTCAGATTTTCACTTCACTTTCGGCCTCCAGAGACTGTCTCTTGTTTAAATGCAAATTTAATGATGTGCCTGGCTGGGGAAGGGCATTAGGTGAGAAAGCCCCAGGTTGATGGAGGACTTGGGTGGGTATCTGAGTCCATGTTCCCTCGTGACATAGCGATTGTCTTCAAAGACTTGGCTAGAAAAGCTAGCTTTTTAGGTTGTTGAGCAACGGCTATTAAATGGTCATAATGTTGCCCAGTTGCAAAAACAAAACATCCAAACTATAGCCAGGGAAAGAAGTAGTCAGAGATTCAAGGTCTGAACCATCCTAGGAGCCAGCGAGAATGGGGTGTTTGATGCCACGGTGGGGACAGTTCTCAGGAGTGTGTTCTTCTGTTGCAGTTTTTCTTTCTTCCTTGGACTTCATCTTGGGGAGAGGTTGGACTTTAGTCCCCGTCTGGGCTTGCATCCTCTCATCTAGGTGCCAAGGGAGAGGTAGACGGAGGAGGCAACCACACTGCAGTGCAGCGGCGGTGGGCCCAGGGGTGCTGAGCGCATGTTTGTGGAAGTTTCACAGGCTGGGTGACTTCTGGACACTAGGTACAAGGTTGCTTTTTCATTAAGAGAGAACCACTGGGTACCACGTGATGTAATAACAGTATGTGGTCCTGATCTCATGACCGTCACATGTCCTGTTCCCGAGGTGTTCTGTCGAGCCAGAAAAGGCACAGGCTGAGTTGAAAAGGAGCTTTAAAAGTAACAGATGATAATTAATTAACACCCAGTGCTTTTGAAATGGCCATCAAAATGCCAACTCAGTTCTTCCCTGGTGGCGCAGTGGTTGGGAGTCCTCCTGCCGATGCAGGGGACGCGGGTTCGTGTCCCGGTCCGGGAAGATCCCACGTGCCGTGGAGCGGCTGGGCCCGTGAGCCGTGGCCGCTGAGCCCGCGCGTCTGGAGCCTGTGCTCCGCAACGGGAGAGGCCACGACAGTGAGAGGCCCGCGTACCGCAAAAAAAAAAAAAAAAAAAAAAAAAAAAAGCCAACTCAGCAGTGTCTCTCAGAGATGGGGAGAGGGTGGGATGGTGTAGTCCGTCTCTGTCTGAGGAAATGGCTTCGTGCGGTGAGCTGGGGAGGGCGTGTCTGCAGATGAGTTTCCTCAGCGTTTGACCGGTGAAGTTTCTTTCTGCGTGGAGCTCCGCGTGCACGCACCTCTGCCTCCTGGTGCGGCTTGGCTGGCCCTGACACGTGCGAGCCGTGTGCATCCTGACGCGCGCGGCTGGGCGCGTGTGTGCCACCTCCAGAGACGTGCGACCACGGCCCTCTGGCCGCCTGTGACTGTCCTCGCTCTGTTGTTGGTGTCATTTCTCCGCAGATGCTTCTGGTCACTTACCAACTCTCCGTGCCCGCTAGTTGGTATAGAATTGATTCTCCTGAAGAATCTGTATCTGTTTATATTTGGGGCGCTGTAAAGTGGAACGTGTATGTCATTTATTAAAGTGTCGTTATTAAATGGGGAAAATGTTCTGGGGTTTCTTGACTCAAACAGGGAAAGAGGACACTTCCTCAGCCAAGAATTCACTACATTTGCACGGTGAAGAGGACTCACCCAACTGGAGGTCGAAAAGCCACATGTGCCAATTGTTCAGGGCTCTTGGAGTAATTGCCCTGAAAACAAAGGCTTCCATTAGGTGGATGTTTGTGAATCTCACTGGTTCTGTGTCCAAAACGGTCATGTCCATGAGTAACTTTTCGAATCTAAACGTTATTATAATAAGCTAAAGAGAATGCATTCGACCAGCGATTCTAGGACTAATCATCACCAACGTTTGACGGATGACTTTTTCACGCTAGGAAAGGCAGTCATAACGTTTGTGTCGCTATCATCTGTTTGATGTTAAATTCTTTGTAAGCAGGAAAAATAAAATGTGTACATGGGACTAAAATATAAATATACAGAACAAGGAATGTATCAGAAAATCTCTAGATCTGCTGTGTGGTTCTTTTTCTGGGCAAAAGTTACTTACTGAGGCTCTGCGTCCTGGGGTCTGGATCAGTCTCCCCTTGGTTGCAGGGCTCGTTGGCCAAGTGGAGTAACCCCACGAGTCCTGTTTTCCTCATCTGTAGAATGGAGGCAGTAATGGTGCTGATGTCCTGGGGCTGCCCAGAGGATGAAAGGAGATGGTTTCTTTAGAGGATGGAGTCCATTCCAGAAGGGCCCACTGTTGTCACTGTGTGAAGTGCTGCTGACTTGCACTCTGACCTCTAACCCTCACCGCGACCTTTACGATCCCTGTTGTAGATGGCGAACCTGGGGGTGGGGCAATGTCACAGCACTTACGGAGCTCACCCACCCGGGCGGCGTGGCCCTGGCCCCCTGCCCGGGAGCTGGTGTCCTCAGCAGCTGCAGGTCTCGGCCCCAGATGCCCACCCTGGCTCGGGATCCTCAGGGGGCCGTGGGGTCCGGGCAGGGAAGGCTCGGTGGACCCACTCAGGGCCTCAGTTTGCCTTGGAAGAGCATTGTTGCTGTTCTGTTCCTGCACAGCCCTGGGCCAGTTTTCAAAATGCTCTTGATTTCATCGTACAACCTGATGACTTATTCCTGTGCTGTTTTCACGTGAGCACTTTTATTACAGCCACTGGTAAGGCCCATTTCTCGTCTGTTTTGCCTGCTCACCTTCCTTTCATCACTGCAGTGCACATGGCAGTGACGGCCACACACGTTTCCCCGGCCTTTATGTCTTCATGATTCCCCTGGACAGATGCCCTGCCGGGAGCCCTTGGCCCTTTCAGCCACAGTTCAGTTTCTAAAGAAAGAGAAAAAAATGGGTCTGTATTCCCCCTTTCAATTATTATTTGATCTGAAATTAAGCTGTTTCAGGTAGTGCTTAGTGCACTTGTGGTGGGTCCAGAGCTGCTGCATGTCCTGCCCAGGGGCTGCTGCCTTCATCTGTGGCACCAGCTTCAGAATTTCCTTCGCTTTCCGGTTCTTCACCAAGTTTGTACTAAGGCCTGCAGGTGCTCTTGTGGAACCAGGAAAATGTACCAAATATCTATCTATCTATCATTTTATTTGTCATTGTTTTTGAATTTGCAAGATAAGCGATTGGTCATGAATGAACATGCTAGAGACTTGCTATTTCCTAGCAGCAGCATATATATAAAAGTTATTTTTAAAGTTGTTTTAAATCTGTGAGTAAAAATAAATGGCTTTTGCTGCAAGAAACACCAAAAATGGAAAAGCTAACAGTCCAAAGACGATCATTTATCTCCTAGGCATTGTTAGCAGCATAGCTGCTTTAAACAGTGAGGAGATTTATGAGACGCTTGATTTACAACTGGGTTGAAGGGCGTTCTAACCTTCATGCCAGGTCTCGCCATCCTTGAGCTTTTTGGAGTCACGCGGCACAGTCGCGGAGATGTGGCTTGCCTGTGAGCGGGCCATTTGAAAACAGGCAGGGCACACAGGGAAGCAGGGAAGCAGTGAGCGCGCCTGACACGTAAGCCTTTGGGAAACAAGCATTTATTTTCTTAGAAAATGAACTTTATGGTTAGCTCTTTTCTTTCTTTTTTTTAAAGCATGGGAGAAGAGAAAATGTACAGTTAGGAAGGTTAGGATTAAGGAAGTAAACTGCTGTACCTTCCCTAGATGACGTTTGAGAAAATAAGTTCTTCACTTTCAAAACACTCTTCAGGGCTTCCCTGGTGGCGCAGTGGTTAGGAATCTGCCTGCCAATGCAGGGGACACGGGTTCGAGCCCCGGTCTGGGAAGATCCCACATGCCGCGAAGCAACTAAGCCCGTGTGCCACAACTACTGAGCCCACGAGCCACAACTGCTGAGCCTGCGAGCCACAACTAATGAAGCCCACACACCTAGAGCCCGATCTCTGCAACAGGAGAAGCCACCGCAATGAGAAGCCCACGCACCGCAACAAAGAGCAGCCCCCCGCTCTCTGCAGCTAGAGAAAGCCCACACACAGCAATGAAGACCCAATGCAGCCAAAAATAAATAAATTAAATAAATAATTTTTTTTAAAAAAAACACACTTTAGAGTAGGTATTTGTCTGAACTTAGTATTTGGATCTTATTATTTTCTCAATAATTTTTTTTTTTTTTTTTTTTTTTTTTTTTTTTTTTACTTAATAGAGATGTTCAGAAGACTTTTGAAATTGTTGTAGTCCTTAGACTAAAAATAAAACACTGACCACCTTATGTAAATATGAATGGTGGTTTGCTGCAACAGCAAAGCTTTTTGTTGTTAACTTTTTAAAGAATTATAGATTCACAGGAAGTTGCAAAAGAGGCACAGGGAGGTCCCGTGCACCCACCCACCCCCAGCTGCCTCCAGTGGAACATCTTAACCAAGTTTTAAATATTTAGTTTGACGTCTTTATCTAATATAACCTAGGCTAAATGCCCACTGTTTTAATTAGCTATTAAGGTGATAATGTAGAAATCATAGCCTTCACAGTACTATTTAGGAGTTAATTTTTTTTTTTTAAGAAAATTTTTGGTCTTTAAATTTGGAGGCCATGGAGGCATGAGGAAGGAAATGGAATGAGGGATGGAGGGAGAACATAGACAGACAGACAGAGAGACAGGGAGAGAGAGAGAGAGACTTGCTTTCTTGCTTGATTGATTGGACAAGCCAAACATTCTCTTCCAGTTCTTGGGTTAATTTGCCAAGTTTATATTGTGTTCAGATCGTAAGTGGTTGGGTTCTTGTGTGTGTACCGTTACATCCATCCCATGTTTATTCTCATCTGTTTGGTCTGTTTTGCCTTCTTTAATTATCGGTGCCGTAGATGAGGGTCTTCTGGATTGCTGGTGATGTCATGTTTCTTGATTCAGGGATTCATGGACCTGCATAGTTTTGATTTGTACACTTTTCTACATGTACATTACACTGTACTAAGTTTAAAATACTGGACTCAGCCACTAGGTAGAGAAGAAAAAATCTTGGGAAAGCCAAGATTTTATTAGAAAATTCAGGATCTCAAAGACGGTATTGGACCTCCAAGTCAAGGCATTGCATCTGTTCTTTCTTTTGGTATAAATAGCAAAAAGATCTCTTCAACTCAAAGTGAGACTGCTCTTCCTGTTACTTCACTTTAAGTTAATTACAAATTATTTTAAATATAAAGTTGGAAAAGGATAGCATCAGAGTGGCACACTCCTTCTTCTTACATATGTATAAAATTCCCCCCCAAGAGAAAGCCTCTTTTAACAGGTACTCACCAACTGCAGAATCCTTGCAGAAAGACAGTGTCATTGGAGGGTAACCAAATCTTCCTTCCCTGTCTGTTACCTCCCAGCGTCAGGGTCTCATAGAGCTATGTTTAGACCCACACAGGGGAAGAGAAGAGAAAACCAATCCCATGGTAAAGACAGCTCCTAGTGCACATAACAAATGCATTCCCATACCGCAGATCCTCTTGTGGGGGTCTCTAGAGATTCCCAGATCTCCAAGCATGCTGAGCCCTGGTTCTTACACCTATTCCATTGCACAGCCGTAAACTGCGCTCGCAATACAGCAGGGGCGCTTTATCTTAATAGATGGGTATAATTTAGCAGAATCATATTCATGTTTCATTTCCAACTTTTCAGTTCAGTTCAACTCAGTAAGCATGCATTAAATGTTTACTGTGTATATTGTGTACCAAAAAGCTGCTGGGGGCCGGGTTCTATAGTCAGAAAATGTAGTCTCTGCCCAAACGAGCCTGCAGTCCAGAAGCCCATTCCTTCTGTCCAGTTTCCAAAAGTGAGAATTTGGTCTCATGTCGTTTGTGAGTTCTTCAGAACTGGAGTGACAGTTGCAGGAAACCTGAATGGGTTCGCTGGGATGCTGGTGTGTGGCTGTGAATCAGGACGTAGCTTTCAGAGCCCCCTCACAGCTTTCTCAGAGCCTCTGACACACTTTGTCTTGTTTGAATAATCATGCAAGGATAGCCTCATTTCGGGGACTTCCCTGGTGGCGCAGTGGTTAAGAATCTGCCTGCCGATGCAGGGGACACGGGTTCAATCCCTAGTCCGGGAAGATCCCACATAACGCAGAGCGGCTAAGCCCGTGCACCACAATTACTGAGCCTGCGCTCTAGAGCCCACGAGCCACAACTACTGAGCCCCATGTGCCAAAACTACTGAAGCCCGAGCGCCTAGAACCCGTGCTCCACAACAACAGACGCCACTGCGATGGGCAGTCCGTGAACCGCAACAAAGAGTAGCCCCCGCTCGCCACAACTAGAGAGAGCCCACGCGCAGCAACGAAGACCCAACGCAGCCAAAAATTAATTTAAAAAAATAGCCTCATTTCCCTTTTTGATCTCTTTGTCAGGGTGATCCAGTAGATTACAAGCCCCAGCTTCTGTGTTCACAGGACCGAACTGGTGCAGAAAAATCTCTGAACTCTTTTCACGTTTCCAAGTTGACATCTAAAATTGTTTACCATAAGCTTAATAGTTGTAAGAGGTAAAATTTCAATCCTTTGGTGAAGCTGCCAGAAAGATGCTGACTTCTTTTTCCTGGTCAAAACACTTGTTAATACTTTCCTTAAAAGACCTATGTCAGTTCTGAATGCTGATTCTAAGATGGGTATTTTGAGGCTTGATGGGGAGTTGGGGCAAGGAGCCGGCAGGGACTGGCTGTCTGCAGTATTTCAGCGCGGGGTCCGGCACCGTGCACGCGGCCGGCCTTTCATGTGGCACCTGGAAGGGTTTTTACAACCGGGGCCTGAGATGGGCCAGGAGGGTGGTTGTGAACGGAGAACCTGGGTTCAGGTGGGTTGGCTTTAGGAAAGCAGCACACACACGGGCGGGGAGACCCTGGGAAGTCCAGTACCGTGGGGGCCACAGCCCCGGTGTCAGACTAAGGACAGAGCAGGCAGGAGTGTGCAAGTGACAGTCCGGAAACTGGAGGAAACACACCCTGCCTGCAGCCTTTTCCTCAACAGCGAATCTTCCTCCAGAGGGAGGGAGGGGGCTGTGAACAGTATGGCGGTTCTCAGGAAGACGGCTGCGCAAACCCATCACAGCGCAGGCGCGCTGGTCCCTATGGCAACCTTGAGCCCACGGTGCCTCCCCGCCGGGGGAGTGGGGGGGGCGGGGGCGCGCTGCCGGGGAGCAAACCCGCCCCCTGTCTTGAGCGTAGCGAGTAGTGGCGGCAATTATGAAGCTGCTCTGAAGTTGCTTTCTCAAACTTGGGGGCCACAGATGTACCCTTTGGGGGAAGAGCCTGTGGACTTTATATGAGATTTTTAAATCTCGTTTATTCATTTTGGGGATAATCTAAATTCTTTTGAACTTAGGTGCAGACTGAACCATTTTGTAGCCATAAATCACAACCCGATGGTACGCATGTGTGTAGGTAAACCTCACCCTCCAGTGATATCTTAACGGTCACTTGTACATTAAGGAAATTAAGAGGAGAAAAGGAAAGCTGTTATTTTATACTGACCCACCCACTTACCAGGCGTTTCCCTCCTCTTCTGTGGTTCAGGCGTGCACTGACCAGTGGCTATTGGCTGGCAACAGTTGCCTCCAATATTTCACTCAGTTTTCTGGTTCTTTATAGCAGGAGGACAGTCTAGTACCAGTTACCCGGAAGTGGCCAGAAGCAGAGGTGTGTGTATGGAATTTTTATAATTTCGGTGTTTCTCCACTTGGGGTCCAGTGGAAATTGTCTGTCTGTAAAAAAGGCCCATGCAGTATTAAGTGTGAGAAGCCGACGATAAACGAATGAAGTTCAGAGGAACAAAGAGGGAGGTGTCTTGTTCAACGTGCTGTACCAGGAACCTGATCATCAAGCGCTCGGCTGATGCTGGGTCGCAGAACTGAACCAAGGAGCGGAAGTTCTGCTGTACGCGCCGCGCTTTAAGGGGAACCTGGAAAACAGGTGTGAGGGTCAGTAGAGATGGCAGGAGGGCGTGGAAGCCTGAAGAACGGTTACAGCGACCGAGGACGTGTAATGGGAAGGAGAGGGACTTGTAGGGGCCACACCTGCCTCTGCAGGTTGACAGGGAGAGAAGCGTGCAGCGAGGCCCCCGGAGGCACAGGGCATTTCAGCTCTGTCCAGAGAGGAGTGAGCTGGGTTGCGGCAGAGCCTCTCTGTCCCGGGGGGCGGCCGGGTGTCCCGAGCAGTCGTTTGCGGGGTTAGTACTGAGGTGTTCGTTTATAGAGAGAGTCTAGGAATGCTTGGGTGTGTAGATATTTAAGAAATAAATTCTGCGCCTCCCATGTTTTTTCCGTACTCTGTCGTGCTGTCACAGTGGTTGCAAAGGAAGCACTGCCTGACCTGAGCCCCCCCAGCCCCCCCCCAGGCCTGGGAGCAAGGAACTGTCCCTAAACTACTGAGAATGAAGGAAAGAGATGGGTCCTCTGTGGGTTTGCTCCCAGCTGATACTTTTCTCTTTCTTAGAGCAACTGATTAAGCTCTGACACATGACTGTCCTCTTAACTAATACACGGAGAGTGAAGCAGAAATTCAGAGCTCCCTGAGGGGCACAGGGTGTTTTTAAACCAGTTTTGTGTGGGGTAGATCCAGCCTCGTCTCCCCTGGCTCTTGTTACAACAAAGAAAGCTGCTTATCAAAAAGTTCTGTTGTAAGGATGCCTTTCTGCATCGAGCTTGGAATCTAGCCATGTGGAGGTCGGAGGAATTAGTCCCCTAGGGAAGTATAAAAGATGGATCATGCCTCTGTAGAGCTATATTGCTTGTAAGATTTCTGCACGGAACTACTGTGTACGTATATACTGCATTTCTTCCAAGAAATATTAATCCTGAGGCCCGCAGTCAAGTAGGGTCCAGAGATGCTTAAGAAGACGGTGAGCTTGGAAGATGTGCGTAGTTACATCCTCTGTGTGCTGTGACAATGTGCTCCATCAGGGAAAAGCTTGGGTAAATACAAAATGGGTGAATCAGACCTTTGCAATGCCTTTTACTTAACGCATTGCTATTTTTATTTCAAGGCTGGTTTGAACTATTACAAAGTAATGTTTAAAAGTGCTTTCCTCACTCTTCTTTGCTCCGCGTTTCCCCATCAGATCACTACATAACTGGAGTGAGATGTTTCTTTGTTTTTGTTTTTCAGTGTCTATTTACAAAACATGTTTTCTGAACAACTGTGTTTTAGGGACAGCATGCCTTTTCCCAGAAGAGATCGGGTTAACATTAAATAGGCACTGGATGTTTATCTGATCTTGTTTATGGGACCATGACAAATTCGGTAACCTTTGTGTATACTTTACGCTGTTAACTAGGTAGGAGGTCATTGGAACGTTTAGAATTCCACTAGAAACTTCTAAAGCTATCAGGTGATAATTTTATTTACATTGCCTCTATATCAGAAGATGTTTGTTATTCATCCAGGAACGAAATTAGCTATGTGAGAAGGAATATGTGTGGTTCTGTTTGGAAATCTACATTCAGTGACCAGCAACTGCATGTCCTTCAGGAGCTCACAAGGCCATTCTGCACCATCCACCATGCTGGACGCCTTAGTCCATTAGCCTGGGCCTCTGTGGTGGGAAGTGGCGTAACTACACCCATGGAGTCGGTCACTGATGACGGAAGAAGTTACATATAAAACCATAGAGTGAGCCTGAGGTACTCTGCACTTCTTTTATGACATTCTAGATTATTTATGTTCTGGTACAAAATTCTCACTAGATTGTCCGCTCCGGGTGACAAGCAGCTTCTGGTTCATTCAGCCCATAACTCCCAGCACCATGTCGGGTACGTAGTAAGCAGTAAATAAATACTGGCTGCAATGCATTGAGCATAACTAGGGTACGATTGCATTTCAAATAAACTTCTGAAATCTGAACCCATCTTTATTCACTAAGAAGCACGAATGTATTTTTTGAAAAGGGGGGAGGACTTTTTAAACCAGCAAATGATTAGATTATAATGATCTCAATTCGTAAATTTTCTCACTGGCCTTCTTTATACTTAATCTGGAGTACCTAGAAAAACAAGCCTGTCTGAAGGGGAGTGCCAAGTGTTTTCTTATTTTACTTTTGAGAGCATTCATCTCTAAAGTAAAGGACATACATTGGTTTAACAGTATTTTTAAGGAAATAGTAGTTGGATTAAAATTGAGTTGTCACGGAAAAACGTGTCTTAACTTCATGCATTCATGATTAGACCTCTTCACATAGAAGGGCCTGAGATTTATCTGCCGTATTCACCATCATCCAAAGAACTCAGGGGCGTAGATTTTTTTAAAAAATTAAAATCAGTAGAAATTGGCAGGCAGTGTAGAGTAATATCTGATCTTCAGAGCTCCCTTAGCAATTAAAAGAAAACTAATTGTTTTTGCATGGAATACAGTAAGGTGACTTTAAGTGCATATTGAAAGGTCATAACCATGACAACTCTTAAATATTACGTCCAAGAAAAATAAGTTTGACTTTCATTTATTTTGCAAATAGCGATTAACTGTAACCGAAGAAACATTTTGAACAGTGAGTTTGCTTCACGCCAGGCTGTTGTGAAAGTCGAGTGGCTAGTGGTTATTTATTACTGACAAGAGGCAGAAGTCATGTCCTGTCTGTCTGTGTGTCTGGATCTGCCCAGAGCCGGTCCGCCAATGAGAAGACCACAGGTACTCAATGAAATAACATTGAATTTCAAGGACAGGGAAAGCAAAGTTCGTTGAATTCCGTGACTCGTATCCCAAGTATCATGTGCTTTCTTACCCTCAGTGCAAGATTCCTCTGTTTCATTTTCTATTTCCGTGTAGCACGGACGTGGGTGAGAGTCTCCTTTACAAAGGTGGTTCATGCGATTTACTCCCTGTAAGTGTGCGAGGAAATTATAAAATTGTGAACCGTCAACCAGATACATTTTTGAATCTTCGAACCGGAAGGCGTAAAGTAGAGGGAATCAGAAGAACCATCTAAACGAGACAATGACAGCAGGTCAAGCTTTGCTGCCACACGCGGGTCCGGGGAGGAGCATTGGTCTTGACTCCGCGCGCACGTGCTTAACAAATAGTTCCTTCTTCTTCCCCGTTTACCTCTGCAAAGGGAAATTAGCGTCCTCAGTGACTTTCCTGGGAGGTAGAAGCTGTCTGTGAACTTCCTTTTGTTGTTTTTAAAACAGACTATCACATTTAGATGTCAAATACGGTAAGCTGGCATCCTTGAGAAATACCGGTTTTCAAATCAAATGGTGTCTGTCCTTCAAACTGCCGTTTACTGACTGACTGCTACAGGCCAGGTGTTACCTGCAAACTTCGGACTTAAGCCGCCAAACAAGTGAACGGATTCCAGGAACACGCAGACCCGGACCAGTGGTCCTCTGCCGGGAGCGGTTTTGCTCCCTGCAACCCCCAGTCCCCTTCAGGGCACACGTGGCAGTTGGTTTTCACACTGGGGTGTGTTGTAGGCATCTAGTGGGCAGAGGCCAGGGCCGGTCCCCACCGTAAAGAACCATCCCCAGCCCAGAACGTTAGTGGTGCCGAGGTGGGGAAACCCCGCGCTGGGCCAAGCCAGCCGTATTCAGCTCTTCCTCATCCATCTTCTTCATATCACACCGGAATACACTCACGGGCTTTATTCCTCCTGCCTTGGGAGTTTCATTATTCCTTCGCCTGGGCTTTGTGCGCGCCCTCCGTGCAGCAGCCGGCTTGGAGTTTGGCGTTCCTGACGGTGGCACTCGAGCCAGCATTCCACCTCCACCTGCACCAGCCTGTCCAACCTGAAAGCTTACCGAGTGAAAGCAAGAGTCATGTGAAGACGCCTTAATTATACCCACCCATAAACTTGCCTGGAAAGGAATCCGTGAGGTCCCGGAGTCAGAAATGGGCTCTATCGCTGTTGGAGAAACAACATAAATTGAACAGAAGACCCGTGCTTCTCCTTTGCCTTCTTCTGGCCCCCTCCTGGCAGCGCAAGAGCGCCACTAGGTGAAGAAATCTCTCCGCACGCCACTCCCCAGAACCAGAAGCAAACCCGGCTTGTTGTAGCCCACCTTTGTCATGGAGAGAAGGCAGCTGCTGCGTTCTGAAATAGCCTTTCTCTGATAGCAGCCTGCTCAAGGATGAAATGCGGTTAAGAGTTTGAATTACACAATGCGCAGTGAATGCACGCCTGTTTCTGCTCTTTGGTACTTGAAAGTGAGGCTGTGTGCGCTGAGGTTTTAGATCACCGCACCTAGTGGCCTAGCAGAGGGGGAGGAAACCTTCTGCCAGGCAGGGGTCACTGCGTCAGTATTGGGGTGCCGGCCCCTCAGCTGCCCGAGACTCCCGAAAGGGCTAAGTCACCATGCTCCTGGCCGGGCCTAAAGGGGGTTACTAGAGTCTTGGAACAGGGCCACACGCCTGTCGGGTGTTCCCTGGGCATTTGGGCAGGGCAGGTGACCAAGGGTCCCGTTGGGAGCTGGAGGCCAACTTGAAAGCACATCTGGCGGTGAGCTCAAGTTCAGTAACGCTCACCCCCCCCCCCCCATAATTCATGTGTGTCATAAAACACAATAATTTCTTGAACTTTAAAGTCATGCCTGTAATAGTGCCTGGCATACAACAGGGGCTCCATAAGTATATCTGTTGAGTGAATGAATGAGTTCAGAACTGACGGGCTCTTGGTCCAACTCTCACTTAACAGAGAAAGAAACTTGAGGTCCACAGAGATTCTACGATTGCCAAGTGAAAAGGTTGCTTTCCTGGGCATGGTTTGCAGGGCCCTGTGGGTTATGTGCTAATACAGAGCCCCAGGAAAACACCCACTCAGCAGACGGTGCTGGCGTGGGCACCCTGCCACTTCTGCTCCCAGCTTTCTTAAAAAGAGCCTCCGTGGGCTTCCCTGGTGGCGCAGCGGTTGAGAGTCCGCCTGCCGATGCGGGGGACGCGGGTTCGTGCCCCGGTCCGGGAGGATCCCACGTGCGGCGGAGCGGCTGGGCCCGTGAGCCGTGGCCGCTGCGCCTGCGCGTCCGGAGCCTGCGCCCCGCAACGGGAGAGGCCACAACAGTGAGAGGCCTGCGTACCGCAAAAAAAAAAGAAAAAAAAAAGAGCCTCCAAGATTGCTTAGGCGTCTAGTCGAGAAAAATCAAAGAATCAATAGAATGGGGCTGAGGACCTCGACATAACTCTTAGTTCTAAAACAATGAAGTAGATATTTTCAAATGTAAGACTTTAAAAAAATGTTTATCGTATATATTAGTTCTTACTCTCTCTATATGAATGTAATACGGGTGTCACTGAATAAATTAATAAGTGTTAGAGAACCAAACTGATAATGTTTTTTTATAAATTAGACACATTTAATCAAATTTAGTGTGACTACACCCAGCTACATAACTCGAACTTAATTTGATTGAACTTAATTTGCATTTCTGTATTATCTGTTTTTTCCCAATAGTTGACCCCAGTTTTCCCGTCTGTAAAAGGGGATCAGACCTCATGGTAGCTAAGGTACCTGCCGAGTTTAAGGGAAATGGCCCGAAGGGGGGGACTCTGGACCGTGTCCACAGAGGGTCCTGTGGCCGCAGAGTCCGCGCCATCACTCAGTGACTGCGCGACCTTCAGAGGCACCTCTCCGTGCCTCAGTTTCCTCACCTGCCACACACGGGCACAATGGCAGCCAGGGCTTAGGGCCCTGATGAGGATTCAGGGAAGTGATGCATGGACAGTGCCCGCCATGTAGAAAGCGCTCAACAAAAATTAACTATGTTGTGGCTGCTGCCGCCGCTATGGTTATTAATGTGGTTTCTAGACCTTTGCCATCCAGTAAGGTAACCGTGAGCCGCATTCAGTGGCTTTTGGTTACTTGAAATGTGGCTTGTCCGAACTAAGATGTGCTGTGTGTCTAAAGTATGTACTGGATTTTTCAAAGTTTCAAAAATAAGATTTTTCACATACTTTTTCTCGTACTAAGTCAGGACAAGAAAAAGTATGTGAAAAATGTTAACACTTTTTAAAATTAAGTACACCTTGAAACCAAAATATTGGGGGGATATTGCATGAAATAAAATACATTATTAAAATGTATTTCAGCTGCTGCTGCTTTTCACTTTTTTATTACTGTGGCTACGAGACCGTTTTAAGTGACGTGTGTGGTTCGAACGACAGTATTGGGTGGTGCCATGGGTACTGTGCTCGGCCAGGGCCCCAGGACGGTGAAGCAGGTTTTGTCACAACTTGACCGTAGCTTCCGGTCTCCTCCACCCAAGCCCTCGCCGCGTGGGCCTGAATCTTTAGATGGGTAGGCTTTATCTCTCAGGAGGGTTGGCCCGAGTATATTGAAAAGAATAAGCATCTAAGCCACTGAATTTAATTTGCACTCTGACTGTTCTGCTCTGGCCAAGGGGAGGCCCTCTTTAAGCGTCAGTCTGCCCCCAGTAGATGAAGGGCGATCTAGTTCCTTGCTCCTCAGAGGGTCCACTGAGAAAGCGTCACTGACCTGGCGTACGGCTCTCCTCTCAAGGGCAGCACGTGGCCTGGTGCTTCTTTAGTCTATGGTTCCCGGCTTTGTTCCTTAGACACATGTTAGTGTTAATAGTTCTTGGAAAAAAGCCTTCAGTGGAAGGCCCTGCATGTACCAGGCCAGTTCCTGTGCACATTTTATGCTAAGGATTCTGGGTAGCCCTGCAGTAAGGAGGCCTGTCTGATGTTGTCATGACCTGTGGTCACTCAAGTTTATTTGACGGCAGAATCCTTTTCAGAGGACACCTACCTGTAAGACACACCCCACCTGTAAGACACACCCCAAACTGAGACAGTTTCAAAAACACCCTCTCAATGAAAAGGGTCCTTTCACATGAACAATGTTTTCAGGGAAGGCAGGCTGAAACGGTCCCCCTGGAAATGGGAGACTGCTCCTTACTGATTGCGTTTTGCTGGAAGAAATCGCCGATAAGTGTGCTTCTCTAGAAAGAGCGAAGGGGGGAAAAGTAATTGCTCTTTTACTAGTGTGTCAACTTCTGATTAATACCTTTCTTATTTTTGGTTTCTCAAAACAATATTGAAAGAATGCCTTGTTTAGATCAATAAAATAAGGAAAAAGTTACAAAAGGTTTGCCTTAAATTTATATTTATTTATAGTTAGTCTCTTTCCTGAAAGTACCTGAGATGTGAGAGTTGCAAAAATAGGGCCATTCCAGCGAAATTGTAAAG
The DNA here is from genome assembly GCF_026419965.1 of Kogia breviceps. Taxonomy (NCBI): domain Eukaryota; kingdom Metazoa; phylum Chordata; class Mammalia; order Artiodactyla; family Physeteridae; genus Kogia; species Kogia breviceps. Next base: position 109,090,041 of record NC_081318.1, on the reverse strand, counting down.
TAAGAAGAACGCAGCCGTACGGGCAGGAGGCAACCCTGCCGGAGACTGCAGGCTAGTGGGAGTCATGCAGCCGGGCCCGAGCACCAGCTCGGAGCCTCCTGGCTGCAAGGAAGGCCTTCGCAGCTTCATGGTCCCAACCCCAGGCCTGGTAGATTGCTGCCTAAGTCATAGCAGCAAGGCCAGCTCGGCGGGGCAGGGGAATCTCCTCCAACATCTGGTTACTGCAGATGTCAGTTTAGAGGATTATGCACTATTGGAGTGTTGGTATACAGAATAACTTCTGTATAAAGAGGCCTGAAAAGAAAAAACCTAACAGAGTCAATCCAAATGTTTTTTAAATGAAAAAATGTATTTGTGTACTTGATCTGGCTTGCTGCTTTTAAAAGATTAAAATTGGGGTGCAAGAAGTCTGTGTGCAGCCATATGTCTGATAAAGGGTTAATTTCCAAAATATATAAGGGATTCTTAGAACTAACTCAATAGCAAAAAAACCCCCAAGTAATCCACTTTAAAAATGGACCCAAATAGATATTTTTCCAAAGAAGATATACAAATGGCTGACAGGTACATAGAAATGCAAATTGAAACCACGAGTATCACCTCATACCTGTCAGAATGACTATTATCAAAAAGACAGTAAGTAACAAGTGTTGGCAAGAACGTGGGAAAAAGGGAACCCTCGTGCACTGCTGGTGGGAATGTGCGTTGGTGCAGCCATTATGGAAAACAGTATGGAGGATCCTCGAAAGACTAAAAATAGAACTATCACATGATCCAGCAATTCCACTCCTGGATGTATACCCAAAGAAAACTAAATCAGTATCTCAAAGAGATATCGGCACCCTCGTGTTCATAGCAGCATTATTCACGAGAGCTAGGATGTGGAAACAATCTAAATGCCCATCGATGAATGAATGGGTGAAGAAAAGGTGATACAATGGAATATTATTCAGCAATAAAAAAAGAAGGAAAGCCTGCCATTTGCAACGACATGGATGAACTTGGAGGATATTATCCTAAGTGAAATAGGCCAGACCCAGAAAGACAAATGCTGCATGATCTCACTTTTGTGTGGGATAAAAAAAAAAAAAAAAAAAAAAAAAACCCAAACACTGAGCTCGTAAGACCAGAGAGGAGAATGGTGGTTGCCAGGGGCTGTGGGGAGGAGAAAGTGGGGAGATGCTGGTGAAAGGATACGGACTTTCAGTTATAAGATGAGTAAGTTCTGAGGACCTAGTGTAGAGCATGGTGACTATAGTTAATAATATTCTATTGTCGGGCTTCCCTGGTGGCGCAGCGGTTGAGAGTCCGCCTGCCGATGCGGGGGACGCGGGTTCGTGCCCCGGTCCGGGAAGATCCCACGTGCCGCGGAGCGGCTGGGCCCGTGAGCCGTGGCCGCTGAGCCTGCGCGTCCGGAGCCTGTGCCCCGCAACGGGAGAGGCCACAGCAGTGAGAGGCCCGCGTACGGCAAAAAAAAAAAAAAATTCTATTGTCTACTAGAAATGTACTAAGAGAGTGAATCTTAAACTTTCTCACTACACACACAAGAAAGGTAACTGTGAGGTGAAAGAAGGGTTAAAAAAATCATCTGAATACATATTCTGCATATTATCACAGGGCTAGAAAATAATCAGTCAAATAAAAATTCATTAACTAGGAAAATACTCCAATGAGGAGCAGAAAGTTCTATTTAATTTTTATCTCATTTTCTGTTCCTTAATGCATAACATGTGCATTGTAATTAAATAATCATTTATTACGGGGACGTTCTCACTAAGTATTTTGCTAACAGCGATGCAGAGCCAAACGATTTTAGGCCTTCCTGCTCTAGCCTCGTCCGCTGGTTTTGCAGCAGTAATGAGGGGTATCGGAAATAATTGTCTGTAATGACACGTGGCTTCTCTGGGCCAGCGTGTGCCTCGTTCAGCCGTGTAAGCTGGCTCCAGGGCCCTGCCTGGAATTTGAGTTACAAGTGCTGATGGAGTTGGTGAAGTGGAGGTAAACACAGCTGGGACTGCCCGACGGCCTCTGCGTGACCTCGGACACCACTGTAATTTACCTCTGGAGATGTACGTGTGCATCTGCCCTGGCACGACAGGACCTGCCATGATGCTTTTCAAGTGGTCTTGTCTGTGTTTTCTTGGTTACCAGACTCTCACGGAGCCGACAGAAGACAGTGGTTAAAGGCATCTCTTTACAGACAGGCTGGGCTCAGACTGGCCGTGGGGCCACGGGCGCGATCCCGCGCCCGAGTCCTCGCTTGGGGTTGAGGGAAGCGTCTCCACCCCAGTCAGAGCACCGAATGGGGCACTGCATGCCGAGTAGGTCGGCCCTCACAGCAGCAACTCGGTGCCATCTGGGGCACAGGTGAAACAGGGCGGCAGCTGCTCCGGAATTCACACAAGGAGAAAAGTAAACTAAATGACCTGGAACAGCTTTTCTTCTTCTGAAGGTCTCTATAGCAGAAAATACCGGTGATTCTCAGGAAGGAGCTGTGGACATCAAATACAAGCTGTCTCTTTTTTTTTTTTTGTGGTATGCGGGCCTCTCACTGCTGTGGCCTCTCCCGTTGCAGAGCACAGGCTCCGGACGCGCAGGCCTAGAGGCCATGGCTCACGGGCTTAGTTGCTCCGCGGCATGTGGGATCTTCCCGGACCAGGGCACGAACCCGTGACCCCTGCATCGGCAGGCGGATTCTCAACCACTGCGCCACCAGGGAAGCCCGAAGCTGTCTCTTAATGAAAGGAAATCCAGACTAGTAGCACAAATGGTGTGAACAAGCCGTTCATACACAGTCAACCACGGCCCAGCAAAGACTCTCCTTTTTCTGACAGTATTTCCCAGACTTTCCGCTCTGATTTTTGGTGCAGACATCAGGTAGCCCTGGTTGTCGGCCCTGCTTTCAGAATACTTTGTAAGGATCCACACCAAGAGGGGAATCATTGGTTTTATGGGCTGGGTGTGTGGATTATACTATAAAGTGGACATAAAATCATCAGGCCTTTGTTGCCTGAAGTTGGAGCCACTGCAGTTAAATCTTTACCACGAGTATTTTGCTGACGCTGGTTATAGCCTGCCTATTGATGCAGTGTCTGTGGAACATACAAACGGTGACCCAGTATTGAAAATCAACCCCAAACAAGGTTTTGTTATCTTTGTCTTTGGAGGTCCCTTATCCTCTGAATGGTGTCACAGTAGGGGGTGTCGTCTTTTTTTTTTTTTAACATCTTTATTAGAGTATAATTGCTTAACAATGGTATGTCAGTTTCTGCTTTATAACAAAGTGAATCAGCTATACATATACATATATCCCCATATCTCCTCCCTCTTGTGTCTCCCTCCCTCCCTCTCACCCTCCCTATCCCACCCCTCTAGGTGGTCACAAAGCACAGAGCTGATCTCCCTGTGCCATGCGGCTGCTTCCCACTAGCTATCTAGTTTACATTTGCTAGTGTATCTATGGCCATGCCACTCTCTCACTTCGTCCCAACTTACCCTTCCCCCTCCCCCTATCCTCAAGTCCATTCTCTAGTAGGTCTGCGTCTTTATTCCTGTCTCGCCCCTAGGTTCTTCTGACCATTTTCTTTTTCTTTTTTAAGATTCCATATGTATGTGTTAGCATGCGGTACTTGTTTTTCTCTTTCTGAATTACTTCACTCTGTATGACAGACTCCAGGTGCATCCACCTCACTACAAATAACTCAGTTTCGTTCCTTTTTATGGCTGAGTAATATTCCATTGTATATATGTGCCACATCTTCTTTATCCATTCATCTGTTGATGGACACTTAGGTTGCTTCCATGTCCTGGCTATTGTAAATAGAGCTGCAGTGAACATTTCACATGACTCTTTTTGAATTATGGTTTCCTCAGAGTATATGCCCAGGAGTGGGATTGCTGGGTCGTATGGTAGTTCTGTTTTTAGTTTTGTAAGGGACCTCCATACTGTTCTACATAGTGGCTGTATCAATTTACATTCCCACCAACAGTGCAAGAGGGTTCCCTTTTCTCCACACCCTCTCCAGCATTTATTATTTGTAGATTTTTTGATGATGGCCATTCTGACCCGTGTGAGATGACTTGTGCTCTAATTGATCCAATGCTTAAAATTGTTCTCTGAGGTTAAATTTTACAGGAGTCCTATCACACCTTTCCAAATGCTTACTGTGTTGGTTTTAAACAGCATACCTTTCTGGAAAATTTAATCTATATTTAATATTTTTTTAAAAAGGAAAGTACTCTCTTTACGAGGGTTTGTTATGTCTAAGATTTATTCTCCTCACCCCCCCCATGGTGTTAAAAGTAAGCAAGCGTGGTTATGCTTGTGATATGAGAGATATTCAACAAGTCCCAACTATTATCCACACACACACTCGCAATTCACCAAGAATAGTTAGTCTGAGAAGCAGTTTGAAATTCTCATATTAGAAAAAAAGTGCTGTGTCAATATTTTAATTCCCTGTGAATGATCTGTGGAGGTGTGTGGACAGAACCATTCATGTTTCCAGAGATTTGTATAGAACTGGGTGCTGTCTGAGGCACTGGTGTCCATAGGTGACATGGTCGGAGGACCATGTGACCAGTTAATGGAGCGTTGGAACCTACCCGGATCTTTCAACCTCAGTTGCTTCTGTAACACCACAAGGAAGAAAGCCAGGCTAGAAGGATAACAGGAAACAGAAACCAGCTAGCTTAATTCTCACCAAGAAGATGTTGAAATGGGACAGATGCCTGGAGTGGCTGTGCTTTAACAATCGCAAACACAAGTGTCCTACAGTCCATTGAAGATGGAACTCGAAACTCACAATGCTATTTTAAAATAATATGTTCAACCCTTTAAAATAAGTGGAAGTGTTACTTACTTTTAGTATGTATGCTTTAGCCACATGAAGTATTTTGATGCTGTTGATGTCATACACTATTACATGACTTTTTCTACCCAAATTAGCTAAGTATGAATTCCATCCGCATTATCTCAGTAAACTTCAATACGATCTTTACTGAGTGTAGCAATACACAGGGATGATCATTGGTATGTGTATAGAAAGTTCCACCCCAGCTTCACAACCCGCTGTGGGAGGCCCGAAGAGAGTATAATTTTAATGTATCTTCTATTAGGGAAAACCTGGAGCCACCACGCCCTCCCGGCCCGTGGACCCGTGGGCGCTGAGGTCCTTGTCGCTGTTCCACAGGACACACCACAGGCCACTGCCACACGGGCGGGCCTGTCAGCCCTTAGACGGCTTTGGGGAAGGAAATCTGACCCTCGACCCCCGGGTCACTTTTGACACTTGGGGATTAGCCAGCTCTTCCTGAGCTGGGCTCCTGGCTTTGCTCGTGCTCCTGCGGACCTTCCCCTGGCAGCCTGGCCACGGCCCCCTGGCCACCCCTCGTGGCCTTTCCCAGGGCCGCGGGTGCGAGGCTCTGCCCAGCGTGGAACCGACCGGATGGGGTCCGGCAGGGCCATCTCAGGAACAGGGCCACAGGGAGCCGGGGGCTCTTTCACAATATGGAACGATAAACTCAGACACAATCAGGGCTGTGTGTCGACAAGCTCAGAGGCGCGCAAACCCCTTGCTTACACGCGTCGTGGTGGCAGATTCTAAAGGAGCCCGGGTGGGAGCCTGCCCGTCTTACCTGCAGAATTCCCACACACCCTCACGGCCGTGGACTCCCACGTGGCCTCTGAAAATGCTTCTTGAGTCGCCCCTTCGCCTGCTCCCACCCCGACCCAGCTGTCACTGCTGGCGAGCGACGGACAGCCTCCCCAGTCGTGGGCCACGCCCCGGAGGTCCACCCTGCTCCCCCTCTGTCTCTCCAGCTGTTTCTAATCGTGACAGAGCGTACATAGCACAACACTTACCCCCATAACCATTTTTAAGGGGGCAGTTCGGTGGCGTTAGGTACATTCACGTCGCTGGGCACTCGTCGCCGGCATCCGTGCCCAGAACTCTTTCCATCCTGCAGAACTGAAGCTCTGTCCCCAGTAAACGACTCTTCATTCTTCCCTCTCCCCAGCCCCTGGCACCCACCGTGCTGCCTTCTGTGTCTGTGAGTTTGGCTACCCTAGAACTCTCAGATAAGTGTGATCGTGCAGTATTTGGCTTTTCGCGACTGGCTTATTTCACGTAGCGTATCTTTAAGGTTCATCCACGTCATAGCGTGTTGCAGAATCCTCCTCCTTTTTAAGGCTAGTAATATTTTATTGTACATCCACTCATTCATCAATGGAAACTTGGATTGCTTCCGCCTTTTGGCTGTTGTGAATAATGCTGCTAAGAGCATGGGTGTCAACTGTTCTCTTCTAAAGCCCAAATCTGATTAAGTCACTCCCCAGCTCCCTGCACCCATGGGATAAAGGCCAGGGTCTCCTGTAGTTTTCTCCCGCCGGCCCTGACCTGGGTTGTCTGCTCCATCCCTGTGGCTGGGCCTTGCACCTCCGTAGCCCTCTCTCTGCCTGTGTCCATACTCTGCCCTCCATCTAGAATGCGGTTTCAACATCTCTACCTGCTGAAATCGTGTTTCCTCTTTCAAAAAAAAAAAATCCAAACCCCCAAATCCAAAGAGCTCAAGTGTCCTGGCCTCTGCCCGGGGCTCGGCACACGCCTGCTCCCCTTCCCTCCTCCTGTGTGTGTCGGCGTGTCTGTGTCACCTGTAGGATCTGAGCCCCGAGAAGGGTGGGCACCCCATCTGGTTCAGCCTGGAAATCCTGGTCTTCCCTAAGTGCCTAACTCGCTGGAAATGTCCCTCGGGCAGTGTGACAGCTCCCGACCCTCAGGAGAGCCCTGCTGAGTCATTCCTTTGCAGATTGCTGATGCTGCCCAGGTCACAGCTCTTGGCGTGAGTGTATCTGGTCCCCAGAGAGTGACCTGTGGGGTCGGGACAGCCCTAGGAAGCCTTGACACAAAGATGAGGCTCAGCCTTCTTTGGTCCGGTTAGGGTCACGACCCTCTGAAGTCTACGTGTCCAAGGTTAAAGGGAGCTTTTGGAGAGCTGCGCTCACGCACGTGTCCCCGCCATGTTAACCCACTGTCCCCTGGCTCGCTCGGCTCCAGCCTCACTGGCCACTGCTTAGTCTCTCAAGCTGAAGCTCTTACCGCCCCCGCCCCGGGGCCTCTGCACAAGCTGTTCCCGCTGCCTGGACAGCTCGTCCCGGATCTTCCATTGTAACCTCCTTCTCACCTTGGGGAGTATTTGTTTGCTCTTTAAGTGTCTCTCCAGCTGGACCACGAGGGCAGAGCTCTCACCTGCTTCCTTCACCTGTGTACTCACAGAGCCCAGCACCACCGTACGTTGGCTGACACAAAATGCACCGAGAGTGAAAAAAAACCCCGAATCCCAGCTCCGCAGCTCTTGCTTTAGCTGAGTAGGTTTGCTCCAGTCCCGTGTCCTCCCTGGGCCTTAGTTTTCTCTCCTGTAATACGATGAAGATTCCCGTGGCTGGCGTGTCTCCGGGGGCTTCACGGACAGGCGCTGAGCCAGCGCTTTTGCTCGCTGACGAGGAGAAGCAGCTCCGAGCCTTGCAGAAGAGACTGACGCACCGTCCTTCCTCGGGCAGAATTTATTGCTTAACGAGTTACGTGCGGAGGGGTGGGTTCTGGGGGAGCGACGCGGCGTCCGCAGCCCTGATCGCGCACCTTGGCCTCTGATGGCCTGGCCTGGACCCTCACATTTAAACCCTTTCTATTCTTCAAACATTAGACTTCTTTCAATAGTGTCAGTAATCAGTCAATCAGTAGTAGTAATAATAATAATAATAATAACGATAAATGAGCGACCCTGCCCCGTGCTAGCCGTGCTCCACCGAAAGCAAGGTGAATGCTGCTCTCCCCAGAAACCTCGGGGGTCTGTCCCGCCCATGAATGTGGCCCTGTGACGGAACAAGGGAAGATGCCACCAGGTAGAGAGGGGCCCCTGGCCGCCCGGGCTGGTAGCAGGGGATGCTGGCCGGGCTCTTGCACACGAGGGCTGCCGACATCAGTGGCCAAGGTGCAGATGCCGGGCAGGCCGTGCGGAAAGGGGCGAGTTTATGGCTCCCGGTGGGGATGCAGCGGCTGCAATGCGACGGAGGCCGGCGGGGGGCCGTCCCGGAGGAAGGGCCGGCCGGGGCGAGCGTGGGCTCTGACCCCCTGGAGCCCGCTGCCCCAAGCCGCTCAGCTGCCGGCGACCCTGAGGACAGCGCCCCGTGGGGACTGGGACAGGAGCCAACAGAAGAAAATGTGGGTTCCCAGCACCAGGAGAGGCCCTCCTCCAACTGTGCAAACAGTGCCCTCCCTGCAAGCGTTTCAGGGATGCGGTTTTGAGGAGAAGTGTGTTATTGTAGCTTTCTTAGGTCAGGGAGAGAATGCAGCCCGGCGCACATTCCTCAGAGCAGACTACTCTGATTATTACCAGTTTAATATGGGTTCTGCTTATCTAGGGAAAATCCCTGTGGTTCCCTGACATGTTTCACTGTCATAACTGCGTGTTGGAGTAAATAGGACTTCACGGCCCGGCGCCTGGAGGAACTCAGCCCTCGGCGCGGGGGGCTGGGAGACCTCCGACCCCGGGAAGTACGGAGGCGTCCCAAGAAATGAGCCCAGCACCGCGCGGCCCGGCTGCGAGGCGGTGCCTGGCGGCCCGGTGCGTGCGCAGCTTGCGGAGCTGCTCTGCGGCCCGGGAGTCCCCGAAATGTCCCGGCCTGCGGTCGCCAGAGCCGCCTCCCGCCTGGCCACGCCTTCTCCTCCCGGGGTTTCCCACGTGATCCCAGAGCGCTGCCTGTGCCTTTCAAAGCTCGGCTCACACGGCGGCTTCCCCTTGAGACGGCGCTGCCTTCCCCGGGGCGGCGGGCGGCGGCAGGGCGAGAGCGGAGCTGCAGTCCCTGCGGGGGAGGCTCGCGGACGCCCTGGGAGAACCGTGGGTTATACAGTGGTTTGCTAGCTGCCCCGGGGCCAAAAAGCAAGTTACAATGAAAATGCAAAGGCTCTCACACGGGTCAGAATGGCCATCATCAAAAAATCTACAAACAGTACATGCTGGAGAGGGTGTGGAGAAAAGGGAAACCCTCTTGCACTGTTGGTGGGAATGTAAATTGATACAGCCACAAAACTACAGATAGAACTACCATACGACCCAGCAATCCCACTCCTGGGCATATACCCAGAGAAAACCCTAATTCAAAAAGAGTCATGTACCACAATGTTCACTGCACCTCTATTTACAATAGCCAGGAGACGGAAGCAACCTAAGTGCCCATCGACAGATGAATGGATAAGGAAGATGTGGCACATTTATACAATGGAATATTACTCAGCCATAAAAGGAAACGAAACTGAGTTATTTGTAGTGAGGTGGATGGACCTGCAGTCTGTCATACAGAGTGAAGTAAGTCAGAAAGAGAAAAACAAATACCGCATGCTAACACATATATATGGAATCTAAAAAAAAAAAAAAAAGAAAGGTCATGAAGAACCTAGGGGCAGGACGGGAATAAAGACACAGACCTACTAGAGCATGGACTTGAGGATATGGGGAGGGGAAGGGTAAGCTGTGACGAAGTGAGAGAGTGGCAGGGACATATACATACTACCAAAGGTAAAATAGCTAGTGGGAAGCAGCCGCATGGCACAGGGAGATCAGCTCGGTGGTTTGTGACCACCTAGAGGGGTGGGATAGGGAGGGTGGGAGGGAGGGAGACGCAAGAGGGAAGAGATATGGGAGCATATGTATACGTATAGCTGATTCACTTTGTTATAAAGCAGAAACTAACACACCATTGTAGAGCAGTTATATTCCAATAAAGATGTTAAAAAAGAAAAAAATGCAAAGGTTGGCAAATCCGAGAGGCTCCTGTCCCAGGTGACCTGGGGTGGGCGGGGGCCGCATCTCTGTGGACACCTGCTGCCTGGCCCTTCCTTCAGGTGATTCACATGAGCTCGAACTCTTTGGGTTTTTTTTTATTGATTGATCGATTGAGCTCTTAACTGATCTGCTTTACAATAAGCTGGTTTTGTTGGAAGCCGACAGACCCAGTTCCTAAGGGACATTGATGATTTCTTCAGTCTCTGAGGAAAAGTTTCTGTTTCGCTCAATTTGTGAAGAAGGCAGGTGCCCTCCCTCCCCCTCGGTGGACAACCTCCACAGCCGTCAGCGGGTGCCGAGTGCCGCGGCCTGGGGCCTTGTCCACCCCGGAAGACGAGAGCCTGCCCACCGGGCTGCCTGTTCCCCGTCTGTTCTCTGCCTGGACTCCCATCCGCCCTTTCTGGAAGGTCTGAAGGCCTGGCGCTCCACGCTTCCCTCCCTCCGATCGCCTGGCCCGGATCAGGCAGCTCCTGGGCCGAGCGCCCAGCCCGGAGCAGGAACCTGGCCATCCAGTTCCCCCCACCTTGACCTTCGCTGACCTTGAGCAAGTTTCTCAGGTTTCACCTCTGATGAAACTTGAGCAAGTTTCACCCCCAGGTCATCCTTCCGCTGGTGTGTGCCGGACCGGGTGACCTTGCGTGAGAACCAGCTGAGGACTGGAACCGTCCGGCAGGAAGGGTGTTTGCCCGGACGGGGGGGGTGCTGGCGGGGCTGGCGGGGCCGGGCCGCCTCGACCGGGCCCAGAGCCTCATGCCTGCCTGCGCCCCGGCCTCCTGCGAGCTCCTCAACACAACCGCTCTGGACGGCTCAGCGAGGCTGTTTCACACACCGATGTCCTTTGTTCCCGAAGCGGGGGCCCTTAGTCTCCATCGCAGCTTGACAGCGAGCCCGGATGTGTGAAATCTGCTTGGGAAAGTCTGGAGCACCCGGTGGCCAAAGCCCTGGGCGCAGTAGGAAATCAAGCAGCACCTCTGCTCTCACCCCCCTGCCGTGGTGGCAGGTCCTGAGGGCATGCCGTCTCTCCATCCTTGTCCGTCGTCTCTGTGCTCACAGGGAAAGGCCCCTGCCGACCCCGGGGGCAGAGCCTTCACCGTGGCCGGGCCTCACGTCCGCACATGTGTGCGTAGAGCCCCTTGGAGGGTGCCCCAGCAGTTCCACGGCCGCTTCAGGTTCTGTTTACACACGCACCAGAGTCCCACACCAGAGCCGTTCTAGACATCCCCATTTTCCCCGCTGCGTCCATCCTCTCCTTGGCCCCCACGGTGACCTCTCGGGTCGGCCCTCACCATCTCCCATGAGGGCAGTGTCACTGCTTCCTCCTTGCCTCCCTCCCTTGCTCTTTCTTGGAGCTTCTCGGCACGGCTGCCAGAGCCGTCTCTAAAACAGCGGTTTGAAACCTTGGCTGCACATTGGAATCCCCTGGGGAGCCTTAAAAAATCCCAGCACTGGCCCCAGTCCCTGGTATTCTGCTGTAATTGCTCTGGAGTGGACCTCGTAGGTGTTTTGTGGAAGTTCTCCATATGGTTTAGCTAGCATTGTTCTGAAATGTTCTAAAATGCTAATCGCATCAGGTCACGAGCTCCTGAACCCTGTTAGGTGATCCTTCTATCTGATGTTCAAAATGGAACATATCTGGACACAGTGTACACATTTACACTCGTGCATTAACTCATCCAGCCCAGGGACATTATTTAGGAACTGGTTACTATAGCTGCATATGACACACGGCTGTTTTCCTCATAAGTGCATGACCTGTGCGGGTCTGTCCTTGAAGTAACCACATTTAGCTGTGCAACTTCTTCTCTCCCCTTCTTTCCCTCCTCTTCCCCTCGTAGTTCCTCCCTCCCACTCACAGACACACACCAGGATCAGTGTCATCTATGCTGAACCGCATGGTCTGCATCGTGAACTCTTCTGAGTTTGAGTGCCTTCCTCTTTTGTTCACCGTTTTCTTGTCAAGCAGACTTCCACCTCCTCGAGGTCAGTCCTTGAGCTCTGTGTGTTCACGGGGCTTATCAGCACAGAGCTGAACATGCCTGGATGAACCAGGGTGCTTCTGGGAGCCTCAGTGTAAGAAAACATTGGGTTTCTCCAGCTCTGAGCTTGCGTTTGCTCTTAAAAATTACATGACTCTGTGACAGTTTGTTGGTTAAGAAGGGAATAAATACAAAAGGTGAGGTAGACCCTTGGCTCCTGAAAAATATTCACAAAACATGGAAAACCAGATGGGTAAGGGCAGAGAGAATAAAGGCATCTTGTAAGCAACATTGGTAGCTTAAGAGTTTAAGGAAAACTCATGAGTTTTCACTATTTAAGTAAAACAGATGGTCATCCTGTATTTACGTGTAAGGTAATACCTGGAAAACTAAGGAGCTTGTCTGATGTGTCAGAGTCAGTAAAGCAGCTACGAGTGCCGCTTACATAACTTCTTTTTTTTTTTTTTTTTGCGGTACGCGGGCCTCTCACTGTTGTGGCCTCTGCCGCTGCGGAGCACAGGCTCCGGACGCGCAGGCGCAGCGGCCACGGCTCACGGGCCCAGCCGCTCCGCGGCACATGGGATCCTCCCGGACCGGGGCACGAACCCGCGTCCCCTGCATCGGCAGGCGGACCCTCAACCACTGCGCCACCAGGGAAGCCCAATAGTTAACTTTTAACATGGAAAAATTGAATTTCGGGTTCACTTGCAGGTCAAAAGTCCATGTGTTTCCTTAGTCTGTTTGTTGCTCAATCATCTTTTGGAAAACTGTCCGCTTTTGGACATTTTTTTCTTGAAGGCACTGTTTGTTGAATGACTGACAGGATGAAAAAGCACCAGTTATGTAAGTGTGAAGAAGATGGGGTGTTTTCGCTGGCTCAGGTTAAGTGTGAGCCGACAACAGCGTGGTGTGGCTGCAGCAGCATGTTGGTGGAAGCGCAGGGTCCTGACCCCACGAGGTGATGGTCCAGTGCCCGGTGCTGGGCAGGGGTGAGTAGACTCTGCTGGCTGATTCAGGGCACATCTTAAAGGGACCATGGCGCGTGGGAGTTTGTGGAGTGGAGTGTAGCCAAGAGGAGAGTTAGAAACCATGCATGAGCAGTTCAGCTTGATGGAAGGACTCATGGTGATAACAGCCCTCCTTAGGTGTTGGCGGTGCCGATATGTATAGTGTTAGGTAGGGTTCTGATTTCATTCTTTTACATGTAGCTGTCCAGTTTTCCCAGCACTGCTTATGGAAGAGGCTGTCTTTTCTACATTGTATATTCTTGCCTCCTTTATTATAGATTAGGTGACCGTAGGTGCCTGGGTTTATCTCTGGGCTTTTTATCCTGTACCACTGATCTGTATTTCTGGTTTTGTGCCAGTACCATACTGTCTCAATTACTGTAGCTTTGTAGTGTAGTCTGAAGTTGGGGAGCCTGATTCCTCCAGCTCTGTTTTTCTTCTCAAGATTGCTTTGGCTATTTGAGGTCTTATGTGTTTCCATACAAATTGTAAGATTTTTTGTTCAAATTCTGTGAAGAATGCCATTGGTAATTTGATAGGGATAGCATTGAATCTGTAGACCGCTTTGGGTAGTATAGTCATTTTCACAGTATTGATTCTTCCAAACCAAGAACATGGTATATTTCTCCATCTGTTTCTGTCATCTTTGATTTCTTTCATCATTGTTTTATAGTTTTCTGAGTACAGGTCTTTTGCCTCCTTAGGTTGGTTTATTCCTAGGTATTTTATTCTCTTTGTTGCGATAGTAAATGGGATTGCTTCCTTAATTTCCCTTTCTGATCTTTTGTTGTTAGTGTATGGGAATGTGAGGGATTTCTGTGCATTAATTTTGCATCCTGCAACTTTACCAAATTCATTGATTAGCTCTAGAAGTTTTCTGGTGGCATCGTTAGGGTTTTCTATTATAGTATCATGTCATCTGCAAACAGTGATACTTCTTTTCCAATTTGGATTCCTTCGTTTCTTTTTCTTCTCTGATTGCTGTGGCTAGGACTTCCAAAACTATGTTGAATAAGAGTGGCCCGAGTGGACATCCTTGTCTTGTTCCTGATCTTAGAGGAAATGCTTTCAGTTTTTCACCATTGGGAATGATGTTTGCTGTGTGTTTGTCATTATATGGCCATTATTATGTTGAGGTAGTTTCCCTCTATGCCCACTTTCTGGAGAGTTTTTATCATAAATGGGTGTTGAGTTTTGTCAAAAGCTTTTCCTGGGCTTCCCTGGTGGCGCAGTGGTTGAGAATCCGCCTGCCGATGCAGGGGATACGGGTTCGTGCCCCGGTCCGGGAAGATCCCACATGCCGCCGAGCGGCTGGGCCCGTGAGCCATGGCCGCTGAGCCTGTGCGTCCGGAGCCTGCGCGCCGCAACGGGAGAGGCCACAACAGTGAGAGGCCCGCGTACCACCAAAAAAAAAGCTTTTCCTGCATCTATTGAGATGATTGTATGGTTTTTATTCTTTAGTTTGTTAATATGGTGTATCACATTGATTGATTTGCATATATTGAAGAATCCTTGCATTCCTGGGATAAATTCCAATGGACCGTGGTGTAGGATCCTTTTAATGTGTTTTTGGATTCTGTTTGCTAGTATTTTGTTGAAGATTTTTGCATCTATTTCATCAGTGATTTTGGTCTGTAATTTTCTTTTTTTGTGATATCTTTGTCTGGTTTTGGTATCAGGGTGATGGTGGCCTCATAGAATGAGTGTGGGAGTGTTCCTCCCTCTGCTATTTTTTGGAAGAGTTTGAGAGGAATGGGTGTTAGCTCTTATCTAAATGCTTGATAGAATTCTGTGAAGCCATCTGGTCCTAGACTTTTGTTTGTTGGAAGATTTAAAATTATAGTTTCAATTTCATTACTTGTGATTGGTCTGTTTATATTTTCTAATTCTTCCTGGTTCAGTCTTGGAAAGTTGTACCTTTCCAAGAATTTGTCCATTTCTTCCAGGTTGTCCATTTTATTGGCATATAGTTGCTTGTAGTAGTCTCTTAGGATGCTTTGTATTTCTGTGGTGTCTGTTTTAACGTCTCCTTTTTCGTTTCTAATTTTATTGATTTGAGTCCTCTCCCTCTTTTTCTTGATGGGTCTGGCTAATGGTTTATCAATTTTGTTTATCTTCTTAAATAACCAGCTTTTAGTTTTATTGATCTTTGCTCTTGTGTTCTTTGTTTCTATTTCATTTATTTCTGCTTTGATCTTTATGATTTCTTTCCTTCTACTAACTTTGGGTTTTCTTTGTTCTTCTTTCTGTAGTTGCTTTAGGTGTAAGGTTAGATTGTTTATTTGAGATTTTTTTATTTCTTGCAGTGAGACTGAATTGCTGTAAACTTCCCTTTTAGAACTGCTTTTGCTGTGTCCCATAGGTTTTGGATCATTGTGTTTTCATTGTCATTTGTTTCTATGTATTTTTTAATTTCCTCTTTCATTTCTTCAGTGGTCTCTTGGTTATTTAGCTGTGCACTGTTTAGCCTCCATGTGTTTGTGGGGTGTTTTCCTGTAATTGATTTCTAATCCCATAACTGTGGTCAGAAATGATGCTTGATGATTTCAGTTTTCCTAAATTTTCCAAGTCTTGATTTATGACCCAAGATGTGGTCTATCCTAGAGAATGTTCCAGGTGCACTTGCGGAGAAAGTGTATTCTCCCGCTTTCAGGTGGAATGTCCTATAAATATCAGTTAAATCTATCTGGCCTATTATGTCATTTAAAGCTTGTGTTTCCTTATTTATTTTCTGTCTGGATGATCTGTCCATTGGTGTAAGTGGGGTATTAAAGTCCCCCACTATGATTGTGTTACTGTCGATTTCCCCTTTTATGGCTGTTACCATTTGCCTTATGTATTGAGGTGCTCCTATGTTGGGTGCATAAATATTTATAATTGTTATGTGTTCTTCTTGGATTGATCCCTTGATCATTATGTAGTGTCCTTATCTCTTGTAACAGTCTTTATTCTAAAGTGTATGTTATCTGATATGAGTATTGCTACTCCAGCTTTCTTTTGATTTCCATTTGCATGGAATATCTTTTTCCATCCCCTTACTTTCAGTCTGCATGTATCCCTAGGTCTGAGGTGAGTCTTATATATGCAGCAAATATATATATATATATATATATATATATATATATATATATATATATATATATATATATATATATATGGGTCATGTTTTTGTATCCATTCAACCGGTCTGTGTCTTTTGGTTGGAGCATTTAATCCATTTACTTTCAAGGTAATTATTGATATGGATATTCCTATTACCATTTTGTTAATTGTTTTGGGTTACAAATGAAGGATCAAGGTAAAAACCTACAAGACCAAATAAATGAAGAGGAAATAAACAACTTAACCTGAAAAAGAGTTTAGAGTAATGATAGTAAAGATGATCCCAAATCTCGGAAATAGAGTGGAGGCACAGATTGAGAAAATACAAGAAATGTTTAACCAAGACCTAGAAGAACTAAAGAGCAAACAAACAGTGATGAACAACACAGTAACTGAAATGAGAAATACACTAGAAGGAATCAATAGCAGAATAACTGAGGCAGAAGAAAGGATAAGTGAGCTGGAAGACAGAATGGTGGAAATCACTGCCGAGGAGGAGAATAAAGAAAAAAGAATGAAAAGAATTGAAGGCAATCTCAGACACCTCTGGGACAACACTAAGTGCACCACCATTCGAATTATAGGGGTCTCAGAAGAAGAAGATAAAAAGAAAAAGTCTGAGAAAATATTTGAAGAGATTATAGTGGAAAACTTCCCTAACATGGGAAAGGAAATAGTCACTCAAGTCCAGGAAGCGCAGAGAGTCCCATAGAGGAGAAACCCTAGGAGAAACCCACCGAGAGACACATGAATCAAACTAACAAAAATTAAATTCAAAGAAAAATATTAAAAGCAGCAAGGGAAAAGCAACAAATAACATATAAGGGAATCTCCATCATGTTATCAGTAGATTTTTCAGCAGAAACTCTGCAGGCCAGAAGGGAGTAGCAGGATATATTTAAAATGTTGAGGGTTTCCCTGGTGGCGCAGTGGTTGAGAGTCCGCCTGCCGATGCAGGAGACACGGGTTCGTGCCCCGGTCCGGGAAGATCCCACATGCCGCGGAGCAACTAAGCCCGTGAGCCATGGCCGCTAGGCCTGCGCGTCCGGAGCCTGTGCTCCGCAACGGGAGAGGCCACAACAGTGAGAGGCCCGCATACCGCAAAAAAAAAAAAAAAAAAAAAAAAAAAAAAAAATGTTGAAAGGGAAAAGCCTACAACCAAGATTTTTCTACCCAGCAAGGATCTCATTCAGATTCGACAGAGAAATCCAAAGCTTCACAGACAAGCAAAAGCTAAGAGAATTCAGCACACCAAACCAGCTTCACAACAAATGCTAAAGGAACTTCTCTAGGCAGGAAACACAAGAGACAGTACCGTCTTATTAACTGAAGTTCACAGTTTACTAGCGTTCACCCTTGGTGTTGAACATTCTATGGGTTTGTACAAATGTATAAGGACACGGCTCAACCGTTACAGGATCACACAGAATAGTCCCACTGCCCTAAGATTCCTCTGTGTTCCACCTGTTCATCCTTCCCTTCCCAGAACTTCTGGCAATCACTTGACCTTTTTCTAAATGTATTTATTCCTATGCTTTGTGTCATCCTATGCTTACCACATTCTGATAATGTGAAATTAGATGACCTATAGTGGTGCTTCATAAGTATTTGTTGAATAAATATTTGCGTGAATAATCAGAGTTTTGCAAGATTTCTTATCCATTACATCATCATTATGAGAAAACAATGTTTTCACAGAGATGCGCTGAGGGGACACCGGGTACGTTCCTGACCCCGAGCACGTCTGGGTGGAAGTTGAGCTGGAAGCACGGAGGTCCGCGCTCGTGTCCAGGTGCTGCTGGGCCTCCGGGAGCCTGTGCTGGGTGCCCACGGGTGGCTCAGGGGTGCAGGCTGAGGTGGGTTCCCCACCTGCCCCGAGCACACAGGGGCTTCTGGGGGGGGACGTGCAGGGGGTGCTTCCACCCCACAGAAGAACAGCCTAATTCTAATTTATTTCTGTCGTTCTAAGTTTTCTTACCTTTCCCAGTGAGCAATTTTATTACTCTGAATCACAGAATTCCCATTTAAAGTCATATGATTTTATTTCATTAAATTTATGTATCCTAGTTTGTTCAACCATTCTTTTACTGGGCCAATTTGTGTGGTTTCTTGATATTTCTTTTTTATTAGTGCCTCAGTAGTTTTACACAAAACTGTTTTTCTCTTTTGGATTATTTCCTTGGGGTGTAGTTCAGAAAGTGAAATTACTGCAGTCTCATGGTAAATTTTTGAATTTCACAGTGTGATGCTGATTTTTCAAAGTCCCACATTCTACAAAAAAAAATGTAATGAGGCACACATTTTTAAAATTTAATTTAATGTTTCTTATACAGCAGATTCTTATTAGTTCTCTATTTTATACACATGTCAGTGTATACATGTCAATCCCAATCTCCCAATACATCCCACCACCACCATCCCCAGCCGCTTTCCCCCCTTGGTGTCCATACGTTTGTTCTCTACATCTGTGTCTGTATTTCTGCCCTGCAAACTGGCTCATCTGCACCATTTTTCTACATTCTACATATATATACATTAATATACGATATTTGTTTTTCTCTTTCTGACTTACTTCACTCTGTATGACAGTCTCTAGGTCCATCCACATCTCTACAAATGACCAATTTTGTTCCTTTTGATGGCTGAGTAATATTCCATTGTGTATATGTGCCACTTCTTCTTTATCCATTCATCTGTTGGTGGACACTTAGGTTGCTGCCACGTCCTGGCTGTTGTAAACAGTGCCGCAATGAACACTGGGGTTCGTGTGTCTTTTTGAATGATGGTTTTCTCTGGGTATATGCCCAGTAGTGGGATTGCTGGGTCGTATGGTCGTTCTGGTTTTAGTTTTTTAAGGAACCACGTAACTGTTCTCCACAGTGGCTGTATCAATTTTCATTCCCACCAGCAGTGCGAGAGGGTTCCCTTTTCTCCACACCCTCCCCAGCATCTGTTGCTTGTAGATTTTCCGATGAAGAGGCACACACCTTTTTTTCAGTAGACGTTTCCTTCGTGTCTTTTCTGTCCATTTTTGAGCAGGGCCACAGTGAGCTTCTCATTACTTTGTCTCTATTTCAGGAAGACATTGTAGAGCTTTTCATCTTGTGTTTTGGGAGCCATGGAAGGTTAGGATAGACACCATAGTTTAGAAGGTTATTTGGGCTTGTTCCCAATGTCACAGTGCAGTTCCCTCTGAATAGCAGATGAGCAGGTTTGAGGACTCAGGATGCTGCGTGGCCTGGAGAAGGAACCTGGCTTTGGAGCTGGAGAGACCTGGTCTCGGTCCAGCTCTGCCTGTTACCAACCGCGTCACCATGTGAGCCTTCCGAATGATGAGCACAGAGTGGGAGCCCAGCAAATTACTGTTTTTTCCGATGACGTTAAACAGACACGGCCAGACCTTTGACTCTAACTTCTGCCACGTGTCAGTCTTTTAAAGTAACCCTAAAGAAGGTGAACGAAACAGTGGGAGACGCTCCTTGCTCTTTAAACAAGACGTAAGCTACAGCCTAGGCACCCGTGCATGTGGTGTTTCCACCAGCAACATTTGGGTCTAAAAACAACACAGCCCACTCTGAATCACTTAACGTGAATCCAGTGGATTTCGTTCGTGATGTTTAGTAGGCCCCCTGGGACTGGACATCCAGGTCTCTCGTGTGGATGGGATTCTGTCTTCCGTGTAGGTATGTGTTGCTGTTTCGCTTTCAGGTCCCACCCCTGGGAAGGCTGCAGGGCCTTCACCGAGTCGCCCACCCACACTAAGGAGAGCAGAGTGTCCAGTTGTGGGGAGTTTGCCTCCCACTCTTCTCAGCTGCTTCCAATCAGCCCTGATGTACATAACCCGGGTTGTGTCTTTATCAGTACAATTCTCCCACGTCCGCGCAGATTCCGAGCCACAGAGCGGGGGGAAACAGCCGTGGGTGCTTGTTATAACAGAGCTCTCCTCTCCCCTCACTGTGGTAATCACACTGCACGGATTTCTTTGCTCTGATTAGACAACGTTTCATATCCCAGGTTTGCTAGGAGAGGCACGCTTCTCCCTACATGGGTCTCGAAGGATGTCGTATATAAAAAAAAATCCCTACACATATACACATCTCTCTGTGTGAAAGGTCATTGTCCATATGTGGATTGTTGGAACCAAGACAAATGAGCGTCGCCAAGAGACTGTAAAAGGTGGGCCAACTGTGATGTAATCTCCTTGACCTACAAAGCATTTTGTACCTTGATTGACACAGTTTGTGCAGCACCTGAAAAGTGAATCTGTTTACACCTCACAGACACCGCTGTCTCTGTGCGGGTACGGCTGCTGGAGGTGCGGGGCTTGGACTGGCTGGCCTCGCAAGCTCGAGCACGTGGTGCGCGCCGTCACTCTGGGCGGACCAGGGGCCGGAGATCTAACTGTTCAGCGTTATGGGACTCTAATCTCAGCTTCAGGGGAATTTAGGGCCCCGGAGGAGGAACTAAAAAACCCCCGTGAGCCAGGAGAGGAACCGATGCTGGGGAGATGTGAAAAGTAAGAAATCTAGCCTTTAAGAATGAGGGCGGGCTTCCCTGGTGGCGCAGCGGTTGAGAGTCCGCCTGCCGATGCAGGGGACGCGGGTTCGCGCCCCGGTCCGGGAGGATCCCACGTGCCGCGGAGCGGCTGGGCCCGTGAGCCGTGGCCGCTGAGCCTGCGCGTCCGGAGCCTGCGCTCCGCAACGGGAGAGGCTGCAGCAGGGAGAGGCCCGCGTACCGCAAAAAAAAAAAAAAAAAAAAGAATGAGAGCGCCCGAGGCTAAAAGCCCGAAGTGGAATAACGGGGGAGCGAAGGACTGTTCTAGAACTAGGTCCCAGCTCTAGCAGCTCCCAAGACGTGGAGAGAAAAGGAAACTTCATTTTTGAATTAAGATCGGTCTTCAAAGACGGGCGGGGGATTTGTGGTTCGCTGTGTGAGAAAGAGGCAGGAGTTCTGGCTTCCAAAGCATCTGGATTAAAGTGGGAGTAATAGGTGGCCACGAAAGGGAGGAACTGTAGAGAAGAGGACTCCACGCCCCCCGGGTACCCTTTCTTAACCCTTTATTTAAGATCATAGAAATGGCCCTAGAAACAAGTTACAATAATGGACTGTTGATCATTTATACCTATTGCTTCAGTGATCATATTTTCTCTTTCATCGCTGCTTATTTTCATGGAAAAGTGTACATGGGTTTCTGAGTATAGTTTTGTGGTGTTCCTCTTACTGATTTTGTGCCATCTGGATAGGCAGCCAAAGAGTATTATTCAGTATTCGTCACAGTATTATACAGTGTTATTACTATTCAGTATCATTTCCCAAAAGCTTTCTTTCCTTCCCAGTTCTTTGGAAATAATCAGGCACTGACTTGTGGCATCCCTGAAGAGCTACTTCATGTAAAGCTGTGCTCTGAACTTGACAAATGTGCTTCCCATACCCAGTTAACGGAGCCCTTCCTGCTCGGGTGAGATGAATCTCAGCACGCTGTGGTTGCTTGCCCCACGCGGGGCGGTGTGCTTTAAGCCTGTGCGTTAAAACTCAGCCTGCAAGGGAAACATCGTGGCGCCCTGTCACCAGCGAGGAACAGAGAGGTGCAGCGACCACTCCAAACCCACAGAGCCAAGCCCGAGCCCTGAGCTGTCTGTCTGCTGCCAAGGTAGCTCTGCGTCTCCACCCCACACTGCATCTCCATTCTCATCGCTCAGGGTCAGATGGAAAGAACAGATGGGGTCAAGTTTCAAACATCAGAGGAATTAGGAAATCTGTGCCCGGAAGCCAGCACGACTGGCCTCATCAAACTGCTCCAGGCGCCTCCTTCTCATCTCCAGCCTCTTCTGCCTTTGGCAGATCTCCTCTCCCCCGCTTTTCCTCCTTGATCTTCCCTGGTGAAGTCATTAAGGTCCAGGCTTTGTTGCACTTTGGTTCCTAATTTAGACGGACCCACACGGGCCGATGCAGTTGGAAAGGTGTGGAATTCTCTGGACAGCAGTAGAGTCGTGGACGGGTCCAGTGTGTGTTTAAGATGAAAAGACAAGGCGTGGGGGAGGAGATAGAACGAACAAAAAAAAAAATAGATGTTTTTCCATGAATGCTAAACCTACGCTTAACGGGAAGAGTCCTCGTCCCATGAGATCCCCCCGAAGTAGTTTACCGTCCGCGCACACAGAGCTTTTACTCCGAGGCGGGGCCAGCCTGGGACCGTCTGGGCGTCACGTGGCACCAGCGAGGCCAACAGAAGTGCATCGGGAGCCCGGCAGTGGGCGCTCTGTGAAGGGCCGGGTCTGCGCAGCGAGGGGAGCTCAGCAGTGGGTGGGAGGGTTCGTGGGACACGCTGTCCGTGAGGGTGACGTAGAGGAAGCAGAGCGGTGCCCCCAGGACTGGAGGGGCTTCTCAGCTTGTCCGGGGATGTAAATTCCAACTGCTCTCTTCTTCCACTAGGAAGTAAGGCTGAATCAGCCGGCACGGGAGTTCTTGGGCTTCTTCGCTTGGTGCTGCACGTTTTTCTTCTTTTCCTTGCCTTTCACCTCCCCACGCAGCCCTCGGGGAGTGAAAACCGAACGTGGAAAATAGAGGTTTTAGTACATTTTTGTCACCTGAGCACCACTGTCCGTCACTGCTAATGGAAGGGCAGTTTCCCGTCAACCTTCTTGTTTCAGCAGCGCTTCATGACGTGTGATGCACAAGAAACCAGAAAAATTGTACCAGGTGTTTTGGGTTTATTTGCCCAAACATAATAGGAGATTTTTTTTTTTTTTTCCTTTTAAAAGAATGATCTTTCCTGGCCTAAAGGAAAACTGCAAAGCACAAGTAAACATCAGTTTTTGATGTATAGCAATATATTTCTTCAAACTGCGTCTTTAATATTCAGAGTTTAATTTTAAAGTGCATGCAGGCTTACGTACGAACCTATCGATACAGAATGAATGTTTAACAGTAGGTCGTGTGTATTAGTCACAGGCCCGTTTGGCTGTCAAGTAGAAGGAATTCCAATTCGTAATAATTGTGTCGATTATTCTTCTCCACCAGTAAGCCAATTTAATGGAGAATAATGTAATGTAGTGTCTGTTGGTTGTAATTTCAAGAATCCAGAACTGGGTATTTTTCACAGAGCAGCCTGTATTGCTTTGTTAGGAGAATCTACTAGAATCCAGACATCCAGAAAGAGCCCCTCACGTTCTCAGAGTCCATTTGCCCTTTTGTGAACAACACGGGGGTTGGGGTCACCGGCCCCCGCGCGGTGGAAAATGTGAGTGTAACTTTACAGTCGGCCCTCGGTATCCATGGCTTTGACCAACAGCAGATCGTCCGGTGCTGTAGTATTTACCATTGACAGAAACCCGTGTGTAAGTGGACCTGCACAGTTCAAACCTGGGTTGTTCCAGGGTCCACTTTACAGACAAAAGCACATAAATAGATGCAAACCAAACAGAGATCCCACTGATGTTTATGTACTTTTTCCCCCCTCATTCGATCCTTCAAATTTTCACTCAGTGGCTATTTGCTCTTATTTTATGGCTAATTTAAACCTAATTAGAAACCAGAAGCTCTTCCATGACCACAAGGGATTTTATTTTATTTATTTCTTTTTTTTTTCACAAGGGATTTTAAAAGTTGGACAGCAGCAGGAAAAAATAGTGTAGCGATTATATAGCAAGGTAAAGGCTGCTAACAACACGAGAATAGAATTTCTCATTGACCTTCATTGACTTCTGGATTTAGAACTTCTCCTAACAGCCTCTAGAACAAAGAAAAAGTCAATGAATAAAAGACCTGAAAAGGAGACATAAGCCTAGTGGGCAGGTCATCTGTGCGACAGCAAACAGCCCACACAGGCCAGAGGCCAAGGGGCTTGGTGTCTCCCGGCATCGTCTACAGAGGGGGTCCCCTACATGCCGCACCACAAACCAAATATGGTGACATCGGGAGGCTTAGAGCAAATGTTTTACAAATATCCAAAAGCATTGGAATGAGCATTCTCAAGGCTTACAGAGGTCAACCTGAGTTATCAGGGAGGTGTCGACACTTTTTTGGAGATTGCTTGACCCTTACTAAATGGGGGACCCGATGAGGATTTTCCCATCTACTGTCTCGGAAATGTAATTCTGGAATTCCTTAGCTTCCTGGAGATTCTTGCTGCATTCTGGGCTTTTCCTGTATGAATACTTAGATGTTCTAAGTAAGTAACTCCCTAGGGAGGAGAAGGGTGCATGAGGAGTAACCTTTGCTGATGACTCATGTGCTGTGTGGAAATTCCCCGTGCCAGTGAGCTGTCCTGAGCGAGTCTGAAGAGTTAATGCACTTCCGAAAGCCTCTAATTTATTATCCGGGAGAGTAATTTCCTCGCCAGAAGTATCTAGGTGATACTAACACACTTGTAGCCTTTAAAAGATCAGTTCTGTTTTAAGGTCAAAAATACAGAGCAAGGGCTGGAAAGTCATTAAAAACGGACAGGCTGTTTCCCATTTTTGAAAGCATTCATTAAAAGGCTCCTGTTGCAAAAGGAACAAGAAATAGCTTGGGATCGTGGCCGCATGAATCGTGTTGTACATGTTAACTCTGGCTGGAGAAAGGTCTGCAAATCAAACCAGGGCACATGGACAGTGATTCCCCCCCCCCCGTCTCCACTGCTAACATGTGCTGATATTCATGGCAGGGCTGAAGGCGCTGGGGACACAGAGTAAGTGAACTAATTTTTCTACAGAATGAAGTTGAGTCGTATAGCCTCTGTCATTACAAAACTATTCTCTGCTGCCGCATTCCTCCGCAACTCTGGAGAGGGGTTCCGGAAGTCTCTTCCTATCATGGATTATGAAAAAGATGAACTGTTCCAAAAAGCTGGAGATCGTTTCTAGCCTATGTTTTCCTAACTGTGGCCACATGGCTGAAGTTCAGTGCAGACAGGACATCTGAATAAAGTGCTAAAATGTCCCCATGAGCGTGTGGAGAGCCGCCCTGTGGAGGCTGGCTCCTTTCTTGCTTCTCTTTTTTTGCAACTTAACACATTCCTTCGACTTGGAGAGACTCCTTTTCGTTCGGTGGTGTTCTTACCTTCAGAAATATAAAATACAATTTGCGAATCACCGTAATCTAGTTTGACTTTGGAGAATTACAGCCCAAGTTTTAGAAAATCACAGAATTGATAACCAAAGAATCACAGGATTGTTAACACTGGTTAAAATATCGTGGCATTTGATAGAAAACGAGTTATCGCCATGCCTCCATTATTTTCAGACTTTCGCAGCCCCTTTTCAACACGGAGACTGTTCTGGTGTTGGAGCCTGGGCGCGGGGGGTGGGTGGCAGGTGGCCGAGGCAGGGGGTGCCCGGCGGTGCCCGGACGCGGCGAGGGCTGGCGCGCCTCTGCCGGAAGAGAACCCAGATTCTGCAGGAGATTCGATTAGAACGCATGATAGCGGACTGTCTTCACGACCGCGTGGAAGCAACTCTTTTCACCATCAAGTTTGGTTTGCTGAATCACCAAAAAAAAAAGGGACAGGTCAAAAAAACCTTGATTTTTCTTTTCTTTAAAAAATGTATTTATTTATTTTTGGCTGTGTTGAGTCTTCGTTGCTGTGCGAGGGCTTTCTCTAGTTGCGGCGAGTGGGGGCCACTCTTCATCGCGGTGTGCGGGCCTCTCACTGTTGCGGCCTCTCCCGTTGCGGAGCACAGGCTCCGGACGCGCAGGCTCAGTAGTTGTGGCTCACAGGCCTAGTTGCTCCGCGGCATGTGGGATCCTCCCGGACCAGGGCTCAAACCCGTGTCCCCTGCGTTGGCAGGCAGACTCTCAACCACTGCGCCACCAGGGAAGCCCTGATTTTTCGATTGATATTAGGAAGGTAAGAGATAAACTGTGCCCGGCAGGTTGTTCCGGCTGCTCCTGGGGTCGGTGGCGCGTTCCTCTTCTTTGCAGTGGACCCCAGCAAAGACTAATGATGTGCTCGCCATTCCTAAGCTTGGAAAATGATACAGCGAGAAAAAATACATGATTTCACGCTCACGCAGGCCTTCTGAAACTTAAGAATAATTAACACGTTCACGTGGAATTGAAATGCCACAACTCGAGATTGAGTTGGCCCGGCCGCCCGCTGACCACGTGATCTTAGGCCGGCCCTGTACCCCTCAGGGTCTCTCTCCTGCAGCCCTGCTGCGGGATGCTGTGAGGTGAGGACGCTCGGCACCTACTCAGTGCCTGGCGCAGGGGGTGCACCAGGTAAGCACAGTCCTGAGGCATCAGAGTCGATGAGGAGGGTCAGAACTTAAAAAGCTGGAGCTGGAAAATGCTGTTGTATCCAGAATGCTTTCAAGTTTAATTAGGGACAAGAATGAGGAGAGAAATGAAACCCACAAGAAAGTTATTTCCAAGTATTATATTTATTAGAGGAAGGCATCCAAATGGAAAATGTACACTAAAGCAAATAAATGCCTTAACAAGCAAGCAAAATAATGATGAGTCCCTGAAAGGTTACTTACTGGTCCATGACGTTCAAAACTTAACGTGAGGACCCCTTATTCCTCTATGTCGAAAGAACAGTCATTGTTTTGTTTTGAAATACCAGAACAATAATAATTTTCCACAGACAAAAATCCTCAATCGACACCATTTTTCTGTCTCATATATTCTTTTCTTTAAAATTTTATATTGAAGTAAAGTTGCTCTACACTATTCTGTTAGTTTCAGATATACAGAATAGTGATTCAGTTACTTTTTTCCAGATTATATTCCATTATGGGTTTTTACAAGATAATGGGTATAATTCCCTGCACTATACAGTGTGTCCTTGTTGCTTATCTATTTTATGTACAGAAGTTTGTATCGGTTAATACCACGCTCCTAATTTGTGCATCCCTCCCTCTCCCCTTTCGTAACCATAAGTTTGTTCTCTGTATCTGTTAGTCTGTTTCTGTTTTGTATATACATTCATTTGTATTATTTTTTAGATTCCACATGTAAGTGATATCATATAGTATTTGTCTTTCTCTGTCTGACTTATTTCACTGAGTATAATATTCTCTAGGTCCATCCATGTTGCTGCAAATGGCAGTACTTCATGAATTTTTATGGCCAAGTAATATTTCATTGTGTGTGTGTGTGTGTGTGTGTATTAAATCAGTCATCTGTTGATGGGCACTTGGGTAGTTTCCATGTCTTGGCTATTGTATATAGTGCTGCCATGAACATTGGGGTGCATGTGTCTTTTCAAATTAGAGTTTTTGCCTTTTCTGGATATGTGCCCAGGAGTGGGATTGCTAGATCATATGGTAGTTCTATTTTTAGTTTTTTTAAGGAACCTCCATACTGTTCTCCATAGTGGATGTACCAATTTACATTCCCACCAGCAATATAAGAGAGTTCCCTTTTCTCCACGTCTCTCCAGCATTTACTATTTGTAGACTTTTTGATGATAGCCATTCTGACTGGTGTGAGGTGATACCTCATTGTGGTTTTGATTTGCATTTCTCTAATAATTAGCGATGTTGAGCATCTTTTCATGTGCCTGTTGGCCATCAGTATGTCTTCTTTCGAAAAATATCTATTCAGGTCTTCTGCCCATTTTTATTAGATTGTCCTTTTGATATTGAATTGTATGAGCTGTTTGTACAATTTTGGATACTAGCCCTTTGTCAGTCACATCATGTGCAAATATTTTCTCCCATTCTATAGGTTGTCTTTTTGTTTTGTTGATGGTTTCCTTTTCTGGCAAAGGTTTTTAAGTTTAATGAGGTCCCATTTGTTTATTTTTGCTTTTAATGTTTTGTGCCTTGGTAGACTGATCTCAGAAAATATTGCTACAGTTTATGTTAAAGAGTGTTTTGCCTGTGTTCTCTTCTAGGATTTTTATGGTGTCACCTCTTACATTTAGGTCCTTAAACTATTTTAAGTTTATTTTTGTATGAAGGAATGTTCTAATTCCACTGTTTTACGTGTAGCTGTCTAGTTTTCCAAGCACTACTTGTTGGAGAGACTGTCTTTTCTCCATTGTGTATTCTTGCCTCCTTTGTCATAGATTAATTGACCATAGTTGTGTGTGGGTTTATTTCTGGGCTGTCTATTCTGTTCCATTGATCTATGTGTCTGTTTTTATGCTACTACCATGCTGCTTTGACTACTGTAGCTTTGTAGTATAGTCTGAGGTCTGGGAGCTTTATACCTCCAGCTTTGTTCTTTTTCTCAGGATTGCTTTGGCAACTTGGGGTCTTTTATGGTTCTATATAAATTTTACGGTTATTTATTCTATTTCTGTGAAAAAACATCCTGCATATTTTGATAGGGAGAACATTAAATTGTAGATTGCCTTGGGTAGTATGGCCATTTTAATAATATTGATTCTTTCAATCTAAGAACATGGGATATATTTCCGTTTCTTTGAATCATGTTCAGTTTCCTTCATCAGTGTTTGTAGTTTTTAGTGTATACGTTTTTCACCTCCTTGGTTAAGTTTATTCCTAGGTATTTTATTTTATTTTTTGATGTTATTTTAAACAGATTTGTTTTTACACTTTCTCTTTCATTGTTAGTGCATAAAAATGCAGCAGATTTCTGTATATTAACCTTGTATCCTTCATTCTTGCTGGCTTCATCTATTAGTTCTAATAGTTTTGAGTGGAACTGTCTCATATAGTCCTCATAGACTTCAGGCTCGATATTGAAATTTTTTTTTCTGAAAATAGAGAAGGATACAAAGACAAGATTCAAAAGAATCGATGTCAGGTCCCTTCTCTTTTTTATCTTGTTTCCTGCTCCCTCAGCTTTCCTTGGGGATGGTGTTTCTGGTTATTTCTGGTAGCAGCACATCCAGATTAGACAATGGTTTTCCTCACAGATAGTCTGCAGTAAGACACTGAACGAGGTCAAAGCAAAGATTGCCCGGCACAGTGATGGTCAAGTACATGGACACTCCCTGGGGACTTGCCCTGGGTGGTGACCATTCTCTCCTCTTGGCAGTCCTCACCAAAGCCAGGCTCACCTCCACGCTCGTGTTAGAAATGTATGGAGGTGAGCAGATGAGCAGGGCTGCGACTGGGCAGCAGGGGAAGAGCATTAGGACATGTGTTCCGAGAGGAGAGGTCTGGCTTTGTTAGGGAACTTCCAGGGCCCTTTGGGAACAGTAGCCACTTCTTTTTGCTACTGTTTCTTTAGAGAAAGGTCGTGAGGCTAAAGTCACTTATGAAGCAGTTTTGAGACATTCAGTTCCAGACCGATGACAGAGATGAGTATGAAGCTTATTTTTGCTGTATTTTTAAAATGGAGTTCTCATTTCAGGAAAGGCAAAGAAACCAGTGAGAGCTCTGCCGTTAATATTTCTTCTAAAATCAGATAATTACGACACATGACGCTCTTGACACTGCTGAGCACGTGAAGAGAAAAATTTACACTGGTGGCCCTGGAGTTCCATGTGTTCGGCTGCAAAATGAAGTCACTTATAATCACCTCTTTTAGCCCTTGTCATGGCTCTGCTCTGCTCCACATATACGCCCCATAAGTATTTGTTGAACGAATAATAAACAGCCTCGGAAGAAGAGACAGTGGGTGGTGCCAGGTCTAAAGGAACCCCTCGCTCCACCCATCCTGACTCCCCCCCCCCCCCCCGCCCCGGGGTTCCCACAGGCCAGACTGAGCAGACTCATCAGACCTAGGTCTTGCTGAGTCCTGGGTGCCACAGAGCCCAGCAGGTACGCTACCCGCCAAGACCACACTCCCTAGCCCTACTCACTTTGTCCTCCTCTCAAGGACTGGAGACCTTCTGGGTCACAATACTGTGATGAGCTCCCACCTCCCTGTGACACTGCTGACTAGAGTTTAAATGTTAGACCCCTGACAGTGGGGTCGGGTAGATGCACTGAACCCAGGAAGATGCCTAAAAAGACTTCCCTAGTGTTGGAGGAGAAAATCCTTACAGGGCATGTGCCCCAAACTCTACCTGCTACCTGCACTAATCACAGGGGTTCTATTACGCACACAAATACGCATTCTCTCTCTCTCTCTTTCTCTCCCCACCAACCCCCCCCGACACACACACACACACACACACACACATACACACACAATCTTGTTGCTTAAGTCTCAGATAGTCTACTTTCAGAAGAGTTTCCAGAAATACATCATGTACCAAACGGAGATATTACCTGAGCTTTTCTTTAGTGCTAATAGAGAGCAACACAGGCTGCATTATTTTTCAGATATCATGCTTGAAAAGCACAGACAGGACACAAATATATTTAGAAAAATAGGTTCTTAAAATTATTTTAAAAGGAGAAAAAGGCTACATGCCTTATCCCACCTTTCTCTGAATGTGACATTTGTCCCCTGTCCCAGGCTGCATGTAAGAAGAACGAAAGGGGATACACTACGTCTTCTTTTTTGAGTAAGGAAGCTCCAGTTTTCCCCACCTTTTCAATGCAGAGCACCTTCTTTTATTTCTGGTCGGAGAGGCATAGGTTTTGATCCCTGAATTTGTGCTCTTCTGAGTCCCCTAATATCACTGACTGACTTATTCTCATCTAGGTGATCGTAAGAATCACCAACTTTCCTGCCTCAGCAAAACCTCCACTGCTTGAAATATAGCAAACTTACCCATTTGGGAAAGGACCGCCATAACTGGAGTGGGAAGAGAACCAAAGTTTGAACTTCTTACCTAATTTCCATTTAGAGTTCTGGGATTTGAATACATAATGTCACACATACTCACATGCAAGAAAGTGGCAAAAGTATTTCATTTATTTATTTTTTAAAATTTTATTTATTTATTTATCTTGGCCTCATGGGCTCTTTGTTGCGGCACGCAGGCTTCTCTAGTCGTGGTGCGTGCGTTTCTGTAGTTGTGGCACACAGGGTCTAGAGCACGTGGGCTCAGTAGTCGTGGCGCGTGGGCTTAGTAGCGGTATGTGGGGTCTTAGTTCCCGGACCAGGGATCTAACCGCAGACCCCCTGCATTGGGAGCAGGGCATCTTAACCACTGGACCACCAGGGAAGTCCCGGCAACAGCGTTTTAAAAAATGATGAGGTGCTGGCGTTAGAACAGGACTTTTCAGTCTCCAGTTCAATGCTCCGCTTTTACAGATGAGAGAGTTGAGGCCTGTGCAGATGGTCGTTGGCAAATGATCCTCCAGTCTCCCAGTTTATGTCGTAAGTCACAGCGAGTGCTGATTTTAGAAGCAAATAAACAAACGTTCAGGCCCCACGCCAGTCCCACGGAAGGGCAAGGAAGTGGAGAAAAGAAAAAGGAACGAACAGAGCTGCTGGGCTTTCGTCCCAGAAGAATCCTATTTAATCCCAGCTTTATAAAGTTTTGCTTTATTCCATGGCAACGTGGGTGTACACATCCCGCTGGATGTTTCGGTCGCCTGGAGCAGGTGAGGTCTGTGCCGAGTTCAAGCAGGAGGCAAAGTGGAGACGGGCCCCAGAGGTAGATGCCGGGCCTGTCATCCCGTCTGTGCCTCGGCCTGTGCTGTGAGATCCAGAAGCATCCCCTGACGCTGACCATCGAAGCAGCGCAAACGCTGTGTAGGCAGCTTCCCGCGTGGCCAGGAAGGAGCAGGAGGGAATCCGGAGGCTTGTGTCCTGTTCCCAAGCAGGAGGTGAAGAGGCTGTCCCCGTCCCCCCGCCACTAGTGTGTGCTACAGTGGAGAACCTATAAAAGGTGCAGTTTCCGGGCTTCCCTGGTGGCGCAGCGGTTGAGAGTCCGCCCGCCGATGCAGGGGACGTGGGTTCGTGCCCCGGTCCGGGAAGATCCCACGTGCCCCGCGGAGCGTCTGGGCCCGCGAGCCGTAGCCGCTGAGCCTGCGCGTCCGGAGCCTGTGCCCCGCAACGGGAGACGCCACGGCAGTGAGAGGCCCGCATATCGCAAAAAAAACACAAAAAACACAGTTTCCAAAATTGACTTTGTATGTTTTGGGGTTAAGGCTTTTGTGGACAAGAGGAAAGAAACAGTTGTTTTGAATATATACTTCCTTTTGCTTCTGTTACTTATAATTGTGTTTTGCCTATTTTTAAAACTTCAGAATCTTCAAGAAATAGATGAAAAGCTCTCTCTGAATGTTTTGTTTGAAAGGAGAATTGAAACCGGACAGCCTGAGGGTGTCCGTTAAACCAGGGCCCGATGGCTGTCTCCTCACAAGCCACCCATGTGTGTTGGCAGAGTCCTGGCAGTTCCGTGGCTTCCTGGGTCTCTTCGTCTCTTTCAGACTGTGACCCTCCTTCCCTTCTAACCACTCTTACCCATGTGCCTGTGTGTGCGTGTCTGTGTGCGCTCACGTGTAGCTCACAAGAACTCTAAAGAGATATATTTCTGCTTAAGTACTAGTATGTTTGCAGTCTGCATTTCATATCAGCATAGAATCACAGGATTCTCTCCAAATTGTAGTTGAAAGAGAAAGCAAACACAAAATTTATCTTACAGATACACTCATGGCACATTCAGGTCACACGTACGGAGATGTTCCAGAATGTAGCTTATCTCTTGAGAGACAATTGGCCTGGTTTTCCGGGAAAGGCAAGGCAAAATATTCTGTAACTTAGCAACATAAACAGAATAGAGCCAGTATTGCAGCACACTCTTCTCTTGGACTGGGCCAGAAAGGAACACAGAGAAAACAGTGCAGAGAAAGCTGAACGACTCCTGCAACCAGCGCCGGGATTAGCGCTGTCCCCACAGTAGGGATTCCGCCAGGTATGCACCAGCGCCAGCGCCTCCTCGACCACGACGTTGAGTGCAACTCTCCCTTTGTACGTGACCTCCAGGGAAGGGAAATGGGCATGCTTTATAAAGTTCCGGTGCCTGCTTAACTGTTACTTTCCAGAACATCAGTCCAGGTTCCATCGCTATTACTAGCAAAGCAATTTGGGAGTGACTTCCTCAGGGAGCTTTGCACAGACTTCAGCACGTGCAGCCCGGCACGTGGCGTGTCGACCACTGTTGTTAGTGGTGCTGGTTTCCCTTTTTTTTTTTTGCGGTACGCGGGTCTCTCACTGCTGTGGCCTCTCCCGCTGCGGAGCACAGGCTCCGGACGCGCAGGCCCAGCGGCCATGGCTCACGGGCCCAGCCGCTCCGCGGCACGTGGGATCCTCCCAGACCGGGGCACGAACCCGCGTCCCCTGCATCGGCAGGCGGACTCTCAACCACTGCGCCACCAGGGAAGCCCTGGTTTCCCTTTTTAAGGAAGTGACTCTTCTATGCAAAGGCACCAACTACATAAGGACAGCTTCCTGTCAGCACATTTACCCCTTAATTGTTTCCACTAACAGGACCAGGAACGGTTGTTCAGCCTTTTTATGACTCATGGATGCACCGTAGTCAAATTGCTTGGATGCGTTTAGATAAATACTGATAAATGCTTTCCACAATGTGCTGTTTTGTCTCCTTAAGGAGGTCCTTGAAAGATGACGGAACAGGTGAAAAGATGTCAGGAGTCACCTGACATCTCCAAGTGAACCTGTTTTCTTGTGAATTTGCCAGCTTCTCAAATGTCATATACCTAGGACTTTCATTACATTTTTCAGGTACATGGCTACAGTTCAGTTTAATTCACCATCTGGAAAGTTCCCCAAGAGTCAGACTAAAATTTCTCCTGTTAACGTCTCACTCCTTGTACATAAGCACTCAGGCTTTGCTCTGTGTGGTCACTTTCGCTCACTCCCTGATCATATTGTCATCGTTTTCCTCCCAACCCGTCAGCCTTTCTTCTGTCATCTAACCACTTAATTATCTATGATTTTTCCAAAAACTGAAGTGATTCCCTCGGTTCAGAGAGTCCGGGATCCGTGAAGGGCTGATTTCAGTCCTGGGCAGCCTCCCAGCTCTCCCACTCAGCCTGCTGCCTCGCCTGTGGAAAGCTGTGAGTGTGGTGCCTTCCTACTGGGATTTTTTGCGAGAATAAAATCAAATACTCACTGGAAAACTTCGGCACAGTGAGTGGGTGAGGCGCGTACCGCCGACGGAAGGGGTGTGCAGTGGAGATGCCACAGCGACGCATAGCTGTGTATCACCCCAAACTCCCCACTGCGACTCTGAGTGCAGCTCACACTTTGTATGTGGCCTACGGGGACCCGAAATGTGTATTACTCCATAATGTTCAAGTGCGAACTCAGTTTTGAATTTACATAACATTATGGGCTCTTAGTTGCCGTTAAGAGCGTTTATATCCACTTCGTCCCATTTTTCCCACGGGGAAACCAAGGAGCAGAAATTAGAATACTTTCTAGAATCATCTGAACCACATCTCTGTTAATTAGAGAGACAGGCACACCTACATCAGATTTGGTTTTCCCCACCTCTTAAGATGTTATCAGCTTCATTTTTAAAAAAACGGGGTTCGGGGTGGCCCTGGCGGTCCAGTGGTTAGGACTCTGTGATGTCACTGCCGAAGGCCCGGGTTCAGTCCCTGGGGACTGAACTAAAAAATCCCACCACCCTGGCGTGGGGTGGCCGAAATGCTTTTTAAAAGGCAAATATGTTGTCTACTCTCACTTAGTCAAGCGATACTAACATATTTTTCTTTGAAGGCTGTGTACTTACTGGGATGTGTATCTTCCACAAGGAATAACTTTTAGGCAGATTATGGTTAAAATACTGTTTGCATCTTGTCCCCTTGAGAATCGAAAAAATCATGTCTTAGATTGAGTTAAACTAGCTCTTTCTGAGCGAGAGTGAGTGTAAGCCATACCCTTGCCCTGACCGGGAGAGGCAAGTGGGTGGAGCCACTGGGTGTGGGCGGGGCTCCTGCGGCACTGGGCGTGGCCAGCAGTCCCTGGCATGTGCTCTCTCACTGGTTTCCTGCCGGTCCTCCAGGGGCACCGGCTCTGCTCCTCCTGAAGGGTCCTGACTCA